>NC_091636.1:11022989-11647989 GCF_027580195.1 Bos mutus
AGGTCCTCCAGTATGTCCCAGACTCAGTTCAGTTCAGTTCAGTTGAGTCATTCAGTCATGTCTGAACTTTGAGACCCCATGCACTGCAGCAGGCCAGGGTTCCCTGTCCATCACCAACTCTTGGAGCTTGCTCAAACTCATGTCCATCAAGTCAGTGATGCCATCCAACCATCTTATCCTCTGTTGTCCCCTTCTCCTCCTACCTTCAGTCTTTCCCAGCATCAGGGTCTTTTCCAATGAGTCTGTTCTTCACATCAGGTGGACAAAGTATTAGAGTTTCAGCTTCAGCACCAGTCATCCCAATGAATATTCAGGACTGATTTCCTTTAGGATGGACTGGTTGGGTCTCCTTGCAGTCCAAGGGATTCTCAAGAGTCTTCTCCAACACATCAGTTCAAAAGCATCAATTCTTTGGCCATCAGCTTTCTTTATAGTCCAGTTCTCACATCCATATATGACTACTGGAAAAACCATAGCTTTGACTAGACAGACCTTTGTCAGCAAAGTAATGTCTCTGCTTTTTAATATTCTGTCTAGGTTGGTCATAGCTTTTCTTCCAAGGAGCAAGAGACTTTTAATTCCATGGCTGCACTCACCATCTGCAGTGATTTTGGAGCCCAAGAAAATAGTCTCTCACTGTGTCCATTGTCCAATCTATTTGCCATGAAGTGACGGGACTGGATGCTGTGATCTTTGTTTTCTGAATGTTGAGTTTTAAGCCAACTTTTTCACTCTCCTCTTTCACTTTCATGAACAGGCTCTTTAGTTCTTCTTTGCTTTCTGCCGTAAGAGTGGTGTCATCTGTGTTTCTGAGGTTATTTATATTTCTCTTAGCAATCCTGTGCTTGTGCTTCATCCAGCTTGTGCTTCATCCAGCTTGGCATTTTACATGATGTACTCTGCATGTAAGTTAAATAAGCAGGATGACAATATATAGCCTTGATGTATTCCTTGCCTGATTTGTAACCAAGCTGTTGTTCCATATCCAGTTCTAACTGTTACTTGTTGACCTTCATGCAGATTTCTCAAGAGGCAGGTCAGGTGGTCTGGTGTTTCCATCTCTTGAAGAATTTTACAGTTTATTGTGATCCACATAGTCAGAGGCTTTGGCATAATCAATAAAGCAGAAGTTTCTCTGGAGCTCTCTCACTTTTTCAATGATCCAATGGATGTTGGCAATTTCATCTCTGGTTCCTTTGTCTTTTCTAAATCCAGGTTGAACTTCTGGAAGTTCATGGTTTGTGTACTGTTGAGGCCTGGCTTGGAGAATTTTGAGCATTACTTTGAGATCATGTGGGATGAGTGCAATTTCAGTAGTTGAACATTCTTTGCCATTGACTGTCTTTGGGATTGGAATGAAAACTGATCTTTTCCAGTGCTGTGGCCACTGCTGAGTTTTCCAATTTGCTGGAATATTGAGTGCAGCATTTCATATCATCATCTTTTAGGATTTGAAATAGCTCAACTGGAATTCCATCACTTCTACTAGCTTTGTTCATAGTGATGCTTCCTATGGCCCACTTGACTTCACATTCCAGGATGTTTGGCTCTAGGTGAGTGATCACACCATCATGGTTATCTTGATCATGAAGATGTTTTTTGTATAGTTCTTCTTTGTATCTTCCCACCTCTTCTTACTATCTTCTGCTTCTGTTAGGTCCAAACCATTTCTGTCTTTTATTGTGCCCATCTTTTCATGAAATGTTCCCCTGGTATCTCTAATTTTCTTGAAGAGATCTCTAGTCTTCTCCATTCTATTGTTTTCCTCTATTTTTTTGCATTGATCACTGAGGAAGGCTTTCTTATCTCTCCTTGCTATTCTTTGGAACTCCGCATTCAAATGGGTAGACCTTTCCTTTTCTCCTTTGTATTTTGCTTCTCTTCTTTTCTCAGCTATTTGTAAGGCCTCTTCAGACAACCATTTTGCCTTTTCGCATTTCTTTTTCTTGGGGATGGTCTTGGTCACTGCCTTCAGTACAATGTCATGAACCTCTTTCCATACTTCTTCAGGCACTCTGTCTATCAGATCTAATCCCTTGAATCTATTTGTCACTTCTACCGTATAATCATAAGGGGTTTGATTTAGGTCATACCTGAATGGTCTAGTGGTTAACCCTACTTTCTTCAATTTAAGTCTGAATTTGGCAATAAGGAGTTCATGATCTGAGCTACAGTCAGCTTCTGGTCTTATTTTTTCTGACTGTATAGAGCTTCTTCATCTTTGGCTGCAAATATACTCAATCTGATTTTAGTATTGACAATCTGGTGATGTCCATGTGTAGAGTCTTCTCCTGTGTTTCTGGAAGATGGTGTTTGCTATGACCAGTGCGTTCTCTTGGCAAAACTGTTAGCCTTTGCCCTGCTTCATTTTGTACTCCAAGGCCAAATTTGCCTGTTACTCCAGGTATCTCTTGATTTTGTACTTTTGCATTCCAGTCCCCTATAATTAAAAAGACATCTTTCTTACGGTGTTAATTCTAGAAGGTCTTGTAGGTCTTCATAGAACCATTCAACTTCAGCTTCTTCAGCATTACTGGTTGGAGCATAGACATGTATTACTGTGATATTGAATGGTTTGCCTTGGAAACGAACAGAGATCATTCTGTCATTTTTCAGATTGCATCCAAATACTGCATTTTGGACTCTTTTGTTGACTATGAGGGCTATTCCATTTCTTCTAAGGGATTCTTGCCCTCAATAGTAGATATAATGGTCATCTACCATATAATGGTCTATAATGTTCATCTGAGTTAAATTCATCCATTCTAGTCTGATTCTTAAAATGTCAACGTTCTCTCTTGCCATCTCCTGTTTGTGTGTTAGTCACTCAGTCATGTTCAACTCTTTGCGATCCCAGTGACTGTAGTCCACCAGGTTCCTCTGTCCATGGGATTTTCCAGGCGAGGATATGGGAGTGGGTTGCCATTTCCTTCTCCAGGAGATCTTCCTGACCCAGGGATTGAACCCAGGTCTCCTGCATTGCAGGCATATGTTTTACCATCTGAGCTACTAGGAAAACCCAATCTCCTGTTAGACCTCTTCCAATTTACCTTGATTCTTGGACCTAACATTCCAGGTTCCTATGCAATATTATTCTTGCAGCATCGGGCTTACTTCCAACACCAGTCACATCCACAACTGGGTGTTGTTTTTGCTTTGGCTCCATCTCTTCATTCTTTCTGGAGTTATTTCTCCACTCTTCTCCAGTAACATATTGAGCACATACCAACCTGGGGAGTTCATCTTTCATGTCATGTAGGGCCACCCAAAAAGGAAGGGTCATGATGGAAAGTTCTGACAAAACGTGGTCCACTAGAGAGGGCAATGGCAAACAATTTCAGTATTCTTCTCTTGAGAACCCAATGAACCGTATCTCTCAGATTCAGTGCAGTTCAGTCACTTAGTCATGTCCAACTTTTTGCAACCCCAAGAATTGCAGCACGCCAGGCCTCCCTGTCCATCACCGACTCCCGGAGTTCACTCAGACTCACGTCCATTGAGTCAGCCATCTCATCCTCTGTCGTCCCCTTCTCCTCCTGCCCCCATCCCTCCCAGCATCAGAGTCTTTTCCAGTGAGTCAATGGAAAAGCTGAGGTGGCCAAAGTACTGGAGTTTCAGCTTTAGCATCAGTCTTTCCAATAACACCCAGGACTGATGTCCTTTAGGATGGACTGGTTGGATCTCCTTGCAGTCCAAGGGATTCTCAAGAGTCTTCTCCAAGGCCACAGGTCAAAAGCATCAATTCTTGGGGGCACAGCTTTCTTCACAGTCCAACTCTCACATTCATACACGACTACTGGAAAAACCATTGCCTTGACTAGACAGACCTTTGTTGGCAAAGTAATGTCTCTGCTTTTTAATATGCTCTCTAGGTTGGTCATAACTTTCCTTCCAAAGAGTAAGTGTCTTTTAATGTCATGGCTGCAATCACCATCTGCAGTGGTTTTGGAACCCCCAAAAATAGAGTCTGACACTGTTTCCACTGTTTCCCCATCTATTTGCCATGAAGTGATGGGACCAGATGCCATGATCTTCGTTTTCTGAATGTTGAGCTTTAAGCCAACTTTTTCACTTTCCTCTTTCACTTTCATCAAGAGGCTTTTTAGTTCCTCTTCGCTTTCTGCCATAAGGGAGGTGTCATCTGCATATCTGGGGTTATTGATATTTCTCCCAGAAATCTTGATTCCAGCTTGTGCTTCTTCCACCCCAGCATTTCTCATGATGTAATCTGCATAGAAGTTAAATAAACAGGGTGACAATATAATACAGCCTTGACGTACTCCTTTTCCTATATGGAACCAGTCTGTTGTTCCATGTCCAGTTCTAACTGTTGCTTCCTGACCTGCATACAGGTTTCTCAATAGGCAGGTCAGGTGGTCTTGTATTTCCATCTCTTTCAGAATTTTCCACAGTTTATTATGATCCACATAGACAAAGACTTTGGCATAGTCAATAAAGCAGAGGTAGATGTTTTTCTGGAACTCTCTTCCTTTTTCCATGATCCAGCAGATGTTGGCAATTTGATTTCTGGTTCCTCTGCCTTTTTTAAAATCAGCTTGAAGATCTGGAAGTTCACGGTTCATATATTGCTGAAGCCTGGCTTGGAGAATTTTGAGCATTACTTTACTAGCGTGTGAGATGAGTGCAATTGTGTGGTAGTTTGAGCATTCTTTGACATTGTCTTTCTTTGGGATTGGAATGAAAACTGACCTTTTCCAGTCCTGTGGCCACTGCTGAGTTTTCCACATTTGCTGGCATATTGAGTGCAGCACTTTCACAGCATCATCTTTCAGGATTTGAAATAGCACAACTGGAATTCCACCACCTCCACTAGCTTTGTTCATACTGATGCTTTCTAAGGCCCACTTGACTTCACATCCCAGGATGTCTGGCTCTAGGTGAGTGATCACACCATCGTGATTATCTTGGTTGTGAAGATCTTTTTGTACAGTTCTCCTGTGTATTCTTGCCTCCTCTTCTTAGATAGCTCAAATTCATATTCATTGGATGCATAATGCTATCTAACCATCTCATCCTCTGCTGCTCCCTTCTCCTTTTGCCATCAATCTTTTCCAGCATCAGTGTTTTTCCCAGTGAGTCGACTCTGCATATCAGGTGGCCAACGTTTTGCATCTTCAGCTTCAGCATCAGTCCTTCTAATGAATAGTCAGAATTGATTTCTTTTAGTATTAACTGGTTTGATTTTCTTGCAGTCCAACGGATTCTCAAGAGTTTTCCCCAGCACCATAATTCAAAACCATCAATTATTCAGTGTGCAGCCTCCTTTATGGTCCAACTCTCACATCTGTACATGATTACTGGAAAAATCACAGCTTTGAGTGGAAGGACTTTTGTCAGAAAAATGTCATCTCTGCTTTTTAATGTGCTGTCTGGGTATGTCATAGCCTTCCAAGGAGCAAGTGTCTTTTCATTTCATGGCTGCAATTGTTGTCTGCAATGATTCTGGAGTTTGAGAAAATAAACTTCGTCACTCTTTCCACTCTCCCACTTCTGCTTGCCATGAATGATATTATATCCTATGAAATTTTTAAAAATCAGTAAGGCCTTAAAATTTGCAAGAATGTTGAATATTAGATGCATAAAGTTTAAGAGGATTTTCTATGTGCCAGTAATAATCAGTTTTTAAAATCATGAGAAAAAGAAAACTATACTTTGAAAGCAACAGAACAATAGTATACCAGCTGCTGCTGCTAATTCACTTCAGTCGTGTTCGACTCTGTGCAACCCCATAGATGGCAGCCCACCAGGCTCCGCCAACCCTGGGATTCTCCAGGCAAGAACACTGGAGTGGGTTGCCATTTCCTTCTCCAATGCATGAAAGTGAAAAGTGAAAGTGAAGTCGCTCAGTCGAAAATGAAGACTCTTAGCGACCCCATGGCCTGCAGCCTACCAGGCTTCTCCGTCCATGGGATTTTCCAGGCAAGAGTACTGGAGTGGGGTGCCATTGCCTTCTCCGTAATATGCCAGAAAAAATTCTAAAAAGAAATATGTGGAGCCCATATGTAAAATATACAGAATCAAAATGTTATTTATAAATCTATAAATCAAGAGACATCTTGCAGTGGTTGTACAAGGATTCTTGAGGAAATGGAAAGCAAACACAAATTTCCTACATTCAGAAGCAACTTAATAGCTAAAACTGAAAAAAGGAACAGAATTTCTTACTCTTCAGTTCTGAGGGGGTAAATGATCTGAAATAATGGTGGAGAAGCAGGTAATGGTTGTAATGAAAAGTTTGTAGTTTTTCCATGAGCAGTGGATTTCATTGAGAATTTAAAGTAGGAACAACATAGATAGATTTTTAATTTTTAAAAGGATCACTGCCTGCTGCATAAAGAATTCATTGAGAGGCAGAGTGATCAATTAGGATGTTCCTTCAATTGTTAAAGAGAAAAATGATAGGAATTTGGACCAGAGATCAGCCATGAAAAATGAGAAAAGAAAGTATTTAGAAAGTACTTAGATAGTAGAACATATAGAAATTGGTGGTTGCTTAGTAAGAAATAGGGAATTGATGGGAATGCCTCCCATTATTCTGGCTTAAGTATTTGGGAGTATATCTCCCTGATGAAACAAGAAACACTGAAATGGAAAATTTGAGGGAGAAAAAAAAAATCAATTCAATTTTAGATACGCTGTGTTTGGAATATTTGTGAAGGGTTAGGGGAAGAATTGAGTAAGAAATTAGATATATTTATTTTGGTGATCCGACCTGAAATATAGATTCCAGAATTGATAGCAACAGACAAAATTTCAGACAAATTTGAATTTTACTTATAATGAAGAAAAGTATACCAATTATCTAATCCTGAGTTGCTCTATTTGAAAGACAGTAAAATAAGCCAGAAAGAGAGTCCCAGAATGGAGAACCAATAAAGAAGGAGGAAAACCAAAAACACATTGTTGGCCTCACAGAAGCTAAGAGTTGAAAATATTTCAGAAAGAAGAGAGGGATTGATTAGGAAGGATATTGCTGAATTATCAAGTACAATAAAATTATGAAATAAAACAGTACATTTCATATGGTCACCTGGAAATCATTGATATAGTTATTGAAAAGAAAGCTTTGGTGGAATCCTAGGAATAAAAAACAAATTTAAGTGGTTTGTGATAGAAGTAGGTTGTAAGAAAATTAATAGACAACTTTTGAGAAATAAAGAAGGATCATTTTTACATAGCAGAATTTAAGAGATGTGGTGAGCCAAAATTTTTGAAAAAAGAAGATGTTAAGGTGTGTTTATGGTTGTAATAGTAGTAGCATCTGGAGTCCCCAAAAAATCTTAGCTATGATGACTATCATGAGAAGAATTTATAATATATTGAAACACAGTATGAGATTATAATGAAAGCAGTGTGATACAGACCAAAGATTCCTGTTAGATTTTCTTGAAAAATCTTTTCTTGAAAAACATCCTATTACCCTACTACATAAAATAATTTAAAACATGCTAAAATAAACAATACATACCAATGAAAAAGTGCATGTGTTATACTTTCAGGAAATATTGATTTACCTCCTACTGTGTGCTAGGTAGCCTTATAAGAGTTGAGAATATAGTAGTAAGCCAACCTTGGAATGCGCTCGTGTAGCTTATACTCTAGTTCAGGGAGACAGCTTTATAAACAAGATTCCTAAGTAAAGGATATCATTTGTTATGATATGGAGAAAAATAAAGCAGGGAAAAAAAAAAAGATAAGAATTGGAGGAGGGCAGATTTTGAAGAAAAATGGCCAGAGAAAGCCTTTAAAAGGAAGGTGAAATTTGAGACAAAACTAAAAGTATTCCGAGAAATGAGCCATGAGTTTATCTGAAAATGATCAAAAAAACAAAAGCAAAAAGCCATACTTCCTAATATATAACCATGTCTGGAGTGTTTAGAGAAAATAAGACCAGTGTATCTGGAATGGGGCTTCCCAGGTCGTGCTAGTAGTAAAGGATCCACCAGCCAGTGCAGGAGATGTAAAAGACGCGGGCTCAATCCCTGGGTCAGGAAGATCCCCTGGGGTAGGAAATGGCAACCTTCTCCATATTCTTGCCTTGAAATTTCCATGGGCAGAGGAGCCTGGTGGGCTACAGTCCAAGGAGCCGCAGAGAGTTGGACATGACTTACCAACCAAGTACAACAACAACAACATCTGCAATAGAATGAGCAAAGGGAGAAGGTCGGTGTTGAGGTCAGAGGAAGCCAGAGCAAGCGGGTTAGGTATATGGAGATTATGCAGGGCTACCTTAGACCATTGTAATTACCTCAACTTGCCCCCAGTAACAGGGAAAGTGTGAGAAAGTGATCAGATTCTGAGTAAACATACAAATTTCAAAGTGGAGCTAGCAGGATTTGCTGAGTGATTTCACCTAAAGGGTTAGGGACTTCCCTGGTCACTCAGAAGGTAAAGAATCTGCCTGCAATGCAGGAGACCTGGATTCAATCCCTGTGTCAGGAAGATACCCTGGAGAAGGGAACGGGACCTACTCCAGTATTTTTGCCTGGAGAATTCCATGGAGAGAGGAGCCTGGTGGGCTATAATCCATGGGCTCGTAAAGAATCGGACACGATTGAGTGACTAACACCTCACCTCACCGTCACCTAAAGGGATAGGATGAGTAAAAGAGGATTCCTAGTTTCAAGGCCAGAAAGCATGAGTGGTGGCATGGGGCTGTGGTTAAGCTCACAGTCTCAGGAGGCAGACTGTCAGGATTTGTAATTCTTGCTCAATCATTGTTATGGCCTTGGACAGGTTATTTATCTCTTACCCCCTCAATTACTTCATATGTGAAATTGGGGCATATCCATACTTATCTCAAAGAATTGTTATGAGGCTTAAGCTGATTCATAGTTTCAAAATACTTACATCAGAGTCTGACCCACAATAACAACTTAGGCAGGACTCTGGAAGGAGTATTTTGGCGGTTGATTAGAAGGTAAATTCTGGGTTCTTTACATTAGAATTACTAGGTATATACATGGAGATGTCAAGGCAGTTAGATGTGTAAGTATACAGATTTGGAGTACAAAAGAAATATCCAAACTAGAAAGTTAATTTGTGAGGCATCAGTGTAGAGATGGAATTTAAATCACAATTTAGAGAAGGGAAAAAATGCATCAACAGACAAGAGACCTTAATGTTCACAGGAGTGGAAAATGAGAAAGAAATGGGAAAGTGGCACAATCAAGCACAAAAGAACATCCAGGAGTGTAGAGTGCCCTGAGTTATCAGCTGAATTAAATGCTCCTGATGATCAAGAAAAGCAAGGACAAAAAAATTATATGCATTGGATTTAGCAATGCATTCATCACTAATGTTCTAGTTGAAAGCTGCCAAAATATCATGGTGGAGACCAAACAAGATTGGAGTAGCCTTAAAGAAGAGTAGGAGTGGAGAAACAGAAGATACTCTAATGAATATAGGCTTTTAAAGAAGATTTTCTGTAAAGAGAAGGCAAATATAAGCAGTAACTAGAGAAAGTCACAAGACAGTGTCTTTTGGGGTTTGTTTTTAGAATAAGGTCTATAACAGCAACTTTGTGGGTTTGTAGGAATTTTTTTCCGTAAAAAGGAAAAAAAAACTGGATTATGCAAGAAAGAGGAGAGACAATTTCTAGAGCAAGTCCTTAAGAAGAAAGAAGAGATGAGATTTAATGGCAGGTTTCACTTTCCTTAGGCTCATGGATAATTCATCCTTGATAATAGAAAAGAAGATAAAAGCAAGTGAGTAGGTAGATAATACTAGAAGCATGTGAAAAATAACTTAATTGATTCAATTTCCCAAGTGAATTGAGAAACAAGGAAAGAGCATGAGAAAGAAGAAGGCAGAAAAATTGAAGATAGGAGATGTAAAGGTAGATGCTGATAATGGCAGGGTAGAAGATTTAAAATTGAGATTATATGGGATTTACAGTTACTGCCAATTAATTCTGGAAATGTATTATGGGAATAAGTGGGTGAAGTAGGACTGAGAACAAAAATTATGGACCAGTGACAGACTTTATTTTAGTGGGCTCCAAATCACTGCAGATGGTGACTACAACCATGATATTAATAGACACTTGCTCCTTGGAAGAAAAGCTATGACCAACCTAGATGACATATTAAAAAGCAGTGACATTATTTTGCTGACAAAGGTCCATGTAGTCAAAGCTATCATTTTTCTAGTAGTCATGTATGGATGTGAGTTGGACCATAAAGAAGGCTGAGCACCAAAGAATTGCTGCTTTTGAACTGTGGTGTTGGAGAAGACTCTTGAGATTCCCTTGGATTGCAAGGAGATCTCACCAGTCCATCCTAAAGGAAATTGGTCCTGAATATTCATTTGACGGACTAGTACTGAAGCTGAAACTCCAATACTTTGGCCACCTGATGTGAAGAGCTGACTCATTGGAAAAGACCCTGATGCTGGGAAAGATTGAAGGCAGGAGGAAAAGGGGACGACAGAGGATGAGATGGTAGGATGGCATCACCGACTCAACGGACGTGAGTTTGAGCAACATCTGGGAGATGATGAAGAACAGGGAAGCCTAGCATGCTGCAGTCCATGGGGTCGCAAAGAGTTGGACACAACAACAAAGACCATTAGAAGTATTAGTAGAAGAATTAGAAGAATCATCTGTATGGGTGGTAGAATTAGCAAGAATTAAGACAGAAGTAGAATTGAAGAGAATGATAGTGAAACAAGTGTTAAATCTTCAGATGATAAAGGGATGTGATTCAGAATTCTGTAGGGATTTGCAAAACAGAGGGCTTTGGGTGAAGTACACTGATGGCATAAGATTCAGGTTGGATGTTTTTATGGAGGGAGGGAGAGAATGATTTGAAAACAGCATTAAGGATCAAGAATGCCCATGTTACCTGAGATGTTTGAGAAATAAACATTTACCACTTGATAGGTTTCAGAAGAAACTGTGTCTCCAGGCGGCTAACACATTGCTTTTAGAGAAAAATGGTCAAAAGCCTTTTATAAAAGAGGCTGAGTGGCTATTTAATTAAAAGTTGGGAAACTTTGATGGTTTAAAAAAATGGTTAAATATCTGTTTTTACCATACAGGTAAGTCAACTCCACAAAAATAAAATCATTGGCTGAAAAATCCAACATCTGGATTAATATTCAAGACATTTTTAAATGAGTAAGATTTTTTCTAGCACCAAAGCAGTGAAAATTACCAAATAGAAAGGATTCATAGTGTAATTCCCTAAAAAAACTGAGACTAATATTTAACATATATATAACGATAGCTTAATAGCCTTAATGGATATGATTCTTTAAAATGATTAAGAAAAAAAGCTGTAATGGAAAATTATATGCATAAAGTTCAAAGAATTTTCCAAAGATGACTGTATCTTTCTGTTTTGTTTGGTTTTCTGTTTTGTTTTACAAGTAGCACCATGATGGTATGGTGGTTAAGAGCTTGGTTTTAGAATCAAAACAGTTGTGGGAACAAGTTCCAATTCTGCCATTTATCTGCTGAGTGACCTCAGGCAACTTTTATAACTTCTTTAAGCTCTAACTTTCAGAAAAGGGAATGGCTACCCCACTCAAGAATTCTGGAGAATTCCATGAAAAGAGAGCCTGGCAGGCTATAGTCCAAAGGATCACAAACTGTTGGACAAGGCTGCGCAACTAACACTTCCACTTTTCAAGCTCCAACTACTTCACTGTAAAAAGACAAAAATAATACTACACTACTTACTTCATTTGCAAGTGCTAAATTTAAATAAGCTAAAGGCACAGTGCTTGGCACAAAGAAAGCATTGATTAAGCGTTAGTTATTGTTCTTACAATAGTGGTTGCTATTATTAATAGTAGCATTGATATTAGATATCTATGTATCCTACTCATTTTCTGTTCTTATAAAATGCTTTACAAATGTAGTCAACCAGTAAGGTTTTGCTAATTGAATAAGTTGGTATTCAATCCAGTCATCAAGTACATATATTAAACATTATCATTATCAAATTCTGTTCATTGCTTACTCAGAGATTGATGGACTCTAACCTAGTTTTGTTTAATTGTACCTAATGTGCTGTGGAATGAGAGTCTCTGATGGGTTCAACCTGAAATTGAGTGTAAGCCATACAAAATGAAAACAATAGAACAATTATACATTAACCACACTCTAGTCATATAAAATAGAAATCAATTAGAAACATAACATCTTGGATATCTGTCAGTTAAATATCTCACAAAACACAGAAATTTTCCAGAATTACTTCCACAGAAATCTTTAAGAAAGGATGAGTTATGAATGTGAAAAGAATTAGGGAGTCAAGAAGTGCCAGATTGGCAATGGAAAGAAGCCACCCTCACTCTCAGGACTGAGGGAACAAGGACAGAAAATGGTGACCTCAGAGCCCAGTGAAAGGTGAGCCCTAGAGGAGTACCATCGAACAGGAGATGTGCTCACTGATGGACTACAGGCAGAGTCACGGCACTGGCACAGGCAAGCGGTGAGGAAGAAAGACCCGAACCCCTTTCTCCTCCAGCTCCCCATTATTTGCCAGTACTTCCCATTCAGATCAGATCAGTCGCTCAGTTGTGTCCGACTCTTTGCGACCCCAGGAATCGCAGCATGCCAGGCCTCCCTGTCCATCCCCAACTCCCGGAGTTCACTCAGACTCATGTCCATCGAGTCAGTGATGCCATCCAGCCATCTCATCCTCTGTCGTCCCCTCCTCCTCCTGCCCCCAATCCCTCCCAGCATCAGAGTCTTTTCCAATGAGTCAACTCTTCGCATGAGGTGGCCAAACTACTGGAGTTTCAGCTTTAGCATCATTCCTTCCAAAGAAATCCCAGGGCTGATCTCCTTCAGAATGGACTGGTTGGATCTCCTTGCAGTCCAAGAGACTCTCAAGAGTCTTCTCCAACACCACACTTCAAAAGCATCAATTCTTCGGTGCTCAGCCTTCTTCACAGTCCAACTCTCACATCCATACATGACCACAGGAAAAACCATAACCTTGACTAGACGAACCTTTGTTGGCAAAGTAATGTCTCTGCTTTTCAATATGCTATCCAGGTTGGTCATAACTTTCCTTCCAAGGAGTAAGCGTCTTTCAATTTCATGGCTGCAGTCACCATCTGTAGTGATTTTGGAGCCCAGAAAAATAAAGTCTGACACTGTTTCCACTGTTTTCCCATCTATTTACTTCCCATTGGCTGAACTTAAATGGAGGTCAGCCTTCATGGTTAGCCTCCCTGGGCACAGAATAGGACTGCAACAAAGAATGGATTTGGGAGTATGAACGTGTGGGGTTTTAACACAGTGTGGAAGAAAGCATAACAGACACTCAATGCCTAGTAAATACTGTTTCTCTATAGTTTTTCATTTTTCCTCATAATTTTTATTTGTACAACTGCCACAGGGAATGGTTAGCATTTTGTTATTCTGCAATTGTGAAGACTGTTGAGTTGAAATATGAGTAAATGGTGACACTGGCCACAATGAGTGGAACTTATACAAAGTTCTCATTTATTTCACATGAAGAGACTGGAATTTTTTGACCTTGTTTTTTTTTTAGGCTCTCGAATAGTAATTTTGAATCCAGTCATGGTCAATAATAATATATTCATGTCTGACATGGAAAACTCTTTCTGTAAGTCATACCACTTCAGTTTCTAATCATCTCAACTGCATCTAAAGTGCTAACATTCATAGAAAACAAACATCAGACTCAATAACCTTTATACTTAGACATATTCTAAGCAAATTATAGGGAAATTTTTTCTGCCTCTAACTTTCTCTTTTAGACAATAAAGACTGGACACGGAGTCTGAGTATTAATACCAGTGCTTTATTCTCTTGGAATATATGTAGGCAAATCAACTCAGAATGATACAGATTCTGGGTCTGTCTGAAAGAGAGCGAGTGAGCACTGTGTGTGTTTTTAAATGTTTTCTATTTTATATTATTGGCTATATTCAAGGATATTTTATATTCTTGACTAAAGTGGGTAATGACTATACAATCTGCAAACCACTGTCTAATATATGTTTAATTAATATTGCATAAAAGGCTTGCTGCGGCTTTTTATGCAAATAGGACTATAAGTATATCTGTAGGTTTTCTTTTCTTTCCTACTTCTCCCTTTTAGAGTTTTGGTCTCCTGAGGTACAAAACTGAGCAACAAAATTACCTTAAAGAGGGTTTATGAATCACAAAGGAGAATTCTTTATGTACCTTGTTTCCATATGAAAGTGGTAACATTTGTGCATAAATGGCTTGCATCATTTTTTTATGAATTGGGCCTTAAGTGCTCATGATTGTCCTTGGTATTCAGTTTTTAGTCATTAAGTAGCGCTGAAACAACAGGAGAAGAAAAAAGGAAACATTTTGTACCTGTGGTACACACTTGGACAACACAGCTTTAGTAAAATAGCTACACTCTTATCCTTTTATATGTATAAATTATGCAGGGACAAAGACAAGTGTGAATTGATGAAAAGGCAAATAATATATTTCTGAAGCATTAATAGTTGAAGCCTTACTCAGGATAGAAAAAACTGCATTGGTTTTCTTATTTGATTGGTGCGCACTTTTATATTTTGCCAATCTGTATGGCTTCGTTGACAGAATTAAGTTGCTCTGGATGAAGAAAGGAGTAAATCTTTTCCTAACTGTAGGGTAATATGTCACTTCTCTTACCACATTATCTAATAGTCACCCCCAATGTCTGCGGAAGAGGGGCGTGACATATACATTAAAAAAAAAAAAATTTAGTGCTTTTATATTTTATATTGCAGACAAAGGTGAGAGGTTTGTGGCAAGAGAAATTTTTCTTTAGGACATCTGAAAAATACATAAGAAAAGAATCTCAAGATTTCCCTGTTTCTCTCTGTGTTATGTGCTGAACTGTATTCCCCCTCACCACACCAAACACATATGTTGATGCTCTAACCCCTACTTTATTTATTTATTTTTTATTTATTTTTTTATTTTATTTTTTTGTATTTTATTTTATAACTTTACAATATTGTATTGGTTTTGCCCTACTTTAGAATGTACTGTATTTGGAGATAAAGCCTTTAAAGAGGTAATTAAAATTAAGTGAGAGCGAATGGGTGGGCCCTAATCCAAAATGGTTGGTATTCTCCTAAGCAGAGATTAGGGCTTTCATAGAAGGAAGATGTGGAGAAGGCAATGGCACCCCACTCCAATACTCTTGCCTGGAAAATCCCATGGATGGAGGAGCCTGGTAGGCTGCAGTCCGTGGGGTCGCTAGGAGTCGGACACGACTGAGCGACTTCACTTTCACTTTTCACTTTCATGCATTGGAGAAGGAAATGGCAACCCACTCCAGCGTTCTTGCCTGGAGAAACCCAGGAATGGGGGAGCCTGGTGGGCTGCCGTCTATGGGGTCGCACAGAGTCGGACACAACTGAAGCGACTTAGCAGCAGCAGCAGCAGAAGGAAGATGTGGAGAAGGCAATGGCACTCCACTCCAGAACTCTTGCCTGGAAAATCCCATGGATGGAGGAGCCTGGTAGGCTGCAGTCCATAGGGTCGCTAAGAGTCAGACACGACTGTGCGACTTCACTTTCACTTTTTTTTTCTTTTTTCTTTTTTTTTTTTTTTAACTTTACAATATTGTATTGGTTTTGCCATATATCAACATGAATCCACCACAGGTATACACGTGTTCCCCATCCTGAACCCTCCTCCCTCCTCCCTTCCCATACCATCCCTCTGGGTCATCCCGGTGCACCAGCCTCAAGCATCCAGTATCGTGCATCAAACCTGGACTGGCGACTCATTTCATATATGCTATTATACATGTTTCAATGCCATTCTCCCAAATCATCCCACCCTCTCTCTCTCCCACAGAGTCCAAAAGACTGTTCTATACCTCAGTGTCTCTTTTGCTGTCTCGTATACAGGGTTATTGTTACCATCTTTCTAAATTTCATATATATGCGTTAGTATACTGTATTGGTGTCACTTTCACTTTTCACTTTCACGCATTGGAGAAGGAAATGGCAACCCACTCCAGTGTTCTTGCCTGGAGAATCCCAGGGATGGTGGAGCCTGGTGGGGTGCTGTCTATGGGGTCGCACAGAGTTGGACACGACTGAAGCAACTTAGCAGCAGCAGCAGCAGAAGGAAGGTGTGAGCTCAGAAGAAACCAACTCTGCCAACATCTTGTCCTCAAATTTCTAGCTATGGGAATTTTGAGACAACTAATTTCTACTGTTTAAGCTACCCAGTCTCTGGTATTTGTTATGTCAATCCTACCAAACTAATATGGTCTCCAATTCCAGATTATAAGGGTGCTAGATATAGATGAGAATAACTTTTGCTCTCTGTTGAGGTGATGGAGGGGAATGAACTGTCATTCTTGGAGTGGAACTTTCTACCACTGGTGTCTATCTAAGGCTAAACACAATTCTTTCTAATACTTCCTGAACTCTCAGCTCATACATTGTAGATTCATGAAGCACTTTCTTATTTTTTGAACTATTATCACTAATAATCTTATTTAGACTTATTGTGTAAGGTAGGCTTTATTTCTATTTTTAGGTGGTAAAGCAAAGATGCAAATATGCTATCTGACTACTGAATTTTAATAAGAATGTGATTAAAATTCAATAAGACTCATCAGAAAAGGGTGAATTTTCACCTTTTCAGAGATTTTGGAAATAGAAATAGAAAACAAAGAAAGTAAGACAAAAACTGGATGTAGCAAAAATGTTTTACTCAAAGATGGCAGTTAAGATTTCACAACACATCTTTTCTACATGTCTAAGTAATAGTTCTTGTGTGGGAACTGAGTTTTGGTGTTCTCTTATGAAATAATCAGAAATAATGTTTCAGCTCTAGCTTACAACCAATATCGATTATATAATATTTTCATTATCTTTATTTTGCAATCACAATCTGGTTTTGTTGAATGCTAAATTGAATATCAATTTCTCACACTAATTTTATACTTTCAGATATCCAGTGGGATATGAGGCCGGAGGAATAATAATAGTGGCAATCACAAAAACAATAAAAACAGAAAACAGTAATAGCTTACCTGTACAGAGAATTTACTATGGGGCTAGTGCTGCACCAGCTCCTCTGAATGCATTCTCTCTTTTCACTGTCCTAAATTTGTTATTATCTTACTTTATGTATGAGCATAACTAAGGATTATATAAGAATTTCTCAGAGTTACACAACTAATTAGAAGCAGAACCATGATTTGAACTAGACTATTTAATTACAGATATAATGCATTCTCTCATTCCATGAAAAAGGCAATAGAAAAGGTTTGGAGAATAACAGCAGTACGTGGCAAAAGCATTAGCTTATAAAATTAATGAAATAAAATAGTCATAACATTGATAACAATACTAGTGAATGAATCCAAATGCTCTGTATAATTAGCTGATGAAGACTGAGGGCCTCTACTGAATTTCCCACACCTCATGTTGCTATCAAATTCAGTTCCATTTTGCTCTTTTAAGTTGACAACAAATAGATCTGCTACACTTCAAACAATAATTGTTTTAGGAGGAGTCTTTTTTCATAGATAACTTTAATTGATATGCTTTCTATTAAAATGCCAATTAAGCTTGATTTTTATCCTTTATTATTTAAAATAGGTACCGAATAAATTTTGTGGCAGATACAGAACTGCAAACCTTTAATGAGGTAAATTGCTTATGGAGTTCCTGCTTAATTAGTTCAGTCACTATCTGTCACTCCTAATTTGATAACTAAATTTCCTGCATTTATAAAATATCACATTTGGTATGATTTAACACAGTCACTAGTTTAATATCTCATGGCTAATTGTGAATTCACTTATGAAAACTTGGCTCTGTAAATATTAATTTCACCCACATTTTAACTTCCATATGTACCAACCACATTATCATTTTTCAGTCAATTTACAGTTTATTCAAAAGTGATCTTTCGATATTTAATTTTTAGCTAAATAAAGTTACTGGTTTGTTATTCAGTTTGCTATTTTGATCTTTATCTTGCAGTCCAAAATCTTACACATATCTCTTATGTTTTTTTCTGGAAACTGTCTGAGATGTTCACAACATTCTTGCTAAGCCCAAGTTTCTGTCTGCCTACTCTGATTTCTATTCAACATGACCTCACACATTCTGTCATTTTTTCATAAGCTAGATTAAAATCTAAGCCTATAGACTCTTTTATTACACTAACTCAATTCTTTTCTCTAGTTCAGTTTAGCTTTGCTGTATAATGAGGCAATAAGCTTATACTCTAGGTCTAAAATGTAGAAGACCTACATTAGGTTAAAAGCAATCCATATTAAGAAATGTAGAGTATTATCTCCTGTTTTTGTTTTTTTTTTTTTTGATTTTCATTGTCAGTATAGGGAATAAAAATATTACTTTTCAAATTTTAAAGTGATTTTGTTCTTTTTGAAAAAACAAATAAGAGCTTAAGGGTAATACCTTGACTTTTTAAAGATATAATTGAAAGTTCTAAAGGCATTCTCTTTAACAAAAATCAAATATAATTCTATTATTCATCCTCCTTCTCAAAAAAGAATTAGAATCATGTAATACATATTTGAAATCTGAGTAATTAAATTATTACTGAAAGAGAAAGTTCTTGGATAATATTACTTGTGGCAAAGAATGTGGAACATATTATAATGGGATAGAGTCTTAATTAGAATTATAATTGCCAAAAAATGTTACAATGGTCCCTATAGAATAAAAATACTAAAATCTAAATAAACTGGCACAATTCTATTTATTTATAGCTTCCTAAAGATGCATAGGTTGGGCAACTTCATGATACTGAAGTATATGTTGAGTATATCTCTCATGGTGGAGAGATCTGACAGAATGTGGTCCACTGGACAAGGGATTGGCAAACCACTTCAGTATTTTTGCCTTGTGAACCCCATGAACAGTACAAAAAGGCAAAATGATAGGATACTGAAAGAGGAACTCCCCAGGTCAGTAGGTACCCAATATGCTACTGGAGATTGGTGGAGAAATAACTCCAGAAAGAAAGAAGGGATGGATCCAAAGCAAAAACAGTACCCAGCTGTGGATGTGACTGGTGATAGAAGCAAGGTCCGATGCTGTAAAGAGCAATATTGCATAGGAACCTGGAATGTCAGGTCCATGAATCAAGGCAAATTGGAAGTGGTCAAACGAGAGATGGCAAGAGTGAATGTCGACATTCTAGGAATCAGTGAACTCAAATGGACTGGAATGGGTGAATTTAACTCAGATGACCATTATATCTACTACTGTGGGCAGGAATCCCTCAGAAGAAATGGAGTAGCCATCATGGTCAACAAAAGAGTCCGAAATGCAGTACTTGGATGCAAACTCAAAAACGACAGAATGATCTCTGTTCGTTTCCAAGGCAAACCATTCAATATCACAGTAATCCAAGTCTATGCCCCAACCAGTAACGCTGAAGAAGCTGAAATTGAACAGTTCTATGAAGACCTACAAGACCTTTTAGAACTAACACCCCAAAAAAGATGTCCTTTTCATTATAGGGGACTGGAATGCAAAAGTAGGAAGTCAAGAAACACCTGGAGTAACAGGCAAATTTGGCCTTGGAATACAGAATGAAGCAGGGCAAAGGCTAATAGAATTTTGCAAGAAAATGCACTGGTCATAGCAAACACCCACTTCCAACAACACAAGAGAAGACTCTACATATGGACATCACCAGATGGTCAACACCAAAATCAGATTGATTATATTCTTTGCAGCCAAAGATGGAAAAGCTCTATACAGTCAACAAAAACAAGACCAGGAGCTGACTGTGGCTCAGATCATGAACTCCTTATTGCCAAATTCAGACTGAAATTGAAGAAAGTAGGGAAAACCACTAGACCATTCAGGTATGACTTAAATCAAATCCCTAATGATTATACAGTGGAAGTGAGTAATAGATTTAAGGGCCTAGATCTGATACAGTGCTTGATGAACTATGGACAGAAATTCGTCACATTGTACAGGAGACAGGGATCAAGACCATCCCCATGGAAAAGAAATGCAAAAAAGCAAAATTGCTGTCTGGGGAGGCCTTACAAATAGCTGAGAAAGAAGAGAAGCAAAAAGCAAAGGAGAAAAGGAAAGATATAAGCATCTGAATGCAGAGTTCCAAAGAATAGCAAGAAGAGATACGAAAGCCTTCTTCAGCGATCAATGCAAAGAAATAGAGGAAAACAACAGAATGGGAAAGACTAGAGATCTCTTCAACAAAATTAGAGATACCAAGGGAACATTTCATGCAAAGATGGTCGCGATAAAGGACAGAAATGGTATGGACCTAACAGAAGCAGAAGATATTAAGAAGAGATGGCAGGAATACACAGAAGAACTGTACAAAAAAGATCTTCATGACCCAGATAATCACGATGGTGTGATCACTCACCTAAAGCCAGACATTCTGGAATGAAAAGTCAATTGGGCCTTAGAAAGCATCACTATGAACAAAGCTAGTGGAGGTGATGGAATTCCAGTGGAGCTATTTCAAATTCTGAAAAATGATGATGTGAAAGTGCTGCAGTCAATATGCCAGCACATTTGGAAAACTCAGCAGTGGCCACAGGATTGGAAAAGGTCAGTTTTCATTCCAATCCCAAAGAAAGGCAATGCCAAAGGATGCTCAAACTACCGCACAACTGCACTCATCTCACATGCTAGTAAAGTAATGCTCAAAATTCTCCAAGCCAGGCTTCAGCAATATGTGAACCGTGAACTTCCTGATGTTTAAGCTGGTTTTAGAAAAGGCAGAGGAACCAGAGATCAAATTGCCAACATCTGCTGGATCATGGAAAAAGCAAGAGAGTTGCAGAAAAACATCTATTTCTGCTTTATTAACTATGCCAAAGCCTTTGACTGTGTGGATCACAATAAACTGTGGACAATTCTGAAAGAGATGGGAATACCAGACCACCTGACCTGCCTCTTGAGAAATTTGTATGCAGGTCAGGAAGCAACAGTTAGAATTGGAAATGGAACAACAGACTGGTTCCAAATAGGAAAAGGAGTACGTCAAGGCTGTATATTGTCACCCTGTTTATTTAACCTATATGCAGAGTACATCATGAGAAACGCTGGACTGGAAGAAACACAAGCTGGAATCAAGATTGCCAGGAGAATTATCAATAACCTCAGATATGCAGATGACACCACCCTTATGGCAGAAAGTGAAGAGGAATTCAAAAGCCTCTTGATGAAAGTGAAAGTGGAGAGTGAAAAAGTTGGCTTAAAGCTCAACATTCAGAAAACGAAGATCATGGCATCCGGTCCCATCACTTCATGGGAAATAGATGGGGAAACAGTGCAAACAGTGTCAGACTTTATTTTTCTGGGCTCCAAAATCATTGCTGATGGTGACTACAGCCATGAAATTAAAAGATGCTTACTCCTTGGAAGGAAAGTTATGACCAAACTAGATAGCATATTCTAAAGCAGAAACATTACTTTACCAACAAAGGTCCATCTAGTCAAGGCTATGGTTTTTCCAGTGGTCATGCATGGATGTGAGAGTTGGACTGTGAAGAAGGCTGAGCACTGAAGAATTGATGCTTTTGAAGTGTGGTGTTGGAGAGGACTCTTGAGAGTCCCTTGGACTGCAAGGAGATCCAACCAGTCCATTCTGAAGGAGATCAGCCCTGGGATTTCTTTGGAAGGAATGATGCTGAAGCTGAAACTCCAGTCCTTTGGCCACCTCATGCTAAGAATTGACTCATTGGAAAAGACTCTGATGCTGGGAGGGATTGGGGGCAGTAGCAGAAGGGGAGGACAAAGGATGAGATGGCTTGAATGGCATCACTGACTCGATGGATGTAAGTGTGAGTAAACTCTGGGAGTTAGTGTTGGACAGGGAGGCCTGACGTGCTGCGATTCATGGGGTCGCAAAGAGTTGGACACGACTGAGCGACTGAACTGAACTGAATAGACAAAAGAAATGATCAGGACTATAGTTTTGGCAGATTATGGAAATGCTCACCAGCATCTACTTTTCCTCTGGGTATGTGACCTGACTACATTTCTCAGTTGCCCTGGAGTTTAAGAGAATCCAAATGGCTACTCCATGTTAACAGGATTTGGGTAGTGATGGGTATCATTTCAGTTTATATGATTAAGATTCTTATTCTCTCTCCTCATCTAAGGTTCTGAAGCACAAGGCTCAGTGAATATCCATGACATTTTTTAGAGATGACAGAGGCACCACATGGAAAGAGTTGTTTCTGCCCAACTGTATAATGCAAAGAATGAACTCCCTCCCACCCAACCCCCCCACCCCCACTCCTAGTGATCTGCATTGACTGTGCTATAAGTGAGAATTTTATTAAAGTTTGTCAAAGTTACTTAATGTAGCATTTAGCTTACAGTAGCAAAATTCTAGCAAGAGGATTTCAAAGATTCAGTCAGTAATAAACAGACCATAAAAAGTGAGTATGGTCAAAAAACCACAGCTAAGATTAAAGGAAGCAACTATACAGAAATGCAAAAAGCAAAACAAAACAAAAGATGAAAATAGATGTCACAGACTATAGAAATACAAAGACATTACCAGTGTAACCAATGTATGCTGTCACTTGAAAAACATTTGCAGACAGTAACATGGAGCTAATGCTAAAAGCTAAAGTCAGTTATATTACAAATACAGTCTAAAATTTACTGTAAAAATTGCATGTTTAAGGAGCTAACATAAAGGAGAATATAGAAATTCTATGTATTTTTCTTTTCTTTTCCCAATAATTTTGTATATAAACACTTCAGAGCTTCAAAAAACTAAGAACACTTAAGTTTAGATTACAGTAAAACATAGTTTTTATTGCTACTCACCTACCTGCCACCTCTCCTTTCCTTCATCCACTTCCCAGAGAAACTTAGTAAAGAAAACAATGTTTGTGGTTAAAAACTTAAGACATTGTAAGAAAAAACAGAGCTGTAAAAAATATAGGAAAAAACATTTTTAAGCCATAGTTTTACATTAGAAAAATAAAAGAAGATCACACTTTAAGTATTCCACCAGCATATTTACAAAACTGAGTTTAGGACTAATTGCCACCAGCATATTTACAAAACTGAGTTTAGGACTAATCAGTGCGTGACTGTTTTTACTTCCCTTTCTCTTCAGGTTCTTCCTCTCCACAAGCCAAAGAGACCCTGTGAATGTGTTTGCCTTGTTTTTGTTACTACTGCTAGGGGGAGTATTCACTCGTTTTTCTGCTTTTTAAAAAACAATTTTTTTTTTTATTTCTGGACACCTGCTTGCGACCTGCTTATCTTGATTACCATTTCCCACTAGGGCCCCAGAACGCAGAGTGACTTAAATGTTTGAGATGGAGTGAGAGAATCAGGCACAGTCGTTGGTGGTTTCCATTACTAAACCCCATTCCCTCAAGCCCAGGGTTTACCTTTGTTTATACAACTGGTGCTTCCCTTCCTTCTTACAGAGAACCTTAAAACAGACACTGAAAGCCCAGACTTTCTTTCCTCCATCTTCCATTAAGTGTTCCAAGGATATTTGCTTTGCCTAATGTTTCTCTTAACCTCTAGACTTAAGCTCCTGATTCTTATTCCTCATAATTTTTAAAATGAAAAACTTAAGACTGGTTGAAGAATGAAACACACATGGGAATGAGTTCCAATGTACTAGCATACACAATGTCAAAACTGGAAATAATCATGCTGCTGCTGCTAAGTCGCTTCAGTCATGTCTGACTCCGTGCGACCCTGTAGATGGCAGCCCACCAGAGACTAGGAACATGAATGTTCATAGGAAGGACTGATGTTGAAGCTGAAGCTCCAATATATTGGCCACCTGATGCAAAGAGCTGAGTCGCTGGAAAAGATGCTAACTCTGGGAAAGACTGAGGGCAGGAGAAGAAGCGGGCAGCAGAGGATGAGATAGTTGGATGGTATCACCAACTCAATGAACGTGAGTTTGAGTAAACTCCACGAGATGGTAAAAGACAAGGAAGCCTGACATGCTGCTGTTCATAGGGTAGCAAAGAGTCAGACACGACTTTGTGACTGAACAAGTCAGTGCTGATTCTAAATGGTGGATTAATGTGTGAATGCTTTTTATTATTTTTTGGATGTTTTTAAATTACAGAAATAGTTTGTAATAATTTAAGACAAATCACATGTTCATTAAGGAAGACTCTTCTTATAAAAATTATGAACAATTAATAAAATGTTAATTAGTTTGATATTTTGCTCATGCCCTTTGTGTTAGGATTCACCTACAAAACATGGATATACCTTTAAAATTGGAGCAGAAAATTTGTACCTAGAAAATTTGATTCAACATTGTATTTACACATGGCAGTCAAAGCTATAGGAATAAAATATGGTAGAATACTTTATTTGACCAATTTGAACAAAGACAAAATTGAAATAATTGGATTCATCATAGTTGTGAAATAGCTAGTTGATGTAGAAAAACAAAACACAAAGAGACTGTTCTTTCTGGCCATCATTTGACCTGTCTTGGAGATGCTATTCCTATTCACTCTAACATTAAAAGAAATGCAGGATATAATTACTTAATTTTCCATTTTGATTATATGTCACTTATCTATCCACAAAAACAAAAGTATGTTCATCTCAAATTGGTATAGAGGTATAATGGAGAATGGACAATATTTGCAACATGGGTTGTCATGAATATTTTAAGTTAATAGTAAATTTTATTTAATTATGGTAAATGAGCCTTTCAAGTTCAGATTGCACAGTATCCTTACCTAATTTGTTTGAGAGAAGAGCATAGTAATGTTTTCTTTCAGAGTTAGATGTGGAGTTTCCAGAGGAAGAAATTTTATATAGTCTTGTATTTCACACTCTTGAATATCATAATAACTAGAATCCATGTGTAACTATAATTACACCAAACTAAGAAAAAAGAGGAAGAAAATATAAATCCTTATTAGGTAATGAAATATTCAGATAATTAAAGCAAAGATGTCTTTCCTCCTGAATGAGTTTAGCTGCTTATTTACTTTACCTTTCACTTGCCTTTTAAAGTAAATACTGAAATAGTTCTAATATAATATAAATTTGTGTCATTTATTTTTCTTAGTCTAATTTCACACTGAGGAGAATTTTCAAAACTACTTGGCACGCACTGTTAGTAAAGAAGATGCAGAACATCAAAACCAGAATTCAACTCTGATTTTTCTTATAAAACAAAGTCTTTCACAATCTTTGCATATTGCATTTGTTCCTGACTACTTTATTCTTCACAATCAATCCTTCTGTGAAAATGTCTTCCTTCTGCAATCACATCAAGGTGACCACCCTCTACTACCTCTGAAATGCCTTTAGATCCAGAAAGATAGATTGTGCCAGGAAATATATTCATCATGTTCATGTCAATCATTAGTGAAAGAGAAAAGACTAGCATCTCTAACTTATAAACATCATAAAATCATAAAAGTAAAATGTAAAAATTTTACATCATAAAATCAATGTATGTATCTAGGCATTCAGTTATAAATCTCCCTCAAAATATTAAATAATAAAAATCAGGATTATTAATAAGCATACAAGTAGAGATATTAATTATATTATCAAACTGACTATTTCATGGACAACATTGCCACCAAGTCATAGTCATAGAAAAAAAGGAAAATACTATAAATACGGTTAAAGGAAAGAGATTTTGATTATATCCTTAACAGTATTTGCCTTAGGAGAAGAGTTTAAGATTTAAAAGAAATAATGAAAATATGACTAACAATTCTTAGCATTTCATATATCATCTTTGTGGTAACATTTACTTTGAAAGTTATGTGTGAAACAACCACAATTTGGTATGACCACCATTTGTCAGAATCTGTTCCAGGATTAGCCAATAATACTTGGTTTACATAAGAGAAAAACAGACTCATTTTGAATGCTTCTTCCCACTAGTATTGTGTTTCTTTTTCTGAGGGATATATCTCCTCAGTTAGAAGGCTGATTTTATTGAAATAATGAATATTCAGTGGACCTCATATTTTAATGCAAATATTAGAAACACAAAATATAAATTACAAAGATTTAAAATCATCTAATGATGATTTTCAGAGAAGGCAATGGCACCCCACTCCAGTACTCTTGCCTGGAAAATCCCATGGACAGAGAAGCCTGGTAGGCTGCAGTCCATGGGGGTTTCTAGAGTCGGACACGACTGAGCAACTTCACTTTCACTTTTCATTTTCATGCATTGGAGAAGGAAATGGTAACCCACTCCAGTGTTCTTGCCTGGAGAATCCCAGGGATGGGGGAGCCTGGTGGGCTGCTGTCTATGGGGTTGCACAGAGTTGGACAAGACTGAAGCGACTTAGCAGCAACAGCAATTTTTTTTTTTTTTTTTTTTTTTACTTTACAATACTGTATCAGTTTTGCCATACATCAACATGCATCCGCCACGGGTGTACACGTGTTCCCCATCCTGAACCCCTCTCCCACCTCCCTCCCTATACCATCCCTCTGGGTCATCCCAGTGCACCAGCCCCAAGCTTCCTGTATCCTGCATCGAACCTGGACTGGCGATTCATTTCTTATATGATATTATACATGTTTTAATGCCATTCTCCCAAACCATCGCCCCCCTCCCTCTCCCACAGAGTCCAAAAGACTGTTCTATACATCTGTGTCTCTTTTGCTGTCTCTCATACAGGGTTGTCGTTACCATCTTTCTAAATTCCATATATATGTGTTAGTATACTGTATTGGTGTTTTTCTTTCTGGCTTACTTCACTCTGTATAATAGGCTCCAGTTTCATCCACCTCATTAGAAGTGATTCAAATGTATTCTTTTTAACGGCTGAGTAATACTCCATTGTGTATATGTACCACCGTTTTCTTATCCATTCATCTGCAGGATCCTCTATGACCCACCTCCCAGAATATTGGAAATAAAAGTAAAAATAAACAAATGGTATCTAATTAAAATTAAAAGCTTCTGCACAACAAAAGAAACTATAAACAAGGTGAAAAGACAGCCTTCAGAATGGGAGAAAATAATAGCAAATGAAGCAACTGACAAACAACTAATCTCAAAAATATACAAGCAACTTCTGCAGCTCAATTCCAGAAAAATAAATGACCCAATCAAAAAATGGGCCAAAGAACTAAATAGACATTTCTCCAAAGAAGACATACAGATGGCTAACAAACACATGAAAAGATGCTCAACATCACTCATTATCAGAGAAATGCAAATCAAAACCACAATGAGGTACCATTTCACGCCAGTCAGAATGGCTGCGATCCAAAAGTTTACAAATAATAAATGCTGGAGAGGGTTTGGAGAAAAGGGAACCCTCTTACACTGTTGGTGGGAATGCAAACTAGTACAGCCACTATGGAGAACAGTGTGGAGATTCCTTAAAAAACTGGAACTAGAACTGCCATACAACCCAGCAATCCTACTGCTGGGCATACACACCGAGGAAACCAGAATTGAAAGAGACACGTGTACCCCAATGTTCATCGCAGCACTGTTTATAATAGCCAGGACATGGAAGCAACCTAGATGTCCATCAGCAGATGAATGGATAAGCAATGGTGATTTTAAAGTCAAATTTCTTTGAGAACTAAACAAAAACCTAGAATTTTTTAAAGTAATTATCACAATGATAAATTCTTCACATTTCTGTATGATTATTTTCTCAAGAAGTCTCCCAGATTTATGAAATCTATGTGCAAAAGCAATAGCACCAGGCTATGTGATTTACATAAAAACACCTACATAATTTACATCAAAATACTTAAGGTATTTTTTTAAGTTAATTCTAGTATAAACAATTATTAGCTTAATACATAAAATGAACAAAATTAAGTCATAATACACTGGTATCAGATGTTTGGTTAAGTTCTCAACTGGATGAATATTATCAATATGCTTCCAACCTCCAAAGGCCATATAGAATTAAAGTGCTACAAATATACCATAGAGTTCAGTTCAATTCAGTCTCTCAGTTGTGTCCAACTCTTTGAGACCCCATGGACTGCAGCAAACCAGGCTTCCCTGTCCATCTCCAACTCCTGGAGCTTGCTCAAACTCATGCCCATCAAGTCAGTGATGTCAACCAACCATCCCATCCTCTGTCATCCCCTTCTCTGGCCTTCAATCTTTCCCAGTATCAGGGTCTTTTCAAATGAGTCAGTTCTTTGCCTCAGGTGGCCAAAGAATTGGAGTTTCAAGTTTTAGCATCAGTCCTTCCAATGAATATTCAGAACTGATTTCCTTTAGGATAGACTGGTTGGATCTCCTTGCAGTCCAAGGGACTCTCAGGAGTCTTCTCCAACACCACAGTTCAAAAGCATCAATTCTTCAGTGCTCAGCTTTCTTTATGGTCCAACTTTAACATCCATACATGACTACGGGAAAAACCATAGCTTTGACTAGACAGACCTTTGTTGGCAAAGTAATGTCACTGCTTTTTAATATGCTATCTAGGTTGGTCATAGCATTTCTTCCAAGGAGCAAGCGTCTTTTAATTTCATAGCATAGAGTAGCCTATTACAACTTAAAATTTCACTTTTTAATTTATTTCTTAAATTTTGACATTTGTTTTCTAAAACTACAGTAATTAAAATTTTCACAGTTTAAAAGAATTATTTTTTATTAGTAATAACAAATTGGTTAGAATGATTAGGGTTTAAATATTTTTGGACATAGGTTGTTGGCAAGTTTTTGTGAAAAACAAAAAGGCTTTCATTTGAGTAGTGAATATTCATAGTAATTTACGAGTTATTTTCCTTATTGACAATTTTTTAAAAGAACAGTATACATTTGACAATGTTAAAATACCTGTGTGTGTTTATTAACATTTATAAACAACTTTCATATATATGCATAATATATATTATGTATTAAATATCTTGTCTTTATTTAAATGAGAAAAATGTGCACTGTGATTTTTAAGAAGAAATTATATACAAAAACAAAGTATGAAAAGATATGCAATGTTATGTTAAGAACTTAATTTGGGCATACGTGATTATGGGTAATATTTGTTTTCTTATTTGCTTCTTTGTACTCCACCCTCAATGTCGCATTCTGGGGACATATCTTCAGGAGAAACACTGGAAAGAACAGCATATCAAGATGCCAAATGGGTGTTTAAAAAGATAGTGGAGAATTGACAACATATGAATTAAGACCAAGTGACATTTCGGGGGCTATCAGGCCTCTTTTGCCATGAATTGCAGAATTCTAGTTGTGCTGCAAAGCTGAAGAAAAGATGGAATCAGGAAATGCTCAAAGTGTAAAAGCAGAGTGGGGAAATGGGGTCCATGAGCGAAACTATAAGGGTTCATTTGAATGAGCTTGTATCATGGAGTTTAAGCTAAAAGGCTATGAATATGCCAGAGTGAAAATGTCTAATAACATTACACTTTCACATAGGGAGGCTATAACTGGAGGACTTTGTTGTGGTGGTGGTGGTGGTGGTGATTATTTTGCCTTGTTTTAGTGATTTTATTTCTTTTCCCCATATGTGATAAAAAGCCTATAAAGGAATATATCACACTTGAACCTATACATGTTCTCAGTGGAGTCAAAAGCAGGAGAGAGAGAAGGGCAAGGTGAGAGCCAGTACTCAATTTTTTAAATTATTTAAGCAATTGTACAAATATTTGATAGATCAATTCAACAAATTTACAACTGGGATTACAGATGTTTCTTTATTTTAACAAAAATTTTGTATAGACTTGCTACAAAATAAAAATTTGAAGATAATATTAGAAGTAATGACCTGAATTTCAATAATGCATTTTGTTTTCCGTATAAAAAAATCTATCCTAACATTTTAATATTAATAATAAATAGTTTTTAAAATGAACTTAGTGCCTTGGTGAACACCTTTCAGCATTTATTTTAGAGGAAGAATTGAAAAAATTAGTACAAAAGGACTTTAAAATATGCATATACTATGTATATTTGAAATATTGTCAGCCATGTGTAAGCTACTTCAACATACAATGACCGTGACAAGACTTAAGGTAAATTGTTGGAATAGTGGAAAAGCTATTTTGAGTTCTGCAAATATGTACCGTGTGTCTGAGCTCAACTTTTGATCTAGTTTTTCTATACAAGTTGTATTTAACATCTTTGATCTCCAAGTTAGTGATCTAATCTGCTGTATAACTGAGCTTTTATTGATCTGTTCTCATGCTAAGCAAATCAAGTCTCACTTTTATGGGCTAGATTGAAAAAGATAGTAAAACTGCCTCTGAGACAGCAGTTTAAATCTGTGCAATAACAGTGAAAGCAAGAGATAAGACTTTTATTACACTGCCAAACTTCACATGAACTCAAAGTGTCATTAAATAGGTATGTGTCATTTGCCACAGATATTTATTTTACTAGAGAGCATGGTTACCACCCATTTGGAAGCAATGTAATGTATTTTCTACCATCTACAATCAATATATTGCTTGCCCAGGTACCTGCAATGACAGTAATATTTGGTGCAAAACATAGCATCCTTTTTGAATAAACTGTTTATTCTGATTGAGCACTGTCTGAATCTCCTTGTTTCTTTCCTTTTGGCATAGTATCAAGAGAAAAAAAGAGGAAGTTTATGGAGAAGGAAATGGCAACCCACTCCAGTATTCTTACCTGGAAAATCCCATGGATGGAGGAGCCTGGTAGGCTACAGTCCATGGGGTCGCAAAGAGTCAGACACTGCTCAGCTACTTCACTTTCTTTCTTTCTTATATTGGGTTGCCTTTGTAATGTTTGATTTTAAAAGCCATATTCATGGAATAAAAAGCCAATAATATGATTTGACTATTTTCACTTGTCGCCTGTGGCAGTATTCCTGCTGTTCCAAGTGATTTTTTTTTTTCACGAAAGTGGAAGAAGATGATGCAAAAATTGAAGCTCATCTGTATGTCTTCTTTGGAGAAATGTCTATTTAGTTCTTTGGCCCATTTTTTGATTGGGTCATTTATTTTTCTGGAATTGAGCTGTAGGAGTTGCTTGTATATTTTTGAGATTAGTTGTTTGTCAGTTGCTTCATTTGCTATTATTTTCTCCCATTCTGAAGGCTATCTTTTCACCTTGGTTATAGTTTCCTTTGTTTTGCAGAAGCTTTTAAGTTTAATTAAGTCCCATTTGTTTATTTTTGCTTTCATTTCCAATATTCTGGGAGGTGGGTCATAGAGGATCCTGCTGTGATGTATGTCGGAGAGGGTTTTGCCTATGTTCTCCTCTAGGAGTTGTATAGTTTCTGGTCTTACGTTTAGATCTTTAATCCATTTTGAGTTTATTTTTGTGTATGGTGTTAGAAAGTGCTCTAGTTTCATTCTTTTACAAGTGGTTGACCAGTTTTCCCAGCACCATTTGTTAAAGAGATTGTCTTTAATCCATTGTATATTCTTGCCTCCTTTGTCAAAGATAAGGTGTCCATATGTGCGTGGATTTATCTCTGGGCTTTCTATTTTGTTCCATTGATCTATATTTCTGTCTTTGTGCCAGTACCATACTGTCTTGATGACTGTGGCTTTGTAGTAGAGCCTGAAGTCAGGCAGGTTGATTCCTCCAGTTCCATTCTTCTTTCTCAAGATAGCTCATTCTTTTGGACTCTGTGGGAGAGGGAGAGGGTGGGATGATTTGGGAGAATGGCATTGAAATACATATATTATATATGAAATGAGTCACCAGTCCAGGTTTGATGCACAATACTGGATGCTTGGGGCTGGTGCACTGGGATGACCCAGAGGGATGGTATGGGGAGGGAGGAGGGAGGAGGGTTCAGGATGGGGAACACATGTATACCTGTGGCAGATTCATTTTGATATATGGCAAAACCAATACAATATTGTAAAGTTAAATAAAATTAAAAAAAAAGAATTTTCCGCCCAACTACAAAAAAAAAAAAAAAATTGAAGCTCAGCTAATATTGTCATTTGCACTCTCAGTTCAGTTCAGTTCAGTTGCTCAGTCGTGTCCGACTCTTCGCAACCCCATGGACTGCAGCACGCTAGGCCTCCCTGTCCATCACCAACTCCCAGAGTTGATTCAAACTCATGTCCATTGAGTCGGTGAGGCCATCCAACCACCTCATCCTGTCATCGCCTTTTCCTCCTGCCTTCAATCTTTCCCAGCATCAGGGTCTTTTCCAATGAGTCAGTTCTTCACATCAGGTGGCCAAAGTATTGGAGTTTCAGCTTCAGCATCAGTCCTTCCAATGAATATTCAGGACTGATTTCCTTTAGGATGGACTGGTTGGATCTGCTTGCAGTCCAAGGGACTTTCAAGAGTCTTCTCCAACACCACAATTCAAAAGCATCAGTTCTTCAGCACTCAGCTTTCTTTATAGTCCAGTTCTAACATCCATACATGACCACTGGAAAAACCATAGCCTTGACGAGACGGACCTTTGTTGATAAAGTAATGACTCTGCTTTAATATGCTGTTTAGGTTGGTCATAAAGTACACTTTTTTTTTAGTTGAAATTTAAGAATTCAGAAAACAGGAATGCAGAAATGGTGGTAGCTTGAAGACATGATAGACTATAATAATAGCACCAAAAACATATTTGAATAACATCTCGCGTCTCTATGAACATACTAAAAAAATTTTAATGCAATATTAACAAGCAAAAAAAAATACACCCTCATAAAGCAGTTACTGTTTGCATGGATATAGCATATCTGGAAAATTGCTGAAAAGGAAATAATTTTTACCAAAATTCAGAGAAAATCACCATTAGACATTTAATGCTTAAATATTGAACATTTAATGTTATTTTCTACAGATTTTTAAAAATTAAATTATCAGATAAGAATATTAAATAATTATCTTATTTTTCTGGTTTAATGTTTATTTTTTAAAAATTTACAAGTTTTTAAAGACTTTCCAATGTCCTATCATATGGACACTATATTAATAATTTCTATTAGCATTCACTCACAATATGTGTTGACCACCACATATTTTTCATGTTAAATGCTACTACAGTAAGCATTGTTGTGTCAGAATCTTTAACAGCACTCCAAGTTTTTAACCTTGGCTTAGATTTTCAGAGGGCTTTCCTGATAGCTCAGTTGGTAAAGAACCCACCTGCAATGCAGGTGATTCCTGGGTTGGAAGATCCCCTGGAGAAGGGATAGGTTACCCACTCCAGTACTCTTGGGATTCCATTGTGGCTCAGCTGGTAAAAAAAAATACGCCTGCAATGCAGGAGACCTGGATTCAATCCTTGGGTTGGGAAGATCCCCTGAAGAAGGGAAAAGCTACCCACTCCAGTTTTCTGGCTTAGAGAATTCCATGGACTATACAGTCCATGGAATCACAAAGAGTCATACAAGAATGAGCCATTTTCACTTTCACTTTTTAGATTTTTAGAAATGAAGTTACTGGACAGAAGAGTATAAATGTTTTTCTATATTTTGCCAAATTGCTTTTCAGAAAAGTAATGTCAATTGTTAGAATTTTCAGTCTTTTGTGAGAGCTCATCTGACTCTACCTTCCCTGTAGCACATTTAACTGGTTAAATCTTTCCTGATTTGATAAACAGAGGGAAGTATTTCATTTTAAGTTTAAGATTTTCCCCCTTACTATCAAGCTTAATATATTTCATATGTTCATTAACTATTTTTATTTCATTTTGTGAATTATTTTGGTGTTTGCTGGAATCTTGGTGTCTTCTTATCAATTTTTAGTACTCAAGAAATTTTATTGTATTATCCAATTTGTCTTCTATTGTCATGTTTGCTATTAATTTTAGTCATGCTTTCAGTTGATAATTAGGAGTTTAAATATCTATTATTTTTAATGAACAATATATTTGCCTTTGTTTCAACACATTCAAGCTTGGCAAGTATTTTTCCATCCCCAAAGCGTGCATATTACGCTGTATTTTTCTAGTTTTTATGCTCTATTTTTTCCTCATTAAGTTATCTGATGCAATTTCAGCTCCCTTTTTATACTGTATAAGGCTTGGATTCAAATTATTCTGGATATTCAAAGAGCTGATGAATTCCTTGGTGCTACTTATTAAATAAGAATGTTAACAGGAGCTTAATTATACTGATATCAGAGCTATAAATGTAGTCAATGTATCATTTGTATATCACTTTTCCATTTCCAATGAAAATTCCAGAAAATTTTCATTGCATTAGGCTCTTCAAAACCATCATTTTTAAAGTTTATAAGGTATCCCTTATAAATTTAGAGGATGTATAACAATTTAACAGACCTACACATTTGAACTTTTACATTGCTTTTCATTTTTTAGTGTTATAAAGATGTTTGTTAACAACTTTCTAAATGTACTTCTTCCTAATTTGACATTAGATTCACATACTATATTCCCAGAGGTGGTATAACAAAAATAAAGCACATAAAATTTTTAGTATTTGAAACATATTGTCAAATGTTGCAAAATGTTGTAAATATTAAAAATGTCATTGGCTATGTAAGAAAGTAACAGCTGGTATTCTCCCTTTTTCTTTTTATGTTGATTGGGTGGCTGAAACCTCATGATTCCTTTTATTGTCTTCCCTCAATTACTAATGAAGTTTATGTTTTTCGGGGGTCATTTTTGCTAGTTACATTTTTTCATGTGTAATGTATGTCATTCATTTACTAATCTAAGGCTCTTAGTGAATTATTTTAAGGTCTTTAAAAATTATATATTTAATCATTTATATAATTTAGCTATTAATTCAATATTGTAATACTGGTTGAATATATCTCCCTTTTGTTCAGATTAATTCATATAGATGTATTTATTTTTGCATTACTAAATATGTTCACCATTCTTTTAAACAGACTATGTTATATCTTCCAAAAGTATTTGATACATATTCACTTCTATTTTCACTTGTGTTTCATAGCTTGGCATTTTAATTATTATCTTAATTTTTTTAATGTTGCTAAAAATAACGGTGAGTTGTTAAACACATTTTTGATGACTAAAATTCAAAAAATTTTCAAAATTCTTTGATAAAAAATAATCATTTTATTTGATTTTTGTTATTAGAGGGCAATAAGTGCTGATAACTCTAATGCAAAAATAAAATGGTTTTAGTACAAAGCTATTTTGTATACAAATCAATGTACCTTAAAATTAAAAAAAAAAAATTGTAGCTCACCACTAAAAAGTTTAAAGGGATGAACTTGTGTAGCTGGATCTAGCATTTAAATAAGGTTACCCTCTAGCTCTTTTGTGACTTCTGAGTTCTCAATTTCTCCTGTTATATCCCCAGGCCATAAAAACACCCTGGACTAATCACCGTGTCCTAGAGAAACACTACCAGGACAAGCATGAGTAGAAGTCCCTACCCCTGTGATTGGAGAAAGAAATGGCAGCCCACTCCAGTATTCTTGCCTGGAAAATCCCAAGGACTGAGGATCCTGGTAGGCTACCGTCCACCGGGTCGTAAAGAGTCAGACACGACTGAGTGACTTCACTTCACTTCACCCCTGTGATAGAGAAGGAAGACCAAAGGATGGGACAGTTTTGAGAAGGAAGGTATATAGAACCCACAGAATAAAGGATGTCTACTTTCTCCCATCACAAGTCAATCATCAGTGCATTTCTCTGAGTTAAATTTGTACGTTTACTTCTTTGTCTCAGGCTGATAAAATCATTGGCAAGTTCTACCACACTGCCATGTAATAGGAAATTGACTTCAAATTCGAGGTTCAGTTTTAAGGTTGTTTGAGCAAATGTAGTCTTCAAAATAATTTTGTGATGTTTCTACTTATGTGACATTTCTGTTGTCCACTAAATTGATAATGCTTTTGTTGTTCCATCTTTACTATGTCAGCAATACTGTACACTGCTTTCAAAGTTCAAGAAAAGAAGATTTGCCAACCTAGCTTGTAGTGCATCAGTGGTGTCTATAATGTCAAGTATAAGGGATTGAAATGGGTCTTACTTGTATAGTCAAAAACATCTGCCAAATAAACCAACCTAAGTAAATTCTTCCCTATTGAAGAATGACTTCTTTGTTCTAAAAAAAAAAAAAAGCTTCAAATTTAAAGTAGTTTCAGACTTATTTTTGTTAAGAAAATAACATGCTAATATGAAATAATACTGAATTGAACTTTTAATTTGATTGACCTCGTTTGTATATGGGCTTCCCTGGTGGCTCAGATGGTAAAGAATCTGTCTCCAATGGAGGAGATGTGGGTTAGATCCCTGCTATGGGAAGATCCCCTGGGGAAGGAAAAGGCAACCCACTCCAGTATTCCCGCCTGGAGAATTCCATGGATAGAGGAGCCTGGCAAGTGTATATACAACCAAAGAAAATGAAGAGCTGAACAAACTAGCAAATGGCAGTTACTATAAGTAATGAAATTGCTATCAATGACTCCATAAAACTTCAAAATATCAAAGAATGCCAGAAATGCTGAAGTAGAGGGCATCATTTGACAGAGGTATTGTCTTGATATTGTCACCCATTGTAAAAGTATCTATATTTCTCCCCATCTCTCGTAAAGAAACAAAATCTACCTTTTCACCCTCTGAATCTAGATAAGCCATGAAACTTGTTTGGGCCAAGGGGATTACTCAAGCAAACAGAGATTTTAAAAGCACTCACCCATTGGGACCTTTGTTTTTGCTCTTCAAACTCTGCTGCTAAGTGAGTAAGCTCTGACTAGCTTGCTGGATAATGAGAGATCCATGGTCCAGCTACTTGGGTCACCCCAGACAGTAGCCGGACTGCTGCCAGACCCAGGTATCTTAGACTGCCTCAGGGCTGACCAAGCCCTAGCTAAGCTGCCAGCCAACTGGAAGTATGAGAAAGACCAGTTGAGATGCCAGTGAGTCCAGCTGGGTCTTAGCAGAACCACCTAGTTGTCCTGGTAGATTCATGAGATTATATATCAGAGGTTTTAACCCCCTGCATTTTGAATTATCTGTTCTATACTGAGATAAATGATAGAACTCACTCTGTTCTAAGTAGCAAACCAGAGAGATTATTTCAAGGGGACCTGATATAACTCTTCAGTCCAAAGCTACTTCTTTTACTCAATTTGTGAATAAATAACCTTGCACAAAACTCCAGAACGAGATTAATAGAATAAATCCTGATTCAGCCTTTATTAATAAAGTCTTCTTTTCCATAAAAGTAATCCACATTTTCCCATGGATAGAGCTAAATTTATTTTTCTATCGGATTTCCAATTTTTACTTGTCTTACAAGCAGTAATGGAAATTTGCTTTCCTCTAGGTTTAGTGGTAAAGTACTCCTGCCAGTGCAGGAGACACCTGGAGGAGGGCATGGCAATTCACTCCAGTATTTTTGCCTGGAGAGTGGGTTGCCATTTCCTTCTCCAGGAGATCATCCCCACCCAGGGATTGGACCTAGGTCTCCTGAATTATAGGCAGACGCTTTACCGTCTGAGCCACCAGGCTTCCTCAGGTTTAGTTGTAAAGTACTCGCCTGCCAATGCAGGAGACACCTGGAGGAGGGCATGGCAACCCACTCCATTATTCTTGCCTGGAGAAGCCCATGAACAGAGGAGCCTGGTGGGCTACAGTCCATAGTATCACAAAGAGTCAGATATGACTGAAGTGACTTCATACACTATGTTAAGTAATGCAAGTGAAGGATGGACAAATTTAGCCTTATCTTTTTCTCTTACATCTTCCAACTTAAGTTATCCCATTCTATTAATAAAGATATACACAATGTCAATAATCATTACAAGGTATGTTTTCTTTCATTCTTATAATAGGAAAGTATTTAAATATCAAAGCCAAGGTACACTGGTTGTACAATACCAATTTGCTATATGGTTTGGAGTTTTATGTTATCTCATATTTCTTTGGAAGGTAGCAGTAATACTTTACTTGTATAATGTGACATGGATTATTTTTAAAAGACAATTTTCTAAGTAACAAGAAGTGTATGTAAAGGAAAAGAATTCCTTTTTCTCCTTTTATTTGTCAATAGTCAGTTCACAGATGCCATAACATTCAGCCAGGGGCCACAAGTAATAAAATTTTACTACTACTACTACTACTAAGTTGCTTCAGTCATGTCCGACTCTGTGTGACCCGAGACTACAACCCACCAGGCTCCCCCATCCCTGGGATTCTCCAGGCAAGAACACTGGAGTGGGTTGCCATTTCCTTCTCCAATGCATGAAAGTGGAAAGTGAAAGTGAAGTCGCTCAGTCATGTCCACTCCCAGCAACCCCATGGACTGCAGTCCACCAGGCTCCTCCATCCATGGGATTTTCTGGGCAACAGTACTGGAGTGGGGTGCCATTGCCTTCTCCGAAATTTTACTAGATGTTTACTATTAAATGTAATGTTAAAAATAAGTTATACTTTCTATCATAAAAAATTAAGGATATTTGACTGTATTATCAATTGTTCTTGTATATTGATCCTACCTATTATATATATATATTTTTTTACTTTTTTTCTTTTGTCTCTGCTGTGGTTTCTTTCTTTTTTTTTTGCACATTTTTAATTTTTAATGTCAAGCTTAAAGAAAAGTTCCAAAAATAATACAAATATTATTTAATTATATTTCCCAGCAGCAAATCATCCTTGAAAATCTAGGATTTCCTGACTCATAGTAAATTACTTTTTAAAAAGTCCATATTCTATTTATTAGTATAATCATTATTATTGTCCTATGATTTTAAAATAGAGACACAAAAACATGCAGATATGTGTGCATATACATACATACACACACAATATATCATATGTACATATACATACAACATATATTACATTATAATATGTGTTTTGTATAGTATTTAGGTTTCTTCCTCCTCATCTTCTGGCTCCACTTTTTTTTTAGATGTGTCTATTTTCTTTAGAATTTACTTGTTCTTTTTCTAACAATTTGAGTTCAATATTTTCTTTCTTTCCACCTAGTGGAAACATTGTTGCTTGTGAATTTATCTCTTTAGAACAGGAGAGCATATTTTAATCAATCCATCTGCTAGAAAGAAGACGGAGAAGGCAATGGCACCCCACTCCAGTATTCTTGCCTGGAGAATCCCATGGATGGAGGAGCCTGTTGGGCTGCCGTCTATGGGGTCGCACAGAGTCAGACATGACTGAAGCGACTTAGCAGCAGCAGCAGCAGCTAGAAAGAAATATTTTAATCAGCCCATCTGTAGTATGAGAACATATTTTTCTCCCTTTCTTGTCAGCATTATCATTAGGCTTTTGATTTTCAACTGCAGTGTTTGTTGTTGCCTCGTTGCTTATACTCAATAGCTGGGTCATTTCTCAACTTTGGGATACATTCTGCATTGTTTCCTGTTGCCAACAGTACAAATGCATGAGCTAGAAACAATGGCAACACTATTGTACACTATCATCTTTGGCTTATATTATTAGGTAATTTAAGAACTACTATCTCACCTAGTAGACAGTAGAACACCAAAAGAATGGGGAAGAAGAGACATAAATTTTGAAGGGTGAGATAAACGTTTACAAAATATGAATGTTTCATAAAGACTCAATACATATCTATGAATTACACAGAGGCAAAGGCAATTGTACCTAAGAGAAGGAAAAAAAAAAAAGAAAAGTGAGGTTGGTACTAAACGAGTTCACCTGCTTTAGAATTTTCCGTAGCCAATAAACCTATATCCTAAGATATGCTGTGGGCTTCCTAGGTGGCACTAGAGGTAACGAATCTGCCTGCCAGCATAGGAGACGCAAGAGATGTGGGTCAATCCCTGGGTCAGGAAGATCCCCTGAGGTAGGAAATGGCAACCTGCTCTAGTATCACTTAAGTTCAGTCGCTCAGTCATGTCTGACTCTTTGTGACCCCATCAACTGCACCATGCCAGGCCTCCCTGTCCATCACCAACTCCTGAAGTTCACTCAAACTCATGTCCACCGAGTCGGTGATGCCATCCAGTCATCTCCTCCTCTGTCGTTTCCTTCTCCTCATGCCCCCAACCCCTCCCAGAATCAGGGTTTTTCCAATGAGTGAATTCTTTGCATGAGGTGGCCAAAGTATTGGAGTTTCAGCTTCAGCATCAGTCCTTCCAAAGAACACCCAGGACTGATCTCTTTTAGAATGGACTGGTTGGATCTCCTTGTAGTCCAAGGGACTCTCAAGAGTCTTCTCCAACACTACAGTTCAAAAGCATCAATTCTTTGGCACTCAGCTTTCTTCACAGTCCAACTCTCACATCCATACATGACCACTGGAAAAAGCATAGCCTTGACTAGACAGACTTTTGTTGGTAAAGTAATGTCTCTACTTTTTAATATGCTATCTAGGTTGGTCATAACTTTCTTTCCAAGGAGTAAGCGTCTTTTAATTTCATGGCTGTAATCACTATCTGCAGTGATTTTGGAGCCCAAAAAAATAAAGTCTGACACTGTTTCCACTGTTTCCCCTTTTATTTCCCTTAAAGTGATGGGACCGGATGCCATGATCTTCGTTTTCTGAATGTTGAGCTTTAAGCCAACTTTTTCACTCTCCTCTTTCACTTTCATCAAGAGGCTTTTGAGTTCCTCTTCACTTTCTGCCCTAAGGGTGATGTCATCTGCATATCTGAGGTGATTGATATTTCTCCCGGCAATCTTGATTCCAGCTTGTGTTTCTTCCAGTCCAGCGTTTCTCATGATGTACTCTGCATATAAGTTAAATAAGCAGGGTGACAATATACAGCCTTGAGGTACTCCTTTTCCTATTTGGAACCAGTCTGTTGTTCCATGTCCAGTTCTAACTGTTGCTTCCTGACCTGCATATAGGTTTCTCAAGAGGCGGGTCAGGTGGTCTGGTATTTGCATCTCTTTCAGAATTTTCCACAGTTTATTGTGATCCACACAGTCAAAGGCTTTGACATAGTCAATAAAGCAGAAATAGATGTTTTTCTGGAACTCTCTTGCTTTTTTTTTTTTTTTTTTTTTTTCTCTCTTGCTTTTTCGATGATCCAGTGGATGTTGGTAATTTGATCTCTGGTTTCTCTGCCTTTTCTAAAACCAGCTTGAACATCTAGAAGTTCACGGTTCACATATTACTCAAGCCTGGCTTGGAGAATTTTGAGCATTACTTTCCTAGCGTGTGAGATGAGTGCAATTGTGCGGTAGTTTGAGCATTCTTTGGCATTGCCTTTCTTTGGGATTGGAATGAAAACTGACCTTTTCCAGTCCTGTGGCCATTGCTGAGTTTTCCACATTTGCTGGCATATTGAGTGCAGCACTTTCACAGCATCATCTTCCAGGATTTGAAATAGCTCCACTGGAATTCCATCACCTCCACTAACTTTATTCATAGTGATGCTTTCTAAGGCCCACTTGACTTCACATTCCAGGATGTCTGGCTCTAGGTGAGTGATCACACCATCGTGATTATCTTGGTCGTGAAGTTCTTTTTTGTACAGTTCTTCTCTGTATTCTTGCCACCTCTTCTTAATATCTTCTGCTTCTGCTAGGTCGCTCTAGTATACTTGCCTGGAAATTTCCATAGACAGAGGAGCTTGGCCAGCTACAGTCCTTTAGGGCCACAGAGAGTCAGACATGACTAAGCGCAACACAAAAGTTATGCTGTAAAGGAGCTGTGGTATGAAATGATCTCTCAACTATAGAATATCCTGCAGGAGTCTGGCTCTATGAAAGCATAAATAAAATTATATTAATATAGTAAAAAGCAATAAAATGGATAATATAATTTATGCATTTACTCATTTATATATTCTCACATTGAAATGCATACACTTAAAATAGTCAAAAAAATTTCTCTCTCAAGTCAGGACCTCTGAAAGTGACTTTTCTGGGTGTCCAAAGTGTTAAGGAAAATCTTTTCAGCTGTTTTCTGTACAAATTACACCTTGTTCCTACCTGCTGCTATTGGATAGCCAATAATGGACACACTAAATCTAGTTACTTTTATTAATCAATCATAAAGCACTTTCAGTGCTTCTGAAACTTGACAAAGCACTTACAGGTTACAAACCTAATTGGCTTTTCATGCTTTTTAAAGCAAATATTATGTTGTGTATCTTAAACCTCTATAAGAAGTCCATCTTCTGTAAGTATAATATCATAGTGCATAGTTGTGGCATAATAGGCAGCACAACAATGAAATAAATAATGAACAATGAAAATAAATTTATTTGATGGTTAAATGGAATTTCAAGTTTACAAAGACTAAGGAAAGTGGCAGATTTAAAAGTTTATAATAATTTTGGTAGTTAGATCAATATAGTAATTTTAATTTAAGGACACTTTAAGGTACTTATGAATTTTTTTTGGTAATTTGAAAAGCATTCTTATAAAGGATAGAGGTTTCATCTCTGATCCAAAGGTGGTGATAGAGTACAATTATTTCTGAATAAGATTGTGGAATTTTCCCAAAATTCAGCACTTTTTTTTTCTTTTTCTGCAGAATTACTTAGTGGTAATTTTTCACCATCTTTAGCAAAGTGGTACATCAAGAATTATGTGGGACTTCCCTGGTGGTCTAGGGGTTAAGAATTCACCTTTCAATGCAGGGGATGTGGGTTCAATCCCTGGTCTGGAAACTAAGATACCACATGACTTGGGACAGCCAAGTCTGAGTGCAGCAACTCCTGAGCCAGCCAACACTTGAGAGCCTGAGTGCCACATCTAGAGAGAAGCCCTGGCATTGCAACAAAAGATCCTGAGTGTCACAGATAAAATCTGACACAGCCAAATATATAAATAAATAAATATATAAATATTTTTTAAAAGGACTAATGGGTTTCAGAGGGATCAATAATTTGTACAGCAAGCACTGATAAACCAGAGAAGCAATGATTATATAAATTCATCCATTCAATCATCCATCCATACACTTGTCTGTCCACCCATAAAATATCAAGATTTGAATTTAGGATTAACAGCCTACGGGTTAGATTAACACATGTCAAGGAAATTTTTAACAAATAGTAAGGCAATATTTTCATCATTTGCCTGATTTGTGGGTAAAATGTTAGTATTTCCTGTCGAGAGATTTCATTCTGATAAGAGCCAATCTGTATTCTTTATCCCAAGTGCTACAGACCTATTCCTTGAATTGTACAGCCATTCTGCTCTTCTCCATCACTCCCTGATACATCTTCTTCTTCCTTTAAGCACTTGCAGCTCAACTCATCTTCCTAAAACCAATCATGCTGCTTTCCTGTTAAAAAACCTATGTAATAAATATCTTAATTTAGCCTTGAAGTCAAGTCATCATCCGGCCATATACATTATGATATATTGGATTTTCCTATATACTTCAATAATCTCATTCCAATAGCTTTTTTTTTTTAATGAAGTAAAAGTTGAAAAAGTAAAATGCACAGATCTTAATATACTATTCAGGCGTTCACTAGTAAACACATTTGGATAATCAACACCTGAATCTATATGTAAAAAATGCACATGACACAGAAATCTTTTAGGGCCCCTTCCACACACCCTGTTATGGTTTCTATCACCGTTGTTAGGTTTGCCTATTCTTGAAATTAGTATAAGTGAAATCAAATAGTGTTTAGAATTTGTCTCCTTTCAATAACCATAAATATTGCTGTATAAATCTTTTTCTTGACGTGTTTTTATATTTCTTTGGTAAACAAATAAAAGTGAATTGCTGGACCATTAAGTTTTTAAATTTTATAATAAGAAACTGACAAAAGTATTTTTCAAAGCACCATTTTAAATGACCACAAGCAGCGCACAAGATGTTCAGTTCCACTAGTGTTGGCAGTCTTGTTTAATGTTTGAATTTTAGTCATTTAGTTGTTGCCCACTATCTCACTGTGGTTTGAATTTTTCATCTATCTGAAATATAATATGTTGAATATCTTTTCAAAATTTCAAAAACATTCTTAGTTTGTGAGTCATGCAAAAACAGTTTTCACACCATATTTGGTCTGTGGGCCTTAGTTTTTGGACACGTGGTCTAATCTTCGGTTCATTTTTATTGAGCTGTCTTTTTATCATTTAATTTGAGTTCTTTACGTAGTCTAAATATTAGTCTTTATATGCATAGGCTTCCCAAGTGGCACTAATGGTAAAAAACCTGCCTGCCAATACAGGAGAGAGGTGAGAGACCTGGGTTTGATCCCTGGGTCAGGAAGATCCTCTGGAGGAGGGCATGGCAATCCACTCCAGTATTCTTACCTGGGACATCCCATGGACAGAGGAGCCTGGCAGGCTACAGTCCACAAGGCTGCAGAGTCAGATACAACTGAGCTAGCACACTCCATTCCATATATATATACATATATATGTATCAGTTCAGTTCAGTTCAGTTCAGTCACTCAGTCGTGTCTGACTCTTTGCGACCCCATGAATCGCAGCATGCCAGGCCTCCCTGTCCATCACCAAGTTCCAGAGTTCACTCAGACTCACGTCCATCGAGTCAGTGATGCCATCTAGCCATCTCATCCTCTGTCGTCCCCTTCTCCTGCTGCCCCCAATCCCTCCCAGCATCAGAGTCTTTTCCAATGAGTCAACTCTTCGCATGAGGTGGCCAAAGTACTGGAGTTTCAGCTTTAGCATCATTCCTTCCAAAGAACAACCAGGTCTGATCGGATCTCCTTATTTTCAGTTAAACAAGTCAAGGAAATGTTATAATACGCTGTTTCTCAGAAGTGACTCTGATTTAACTGAATGTCCTCTTGAAAGCAACATACACTGTTTAAACACTAAAGAGAAAAAGACTAAATAAGAAAAAATGGGCTCTAAATAAAGATACTATGTGAAAGAAAAAATATCTTCATATTTAATATGTAGGTGTATTTATTTCATCACTATCAAGGAGAAGGAAATGGCAACCTACTCAAGTATTCTTGCCTGGAGAATCCCAGGGACAGAGGAGCCTGGTGGGCTGCTGTCTATGGGGTCGCACAGAGTTGAACATGACCAATGCGACTTAGCAGCAGCAGCAGCAGCAGCAGCAGCATCTAGGTTGGCATTTATAGGAGGGGATCACATATTTTTCAGATTTTTCAGTCTAATTCATATGAATCAATGAGAAATTAACATTAGGGCATAAAAAAGCAGCCTGAAACAGAATTAAAATTATTAAAGGCTACTTTGGGTTTTATCACCATACTCCTATTTGATGATTTTTATCTGGGCCATAAAAATGAGAATTTTTCTTTTTTCTTTTAGAAATGAGAATCTTTGAAAGGACTCAGTGTTAGTTGGTTTTACTCTTAAAATATTTTGAAAATGAAATTAATGATGCTCAAAAGTTTTTTGTGACATGTCCCAAACCAGGAAACTAATTAGAATCTTCTGATTTTAATCAGCTCTTCCATTTTATTAAATTAGATCATGAGGGGGGCTTCCCTGGTGGTCTAGTGGTTAAGAATTCACTTTCCAATGCAAAGAATGGATTCCCATGTGCCAAGGGGCAATTAAGCCTGCAAGGTGCAGCTAGAGAGTTTATGAGCCACAACTACTGAGCCCATGTCCTCTCGAGACTGTGCTCACCAACTAGAAAAGCCGTTGCACTGCAAGTAGAGAAAGCCTGCATGCCACAGTGAAGACCAGCAAAGCTTAAAATAAATAAAGTTTAAAAAATTATGTCATGAAATATATTCTAAAGTTCAAATATTGTTTAAAAATAAATAATGACAAGGCTAAATGTTAGCCTCAGAGTCAGACATGACTTAGTGACTAAACAACAAAAACAAATACTATACATGATAAAGATATCATATGAAGTGGATTTACTGATGAATATAAAGTATAAATCAAATGCTTTGAAATTTTTTTCCTCTAGTTAAATTGATAAACTTCTCATTTTAATTATAACAACCTTAGAAAGTACAAACCAATTAGCAATCTGTAGAGGAATAAACTCTTCCTCTCTCTCTCTTTTTCATTCACCTACAATCTAAATCCCCCTGGACATTGGGTTTGGAAATGGATTTATTCATGAAGAGAGTGAGGATTACTTAAGGCAAGAGATTATACCTCCAGTGAGAGCATAACAGGATGGCATACCCCGGTTGTCCTTTCGAGTGACATGCAAAGGCACGTTTCAGGGTTTTAGAGAGGTTGTTCATAACTATATTTACTTCAAAGATGCCATGAACAGTTGGCTGAGAAAATTTTAGTCAGGCTCTTAAAGAAAGCTCTATATACAGACCATCAAGCTGGGGAAGTGACATGCCCTCCACCCTCTCAGAGAAACAATGCATTCTTTGTGGAACAATGTGGTAGGTTCTCTTACAACTTCTGATAAACTTGTAACCAAGAGCCGATTACTGGTTTGATTTTCTGATTTTCCTGAGTCAGGATTCTTATTATCTTTTAACAGGACTTTCAAGGGTGTTTTCTACAGAAATTTATCATGATTTTCTATTATCAGCATAGAGATTATTTACTCTCTTCATCATGGTATAGTATTTGATTTAAAAGTGTGCCATGCCAGGAAGCTTTTCAAGTGCCTCCAAATCATGGAAGTAAAACCTCAGATTTTTTTTTTTTTAATTTATTGATTGATTTATGCCTGTGCTGGGTCTTTATTGCTGCGTGCAGGCTTTCTCTAGCTGCAGTGCATGGGCTTCTCATTGCAGTGGCTTCTCTTGTTGTGGGGTACAGACTCTAGGCATGAGGGCTTCAGAGTTGTGGCATGTAGGCTCAGTAGTTTTGGCTCATGGGCTCAGTTTTCCTGTGCCTGTTGGTATCTTCCTGTACCAGAGACTGAACTCATGTTCCCTGCCATTGACAGGCAGATTTTTCACCACTGAGCAATCAGGGAAGCCCCAAAACTGAGATTTTATTTAAGAATAAAACTATTGTGAGTAATAGTTCAAGATAAATAAATCTCATCAGTTCATTCATACATGTCAAATGTAGCCTGTCAGGCTCTTCTGTCCATGGGGATCTCCAGGCAAGAACACTGGAGTGGGTTGCCATGCTGTCCTCCAGGGGATCTTCCCAATCCAGGGATCGAACCCAGGTCTCCTACATTGCAGGCAGATTCTTTACTATCTGACCCACCAGGGAAGCCCAATGACTACACAGTACACAGTTTAACAATAGGTTTTGTGGGAAGTGCTACAAAACATCTAAGACACAATCTCTAAGGACCTACCATCTAGTTTAGACTAGGGGAAAGAACATGCAATCCCAATAATGATGTATACACATTAGACTAAAATATATTAACACGTGGTCTCCAGCCAAATGATTTGCTAGTGAAACATGTGGAACTTCAGTCAGAGAGAAATAGGCTAATGGTATTTCACTTTTATTCTCCAAGGCTGAAGACACATTTATCAGTGACAACCAGTTGACAGGATGTTCCAAACCTCTGTACAAGAAACAACTCTGCTTCTTGCTGGACAGATCAGAATGCTATACATAGCTCTGCTTTACCTGGTTAGGCTCTTCCTCTTCTTCTTCCTTTTTCTGTTAAATATTGTGTGGATTCCGGGGGTGAAGTTAAAAGGGGAAAGGTCAAAGTGGAATTGGAATTTAGGAGACAGGGTCATTTCAAACAGTTAAGATAATCTTGATCTTTAGAAGCACTAAAATACTTTGGGAAAGCTGAGTAGGGGGAGAAGAAGCAAGACTTTTGGAATAACATCCTGAAAAGTATCTAAACACAGTACGATCCTTTTTCTAATATTCCAAAATTGATTTTAAGAAGCAAACTATTTTGACCAGCAAAGACATATCAATAGAGAAATGTGAGCTGTTAATGAGTTTAGCCCAATCAAAGTTTGAGATAAATTAAGAAAAGTAATATTTCCTGAAGGCATTTTAGCTCTTTTTAACTCCTTGTTTATAAGTCAGTAAGTCCATCCTTTTTTCTTTTTTTTGCCTGTAAGATCATATCTCTGTACTCTGAATCTGGTAAACAGTTCCTGAAATACTAGTTAAAATACCCTTGATCCTTCTCTGAGACAGCCCTGAAAACTTAAATGAATGGTGTTTGGTGATCTCAGCTCTGTCCCCAGTAAATGTCCACATCACAAAACCACAACAGTTAATTTTAGGTGATTGATTATATCTGCTTAGCTTAAACTCAGGCTTGAGTCAGCCAGAGGACTTTATTACCCTCCATTCCTGTGAGGGTGGTCCAGCCAGGTCAAAGTCGAGGTCAATAATAGGGCAGGAAGGTACTGGCTTTGCCAGTAAGCAGGGCTACTCTCCACCAGAACAAAGAACTTCACTCCCCAGAGATGCTGTTTGTGCAAACAGATATAGTTGTCACTAACACTAAAAGGCTACACTGAACCCAAGTAGCACATTTGATCAAATAAAAATCTCATTACCCAGGATTTGTTTATATTTTAATCTAAAAATAAAATATTAAAATGATTAACTTATTAGATGCTTTAAAAATTACACTAATTGATTCATCAATTAAAATGATCTATTCAAATATTAAAACTGAATATACAGTTTAAAAAATAACTTTTAATAGAAAAATACTTTAAAGTGTAAACTTAACAAAAAATATTTTCAGGCTCTCAAATTTAAACTGTACAGTGATATGATACTCTAAAACACTTATAAATAGGTTTAATTTTTCCAAAAGGGAATGTTATGTTTATAGTTAAAAATGCAAAAAAAAAAAAAAAGCCTATGTATATATTTTCATTTTAAAAGTCATATTTTAAATTAGAACTAAATATTACTCAGGGTAGAGGATTTCAGATTTTAAAACTGCAAAAAAATAAGATTACCCAGTTGTGCTGAACATTTATATTTGTTTTATATAATTTTAATGGAAAATTATGACAAGAGAAATGCTGATTTTAATGGCAATATTAAAAATTAGAAACTAAAACGTGCTATTCAAAAAAAGTATCCAGAAATGTTGATTTGATCTTTGAATACAAGTAATTAGAAACTTTCATATGAATTAGCTCATTAATTTATGAAGAATAAATGCCTTAGTATAATTTTTAGCTCAAACTCATATTTTAAATAAAATGAATTACACTGAATTAGATGAAAATAAAGACAATAATAAATTAATAGGAAAGCCTACATAATAAAGTTTTAGTGGGCAGTTGAATAGATCTTTACTTAAACACCATTAATATCTCTTATTAGACTAGTCAAAAGTCAAAGCTTTTCACTAGTCTAGTCAGAGCTAGGTTTATTCCAGTAGTCATGTATGGTTGTGAGAGTTGGACCATAAAGAAACCTGAGAATCAAAGAATCGATGCTTTTGAACTGTGGCGTTGGAGAAGACTCCTGAGAGTCCCTTGGACTGCAAGGAGATACAACCAGTCCATTCTAAAGGAGATCAGTCCTGGGATTTCTTTGGAAGGATTGATGCTGAACCTGAAACTCCAATACTTTGGCCACCTCATTGAAGAGCTGACTCATTTGAAAAGACCCTGATGCTGGGAAAGATTGAAGGCAGGAGGAGAAGGGGACGACAGAGGATGAGATGATAGGTTGGCATCACTGATGGACATGAGTTTGAGTCAACTCTGGGAGTTGGCAATGGACAGGGAGGCCTGGCATGCTGCAGTCCATGGGGTCTCAAAGAGTCAGATGACTGAGTGACCAAACTGAACTGAACTGACTAGACTATAACTTTGGAGACTATAACTTATACAATCTTTAAACATTCCCATGAGGTGTTAATTTAGGGGATATATAGGGAATAATTTCTACAATATAGGTTTGTTGCAAAAAAACAAATTATTTAATATAGATAAAACGTACTTAACAAATATTAGGGTTTTTGTATTTTTTTTTTTGTCTAAAACGCTCATAAAGAAAAAAAAGCCAAAAACTATAAATCAAAACTCAGTGACTGTTTTCTAAGTTTCACGATCTCATTTGTTTTGCAATAGTATATTTTGTAGGTAAAATCTAATTGAGTAAACATAATCTGAACTTTGTGTTGTTCATCAATTACAAAATTAGCTCTAATAATTTAGTGGGGTGGAAGGTAAAATAAACTCCCTTCTGTTGCTGTGATATGAGGAAGTGTGATCCTATTTGTGTGCTAAGTCACTTCAGTCACGTCCGACTCTTTGAGACCCTATGGACCATAGCCCGCCAGGCTCCTCTGTCCATGGGCTTCTCCAATCAAGAATACTGAAGTGGGTTTCCATGCCCTCCTGAAGGGGATCTTCCAAACCTAGGGATTGAACCTGGGTCTCCTATGTCTCCTGCATTGGCAGGCAGGCTCTTTACCTCTAGCGCCAACTGAGGTAGTGTGGTCCTGCCCATGTATATAATGATCCCCTGACAGTCCATACAGTTCATCCCAGCAAGTTAACAGTTGATGCAGACTACTGCAAATGCATTTCAGCAATGCCAGCCAATACATAACACTAAGATAACAAAAATAGAAAAACCACATCATGATTGTCTTACCTACAAAGATACAGAATTTCTAAAAATTTTATTTGTTTAAAAGAAAAATAAAATGTTACTCCCTCTGAGGGTTTTCCAAATTCCATTTGATATGTAATTTGATTAGATATAAAAACTTCATATGCTTTTTGTCTAGCTTTGCATTTTTAAACATTAAAGCAATGCACAGTTGTAGTACAAGTTAATAAAGAAATGGCAAAGGTGCAGAAAAAAAGTGGGAATTGTATAAGTTCTAACCCTACTCTCCTGGGAAAAATATTAAATGGTATCTACTCAGTTTACCCCTTAAGAGATTTTCTGTACATATAAAAATATATAGCCTTGTGTATTTTAAACAAAATTAGGATTATATACATATATATATATATATCAGTGTGTGTTGGTGTGTGTCTATTTTATGAATGCATGTCATTTCAGTTCAGTATCTCAGTCATGTCCGACTCTTTGTGACCCCATGGACTGCAGCACACCAGACTTCCCTGTCCATCACCAACTCCTGGAGCTTGCTCAAACTCATGTCCATCAAGCCAATGATGCCATCCAGCCATCTCATCCTCTGCCATCCCCTTCTCCTCCTGCCTTCGATCTTTCCTAGCATTAGGGTCTTTTCAAATGAGTCAGTTCTTCGCATCAGGTGGCCAAAGTATTGGAGTTTCAGCTTTAGCATCAGCCCTTCCAATGAATATTCAGGACTGATCTCCTTTAGGATGGACTGGTTGTATCTCCTTGCCGTCCAAGGGACTCTCAAGAGTCTTCTCCAACACCACAGTTCAAAAGCATCAATTCTTTAGTGCTCAGCTTTCTTTATGGTCCAACTCTCACGTCCATACATGACTACTGGAAAAACCATAGCCATGACTAGGCAGACTTTTGTTGGCAAAGTAATGACTCTGCTTTTTAATATGCTGTCTAGGTTGGTCATAGTTTTCTTCCAAGGAACAAGGAGCTTTCAATTTCATGGCTGCAGTCACCATCTGCAGTGATTTTCGACCCCCCCAAAATAAAGTCTCTCACTGTTTCCATTGTTTTCCCATCTACTTGCCATGAAGTGATGGGACTGGATGCCATGATTTAAGTTTTCTGAAACCTGAGGATTTTTAAGTCAACTTCTTCACTCTCCTCTTTCACTTTCATCAAGAGGCTCTTTAGTTCTTCGCTTTCTGCCATAAGGGTGGTGTCATCTGCATATCTGAGGTTATTGATATTTCTCCTGGCAATCTTGATTCCAGCTTGTACTTCATCCAGTCTGGCATTTTGCATGATGTACTCTGCATGTAAGTTAAATAAGCAGCCTTGACTTACTCCTTTCCTGATTTGGAACCAGTCTGTTCCGTGTTCAGTTTTTTTTTTTTTTTAATTTTATTTTATTTTTAAACTTTACATAATTGTATTAGTTTTGCCAAATATCAAAATGAATCCGCCACAGGTATACATGTGTTCCCCATCCTGAACCCTCCTCCCTCCTCCCTCCCCATACCATCCCTCTGGGTCGTCCCAGTGCTCTAGCCCCAAGCATCCAGTATCGTGCATCAAACCTGGACTGGCATCTCATTTCATACATGATATTTTACATGTTTCAATGCCATTCTCCCAAATCTTTCACCCTCTCCCTCTCCCACAGAGTCCATAAACTGTTGCTTCTTGACCTGCGTACAGATTTCTCAGGAGGCCAGTCAGGTGGTCTTGTATTCCCAGTTCTTTAAGAATTTTCCACAGTTTATTGTGGTCCACACCATCAAAGGCTTTGGTGTAGTCAATAAAGTAGATATTTTCTGGAACTCTCTTGCTTTTTTGATGGTCCAGTGGATGTTGGCAATTTGATCTCTGGTTCTTCTGCCTTTTCCAAATCCAGCTTGAACATCTGGAAGTTCATGGTTCATGTACTGTCGAAGCCCAGCTTGGAGAATTTTGAGCATTACCTTGCTAGTGTGTGGGATGAGTGCAATTTTGTGGTAGTTTGAACATTCTTTGGCATTGCCCTTCTTTGGGACTGGAATGAAAACTGCCTTTTTCTAGTCCTGTGACCACTGCTGAGTTTTCCAAATTTGCTGGCGTATTGAGTGCAGCACTTTCACAGTATCATCTTTCAGGATTTGAAATGTTATGAATGTATGTACACATACATATGAATGTATACAAATGAATATATGTATGTATGTATTATTATTATGTGTATGTGTATAAATAAATATATACATATGCACATATATGTTTATAAATCAAACTCTATACACCATGTTATAGAACTTGAGCATTTTTGGTTAGTTTAGTACAGATTAAGAGCTTGAATTGAAACTGAAGTTCTCCTTGTGACTTTGTGTAAGTTACCTCTACTTCACTATGTCTCAGTTTATACAACTGTGATAATTATTCTGCTGCTGCTGCTAAATCGCGTCAGTCGTGTCTGACTCTGTGCGACCCCATAGACGGCAGCCCACCAGGCTCCCCCGCCCCTGGGATTGTGCTTGCCATTTCCTTCTCCAGTGCATGAAAGTGAAAAGTGAAAGTGAAGCCGCTCAGTCATGTCCGACTCTTCATGACCCCATGGACTGCAGCCTACCAGGCTCCTCTGTCCATGGGATTTTCCAGGCAAGAGTATTGGAGTGGGGTGCCATTGCCTTCTCCAGATAATTATTCTAAGATAGTTTAAAAATTTCTAACCTATTATATGTGGTTAGTAATGTTAGCAATTATTATTATTTATTATCAATATATATCATTTTTATCACTTTTAAGCTACATAGTATTGAAAAGACATATTTATTTGACCTATTTCCTATTGATGAACTTCTATATCTTCATTTATTTATTATAAATTAAGTGCCAATAAATTAATGAGGTTAATTCTTTGTATACTGCAGTAAATATGTCTATAAAATAATTTTGAAGAATTAGAATTGCTAGACCAAGCAATGTACAGATTTACAGTTTTGGTAGATATTGTTTAATAAGCATATTATGCCATTATCCAAAAGGCATTGCACATCAAAAAGTCTATAAGTAATAAATGTTGGAGAGGTTGTGGAGGAAAGAGAACCATTCTACACTGTTGGTGGGAGTGTAAATTGGTGCAGCCTCTAGGGAAAACACTATGAAGATTCCTTTAAAAAGTTAAAAATATAGTTACCATATGAGCTAGCAATCCCACTCCTGGGCATATATCCAGAAAAGATGAAAGCTCTAATTTGAAAAGATATATGCACTCCAATGTTCATAGTGTAACTATTTACAATAGAAAACACATGAAGCAACCTAAATGTCCATCAGCAGATGAACGGATAAAGATTTAGTACACATATACAATGGATATTACCCAACCATTAAAAAGAATGAAATAATGCCTTTTGCAGTAAGACGGATGGACCTATAGATTGTCATGCTAAGTGAGTCAGGCAGAGAAAGACAAATATCATATGATATCACTTAGGCGCTGTGCTCAGTTGCTCAGTTGTGTCCAACTCTTTATAACCCTTTGGACTGTAACCCACCAGGCTCCTCTGTCCATGGGATTTTTCAGGCAAGAGTACTGGAATGGGTTGCCATTTCCTCCTCCAGAGGATCTTCCCAACCCAGGGATCTCCTGCATCTCCTGCATTGCACATGATTCTCTAACACTGAGCCATTGAGGGAAGCCGTGACTTAAATGCGGAAGCCATGAATTAAATGTGGAATCTTAAAAAATACACGATGAACTTTTATTTATAAAACAGAAACAGACTCACAAATATAGAAAATAAATTCATGGTTACAAAAGGAAAGAGAGGGAGGGAGTATGGAAATTAAAGATGTATACCACCATATATAAAATAGATAAAAACCAAGGATTTACTGTATAGCACAGGGAACTATATTCAATATATTATAAACTGTAATTGAAAATAATTTTTAAAGAATGTATATATATGTACATATATATTCACACATATTAAGCTAAATCACTTGAAAATAACACAATATTGTAAATCAACTATGCTGCTGCTGCTGCTGCTAAGTCGCTTCAGTCGTGTCCGACTCTGTGCAACCCTATGGACTGCAGCCTACCAGGCTTCTCCGTCCATGGGATTCTCCAGGCAAGAACACTGGAGTGGGTTGCCATTTCCTTCTCCAATGCACGAAAGTGGAAAGTGAAAGTGAAGTTGCTCAGTCGTGTCCGACTCTCCGCGACCCCATGGACTGCAGCCTACCAGGCTCCTCCATCCATGGGATTTTCTAGGCAACAGTACTGGAGTGGGATGTCATTGCCTTCTCCTAAATCAACTATACTTCAATTTAAAAAAAAGATTCTCCTGAACTTTGTAGAAGAATAGCTGTTTTCTCAGACTATCCACAACAGTAGTTATTATTAATAATTTTAATTTCATAAATTTGATTAAATGGAATAGGGGATAATTAGTCCTATAGCTCTTTATTTTATTATTAGTTATAAAATAGCTGTTCATGAACTTACTAGATATTTGCCTTATTTTTTTCTGTTATTCATTCAAATCTTTGCCCTCCCATCAAGGTTTTCATTTCGTGTTCTTATTCATTTGTGAAAGATCTTGACATAGTAAAAATATTAACCATTCTTTATATCAGAAAATGAGAGCAATCTTGGCAATATACTCATTGTGTTCTTTAACTATATTTCTACATACAAAGCTAGTGGAGGTGATGGAATTACAACTGAACTATTTAAAATTCTAAAAAATAATACTGTTAAAATGCTGCACTCAATATGTCAGCAAATTTGGATAACTCAGCAGTGGTCACTGAGTGGAAAATGTCAGTTGTCATTCCAATTCCAAAAAAGGGCAATGCCAAAGAATGTTCAAAATACCACAGAGTTACACTTATTTCACATACTAGCAGGGTAATGCTCAAAATCCTTCAAGCTAGGCTTCAACAGTATGTGAACCGAGAATTTCTAGATGTGCAAGCTTTATTTAGAAAGGGCAGAGGAATCAGGGATCAAATTGGCAACATCTGTTGGATCATAGAAAAAACAAGAGAATTCCAGAAAAACATCTACTTCTGCTTCATTGACTATACTAAAGCCTTTGATGGTGTAGACAACAGCAAAATGTGGAAAATTCTTAAAGAAATTGGAATACCAGACCATCTTACCTGCCTCCTGAGAAACCTGTATGAATAGTTATAACTGGACATGGAATAATGGACCGGTTCCAAATTGGGAAAGGAGTACGTCAAGGCTGTATATAATCACCATGCTTATTTAACTTATATGCAGAATACATCATGTGAAATGCCTGGCTGAATGAAGCACAAACTGGAATCAAGATTTCAGGGAGAAATATCAATAACCACAAATATGCAGATAACACCACTCTAATGGCAGAAAGTGAAGAGGAACTAAAGAGACTCTTGAAGGTGAAAGAGGAGAGTGAAAAAGCTGGCTTAAAACACAACATTCAAAAAATGAAGATCATGGCATCCAGTCCCATCATTTCATGGCAAATAGATGGGGAAAAAATTTAAACAGTGATAGATTTTATTTTCTTTGGCTCCAAAATCACTGCAGACAGTGACTTCAGTGATGAAATTAAAAGATGCTTGCTCCTTGGAAGAAAAGCCATGACAAGCCTAGACAGCATATTAAAAAGCAGAGACATCACTTTGCCAACAAAAGTCCATCTAGTCAAAACTATGTTTTTTCCTGTAGTCATGTACTGATGTGAGAGTTGAACCATAAAGAAGGCTGAGTTCTGAAGAATTGATGCTTTTAAATTGTGGTGTTGGAAAAAACTCTTGAGAGTCCCTTGGACTGCAAGGATATCAAACCAGTCAATCCTATAAGAAATGAACCCTGAATATTCATTGGAAGGACTGATGCTGAAGCTGAAGCTCCAATACTTTGGCCATCTAATGGAAGAGCTGAGTCATTGGATAAGACCCTGATGCTGGGAAAGATAGAAGGCAGAAGGAGAATGGGGCAGCAGAGGATGAAACGGTTAGATAGCATCACCAACTCAATGGACATGAATTTGAGCACACTCTGGCAGACAACGGATGACTGACGAGCCTGGAATGCTGCAGTCTATGTAGTCACAGAGAGTCAGATAAGATTTAGCGACTGAACAAACACATCATATATTTTATCATACAGAGAAATTTGAAACCACTAATTTTCAAACAGTCCATGTATGTATATTTGCACTTAATATGGTTGCTTGTTCTAAATTTTTTCTCTAGAAATAATCCAATATTTACTTGATCAGTTTTATAAAAATGCAGCTGTCATGATTGTTTTTGTAAAAATGAAAACTCTCCTGTACATTATGAAAGATTTAAGGATCTGAACCATTTAGTTTATATAGAGTATACTTTTTATATAAGCTTATTGAATTTCTTCAATGGATTCAATAAAAGAGATAATATTTTAAACACTTGATTTCTCTCTTCTTTAAGAGAAAACTTTCATACTGTAGTCAGGGTCATGTTTATGAAGCAAAAACATATTCATGTTTAAAATTCTTCTAATAGCTTTTATTTGCAATTGTTGAAGACAGCTTAAAGAAGTGCTACTGTAAAAAGTGATGTAAGCAGAGGGCAGTGTCCACATGCCACGGGGCCTTATTAGAAATGTGTATTCCAGGGCCCCACCACAGCCTTACTGAATCGGAAATGATGCTGAAGTCGAGAAGCACTAAACAGTGTCCATAGTACACAGGATGTCTAATCTTTATGCTTTTGTCCTGTTCCTTATTAATCACTGTGCTTGATACTGATTCCTAAATCCACCAGTCTGGATCCTCCACTAACTGCTAATCATAAATCACTGCGATGCACCCTTGAAACCTCATATCCTATCACAGTGCTTGACACATGCTGAGCCTGAAGTATTACTCGAAAGAATGAATAAATATATGAATGAATAAATATATCCTCCCAGAGGTATTTACTCACTAATTTGGGACTCAGATCTAAACTCCAGGGTCCTTTCCTGGATGAAGCTTCCTCTAGTTTCCTCTGCTTCTTCAGGATGTCAGGTGTGTCTCTTTTCATGACTTTTGCTTCCCCTGTTCTGACATCATCTCTTTTCTCCCCCTTCTCTTATTTTCTCCTTGGTGCCTGAAGCACAGCAGACCTCAGTGATAGCTTTGTAAATTAAATTAAATACATTTTAAACCAATCACTGCAACAAGCTTGTGCCAAGTCCTAGGACCAGTTAATCTTCCCATGTCTCAGTTTGCTCACTTATAAAATGAAAGCGAGTTGAATGAACTTTTTGAAAGAAGATGTTCTAAATTTCGATAGTGGTGGGAGTCACCCAAAGGTACAAGCTGGACAATATTCATCAAACTGTGTCCTTAACGTGGGGGAATTTTATTTATGTAAATTGAAACTCAATGACACTAGAGGGAAAATGGAGGCATGTGAGAAAATTATGAACTAGCGGTCCAGTAAGATATTTTGGTTTGTACTTAGAGTGGATTTTTATTTTTTAATTTATTTTAAATGAATCTGGACACCTTTAAACTCAGTACTCACTTCCACCTCCCACAGACCTCTCTCTATGACTACTTTAAACCAGACCTGAGTCTCTCATTTTTATTCATCTCCCACACAAGATGCTCATTTCCCCAGTCTCTTTCAGAACTAAGTTTTCATTATTCTGCCCCACAAACAATGGATCATAATCAAGGGTCATTTCTGAATATAATACTCATCTGAGGATAATGTGAATTCTTAATTATCTAAGGGCTTTAATTATCTATGTCCCCACTCAATGATTTGCTTATGTTTACTCACTGTGGTTCTACTGCACATTAAAACAAATTTATTTTCCAATTTAGTTGCATCTTCACATTTATTTTATATATTAGAAAAGAGCTTCAAGATTTTTTTTTCCTGTGGTGATTAAAGCATATTATCAGGTCAGGACAAGAGTAGCTAAGATCCCTGGAGGAGGAAATGGCAACCCACTTCAGTATTCTTGCCTGGGAAATCCCATGGACAGAGGAGTCTGATGGGCTACAGTCCATGGAGTCATAAAGAATCGGACATGACTGAGCAACTGAGCATGCACATACAGGGTTTCCCTGGTGGCTCAGTGGTAAAGAATCCACCTTCAAGAATCCACCTGCCAATGCAGGAGGCATGGGTTTGACCCCTGATCTGAGAAGATTCCACATGCCATGGGGCAACCAAGCCTGTGTGCTACAACTATTGAGCCTGTGCTGTAGAGCCTGGGAACTCGAACTACTGAGTCCATGTGCCACAACTACTGAAGCCCAAGTGCTCGGAGCCTGTGCTCTGCAAACAGACAGGCCACAGCGATGAGAAGCCTACACACCACAGTGAGAAGCCTGCACACCGCAGTGAGAGAGGAGCCCACGCAGCATCAAAGATCTGGCACAGCCATAAATAAATAATCAAAGTATTTCTTAAAATATCTACTTTGGATAGTCAGGAAAAGCTGGATATGCATCCTGAGTCAACACCATGATACAATTGCTATTCAATCCTGCCGTCTACTTTCAAAGCTGGTTGTTTTGTTGTGGAAAGATTAAATTGATAAACTCAGTCAGTTGACTGATGATTTTATAAAGCTACCTGGCTGTCAAAATGCTAAAATGCTTGTGTCAGGAATACTATATAAATATTCTTTTAGTAAAATCTCAAAATAAAAAAGGGAATTACTTTAAAAATAAAAAAAGAGTAGCTAAGAGAGTAATATATATGATAACATATAGCATTCTATCATATATATATGATACACACACACACACACACACACATATTAGTCAGTTCAGTTGCTCAATCATGTCTGACTATTTGTGATACCATGGACTGCAGCATGCCAGGCTTCCTTATCCATCACCAACTCCAACATATAGTTGGAGATATATATATATATATATAGAGAGAGAGAGAGAGAGAGAGCGAGCATCCTATTATATAACTCTTGTATATATGTTACATACACACATATAGCACTCAATACCATTTAGTGTTTATTTTTAGTGAATATTAATCTTTCACCATTAATATAAGAAGTCATTTCATGTCTAATGTCTTATTAGAAAAGTGCCATTAGTCAGAACCCCAGAGACACCTGTCTGGCTTTGCGGGTGGGTTATTTTTAATTTTATTATGCCAGGAAATTGTTTTTCCTCTCCATGTGTTTGTCTTCTTATCACTCATCCCATCTCACACGTCCAAATCCATCCTGACTCTAATAGGCTGGATAATTAATCATCCTAGAAGCTGACATGTATAACACAGAGCAATAAAGAAAAAAGGCAACAAAGGGAGTCTAAGTACTGTACAGCTCCCTGTGATAAAATGGACACTTCACTTTTTAAGTTGCAAAAGAACTTTGTTGTAATCTTATAAGAAATATTTTCACCTTTCTTTTCTTTTTTTTTTTTTAAACCACAGCCCCACATGCACACCACTGGGAATACAAGAATAAAGCATATATTGCCTTATTATATGTTTGAAAAATTAAAATATAAATAATTGACTAAAATCCTCATCACAAGAAAAAAATAATTTCATTAGCTATGTATGCTGATGAATGTTAACTAGATTTATTGTGATGATCATTTTACAATACACAAAATAGCAAGTCATGTTGTACACCTGAAACTAATATATGTCAATTGTACCTCAAAAAACCTATGAAAATTACAAATATGTTATGTGCATATGAAAAGTCTCAGTGGTGAGGCCAAAAAATCCATCCTTTGCCTTTAGGGTATATTCAGTCTTCATTTTTTTGGCATAGGAAGTATTTTTTGTGACATGAACAGATATTAAAGACTATACCATTTTATAAAATATATAAATCATTGAATAATTCTTTGGTTCATAATATAGAACATTCATTTCATGTGAGAAAATAGGGTTGTTTTTTTTTTTTTAGTTTTTTGTGGGGGATCTTAGTTCCCCAACCAGGAGTCAAGCCTGTGCCCCCTGCAGTGGAAGCTCAGAGTCTAAACCGCTGGGCCACCAGTGAAGTCCTTATTTTTTCAATTTTAATTAAAAAAATACATAAGCTGAACTTATCTCATAAAACTTCATGAAATATTTTCTGACTTAGCATATTAATGTTAACTTTAACAAAAAATAAAGGGGCATCTCCTGCCTACATGTAAGATATTAAAGTTATTCTAGAAGAAGGCAATGGCACCCCACTCCAGTACTCTTGCCTGGAAAATCCCATGGATGGAGGAGCCTGGTAGGCTGCAGTCCATGGGATTGCTAGGAGTTGGACACGACTGAGCATCTTCACTTTCACTTTTCACGTTCATGCATTGGAGAAGGAAATGGCAACCCACTCCAGTGTTCTTGCCTGGAGAATCCCAGGGACGGGGGAGCCTGGTGGGCTGCTGTCTATGGGATCGCACAGAGTCGGACACGACTGAAGCGACTTAGCAGCAGTAGCAGTAGCAGTCTAATCAATAACAAGTAATTTTACTTCTGAGCTTTAGGTTACTTATCTGAGAGAATGATAGTACTGTTTCCATTATCTCCATGATTATGTTATTAACTTCTTACTCTCATTTAGAAACCAGATAGATGCTGAGGCCTTGGAAGTGATTTCAGAACTTGCTGTGAGCTGGAATCAGCTGGAAAGCTTATGAAGAATATGAATTTCTGGGTCTCCTCCAGGCTCATAGAGTCAGCATGTCTCTGGAATAATGCTATTAACAAGCCCAGTAGGTGACAGTGATATATCTTGGCCTCACACTGGAACTTAGGACTTGCCTTTTTGGGATACTTCAACTCTCAAATTTAAGGGTAGTGGAGGAAAGAAAAAAAAAATTATGTATAAAGAGAAAAAAGTAGTATGCACTCAAAATTTAAATAATTTTGAAAGAAATAACAGGGCATTTCCTGATCCAGTTGGCTGTTTTCATACAGTGACAATTACCTGTAAATGAGGAGGGCATAAACAAAACATACTGAAAGCTACAGAATTCATCTCTGGTCCATAACAAATCCCAAGTTTGTTCTCTCCTCTTTTTAATGATTTCATAAAAAGAAAGGGAAACAAAAGAAGAGATGGCATAGAAACAGTTCTTGAATGTACAGGAAAAAAACCACAATGGGAACAATTCAAATACTTAAAAGGAAAAAAAAAAAAGCCACCCAGAGGGTGAGGGAGGGAGTGGGTGCAGAGGTTGAGGGTGAGAATGCAGGAGAGGTGGCATGTCAGCAGTATGTGAGTCTGTATTGAGAGTTGAGTGAGTAAACCAAGAATCATGAGAGAAGTGAGGACAAGTGAAAGAGAGATGAGGAAACAAAAAGAAGAGTGGAAAAGGCAAATGCGCTACAGCGCTGAGAAAAGGTATAGAAAAGGATGAGTCTGTAGATAAAGAGGAAGTCCAGCAAGAAAGAAATCTGAAGACAGAGGTTTTCAAGTTTCATTTGGTGATGGTGGCAGGGGTATTGTCAGCTCCCTGTGTCTCCCTGCCCCTCACTGATCTGTAGAAAACTAACACATGTCTTCTTTGGGGCGCATGTAAGACAAACTATGTTAACAATTTGTGTGTCGGTTAAATTGGTTTAAAAATTTTACCAGAGAAATGGTTCCTGCGCAAACCTATCATAGCAAATATGCTTACTATGTTACTAAAACGAAATCCAAGGGTAACGCTTGCCAACTTCCAGGCTGACAGATTTTGGTAGTTCAAGTAATTCTAGGTTTAAGCAAAATAAGGAAAGGTTTAAGCAAAACTACTATCTTTTAAAAACATTGGTTAGTGTGTGTTAATACGTTGTCTCAAACAAAATGAAACCTCAATTATATTTCAAATATCTCACACATTTAGCTTTCATTTAAAAAAATTAATGTAAAATATATCTTTTTTTCAATTGACCAGTACTATCATCTTTTAAAATCTTAAGAGATTATTTCTGATCTTTGAGTATAGAAAAACTTCCCTTTTGCTAAGCAACTATAGATCTCAATCTGAAGAAACAAGATAAAATTGAAAATAATTTTACTATCCTTATGTCAATTCCAGTTTATGTCAGTTATCTTGTTAAATCAGCTTATACAGTTATTAATCAAAATAGCAAACATTACTACAAAAAAAGTTTTTATAAGACAGTTGATCCGTAACAATGATTTATGGTACATTCAGCCCCTAAGGTCCTAAAGATAAAATTTTGAGTGGTGTTAACGCTACAGTTCTTTACAAGGAATTCTCCAGGCAAGAATACTGAAGTGGGTTGCCATTCCCTTCTCCAGGGGATCTTCCCGACCCAGGGATTGAAATTGTGTCTCTTCCATTGCAGATGATTCTTTACTATCTGAGCAACCAGGGAAGCCCAATGCTACAACCTTTAATTGAAACCAGAAATCCAGCAAGCATACAAGATTCAAGTAACAGAGGCTAATCTTTATCCAAGTCTTTAGTAATATATTTCATTCAGAACTGAGAAGGCTCTACAGTAGTATGAGTGTCTTCTTTAGATTTGTTAATTTGTCCTTTAGTAGAGTTTCTTCAAAATTGTTCTAACTATAAGTAACATAGCAGAACTTGTAGACTGCGTTTTTACATTTCAAAGTTGATATGAAATTTCCATAAAATTACATGTTAAGCAATTTTTCTTTTCTTAGTTTTCAATATTAGATTGAAGGATAGGACTCTGATTCTAGTTTTCCTATAAAGACTCAACTAACCCTAGGCTTTAGTAGTGGGGTTTAATTTAAGAAACATTGGGTCTCCATGTTAGAGGACACAAATTCTCTCTTTGCTATATTCAGTTTGAAAAGATAGATTTCAGTAGTTTGCTGCTAGACACACAAAACATATCTCAGAATGAGGGTTAAGTTTCCTAAAGGAATGCTTTATGATTTTTTGTTTGTTTTCTGTCTCTTTTTGACCATGCTGTTTAGCATGTGGGATCTTATTTCCTCAGTCAGGGATCAAGCTTGTGCCCAGTCTTTGAACCAACAGAGAAGTCTAAGAAATGTTTTAAAAATAGAGATTTTTAAATTAGACAGCTTAAAATTCATTGTCTCACCTATTCACTGGTAAAATATCTATCTAAAATACTCTACACCGGGAGGATAACGATATTTCTTTCTGGTAATTTGTAGTATCATGCCTAGTGACAGAATGGGGAGAGGACTGAGCTGAAATGTGATGATCAGGGAAGAACTTCTGAAGAAGGTGACACTTGACAGAAGGTGAGAGAGCAAATCATAAGCCAGAGTTAAGTTCTAATACAGCAAACTGTTTCAACAAGTTTAAATTTAATGGTACATACCACGAAGGCCACACAAAAGTAAAGCTCATAACTTTCTTTCTTTACAGGGACCCATACATTTTCATAAAATTAAAATAAAAACCATTTATAAATATTCCACATTGTACTTTCTATATCAATTACAGTTCAGTATTAATAGCCATGTACATAAAAATGTTTACTAAAGATTAAGCTAATACAGCTCCATTTCTAAAACACAAAGCAAAACTGATTCAAATATTTATTTTCAAATAGTTTGATGAGATAACATTCACTTTGATTTTCACTCTTATTAATTCTTTTTGAAATTTTTAAAATGTAGTAGAGGATAGATAAGTGTAATATTCTTAACCTATTGAGAAAAATTTGGGGAAAATATAATCTTTCTCAAGAGTTATAGACCATGTCATCGTTCAGACCTGGGACAGCATGTAAACATTTGTACATTTGTTCAACCTCAGAAATCTAGCCTTGTGTGTCTAATGATTTAAGACTTCTTTTTAACCTCTGACTCTTAATAGCATCTGAAAGTCCTCTGTAAACCAAGAATCTACTATAAAAAAGGATTACATTGGGCTTTCAAACAACAAATGAAAGAAAGAGGATGAGTGGTAAAAAGGAAAGGAAGATCAAATAGTCTGGTTTTCATTCTAAACTATAGTCTCTGTTTGAAATTTTTTTTTGCCATGTGGCAATTCTTAAAGTCTGGGAAGTCTGTCCAACACTTTGAATAAAAGCAAATATGGGCATCTTTAAGATGTTAAATTCTTGGGAGAGGCTGTTTTCCTTGTATTCTAAAAAAAAATCTAAATTTCTAAGAATTAAAACAATTGATGAAAAGAGGAACATAGAAGGTCAAAGCTATTATATTTCCACTTGTTTACATTGCTTAGAGTTGGCTTTATCTTCTTTTCTAAAGGCGTTTTTAGACGAGTGACAATCTGACAAGTCGAGTCCCTGTGTTCACATTTCCTTTTTCTCTTGGGATGGAGCACACTAGAGTGAGCATCTCCTCCAAACAAACCACACACATGAAACTGTAAAATGACTAAAAGGTTTCCAACAAAGTAGGATAAAGTCACTATATTAAGTATTAATATCATCATATAAAATATTAGTTTAAATTTAGCATTAATATTTCAGGAATTATAAGGTTATTACCCAAGGACTTAACTATGATTCTTAATCTATTATATGGTAACTTTCTCTGGATGATTTCTACCCTTTATATTTCCTAAATACAGGAACCTAAGGGAATCAAGTGATGCACTTAGAGCTTCTAAACTTTTAAAGATGTATTAACAAATGTATTATACATAGAAAGGGTGATAGAGAAGGTAAAGCCCTCATTTTTACTGACTTCTTAGTAATTTCACGTTTGCACAGACTGTGGAAAATTCTTAAAGAGACGGGAATAGCAGACCACCTAACCTGCCTCCTGAGAAATCTGTATGCAGATCAAAAAGCAACAGTTAGAACTGGAAATGGAACAACAGACCGGTTCCAAATCAGGAAAGGAGTACACCAGGGGTGTATATTCCTAGCCTGCTTATTTAACTTACACTCAGAGTACATCATGTGAAATGCCCGAATGGATGAAGCACAAGCTGGAATCAAGATCACTGGGAGAAATATCAATAATCTCAGATAAGCAGATGACACCACCCTTATGGCAGAAAGCGATGTAGAACTAAAGAGTCTCTTGATGAAAGTGAAAGAGGAGAGTGAAAATGTTGGCTTAAAAATCCTCAGCATTCAGAAAACAAAGATCATGGCATCAGGTCCCATCACTTCATGGCAAATAGATGGGGAAACAATGAAAACAGTGAGAGACTTTATTTTCTTGGGCTCCAAAACAAAATCATGCAGATAGTGCAAATGAAGCAATGAAAAATTGAAAGACTTTATTTTCTTGGCTCCAAAATCACTGCAGAAGTGAAGCCTGAAATTAAAAGACTCAACCTGGAAGAAAAGCTATGACCAACCTAGACAGCATATTAAAAAGCAGAGACATTACTTTGACAACAAAGGCCTGTCTAGTCAAAGCTATGGTTTTTCCAGTAGTCATGTATGGATGTGAGAGTTGGACCATAAAGAAAGCAAGCACCAAAGGATTGATGCTTTTGAACTGTGGTGTTGGAGAAGACTCTTGAGAGTCCTTTGGACTGCAAGGAGATCCAACCAGTTGATTCTAAAGACAATCAACCCTGAATATTTACTGGAAGTACAGATGCTGAAGTTGAAGCTCCAATACTTGAGCCACCTGATGCGAAGAACTGACTCATTTGAAAAGACCCTGATGCTGGGAAAGATTAAAGGCGGGAGGAGAAGGGGACAACAGAGGATGAGAGTTTTGGATGGCATCGCTGACTTGATGGACATGAGTTTGAGCAAGCTGCAGGAGTTGGTGATGGACAGGGAAGTCTGGTATGCTGCACTCCTTGGGGTCACAAAGAGTTGGACATGACTGAGTGACTGAATTGGACTGAACTTGGTAATTTCACACACATTTTTTGTTTCATTTTTCATAGTAACACAGTGAAGTAAGTTATTCTTCTGTTTTTGTGGATAAGAAAATTGCCAGTTCAGAAAGGTTAGTAACTTGCTATATTAGTTTGCTATGGCTGCAATAACAAAGGACCTCAATCTGAATGGATTAGATAAATTTATTGTCTCACTTCTGGAGCCTGGAAAAATGAAATGAAGTTGTTGGCAGGGTTTGTTCCTTCTGAGGGTTGTGAAGAAAGATCTATTCCAGACCTTTTTCCTTGTCTTGAAGGTGTCCTCACATTGTCTTCCCTCCATCCCTATCTGTGTCCAAATTTCCTCTTATAAGGATGTGTATGTGTGTGAGTGCTAAGTTACTTCAATCCTGTCCAACTCTTTGCAACCCTATGGACTGGAGCCCACCAGGTTCCTCAGTCTGTGGCATTCTCCAGGCAAGAATACTGGAATGAGTTGCCAAACCCTCCTGCAGGGGATCTTTCCAATCCAGGGACTGAACTGCTTCTCTTAGTCTCCTGAATTGCAGGCAGCTTCTTCATCACTGGCGCCACCTGGACAGCCCTCTTATAAGGACATCAGTCGTATTAGATCACAGCTCCTTGTGACTCCATATAACTTGATAATGTCTGTACAGACCCTACCTCTTCATTTCCTTTCTTTAAGAGGTAGTATTTTATGCCCACAACTTATTTTTAGGCCCCAAATCCTTTTACAGACTGCAGGCTTTCCCAGTTCTTTTCATCGATGGATGAAATCTTCCAGTGTCTGAGAATAAGGAAGCCTTCAAAGCTTTAGAGTTTAGGTAAGGGCTCAAATGTAACTTCTCCAATATTCACAACTGTGGCCATCTCCTCATTTTATATGGTCATTAGAATTTGAGAACTTAACCCCAAATTGGGGCTTTATCTTGCCCAGGCTAAATGGACTGCAGAAGTTTTCAGCCTTCTCTTTTTTACTCTGGCTTTGGTTTTTCTCTTTCATTTTTAAGATTTGTATCTTTTTCAATTATTATTAGAACTTAGCAAGGTATTACTTTTTATTATATTCAATCCAACATTTCTATGTGCCTGTCTCTCTCTGTTTCTCTCTGTGTGAGAGTGTGGGTATATAGGGAAAGGGGCTTTAATAGCATGCATGTTTTAGCTTATTCCACTATAATGAAGGCAACCATCTCAGACACTTATTAAAGTTTGAGAATGACCTTAGAAGGTAAGTGGAGTGTAGATCCACAGAGGATATGATATAGAATCTTATATTTCATTTTATTTCCCACTTCTATCACATACATATAAAAATAGTATTTTTATAGTTAGAAGGACTTATGCCAGGAGGTACTCAATAAATGGCTCTTTAATGACTGAGTGTATGAATGAAGAATATCTAGGATATACTATAATGATGTGCGTTGTAGTCTTCAACAATTTTTCCATTTTTGTTTATAGTGGGCAATTACTTCCTAATTTCTTACTATTATTTATCTTTAAGTAAGTAATTACTTACCTAATTACTTACTATTACTTATCTAACAATCACTTACAATTACTTATCTAACAAGCAAATGTATTAAATTCTACTTGGCAAACTTTCAAAAGTTTACAGTTCAGTGCAATGTTTGTGTATATATTTGTAGACTAATAATTCAATAAATATAATGCATGCATATTAAAACCCAGGGGTGTAGCCATCATTATGGAAACACAGAGTAAAAATTATCACTGCCTTGTCAGAGAACATTAGTGAAGGCTTACAATGAGCAACTGCATTGGAATTGAGACAATAGATAAATTAGACAAATTGAAGGGAATGGAAGGGAATGAGGCAGAGGCACAAGGGTGACAGGCAATAGGGGAAAACCATTTTTGGCTAAGTGAACAATAGCATCAGTTCAGTTCAGTTCAGTCGCTCAGTCATGTCCAACTCTTTGTGACCCCATGAATCACAGCACACCAGGCCTCCCTGTCCATCACCGACTCCCAGAGTTCATTCAAACTCATGTCCATCGAGTCAGTGATGCCATCCAGCCATCTCATCCTCTGTCGTCCCCTTCTCCTCCTGCCCCCAATCCCTCCCAGCATCAGGGTCTTTTCCAGTGAGTCAACTCTTTGCATGAGGTGGCCAAAGTATTGGAGTTTCAGCTTCAGCATCAGTCCTTCCAATGAACACCCAGGACTGATCTACATTAGGACGGACTGGTTGGCTGTCTTTGCAGTCCAAGGGACTCTCAAGTCTTCTCCAATACCACAGTTCAAAAGCATCAGTTCTTCGGCACTCAGATTTCTTCACAGTCCAACTCTCACATCCATACATGACCACTGGAAAAACCATAGCCTTGACTAGACAGACCTTTGTTGGCAAAGTAATATCTCCGCTTTTCAATATGCTATCTAGGTTGGTCATAACTTTCCTTCCAAGGAGTAAGCATCTTTTAATTTCAAGGCTGTAATCACCATCTACAGTGATTTTGGAGCCCCAAAAAAGAAAGCCTGACACTATTTCCACTGTTTCCCCATCTATTTGCCATGAAGTGATGGGACCAGATGCCACGATCTTCTTTTTCTGAATGTTGAGCTTTAAGCCAACTTTTTCACTCTCCTCTTTCACTTTCATCAAGAGGCTCTTGAGTTCCTCTTCACTTTCTGCCATAAGGGTGGTATCATCTGCATATCTGAGGTTATTGATATTTTTCCCGGCAATCTTGATTCCAGCTTGTGCTTCTTCCAGCCCATTGTTTCTCATGATGTACTCTGCATATAAGTTAAATAAGCAGGGTGACAGTATACAGCCTTGACGAACTCCTTTTCCTATTGGGAACTAGTCTGTTGTTCCATTTCCAATTCTAACTGTTGCTTCCTGACCTACATATAGCTTTCTCAAGAGGCAAGTCAGGTGGTCTGGTATTCCCATCTCTTGAAGAATTTTCCACAATTTACTGTGATCCACACAGTCAAAGGTTTTGGCATAGTCAATAAAGCAGAAATAGATGTTTTTCTGGAACTCTCTTGCTTTTTCCATGATCCAGTGGATGTTGGCAATTTGATCTCTGGTTCCTCTGCCTTTTCTAAAACCAGCTTGAACATCAGGAAGTTCACAGTTCACGTATTGCTTAAGCCTGGCTTGGAGAATTTTGAGCATTCCTATACTAGCGTGTGAGATGAGTGCAATTGTGCGGTAGTTTGAGCATTCTTTGGCATTGCCTTTCTTTGGGATTGGAATGAAAACTGACCTTTTCCAGTCCTGTGGTCACTGTTGGGTTTTCCAAATTTGCTGGCTTATTGAGTGCAGCACTTTTACAGCATCATCTTCCAGGATTTGAAATAGCTCCACTGGAATTCCATCACCTCCACTAGCTTTGTTTGTAAGTGATACTTTCTAAGGCCCACTTGACTTCACATTCCAGGATGTCTGGCTCTAGGTGAGTGATCACACCATCGTGATTATCTTGGTCATGAAGCTCTTTTTTGTATAGTTCTTCTGTGTATTCTTGCCACCTCTTCTTAATATCTTCTGCTTCTGTTAGGTCCATACCATTTCTGTCCTTTATCGAGCCCATCTTGGCATGAAATGTTCCCTTGGTATCTCTAATTTTCTTGAAGCGATCTCTAGTGTTTCCCATTCTGTTGTTTTCCTCTATTTCTTTGCATTGATCGCTGAGGAAGGCTTTCTTATCTCTCCTTGCTATTCTTTGGAACTCTGCATTCAAATGGGAATATCTTTCCTTTTCTCCTTTGCTTTTCGCTTCTCTTCTTTTCACAGCTATTTGTAAGGCCTCTTTAGACAGCCATTTTGCTTGTTTGCATTTCTTTTCCATGGGGATGGTCTTGATCCCTGTCTCCTGTACAATGTCACGAATTTCTGTCCATAGTTCATCAGGCACTCTATCTATCAGATCTAGTCCCTTAAATCTATTTCTCATTCCACTGTATAATCATAAGGGATTTGATTTAGTTCATATCTGAATGGTCTAGTGGTGTTCCCCACTTTCTTCAATTTAAGTCTAAATTTGTTAATAAGGAGTTCATGATCTGAGCCACAGTCAGCTCCCCGTCTTGTTTTTGCTGACTGTATAGAACAATAGCATATGTAACACAAAAAGATTTGAATAAGGAAAAATAAGTTAATATGATTGGAGAACTGTGTACTTACTTGTTTTGGAATGGCAGAATAGTTAACGAGGCATTGTGGGAGGGAAATTTAGAAACATTGGCAAAGTCAGACCATGAAAGTCATTTCAGGTCTTCCTAGGAAGTTCGGATTTTATAGTGTAGGAGACTTTGTGTCATTAAAGGATTTTAAGATGGAAATGATATGATCACATTAGGCACGCTCTTAGAGCACTATGGAGATGATTTAGAAGTTAAATCGACTATGTTAAGTGCAGGCAAGAAACTGCAAGTCCCTCACATAAGGTAGTGGAGGGGAATAGCGTGGAGGAAATAGATTAGAGAAATAACTAAGTAATCACATCCCCTGAGCTTGGTAAAACCTACATGCAATATGTGAATAAACTGAAAATACAATTTAGTCAACAGAAAGTACTCTGCTCATGTAAACTAATTTGATTTGAATTGTATCTAAAAGTTGAAATTGATTCTCTAATGAGTAGGATCAAAATTATTTGTTCTGACCCTAAGAAACTCTTCAGATCCACAGCTGATCATCTCTAAAGTGTCTCTAAATTATATGAAAGTAGTCATGCTTGAATGTCTCTGATATTAAAAAAAAAGAAAAAGTCTACATAGCTAAGTTTGTACTTAGCCGAGATAATTTCCTCCACCTACACTTTCAGAACTGCAGCCCAAATGTGAATTGTGAACATATTTGCTTTCACCAAATTCAGTCAACCTCATTTACAGTAGCATCATCTGCAGACAATGTTTAATTGCTGCTTCTTTTCAATACAACTGAAACTACCCAGTATAACTTTTTTGAAAAAAGTCAAAAGCAAGGCACAGGATTCTTAAGTGCAGCTTTTGTAGTAACATTTTGAACAATTTCTAAAAGTTGAAAAATGCCGATTGGTTGCCTAGAGGGTTATGCTAAGGAAAACAAGGCAGAAATCCAAGCTGTAGAAGTCATGAAAACCTTTGTCATGGCAAACAATAGTGAAACCCAACATTGCCTGGAAGGGGAAATTTGAGTCTGCAATCTGTTAGACTTTATGCGCTGATAAGCGATAAGATTCTGTGCTGCATTTTGAAAGGAATACAGTAAACACAGTTCTAGACAGATCTGCCTCAGGCTTAACATGACACTTAAGTGCTCTGTGAGGGTAAAAGGAAAGGCAATTCTGGATACATTGCAAACTGCTTTTATTTTCTAGCAGTAAAACTAAGATGTCATGTAATCTCTATTAACAGGGAAAAAGATCCTCTTGACTGTGTTTCATCCAGTCTATATAAACTTTGATGTGGAGGGAGAAGATAATTATCATTTTAAGTAATAATCCATGTGAATGTTTTAAAATTCTGTCTATCATAGAAGCACTATGGATGTTTAGCTGTGGAGTATTTTTCTAGGTTTTGAAAATGTTATTACTCCCCCCAAAACTAAATGCAGTTGTAATAGAAAAAGTTAGTACTTACAAGTAAATCTGAATTGAAATTCACGTTATGCAATGGAAAAATACTATGTCATTTTTAATTTCGGCAATTACACATCTTTAATATATAGCTTCTCTGTAGGAACCCCCAACCCAGGAGGGGAAAAAGAGCAGCCACATAACAACAGTATCTTTGTTTATACTGGAACAGGCATTTGATGTTTTAAGATCAAAATTATCTGGATTTCCAAAAGTAAAGCATTTGACCAGTGCTTTGAAACTAGCGAAAACTGTGAAACTGTAGATCTTTAACGATTCAGAAATTACAAAAAAATGAAATGATTATGGACATCTACTAAAGGATAGTATTGTTCACTGTCCAAGCATTTTAATTTCCTTGAAGTGAAATATGATACAAAAGTCATACGGCATTGTCTTAAAATTATGGAGAGATTTTTTTTGATTGGAGAGCAAAATTCATCTTTTATAGTTTGACACTGAGATAAATTTTCTTCCCTGCTAATAATTGTAACTAAGTGGAATTATCCATATAGTTTATGGTTACATATAAACAGTATAAATAGGATGAAAAGGGTTAGGTGGGGCTTCCCTGGTAGCTCAAAGGGTAAAAAATCTACCTGCGATGTAGGAGATCCGGGTTTGATTCCTGGGCTGGGAAGATCCTTTGGAGAAGAAAATGGCAACCCACTCCAGTATTCTTGCCTGAAGAAGCCCATGGACAGAGGAGCCTGGTGGGCTATAGTCTATAGGGTCCCAAAAAGTCAGACATGACTGAATGACTAAGCACACGTGACACAGAGTTAGGCAACCATACGGGTTGAGTGGAATAAAATATAGAATTATAGTTTCTTATGATCTTGAGTCATCTAAGCTTTGCTCATAATTTCTGCACTGTTTTGGCTATAAAGACGCATTTTCCAACTATTTAGGAACTCATTTATTCTTTGACATCCTTAAATTAACTAACAAATTTGTAATAAAAACTTTATGATAATGTATTAAATATTATTATTGGAGTTTCTTTTTCAATTCAAAACACTCTGATGTAATTTCCAAGTTATCCTAATTATGTAAATTGATCAAATAATTTAATATCAAGATGTTATTTATATCATTTTCCTGAAAGAAAGCTAGAATTGAAAGTCCCACTTAGTTTATGGAAGCTTAGGGCGGCAACTTTTCTTATGCTATTCTAGAGAAAAACTGTGTTGTATTTGAAAGAGCAACAGAGTTGAGACCGAATCTTAGTTCCATTACCATAGCTTTTTGACTCTGGAAAAATTCATTAATATTTAATGAATGAAACATTTAATTGTTTTTTCCTCAAATGTGAAATGTAAATAACAATAAGAACAGCAATAATTTTGGAAGATTCCTTTAAGATTTAGAGATAATGTGTATAAAGCAATTAGCAAAGCCTTTAGCATATGGTAGGTTTTCAAAAAATAGCAAATGTTATGGGGTAGAAACATAGTTAGTAATGATGTGTTACTCCCACCCCTAGGAATGAGTGTAAAATAATTATGTTTAAAACTGTAAGTTAATAGAGTTGTTTAAAAGATTTATTAACCCAGGTCTCCAACATTGCAGGTGGGTTCTTTACCAGCTGAGCCACCAGGAAAGCCCAAGAATACTGGAGTCAGTACCCTATCTCTTCTCCAGCAGATCTTTCTGGCTCAGGAATCGAACTGGGGTCTCCTGCATTGCAGGCAGATTCTTTATTAGCTGAGCTACCAGGGAAGCCCATTTTATAAGCAAAAATCTTTAAAATTACATTCTTAACTCCATTTTGACAAGATTTTTACTCTTGATAGTTTATCCCTATTGAAAATAATGTTATGCCTAGTGTACTCATATTCAAGACACTGTAAGACATGCATAAAGTGATACAGATACAAAAGTGAAAACAGTCTTTACTATAAGAAAACTGGTCTATCTGAAGAATAAATATTCATATAAATAATTAGTGGAGTATAGAAAATATTGGAAGTCAGGGACAATTAGGGATATCTATCAAGTACAGGATTCACTATTTGGGAAGCTAGATCTTCATAGAGGAGGTAATAAAGAGAATAAAGTTAAAAGAAGAGTAGAAGGTAACTGGAAATATAGTTAGGTATTGAATGTCCAAAGATCTTCATGACCTAGATAATCATGATGGTGTGATCACACACCTAGAGCTAGACATCCTGGAAGGCAAAGTCAAGTGGGCCTTAGGAAGCATCACTACGAACAAATCTAATGGGGGTGATTGAATTCCAGTTGAGCTATTTCAAATCCTAAAAATGATGCTGCTAAAGTGCTGCACTCACTATGCCAGCAAATTTGGAAAACTCAGCAGTGGCCACAGGACTGGAAAAGGTCAGTTTTCATTCCAATCCCAAAGAAACGTACTGCCAAAGAATGTTCAAACTATAACACAACTGAACTCATCTCACACAGTAGCAAAGTAAATTTCTCCAAGCCAGGCTTCAACAATACATGAACCATGAAATTCCAGATGTTCAAGTTGAATTTAGAAAAGGCAGAGGAACCAGACATCAAATTACCAACATCTGTTGATCATCGAAAACACAAGAGAATTCCAGAAAAACATCTACTTCTGATTTATTGACTATGCCAAAGCTTTTGACTATGTGGATCCCAACAAATTGTGGAATATTCTTAAAGAGATGGGAATAGCAGACCACCTTACCTGCCTCCTGAGAAATCTGTATGCAGTTCAAGAAGCAACAGTTAGAACTGGACATGGAACAGACTGGTTTCAAATTGGGGAAGGAGTACATCAAGGCTATATATTGTCACCTGCTTATTTAACTTATGTGCAGAGTACATCATGAGAAACGCTGGGCTGAATGAAGCACAAGTGAAATCAAGATTCCCTGGAGAAATATCAATACCCTCAAATACAAATATCAATAACCTCAAATATGCAGGTGACACCACCCTTATGGCAGAAAGCGAAGAACTAAAGAGCCTCTTGATGAAAGTGAAAGAGGAGGGTGAAAACATTGACTTAAAACTCAACATTCAGGAAACTAAGATCATGGCATCTGGTCCCATCACTTCATGGCAAATAGATGGGGAAGCAATAGAAATAGTGGCAGACTTTATTTTCTTGAACTCCAAAATCACTGCAGATCATGACTGCAGCCATGAAATTAAAAGACACTTACTCCTTGGAAGAAAAGCTATGACCAACCTAGACAGCATATTAAAAAGCAGAGACATTACTTTGACAACAAAGGCCCATCTAGTCAAAGCTATGGTTTTGCCAGTAGTCACATATGGATGTGAGAGTTGGACTAGAAAGAAAACTGAGCGCTGAAGAATTGATGCTTTTGAACTGTGGTGTTGGAGAAGACTTTTGAGAGTCCCTTGGACTGCAAAGAGATCAAACCAGTCCATCCTAAAGGAAATCAGTCCTGACTATTCATTGGACGGACTGATGCTGAAGCTGAAACCAATATTTTGGCCACCTGATGTGAAGAACTGACTCATTTGAAAAGACCCTGATGCTGAGAAAGATTGAAGGCAGGAAGAGAGGGGAACGATGGAGGATGAGATGGTTGGATGGCATCACCTGCTTGATGGACATGAATTTGAGCAATCTCTGTGAGTTGGCAATGGACAGGTAAGCCTGGCATGCTGCAATCCATGGAGTCACAAAGAGTCAGAAACAACTGAGCGACTGCACTGAACTAAACTGGTTGAGTTTCCTGGTGAATCAGCGGTAAAGAATCTGCCTGCAATGCAAGAGAGGTGGGTTTGGTCTCTGAGAAAGAAAGATCGCCTCAAGATGGAAATGGCAACCAACTCTGTAATTCTTGCTGAGAAATCCCATGGACAGAGGAGCCAGGTGGGCTACAGTCCATGGGATCACAAACAGATGGATAGGACTGTGTGACTGAAAAACAATAAGTAGCTAAGCGACTTCACTTTCACTTTTCACTTTCCTGCATTGGAGAAGGAAATGGCAACCCACTCCAGTGTTCTTGCCTGGAGAATCCCAGGGATGGGGAGCCTGGTGGGCTGCCGTCTATGGGGTCACACAGAGTCAGACACGACTGAAGCGACTTAGTAGCAACAGCAGCAGCAGAGCTAAGAGTGAGAAGGGTTTTTGTATGTGAGTGTTAATTAAAGTAAGTAAAAGAAAGAAAAAAAAAAAAAAAAGAAATCCCCAGTAATCAAATCATAGAGAAATAATCAGTTTCTAATTTGGTGTATTTCCATATATATTAGTTCTGATCTGCTAAAAAACATTAGGTTGCTGCACCTTAAAGTATTTAACCAGTTCCTAATTGTTAAATGCTGAAATTCATTTTGATATTTTGACATTATTCACAATAATATGGTATGCAATATGGAGACATTTCTGGTAATGTCTTTAGAATGTCTCTAGAATACATTCTGCATTAATTTATAAAGATAATTTTAAGTCTCTTGGTTCATATGTGGTTGCTGTAAGGAAAGGCTCAGTTCAGTTCAGTTGCTCAGTGGTGTCTGACTCCTTGAGATCCCATGGACTGGACTTATTTTTATTCTTCAAATTGTGAAGCAGCCTTATGAGTAGCAATAAGAATCATGATTTTTAATATTTGTACTGGCAAGTTGAGATGAAATATCTTTCTTTCCTGCTTTACTTCACTTTACAACCTTTAAAGGTATCTTTACTGCCTCTTAAGTAATTCTATTATGCCAATTCCATTGCTCATTTTTATCCTGTGTTAGGTATTATTATGTTTTAAATAATTTAAAAAATTTAATGGCAGTTTAGTTGCTAAGTTGTGTCCGACTCTTGTGACCCCATCGACTGTAGCCTGCCAGGCTCCTCTGTCCATGGGATTCTTCAGGCATTTCCTTCTCCAGAAGATCTTTCTCACCCAGGGCTCGAACCCAGGTCTCCTGCATTGCAGGCAGAAATTATTATTGTATCATTATTATTTAAATTTTCATTTCTGTGATTACCAATGGGGTAAAAGTAATTTCCCTTAGAATTTGAAGAGAGGAATGTTTTTAAAAATTTGAGAATAATAAATAGGATAATTTTTTGCATTTGTACATGGATCCAAATAAACCATTACCAATAAGATTAGACAACTATAAGATACAACAGTGTTCTTCCCTGTACGAAAATCAAACAATTTCAAATTGGAGATATAGCTTTTTTTAAATCAAGAATTGAAAATATGAGATATATTGACTAAGTTTCATCACCATTTATTGATGCAGGAAGAAATGAAGAAATCAACAGAAAAATTTTAGATTTTTTTGCTTTTCATATAATAAACAAGATTATTAGAGGGTAACATATCATAAATGAAATTTATGATAGGAAAAAAACACCATTTGATATACTAAAGATAGATTCAAAATTAAGGTTAATAATACCCAGCTTTAGAAGGAAAAGTGGAAAGAATTGTGGTTTATTTAATCAGGTACCCATCCCATCAGGCATCAAGACAAAGTTTCATAATGGAGACCACGCATAGTCACATAGTGGACTTACTCCTTATACATCTGAAAAGCAACCGTAATAGCTGGGCTCAGCACTCAGCACAGTGTCCTGTACACTTCCATGCTTATTATATTTCTATTGATTGATTGGATTCAGAGCATATATCTAGATACATGGAGTTTAAAGGCTGAGGAGAGAATACACTGTCATAAAAATGTCATAAAAATGTATTTGACAAATATTTTTGTTTAGAAGCAAACTCATATGCTAAAAATACTGCCACTAATTATAGGAGGCAATATTCTTAACATTTTTCAGATTTATACGTGTAAAATTTAGAATTAGAACAAAATCTACAAACTGTTCAGAATACATGAGCTGATTAAAAAATAGAATTTCAGTTTTACAAATTGTGTTTAGAAATCAACAAGATTGCCTGTACTTGGTCAATGAGGTTTTGAGAAACTGATTACAATATTTTAAACCAGAGAGTAAAAGTTAAGTGCTAAGAGAAACTGACAAAATTAATTGACAAAATTACTGTCCTTATAGCTACTATCTGAAAAAAAGGTCTGAAGGTCTTATGATAACTTAAAAACATTGAATGTGGCATTTATTAATAGCAAATAAGAATGTATCAAAGAATTACAATAGAGTTAGAGGCATTTTCACATATATAAGCCTTCTGAAGCTGTTCATTTAATTTGTATTTACCAGCAGAACAAAAGAGTAGCATTCTACTTCCTTTATGGTTCCCATTAAACTGATGGAATTAAAGAAAAATTTTTGATAATTTCTGCTCCTGAGCAAGGCTAGCTGTTAACAGACTGTCTTTCATTTAATTGCTGTTCAGAAAATGTTCCTTGATCTGAACTGAATTTAAAGGCTTATTATATTTTGTTCTGAAAGTCTAAGCTTGCATTTTCTGCTGTGCGACAAGGGAAATTCAGGGCTGGTTTGGTACATACTTCCAACATTTAACTCCTAGGGTATCCCATTAGTATTACAGAGATTATACGATTGTTCTACTCTATTAAATTTTTATATAAAATATAACTTTTAGAAAATTAAATCTAACAATAATTTCCACCATCTTATATGTTAACCTTAATAGAAATATCATTAAAAAATGAATTACCTATCTAATTAACTAGCAAACTTTATAAAATGCTTATTTTAATGCAACCTTAATATAGTTCCTAGTCTCACAAAAGAACATAGACGCTTCAGGGAATTTTAAAGCTGTCCTGGTTATCAGCTTATCCTTGTAAGCTTTGGCTTATCTTATCAAAGTAAGGCATCACTTTTGCTTCCTTCTGCTAATAAGGTCTGGAACAGAGCTTTCCTCTAGCAGTGCAATAATTCCTTTTGCAGACAGAAGTGTTCAGTCTGTTGTCTCTCCCCTCACTTATCTCTCTCCACAGTTCCCCACCCCCCACCCCCAGGGCAACCAGAGGTCCAAATCCATTCTCCATTAATGCTGGAACTTTAAGATTCTAAAGAATAAGAAGTACCTTTTTATCCTCAGAACTCAATACTAAGTAGATTTGGTTTTCTGGATGCCTAGGTGGTTGTGTAGGAATGCAGAGTCTGGGGTAAATTATAAATCATGGTTGAATCATGCCTGAATCAAGCATTAGCATGATTCTGGCCCTTTTGTCCAAGACAATGGTAAAACTATTTAACTCTCAGCACCTTTATTTTCCTTTCTGTAACCTGGTGATGAAAACTAGTAACTTATGAGATCATTGCAAAGATAACTAACTAAATATGAACACTATAAAACTCCTCATTTTAAAAATACTACTATTGACATTACTTTTAAGTGAAGTAATCTATATTAAATGTCTGGTACAATTATTTTTTTGTTATTTTAAATTAGTCCATTATCCCAACTAATAAGTGACTAATAATGACTTAAAAATGGCAGCTTTGGAAGACAGATTACAAATTCAATATTACTTTAGCAAACATGAAAAATAGATATAAATTGATTATAGCTTCATTGAGACAAATTTTATTGAGAACAGATGAAGAAGATGGAAGTGAAAAAAGAAGAAAGGGTGGGAGGAGGGATGAATTAGAACTTTGGGATTAACATATGCACACTACTATATAGGCTTCCCTAGTGGCTCAGTTGGTAAAGATTGTGCCTGCAATTCAGGAGAGCTGGGTTCAATCCTTGGGTTGGGAAGATCCCCTTGAGAAGCAAATGGCAACCTACTCCAGTATTCTTGCCTGGAGAATTCCATGGAAGGAGGAGCCTGGTGGGCTATAGTCCATGGGGTTACAAAGAGTTGGACTGAGTGACTAACACCCACTACCGTATATAAAGCAGATAATCAATAAGTAACTACTGTTTGGCACAGGAAACTATAGTCAATATTTTGTGACAACCTATAAGGGAAAAGAATCTGAAAAAGAATATACATATAACAAATATACATAAATGTATATATGTGCATATATATATGAAACATTTTGCTGTATACCTGAAACTAACATAAACTGTAAATCAGCTATACTTCAATAAAAACAAACAAAAAGATTTAACTGATTAAATTTGGGAGCAATGGGAAAAAATAGGGTATGAAGAAGAAACTGACACAATCAGCAGTATAAACATCACAGTTGGAAAGGCAAAATTAATGCTATGTTACAAAATAGTGTGTAAGTACTATGAGGTAATCTTCTTAATGAATGGACAACTTGTCAAACCCTTCCTGGAATTCTGCAGCCTGTAGAAGACTCCCCATCTTAAAAGGAATGTGAAAACTTGGAGAGGGTTCAGAGGACAGCCACAAAGATAATGAATTGGTTGTAAAGTAAGACCTACAAGAAAAGGTTAAAAGATCTGGAATTATTCAACTTGGAGGCAAGAACTTCGAAGTTATTTAAATCCTCAAGTTAAAAATATACAGTGCCCGTTTCAAGCCTCTCCATGAATTAAAAGGAGGAAATCAGTCTAAATCTCTGGATGAAAAATTTATGGAATTTTAACAATAATTTAGCAAACAGATTCATTACACATCATTAAGAGCTCCTGAGAATGGTTTACAAAATGTACATGCTCCTTTAGGTTGTATAATTTATTTACATATTTATTTTAGTTAGCTGTGAAGGTGCAGTCTTTGATGAAGAAGAGAAATGGCCTAGATGACCTAGGAGGGTTCTTTACAGCCTTAAATTTCACTGAAATCCAGAGTTAAGTATTAATAGTCCACTAAATCATTGCCACATTTCTAGCCTTGTCTCTCACTCATTTGTTTTAGGACCGTGGGAGTGAGAAGGAAATTGAGGTGATTTGTTCCAAGGTGAGTCTGGGAGAAGGGGATGGAATGAGGGATGTGGAGAGGAGGGAAGTTGGACTAGTTGGGAGAAGGGCATTCGGGCAGAGAGAACTGAAGTTTAAAGGCACGAAAGTGAGAAAGTGTGGCACGTTATAATTTGGGTGTGGCTGAAATAGTGTACGTGGAGAGAGTGGTAGGAAGTGGAGGATACTGGAAATTTTGGTTGATGTGAGACCACATGGGTGTTTTATTTTCATGATCTTCATTTCTTAGATGTAAACATTTAAAGGCTATTTAAGAGAGGAATGCTGTAGTCAGATTACTATTTGGGGGAAAATCATACTGCAGTAATGTGAATGAATGATAGATTTTAGAGGAGAGACTGGAAGCAGGAAGCGCTGATAGGTCTCTATTCAGTTAGTCCATCTGAAAGATAATAAGGATCCAAAGTAAGTCATGGTGTGGATAGGGAAGGAGAACAAAGATGAGGGATGTATAGGAGGTAAGATGAGCTTAAGAGTACACATGGGTATTAAGTATGGGAGTGAAAAGAGGGCTAGGTCTGGATTAGTTTGATACTTCTAGCATCTAGAAGAAAAAGTATATTTTATAAAATAGGATATTTAGGGATACAGAGCATGGACTGAATCATTTGCTTATCAATTTATCAAAAAATGAGTAGTTATTGTGGATTAGGCACTGTATCAGGCAATGAGGATGCCAAGACGCTTATCAGCAAGTATATAGCCTGGTTTGCTTGAGACAGTCCTAGTTGACTGCCTATACTCATCCACTGACAGATGAATAGATAAAATGTGGTATATACATACGTTGCAATATTATTTAGCCTTAAAAAGAAAGAGAAATCTGATGCAATCACAACATGGATGAAATGAGGACATTATGCTAAGTGAAATAAGCCAGTCACAAAAAAGACAAATGCTGTTCGACTCTACTTATAAAAGCTAGTCAAACTCATAAAAGACAAAAAGCAGAATGGTGACTGGCAGGGGCTGGGAAAGAAGAAATGGGGAGTTGTTGTTTAATGGATATAGAAATACAGTTTTGTAAAATGAAAAAGTTCTGGAGATTGACTGCACAACAGTGTGAATATACTTAAGACTACTGAACTATATACTTTCAAATGGCCAAGATGGTAAATTGTATGTTATGTGTATTTACCACAACTGAAAAAAGTTTAAGTTTTGGTTAACACCTTTAGTCACAACTTGAAATTTTCTTTGAATTTTTTGAGATAAAAAATAATAAATGAGAGATCTTATATATGTTAGGGTTTATCAATTCCTTGAATTTTTTCCTATAGCATTTCATTTGTGGTTAACAATACCCAGTAATTTTCCTTGGGGAAATGAATTAACTGTCTGGTGAGGTTCAAGACTAATTTTATGTTGGTTCCATTTTCTATAAATCAGGTGCCTGGGCTGAAATGCGTGTAGTCCTTCCTGTGGTTTGGCAATAGCTACTCAAACCTGTTAATGATAAGTTTGGATATAGTACATCAAAGTGAAAGAAAGTGAAAGTGAAAGCCGCTCAGCCATGTCTGACTGTGACCCCATGGACTATACAGTCCATGGAATTCTCCAGGCCAGAATACTGGAGTGGGTAGCCTTTCCCTTCTCCAGGGGATCTTCCCAACCCAGGAATCAAACCAGGGTCTCCTGAATTGCAGGCAGATTCTTCACCAACTGAGCTATGAGGGAAAACCCAATAGTACACAAAACCACTACAATATTTGGTCAGATGAGCCTTCTGAACAACTGCATCAAGGAGAGGAGCTAGGTCTCTAGATTCATGGGATATCTGGGCCTAATTTATGTGAAAATAGTTTATGAGTTCCTGTTGGATGGACCTAATGGCCATGAGAGTTACTGACAAAGCCTTTGGCTGGTTACTGACAAAATTTATTTTGTCAGTTTCAGTATTGACATACCATTCATTCATTCTGTTTTATCTGAGGACTGAGGATGGTAAGGCAGTGATAACCTACTGTTATAGAGTTTCTTATTTACTCTCAGAGTGAAATTGACACTCCTATTGCTAGACATATAGGAGATTCTTCCCTAGAAAGAAAATGTAAGGTCTAAAATTTCTGTGTTTCTGTGAGGAGAAGTTTTTTTTTTATTATTATTAAAAAATCTGGAAAAGGATAGAAGGAGCATGAAGAGGCATCTAGCCAATCTGAAAACAAACAGATAATATTGAGTATATTCATAACAATTTGAGGCGGGGGCTAGAATAAACCTTATTTGTAGATACTCAAACAAGCCTAAAATTTGAGCCTATATTCTTATGTCACTTTTAAATTGTTTTAGGAATTTGAGTTTGAATAGTTATAAAAAAGAAAGAAAGAAAAAAAGACATCTGGACACTCATTGAAGTTTCACCAATAAAGTCCATTTAGGATGATAGGTTTTCCTATCCTAGTATGGTTATAACATACTAATTTTTCATAGACTTTATTTCAGCTTATTTGAGCAGATATTCTTAATGCCACCAGAGAGACACTCTGAATAGAACAAAGAATAAAATCTTTACCAAAGTTTCTCCCCATGCCCCTCAGGATTCAGTGATGAAAACTAGCATTGAATCAAGACCTAAAGGCATCAGTCAGGATTTAGTTTTGGCTTTGATTTTTGAACTTGTTGGATAGTCTAGATGTATTTTAAAGCAGCTCATCTAGCACTATAATTCACTAAAACATTGCCATTTTGTGCTGAATCTGTTTTTTAGTATGTGCTTCAATCTTAGTTATAACTCATTCCTTTGGATGAAGCAAAACATTGAATTGGGTTTTGATATGGTTGCCATCTTTAATTGTAATAGTGCCTCCTTCTTGCTTCCAAAGCACCAAAATCATTATGGTTCAAAAAGATAAATTCTATCTTTATAGACATTTCTTCTTCTGTCTGTAGCTACTTGTCAGAGCTCAGTAATCCCAAAACGAACTAGAAATGAAATATTTTCTTCTTGACATTGTATAAGAATTTCTCTCTATTTTGTTTAGGGAAACTTTGGTCAAACAGGAGGCATCATTCATCATTAGATCAGACAAAGTTTGTTCTTTATCTTTTAAGATAAGGAAGGGCAATTGTTTATTCAATGTCTCCGGTTCTTCCTATATTGACAGGTAGGAGGGGGTTGTTGTTGTTGTTAATTTGTTTTGTTTTGTTATCCAAGAGTAGTCCCGGAGATGTCCTTGTTTTTAGGTTTATCTAATTGCTAAACTTGAAGAGTGATTTTGCTGGTTTATATATACATATATATATATATATATATATATTTATTTATTTATTTATTTATTTAAAGTATCTTCAAAATGCTCAGTGAGGTCTTGTAGGGCAGAGATGAGGAAGTCTACTACCTTATTTTTTGCATTTTTCTTTCTAAATCTGTCATCTTAAATTTAAGACAGTCAACAACAAAGGTGAATAGGACAGTTATAATATCTTTTCTCTGATTGGGACTAAGGTGCTTTCTGAAAGTATTAGTGAGATGATTGCTTAATATCTGGGATGAATTCATTTCTTCCCCTTGTACATAGGACTAGATTTTTACCAATTTTTACAAGAAAGGCCCCAAAGATTGCCTCTAATGGACCTTATTCTATCTTTATGCTCTTTATACTGATCCTTGGCCAACTTTTGATTCATATTTTTCAATTTTATTTTTTTGAAGTATAACTGATTTACAATGTTATATGTTTCAGTTTGATCCATATATTTGATATCATTTTAGTAATTAATTCACTCTGATTTTTTGCAACCAAGTTTTGACCTTCTATGGTCCTAAGAGGAGACTCTTGGACAAAATGTCCCAAGAACAATAATAAATTCTTGGGTGAATTTTTATCTTTGCTTATGAGGATTAGGAAAGTCTTTAGATAATTTGAATCTAATCTTGACTAAGGTTTAAAACCATAAAGCCAGCAAGGCTGGTCTTCTTCTGCAATTATCTTATAAGACATTATAAGTGGAGATTGACCAACAAGATTGTGTATATGTAGGAAAGTTTGGTGGAGGAAAAGGAAGAGGGTAGAAGGGGCAAAGAGGAGAAAGGGTAAAGCAAGGGTTGAGGGGTGGGGCGTTGGGGTAAAAATAGAGAAGCCCAAGAGAAAGGCCAGGAAAGAGTTATATCTGGAAGAGGGAATTGTTTAAATACAAATTTTAGCTCTTCCATATAGGTACTTCTTTTTTCTCTGTAACAATTGTAGAATTTTCCTGGATTTTAATAGCCTCTTCCTGTTGAAGTGTATTGACCACTGAATATTCTAAAGCTTAGGATACTTTGATTTCTAACATGCCACACAGTTAAATTATTTTATTCATATTTCAAGCTCCCCAGATAGGCCACTGAGGTTCTATATAACTCCTCATAAAATTCTGCAAGCTCTTCACATATTTAGTGTCTGTCGCTATAATGTCTATGTATAACCCAGAAAATGACTCAGAAGTTCATTATATAACTAATGATTATCTATATTAAAATGATGAAAATAAATGGGAGATAAATAACTAGATCCCCAAAACCATCTTGTCTGTGAGAGCCCTTAATAGTGGAACAAATTAAATGAAATTTTTCAGCAAGGGAAATGAAAAGCATGAATAGCTCTTGAAAGTGTTATTTGCTCAGTCATATCTGACCCACTGCGACCCCCATGGATGATAGCCCACCAGGCTCCTCTGTCCATGGAATAGTCCAGGCAAGAATATTGGAGTGGGTAGCCATTCCCTTCTCCAGGGAATATTCTGGACCTACGTCTCCTGCATTGCAGGTGGATTCTTTACTGTCTGATCCACCATGCCTGTATGCATACTCAGTTGCTAAAGTTGTGTCTGACTCTTTGTGACCCTATGAACTATAGCCCACCAGGCTCTTCTGTCCAAGGGATTCCCCAGGCAAGAATATTGGAGTGGGTTGCCATGTTTTTCTCCAGGGGATCTTCCCAACCCAGGGGTTGAACCCGCATCTCTTATGTCCCTGCATTGGCAGGCGCTTCCCATTAGCGCCCACTGGGAAGGCCCTGAGCCACCATGATGCTTATTTTAAGGGAATGAGCAGGACTTATTCAGTTGTCCAGGGCCTGGGACTCTGAGAAGGAGAGATGTCAATGGTCTCCTGCATGCTCTATTCTGGTCAAAGTATCCTGGGTTGACAAGCAAGAGGGTCCAGTCCAGCTGAAATGACAGCAATTATGCTCTGGCAAGACACCAAGGTTAATTTCTGAATAGAGCCTCTGTAGTCTCTTAAAACATGGAGTTAAATGCATTTTAATAGCTACCCACTCCAGTATTCTGGCCTGGAGAATTCCATGGACTGTATAGTCCATGGAATCTCAAAGAATTGGACATGACTGAGCGACTTTCACTTTCACTTTATTAGTTTACAGACATAAAACAGATATTGATCATGAGCTAGTTAAATTTTGCTATCATTGATTTCAGTTTAGAGATTCCTACATGAAAGTGGACAGAATTTAGCTATAGCATTGTTCATACTGCTGCTGCTGCTGCTAAGTTGCTTCAGTGGTGTCCGACTCTGTGCGACCCCATAGACGGCAGCCCACCAAGCTCCCCCGTCCCTGGGATTCTCCAGGCAAGAACACTGGAGTGGGTTGCCATTTCCTTCTCCAGTGCATGAAAGTGAAAAATGAAAGTGAAGTCGCTCAGTCGTGTCCGACTCTCCGTGACCCCATGGACTGCAGCCCACCAGGCTCCTCTGTCCATGGGATTTTCCAGGCAAAAATGCTGGAGTGGGGTGCCATTGCCTTCTCCAGTTCATACTGCAGTGCCCCCAAATTAGGGATGTTACTGGTGCTTAATGTTCACTGTTGCCTTGTGTTCTTTGTCAAATATACCCAAGGAAGAAAGGCTTAAAGAGATAAGCATAGCTTAAAATACATTTTTAAGGCTATTTTTCTTTAAAAGAATAACATTTTATAGCTTATTATATTTCATAACTTAAATATGAAATATTAATAAATTAAAATTTAAATTAATTTGTTTTATGGTATTAATATCACATGATGTATTAAAAGCAAAGCTATCAATAACAAAAATTGAATGTACCTTTTAAAACATTAATACTGCTTTATAAACAAATATATGATTAGGATAAATTTTAAAGAGAGAATATTTAATATAGATGATATTTTTCAACAAATATCCCATTGGCCATCTGAAAAAAAATCTGACCTATGATACAAGAAGGTGTATAAATAATGCCCTGTAAGTCCATCTATATTTAGTACACACACTGTGAAAGGAAATAATTGAATATTTTTATTTTTTTAATTGAAGGAGGACATATTTTAAGTAAAAAAGAAAAGGAAAAGAATTTGATATTTAATGAGGTCAACACCTTAATATGAAACAAATTCCTACTAGGATAGAAATCTCTAACCTATGATACAAAGTAGTTAAAGAGTACATAATATACGGGAAATACAAATGGCAATAACAAGTGGACCAATATTCATTCTCACTAATAACCAAAAAATGTGAAATACAACATAAGTTGACCATTTTCTATTAATACATAAAAAACAGCCAAGCACTCAGGGAAACTGCTCTGTCTTGATGCTTTTGGTCAGAGATGTGAGTTTTTTCTGACTGGAAATTAGATAATATGCACTAGAAGTCTTAAAAACTCCTTGCCCTTATAGTCTAACGAAAACACTTCTGAGAATATATCCAAAGAAAATAATCAGATACTGAGAAAAGATATAGTTAGAAATAAAGTATTCTTGCTGCAAGATCCCCATGAACAGTATGAAAAAGTAAAGTGTTTTTGAAATACATTTAAATGCAAAAGACAATAAAAACTTTAAGTTAAAAATCAGGAGATAAAACTATGTACTATAGTAACTCATATTTGTAAAAATACTTTCAGTTCAGTTCAGTTCAGTCACTCAGTCATGCCCGACTCTGCAGCCTCATGGACTGTAGCATGCCAGGCTGCCCTCCATCACCAACTCCTGGAGCTTGCTCAAACTCATGTCCATTGAATTGGTCGTGCCATCTAACCATCTCATCCTCTTTTGTCCCCTTCTCCTGTGTTCAGTCTTTCCCAGCATCAGTGTCTTTTCCAATAAGTCAGTTTTTCATATCAGGTGACCAAAGTATTGGAGTTTCAGCTTCAGCAACCATCCTTAAAATGAATAGTCAGGACTGATTTCCTTTAGGATTGACTAATTTGATCTTTGCAGTCAAGGGACTCTCAAGAGTCTTCTCCAATACCACAGTTCAAAAGCATCAGTTTTTTAGCACTCAGCTTTGTTTATGGTCCAACTCTCACATCTATACATGACTACTGGAAAAACCATAGCTTTGACTAGACAGACCTTTGTTGGCAAAAAAAAAAAAAAAAACTTTATGTAGTTTTAAAATAGACTCTAAGGCAAGATACTAAAAAGTATAAAATTGGATTTGGTATTATGATTTGAATTTGTTATTCACAGTTTTCTGAATTTCCTAAGCATTTCATATATTTCTTCTCTAATCATAAAAATGAAAAAACATATGAAACTTCATATCTTTCTATATATGTTAATTCAGTTTTACTTATTACTGTAAATACTGAAAAATACCCTTGCTTCAGGGAGGCCTGGAGTGTTGCAATTCATGGGGTCGCAAAGAGTCGGACACGACTGAGCGACTGAACTGAACTGAACCCTTGCTTCAAATTATTTATGACATTTTTCAGCCTTATTAAGGCAGAGTTACATATGTTACCCATATACATATATAGTTTAATATATGTATATGTATATAACACACAGATATGTGTGAACATACATCTATATGCATACATATATGTATGTATAAATGTTTGTGTATTCACTCTGGAGGCAAAAGTGAAAATATTATTTGACTTCAACATCTTTACAATTAGAAATGGCTATTCTACCACTTGTATTTCAGAATTACATTCAATGAGATCTATACTTTCAAAATTCACTAACGTCAAGAATTTGTAAAGTCCAGCAAGACATAATGTAAACAAAACAAAACAAACAAATCAAACCAAGACACAAAAGGTCCAAAAAGAAAACGAAAATGTGATTTCAGGACCATAGTTTGTTGTTCTTAACTTTTCTATTGAGACAATGTATGGCAGGACTCAGTACTAAAGTCGCAAAATCAGAAGTTTGTGATATCATCGAACATTACAAGGGAAAAGATAAAGTTCTATACCATCTAGTATTCTATTAAATTTTATCTCAACAAGGGTCTAAACAAGGTCTATCAGCAGTAAATGATTCTGTCAATATCCTTCACAGTAGGGCAACTTCTCCAGCAATTTTTGTAATCAATTACCAGTGGCTAACATTTTCATAATCTGTTCTGAATTTTGCTATATCTGAATGAACTTGGCTCTGACACATTCCTTATTATTTCCTTACTACTAGTAGGATGAACTACTTGTCCAGGTCATGCTGGGTCAGAAATGTGCTAAAGTGTTTACATAAATGCTGTAAGCAGCACCTGTCTTGAACACACTGTATTACTTTTTTCAGCCACAGTAGAACACATACAGTTTTTGGTATAGGAGTTTAAAAGGAAGAAAAGTACAAATCAAAAATGTCTAACAATAATAGAGATTAAATTGCCTTTGCTGAAATATAGTCTGCTATTATAACATTAAACCAATTTCAAGTTTTCATCCACTGCATTTTCTCATTTCCACTAATCATATAGGTATAAATTTCAATTAGTTAGCTTTTGAAATTGCTTTGAGAATGATAACTGAATTTGCTTTCATTCTTTTTCTCAATATGTATATATAAAGTGAAAATAAAATTAATGTGGTATCTCTTTTGATATGTATACCGATATACTTTATATGTATATACGTATATGTATATATATATATATATATATATATCTAGATTTCTTTCATGTATAATGTAATGAACTGAACACTTTGAAATCATCCAAAAGAAAAATGCATAATTATGACTAAGCTTTGATATTTCGAACTTCAAAAATTATTTGCCTAATGATTAAAAACCTTTATATAGTCTATACTGCCAACAAAGGTCCGTCTAGTCAAGGCTATGGCTTTTCCAGTAGTAATGGATGGTATGTCCAGTAGTATGGATGTGAGAGTTGGACTGTGAAGAAAGCTGAGTGCCAAAGAATTGATGCTTTTGAACTGTGGTGTTGGAGAAGACTCTTGAGAGTCCCTTGGACTGTAAGGAAATCCAACCAGTCCATTCTGAAGGAGATCAGACCTGGGTGTTCTTTGGAAGGAATGATGCTAAAGCTGAAACTCCAGTACTTTGGCCACCTCATGCGAAGAGTTGACTCACTGGAAAAGACTCTGAGGCTAGGAGGGATTGGGGGCAGGAGGAGAAAGGGATGACAGAGGATGAGATGGCTGGATGGCATCACTGACTCGATGGACATGAGTTTGAGTGAACTCTGGGAGTTGGTGATGGACAGGGAGACCTGGTGTGCTGCAATTTATGGGGTTGCAAAGAGTTGGACACGACTGAGCGACTGAACTAAACTGAACTGATACCGTTTTTATTTGTGTTATTTGAACTGTAAAGCAAAGTTTCAAATTCTTACTTCAGCTTTAATTATTTATATTTAAAAAACATCATTTTCAATTCTGGAGAACATATGGCACATTTTTAGTTTCCTTTGCTGGTTCTTCAAATAAAAATTAATAATTATTATAGTTTCTAAATAAACAAAATTAAATCTGTTTCAACTAGTTGCATGATTCTCTGATAATAAAAAAATTCAGCTAGGAAAACTATTTTTTTCCCTAAGAAATTATAAAATGTTGCAACTTTGATGAATTACAGAATAGAAAAATAGAAGATGGTAAACATATGTGAAAATGAAATAATGGCATTTTTTAACATAGGTAAACTGATCTAAAATAAAAATTGACTCATTAATTGCTAAGCTGAAGCTGGTTTAAGCTCATTAATTTTTATTCAAATTTTATGAAAGACAAACATCTTTTACTGTGCAATGTAAAACACTTGTTAAAACTTTAATTGTATTACCTTGCTTTCAATTGCCATTCACTCATTTTGCTAGAAGGTATGTGTATGTTGAATATTATAGTAAGCGAATTTATTAAAATGTTACAAGAGAATTGGGATCTGATCAAATGCTTTTTCCAGCGTGAAACAGGTAAGCTGAAATCTAAGATAAACTCTACATCTTAACTGCAATTGAGTAGCTTAGAAATCCTAAGGAAAAAAATTTAATAACAATGTAACTTTTAAAAATTTTCTGCCTTGGTATATATGAGGCATACTGAGAGTGAGACAAAGAGATAAACATTCATAGACATGTACTAACCTTGATAGTAGGCATAGGCTTGAGGGCCAGGGCTGGGCCCAGAATAAGGGGTGAAGGGCCAGCATATGGAGCTGAAAGTGCTGTAAGAGAGTGGTTTCAATTCTAACTGCTACCATGGGGCTCATAGTAACCTTCATTGTTGAAAAGGAGTCACCAGCTGGATCCAGATTTGTAACCACATTAGAAGCAAGTTTTCTAGTTGTCAGTGCTTGGGGCAAAAGATTGTAAGAAATGAACAGCTGTCTCCTTAGAGAAAAGAGATCAGCTTTGGTGAGTTCTGTGACAGCTCGGTCACTGACTGAGGGGTTGATCGGGGTCACAGAGATGAGGATTTTTAAATGGAGCTCCAAGGTCAAAAGGGAAAAAGGAGAGGAAATTTTGAATATTTCTAAGATTGTTAGGTTACAAGAAAGTAACGTAAAAATAATTCTTACAACGTGTGTTTGAAGAAAAACAACAGCACACAATTTGATCCCAACTGGATTATGACAGAATGCAGTAAGTTAAGTAAAAATAGGTCTTTGTTTCTAATGTGTTTGATAATTACTGTGAATAATAAATTTGTATTCTGACCTAAAAATTACAACTAAATATTCATTGTGCTTTGTCAAAAATACCTAGTCCTACATATGAAGAACAATATTAGAAGAATATGAATTTCTAAAAGTGTACATTATAAACCCAATACTATTTTTAATGGCCCTTCCTACTGCATACTTCAGTTGAAAAGATGAATATTAATTTGGAATTGAGTCAACAGAGATAACACTTCTCAACTAGCTAACCGTATTAATCACATTATTTTTTTTCTTTCTGTATTGCCAAATTTGAGGAATTCTAAAGGAACATGACAAGAGTAAATGTAGGTGAGAATAAAGTTTAAGAGTTCCTTTGGAGCAGGTCAGAAATAATACATGGAAGGTGAAGAGAAAGAGAAATAATACATGGAAAAAAGAGAAAAATGGAGAATATGTGCCCACACATATATGAGAAAACTGACTAAGGGAAATGAGAAATGCTAAGAAAGCAATATGAAAGACACAGCCATTGAACATATTTTACTGGTTATTACACTTTTGGTCAGTTTAATCCTGGAGGAAACTCATTAGCGATGCATGAGCTTTGGGAGAACTTCTTGAGTCACTTGTTTTTTGTTTTTGTCAAGAAGAATGTCATATACCAATGCATTAAGTAGGAGTTATTTTTCATAACAAAATGCTTCCATCAGCACTGACGAGGTCCTCTGAGTATCTATGTTGTTGGCACTCACTAAATGCTTAATAGTAGTAATAATATCACAGATAACATAATTTAAGGAATAAAATTGGCCTTCACATATTTGCCTCTTCCCCAAAGACTAAAATGTCTTCCCTGGCCCTTTTTCATCTGATGTTATGTGAACATTTTCCCGTTAATGTGAGGGTAGCTCTACTTTGACAAATGCTTCCACTGCACTCAGGAAGATAAAAAAATAGGCCGAATCATAATCACTTGAGCTGTGTTCATGGAAAGGAGAGCTATAGATTCTCAAAACATCTTACTCATCATGTCTAATGTAGCTAGTTTAGTTTCATTGACTGTCTCTACAATCTTTGCTAGATGGAGTATTTGCTATATTGAATTATGCAGCTAATTTCAGATTTTAAGAGATAGATGGAATAGAACAAATGACACGAAGTAGACTATTACTTTAAAAAATATATATCCTATTTAAGATATCAGAATAGTCTGTAAAAAAGTAGTCTAATAGTTGCCAAAGAGGCATCTAAGAAGCTAAATATAATATATGTAAAAAAAGAAAGCAATAACACAGAGGAATAAAGTTCAGACTTTTGCAAACTACACCTGGAAATTACATACATACAAACAAATTGGTTGTACAATAAGTATATAATCATCATAGCATATTTAAGATTTTAGTAAATTATATATGTAATTATTGAATCAAATTACTTAGACATTTAGTGAAGTTGTATCTGATTCTTTAAGTTGTATCTGATGTCTTATAAGGGAATTTAATCTTGGATTACTATTTATCATTACTGAATTCAAAAGTGATAGAAGATAATCTGTGTGGATATCTGATATTTTCTTCAAGGATCTGACATATTTTTATCAGATATATTTGTATCTATTTGAATTCCTTCTCAGGGTTCTGTATAACTTTTGATTATTTGCTTGAATCTCCTAACTGGAAATGCCCAAGAACCCCTGCAGGTATACAAAACACCTGGTCAAGGGCAATGAGAAAAGGGAAAAGGCTTGACCCCTGTTGTGAACACCCAGTGATCTACTACAGGGCCAGTATACTACAGTCTGCAAGTCCAGTCAGACTGCTCTGGTTTTGCAAATAAAGCTTTATGGAAACATAACCATGCTTACTCATTTACATATTGTCAATGGCAGCTCTCTCGCTATAAAGGCAGAATTGTGTACTTGGGACAGAGACCTTTAGGTCTACAAAACCTAAAACATTTACTATCAGGATAGTAAATATATACAGCTTTCTAAAATGTATTTAGCTTTATAAAAATATATAAAGCTTTATTAAAAAAAAAAACTTCCCTGACCTCTGACTTATTATAACAAAGTAGCTAAATTGTCCTAAATCTTAACTCCACTCCACACCTCAACTTCTCCATCTCTTTTCTTCTTTCCTTCCTCATTAGCAAATACTCAGGTCTTCCTCCCTTCCCTGGTGGCTCAGATGGTAAAGAATCTGCTTGCAATGTGGGAGACCCAGGTTCAATCCTTGTGTTGGGAAGATCCCCTGGAGAAGGGAATGGCAACTCACTCTTTCCTTGAGAATTCCAAGCACAGAGGAGCCTGGTGGGCTACAGTTCATGTGGTCACAAAGAGTCGGACACTTAACTAACACTAACTTTCACTTCCTTCTTACCATTCACTCAGGGCTTCCCAGGTGGCATTAAAGAACCCTCTGCCAATGCAGTAGACATAAGAGACATGGTTTCCATCCCTGGGTTGGGAAGATACCCTGGAGGAGGGCATGGCACCCCCACTCCTGTATTCTTGCCTGGAGAATCCCACAACCAGAGGAGCCTGAAGGGCTACAGTTTGTAGGGTCAGAAATAGTCAGACACAACTGACCTGACTTAGCATGCATGCATCATTCATTTATTGACTGACAATATGGGCTTCAAGTTTTCATTTGAGAAGTATTTAAAATATGTATATATGCTCACGCATATATATGTCCTAAAATAACATTTCAGTTTGAATGTTTCAGAGGTAACCAGCAAATTCTAATGCCAATTTACTTTACATAACATTTAAAAATAATAACTGCAAGCGAGCACATAGCACGTACTAAGTTCCAATCATAGTTCTGAATTTATTTCTTATATTAACTTAATTCAGCCTCATCACACTCCTTGGAGAGAAGCATCATCATTATCCCCTTTTGAGGGATGAAGAAACTAAGCACAGAGACTTTAAATAATTTATTCAAAGTAACATAGCTAAAAGGAGGCAGAAATAGAATTGGAACCCAGTTAGATAATCACTAGCTGGATAATCACAAGGCTCTATAACCTCAGTGTATTGTCTATTAGCCAATGAATGTGTTTTAAATTTTAATCAGTGTTATTATTTCCCTACTAAGACTATTATCTGTTGTCCTCATATGTTATCATAAAGCTCTCATGTAAGCCAGGAGATTAATAGTTCGTGGTTTCCATCAAACACATGGATATATCCTGTGCCTTTAACTTTCTAGCATTTAGTAATTTTCAGAAAACAGTAAAAATATGATTAACAGTGGAAATGGAGGAGGAGAAGAGTGGTGATGCTTTGACATTAATGTGACATTGAATTGAGATTGAAAATGAGATTAAATATTTTCCAGATAGTGTAGAATTTCCTGATGAGAAAAAGATGGAGCATTTTTAGTTCTTTCATCACAAATCTTATTAGAAAATGCCAGAAATAAAATAATTTTACTATTACATGTATTTTTCATACGATGCATACAATGATGTATGCATCATGAGAAATGCTGGGCTGGATGAAGCACAAGCTGGAATCAAGGTTGCCAGGAGAAATATCAATAACCTCAGATATGCAGATGACACCACCCTGATGGCAGAAAGTGAAGAGGAACTAAAGAGCCTCTTGATGAAAGTGAAAAAGGAGAGTGAAAAAGTTGACTCAAAGCTCAACATTCAGAAACCTAAGATCAGGGCAGCCGGTCCCATCACTTCATGGCAAATAGATGGGGAAACAGTGGAAACAGTGGCTGATTTTATTTTCTGGGGCTCCAAAATCACAGCAGATGGTGATTGCAGCCATGAAATTAAAAGACGCTTACTCCTTGGAAGGAAAGTTATGACCAACCTAGATAGCATATTCAAAAGCAGAGACATTATTTTGCCAACAAAGGTCCGTCTAGTCAAGGCTATGGTTTTTCCAGTAGTTGTGTATGGATGTGAGGGTTGGACTATAAAGAAAGCTGAGCACCGAAGAATTGATGCTTTTGAACTGTGGTGTTGGAGAAGACTCTTGAGAGTTCCTTGGACTGCAAGGAGATCCAACCAGTCCATCCTAAAGGAAATCACTCCTGGATGTTCATTGGAAGGACTGATGTTGAAAGCTGAAACTCCAATATTTTGGCCACCTGATGCAGAGAGCTGACTCATTTGAAAAGACTCTGGTGTTGAGAAAGATTAAAGGTGGAGGAGAAGGGGACAACGGAGGATGAGATGGTTAGATGGCATCACTGACTCAATGGACATGAGTTTGGGTAAACCCTGGGAGTTGGTGATGGACAGGGAGGCCTGGCGTGCTGCGGTTCACATGGTCACAAAGAGCTGGACACGAACTGAATACAATGATGAAACACAGAGAAGTAAATGAACCTATAACAATAAATAACAGACACAAATTTATTTGGATGATAGACATAAGCATCAGCAAGAATGAATTTGCTCAGCTAGAGAAATAAAACATCATTGGAAAAAAATACCAAAAACTAAAGGGAAGTACCTTATTCAGGCATTATTATTAGAATAATAATTGGAAAAGGAAAAGACTGGGAAAATGACTAATTTCAAACTAAGCCACATTAATTACTCTAATTATAAGTAAAATAACTTGGAAAATTTATGTAAGATCTGTCTGTAAAACATCTTGAGAATTCTCTAGTTTATCAATTTTTCTTCCTTTTGTCAAGATTTACTGAAACTATTCAAATCTGAAAAATTATCTCACTTCTAAACTGACATAATTATTTTTTATTTGTGAGCCTTTCTTTATAATCCATTGTCTGAGAAGCCTCTCTTGGTCTTTGATACAGAAAACTAAAATAATACACCTACTTTTTTCTAGAAAACTATTTAATATATACTAAATGGAGACAAATGATATATGTTTCTTTTTTTTTTAAATAGGCTGAAAGTAACTGAACAATATTCAATTAATTTTACTCTCTATCATCACAGAGTCATCTTGAAAATGAAAAATGCTATTGATTTGAAAAAAATTGCTTTGTACATTTAATAATAAAAAAACCTAGCTACTTAGATCAACCTTGAAAAAAATTCAATTTTACCCAATTAAATATTTGTTACAATAGCTGTTTTTATAATACTTGTTCAAAAACACTTAAACATTCACATCTGATAGATAAATCTGTTTAAAGGGGTTTAAAGCACAACCACTCTCAACTAAGCTGGCCTTTGTCAGCATGCACTTGACATCTGAATGAGTCTATTCTCTGTGTGGTGAGGGGTCAGCACAATAAAATAACTGTCATTGAATCATTGAGTGGTTTTGGAGAGTACTAACAAAATGCTGTCTAGGTGTTCTGACACTGACTGGTGAAAAGGTCACTTTCACCTGAGTGACCTATGGAACCTCATGATCAAGAAGACACAAAGAATAGTTAACAAACCTAGAGACAGTAGACAACAAAGCAGCTCTTCCTTGACCAGTGCTTTGTATATAACCAAAGTCTTCTATAGGGGTCTTGTTGGATCCGTTTTCGAACTATGGAGAGAATGTAAACTTCACACAATTGGTTGGATGGGAATTTTCTTTTCCAAATCCCAACCTATTTCAACCATAGAGATTTTATTATGCTATTTTATTATTGTTATTGTTGTTGTTTAAAATGTATAAGATTTCCATTGAATAAAAGGGTCAGATACTTAAAATAGATTAGAAGTCCACCAAACTAAGGAAATAAGTTTCTGAGACTGTTTCAACATTTATTTATGTACTAAATAAATTTCTTGAATTATAAGCTGATTTGACACAAGGTGACTATAAAGTGCCCAAAGTTCTGTTTAAAAATTAGGCAGATTATAAAATGATGTACATGTAATCTCAGAATTAAATATGATGATAATTTTATTTTAAAAACACATAATTATTTAGATTTAGAATTTTTAAAAAAGGTTTAATTATTAATTTGGATAAGAAAGTTTGTATCATAGATCCAAAGATACTAAAGACCATCTTTATTCCTGCAAATAGATTTAACAATAAAATCTGTAGATAGCAACTATTGCCCTATTTTACCAAAAAGATAGGTAGGTTGACTGGCAAACTCAGAAAGAGTGTCTTGCAATTAATTGCCAGTAAAATTTGTTTAAAATTCAAAAGTGATCATTTAGAAGCCAACACAACTTCCAAAGTGTATGTAACACATTTTCTAGCATGCCTTAATAGAGTTCTTTAAGCAGGGAAGAGCCCTCACATGGACATCAGATTAAAAAACCTACTTCTGGTATCTCCCTCAGTTAATTTCTTTCTTTGGTTTCCTTTTCAACAAGGGTCTGCATTCATTCACAAGTTCAGTGTTACAGTTATGATTAAAGAAACTGTCTTTTCACTATTTGGATCCTACAAAACCTTTGCTGGCTAGGTTATAAGAGGAGAATATTCAGGTGATGTTTGAAAAAGTTAAATTTTCATTGTTAAAAGGTAATTTAAACTTGGGCATCAAGAGTTGGTCTCGAGCAGACTGCTTTGGGCAGAAAGTATCTTGTGCTCATCAGGGTGCTTGATTGTCTGGTGGGTCTTCTGGATGAAATGTAATTTGCCTGAAGTGTTCAATTGAAGTAAATTAAATGTAGAGGAAACATTCTAGCAGAAATCTATACAGACTTGGTAATTGTGTCCATGGTCATAATTTTTAATAGAAATTAGATTGGCATTTGCCATAATGTAATATATTGTTTAAATTCTTACATCCTCTCCAACATCTACTCATTAATTCACAGGACATCATGAACTTGATGTGTGCCAGGCATCGGTGTTGATTCTGACTGTGAGAGTGAATCAGCCAGACATGGTCCCTCCCTCTTGGGGTTTATAGTCTTATGAAGTCTTCAAGGCAGAAAATTAGTCCTATTCATTTCATTATATTACAAATATATATAGTAGGTGCTTAATACACATTTAGGAATCCTGATTAAAAATTTATAAAGTACATATCACATTTTTAAATTTTTGAATTGCTTGAATTAAAAAAGCCGAGTGCTGACTTTAGTATGGTTGAAGTATCTTTTATGCATTACATAACAATTAGCACTTAGAAAAATTCTAGGAATGTCTTAAATTAAATGTAGAAGTAAAGGACACAGTTTAGGACTTTTAAAACTTTGAGACAATCCAAAATTGCGTTTACACCAATGTTAAAGAACGTTATTGACAACCAATACCCTAAATGAATTTGAAGAAGTAAGTTGGTCCTTCAACACTATCTAAATGTATGGCAAGCATATGAACCTTAACAATCCCTTTAAAAACATATCGTAAATACTCCCAACTAAAGTCTAAGTTCCAAGACTACTACCTTTCAGTAGTCCCTTCAACCCATATTCTCTAAACTTGCTTGGGTTTTTGCTTTCTGCTGCAATTTTTTGTTTTATTTAGGTTTCTTTTTTCCTTTCTTCTCCTTCCCCTGAGAGAAGGGTAGAGTGGTGGGAGAGCTGGCAGTTCTCTGGGTTACAGGATAAACCCCGCTTGGCTGCATGTGACTGCCTCATTTAGCAGCTGGTAATTCTGTGGAGCAATGCTCAGCACTTGCTCTTACAGTCTTTTATGTAATATAATATATATTTTTAAAATTGATTGTAATTTTTTTAGCACTTTGGGGGCTGCTGGTGGTCTCTTTTTCAGGCTAAATAGACCAACTGCTGCTGCTAAAAGAGTTTATTCGACCACCCACACTCAGAAGCACAACCTCCTTCTCCCTGTGTCCCCTGAAGTAGCAGTCAGCAAGGCCTGTGCAGTAATAACTGTGAGCAGCCTTCAGGCTCAGAAAAATGTCACAGCTTGAGCCCCAGAGCCTCCAGTGCCCCCATTCAATCAGTGCTCAACTGCATGACGCACCCTGAAACTTAAAATGAAAGCCCTGGATTCATGGCCAAAAATACAAACTCCCTACAGGGTCTTTCTGTGGGAGCTATTGAAGTTCCCTGTTAGCTCACAGACGGTTACCCACCTTCTCCTTCTGTGCCGGGTAGCAAGGGAAAAAAGGCACAACTGTAACATTTTGTGCACAAAGACCTTGACTGGGATGCAGAAAGACTTAAAAACAGCAGGCATATACTTTTTAAAACAACATTTTGACAGATAAAGTCAAGTGATAAAGTATAGTGAACTTATTTATAATTACCTCTGCTGTTGGAGGCAAGTGAAGGAGGGGGTAACTCAGAACAGGGGTATGCCAACTAATCAAATTTCATTTTCTTTTGCTCTGAAACCTCAGAATTTGATAGCATGTGTGTGGGTGTATGTGTGTATGTATGTACAAATTATAGTAAGGGGTGATAATTTTCAGTCTCTGATAAATACAGAAGTATAGGGAAAGCAACAACACTGAATTAAATTTTTGTTGCAAATATTTCCACCCCACTCCAAGGCAAAAAGAACATCTGGTTGTCCCCAGAGGATCACATACAAAATATTGTGTGACCTTTCTGGGTCTACATTTGAGAGGCCCAGTACAAAATGGATCAAGAGTTTTGGGAAGATAGAGTAGTAAACACACATAGAAATTTACATCGATATCAGTAATCATTAATAGCAGCTTTTTAGGTGACTAGACACTCTTACAATCCCTGGTTCCCAAGGGATTTATATCCTGAGTTTATGTGTTTTTCCAATAAAACCTAATTTTCTAAAGTTTCAAATTTTGCTGTTATTCTGGTAAAAGTGTTCAAAAAAGTAGTAAATAATCTCCTTTAGTTGCTGCCAAAGTGGTATATAAGCAGAGATAATGTTGTATATTTTGACACAAATGTCAAATCTTGGTTCAGAATTATTCTGGTGGATAATTAAATTCATCATAATAGAACTTCAAAGGCAATGCCTACTCTCTCTTCAATAAATTAAAAGACTCAATCATGCAAGCAGGTTGGAGATGTTGTTAATTTTAGAATCAGACTCACAGCTTCTTTCTGCACATGAAATTTTGTTTAGTAGTTCAAACCTGTAATCCAGGACTTTATTTTTACCCTTTAAAATTTCTACTTTACTACTCTTGTAGAACATGGTTTATTTCTTCATTAGGGAGGTTAACAGAAGTTCAGTGAATCTAAAGCTCCATCAGGTATATGTGTTCATCATGGCTGAGGGAGCAGCCATAATGAAAAGAGAGGGGACTTGCTCAAGCTAAAGAAATTCTATTTAAAATAACTGAGCAGTGATGAACATGTAAAGAAATCCTTGTTGAAAAAGTGAATCACTTTTCTCAAATTTTTACATAAGCAAATATAAAATTTTAAAAGTAAATAATATAATTGATCAAAGCAATTTCCATAAAAATGTAACTTTTATTAGGTAGAGAATAGTATTTAAGATGTTTATTTTTAACTCTCCCATATACAGGAGAATAAAAGATAGTCTTTCACTTTTCTGTTATGAAGCTGATAAATGGTATATGGAAAAAATCAATAAAAATGTGAAAGATGGTAAAGCTTAGATTTTTAAAGAGACTTTGTAGTATAAGATTTGATGTAGCTTTTATTTTAACTCTTTCTTTCCTTTGTATGTTCAAAAACAATGAGAAATAGCAACATGGAGAAGAACTGTATAGCTCAATGTTGTTTTAATAAATTTTTGTTATATATCACTAACATTTTCCCCCAGGATTCTGAGAACCTAGTGATATATTTGGTGTACAGGGCTATGGACTATGGAATATCTATGTGCACATATATGCAAACGCACAGAGTAACATCTATACAAGAACCAATGCTGCCAAAATGTTCTTAAAGGGTAGCATAAATTTCAGACTGTTTTAGGCTCTGTGGGCCAGAAGGTCTCTGTTGCAGCTACCCACCTTTTCCCTGCAGTAGGAAATCAGCCACTGATGATGATGTGTGAACAGATGAGAATGGCTATGTTCCGACAAAGCTTTATTCAGAAAAGTAGGCTGAGGGAGTGACATCAGTGAATGATAGAAAAAAGACCTCAGAAAATTTTCTCCTTCATAAAATCAATGAAAAATGGCAAAATTATCAGAATTGACTCTTTTAGTACTCTGGAAATTAATCAAAGGCTTGTAGCAATTCAAAAATGAATGAAAAAATAAACAGCTGAAAATCTCAGTTAAAACCAGTGACATTTCTGATATTTTAACTTGACCTCTTCTCAATCTCCACCTCAGCTCCAAGGGATAGCCTTGAAAATTATCACCCTACAATCACAGTGGAAAACAGCAGCAAGGCAGCCATCAGAGTTGGAATAAGGTTGGAGAATAAGATTAGAACAAGGTTGGAGCTTCTTCAAGTCTCATTCCCTAATATTTGTCATTACTGACCTGTCAAGTGTATATAGGAAAGAACTGGACCTTGTCCAAAGAGAGGTCTGTCCTTTGCCCTCAGTGACTGGGAGGTAACCAATGTCAACTCTGCTAGAAGGGTCACAATTTAAAGCAGAGGCTGGTCACACCAGATCTTAGGGTGACACTGGCCATACCAGAACCCAACTGTGTGAGTAAGGAGGGAAAGCTTGACATGCAGTATTAATTGGTCTGGAGACTTAAGTTCAACCAAGTATCATGTCATGAATATATAGTGAAGTTCCAATAAAATTTCTAACAATGAATCTCTGTTACAATATTTCATATATATTGTCACATATCAATGCCAGAAGGATAATGTGTTTGGGCAACAACAGAGCTTCAGGTTTGGAACCCTCCCACACTCTGCCTAATTTATCTCTCTTTTGGTTGATTTTAATTTGTATCTTTTCCTTGTAGTAAAGCATAATTGTGAGTATTACAGCTTTTAGTAAGTTCTGTGAGGACCTCTAGCAATTAACAAAACTCAGGTGATTTGGAGAACAGCTCCAACCTGCAGTTGGTGTCAAATGTTTTGGGAAAACTTGGCAGTCTGGAGGATTATGTCCTCAAATTCTGCAGTTCAATTAACTCTGGGTAGTTGGTACCGGGATTAGAAGTTCTCTAGAATAATCCTGATTCAACTGATTCATCCTAAACATGTGGTTTAGAAAAAAAAAAAAAGGTAGACTAAAATCAGGGCTGAGGAAATTTTGAATGGTCACAGTGTCACTCATGTTAACTAAAGCTGTGTTTTGCTCAGTTAATGGACATGAAAGTTACTTTTACTTTAAAATGATAAATCTTCTGATGTGTTGGTTCACTGGTTACATAAAGAAATTTAAAACAAAAAATAAATATGCAATTCCTTGGTTATTGATACCTGTAAATTGCCAAAATTAAAGCAAGGGAGAATGTTGGGTCAAATTTGGATTCTGACTGGTCCAAGTTATAGCCCTCAACCTCAGGTTATCAAGGGTAAAGTTAAAATAAAATAATTAAAAATCATTAAGGCCAAGCTTGGATCCTGACCAGCTGAGCTTACAAGTTTTAATCTCAGGGCCCTCATCAATGGGTAAAGTTACAACTGGAGCAAATAAAACATGAAGTAGATCTTAATACTGGATCTCAAGTCCACTTCCAAAGGTGAAAGTTGTGCGAAACAACAGACAGCAAAGAAGGTTAGAATGACTTATAAGATAATGAGCAAAATAAAGAGGTTAGAAAAAAGAGTAAGTCAGAGGACTCTTCCCAACAGTATGGAAATCTTCAAATGGTTATTAAGAAATGGGATGAATAAAGCAAACATTGATGGGGTCAAAACAGAGGTCTTAATCCAGCACTCTTGGAACTTGCATGGGTCAGTCGAAGCCCCTGAAGTTCTGCCAACATTAAAAGCCCGAAACAAGTCAAACAAGTCTGCCTAATTCATCTCTGTTTGGAGATATTTAAAAGATTGTAAGACAAAGATGGCAATGAAAAATAGGACCTATAATTACTTGGGACCATGGTCTCACAAGAGAAAGACAGATGAGAGGGTCTAGGCCCCTTGACCTGACTCCCAACAGGGGCCTAGTGTCAGAGGGTGGAAAAAGACATTTCTGGGACATGGGAGCCCCAGCAGTATATTCCCAAAAGAAAAATAAACACTGTCTTAGAGACACTGATATACACCATCAAAGACTCAGCAAACACATAAGTGAGAACTGAAGGACACCAGAGAGAGAAAAGGACCAAAACGAAAGAAGAAATAGTGCTGAAATCGTTCTAAATATGATGAAAAATACTAATCTACAACATATAAGAATCTCAGTGAATTCCATGTATAATATACACACAAGAAGATTCACAATTAGACACCTCATAATCAAATGGTTGAAAGCCAAAGAGAGAATCTTGAAAAGCTGCAAGTGAGAAGGAACTCATGACTTATAAAAAATCCTCAATAAGATTAACAGCTAATTTCTTATCAGAAACTATGGAAGTCAGAAGACAGGAGAACAGCATATTCAAAATGTTCAAGACACACTATTATGTATAACATAGATAAACAACAGGACTTACTATACAGCACAGGAAATTACATTCAATATCTTGTAACGGAAAAGACTCTGAAAAAGAATAGTCACTTTAAAATAAAACTTTCTTTGTGGCAGTGATCTGCTGTATTATCTTTAGTAAATGATTCTGTGCACAGATAGGAATTCCAGCCTTAAAGGAACACTTCAAACCCTCTGGGATTGCACACTTTTGTACTCTCCATCACTGGATTTAGCATTTACATACTGTTAAATGTAAGAGAGCTTAGGCAACATGGCAATTAAACAACAAAGAGTTTTGACCAAGGGGCCTTCTTGTCCAAAGAATGACAGTGTTGGGAACTTAGACTTGGAGTCTAGTGTGCTGGTAGGCAAATAGTTGCCTGACTAAGATGGCTACAATTCTCTCAGGCATAGTCTTCCATATTTCACATTTCTTCTAGATTATAAACTTCTTGATGGCAGAAGTGTGTTTATTTGATCATTTAAAAAAATTTATCATATTCTCAATAACTGACAGGTAGCTGGCATTATATAGGGGCTCATTAAATAAAGGTTAAATGACTCAGAGAATATTGAACTGGATATGATGAACATCTTTCAAATTTAAATTTTCTATTATAACTATTTTACAATTCAAAAAAGGAGGATATAATATAATAAATATACATTAAAATATTTTATCCACACTGCAGTCAGATTCTTTACCAGTTGAGCCACAAAGGAAGCCCAAGAATACTGGAGTGGGTAGCCTATCCTTTCTCCAGTGGATCTTCCTTACCCAGGAATAGAACTGGGATCTCCTACATTGCAGGCAGATTCTTTACCAGCTGAGCTACCAGGGAAGCCACTATATAAATAAAATAGAAGGTAATGAATAAAATACATCATTATTACTTGACTTATATACCCTTTGGGTAAATTAATTGTGACTCTCTGCCTCATGGAAACCCAATCATGCTATTAACTTAAATCATTACTATTTATAATTTTCTCCATCAGCCATGTTTTGCAAAGGTCTCAGCCTTTCCCAGATACAACTGTAGTCACAGTGTCTTTTTAGCTACAATCTAATAAGATTTCAAATTTTTACCCTCTTTTTCCTTTTCTCTCAGAAGATGTCAAAGTAAACTACATTGGTCTCATTTTATCAAAGTCTGTGGCTTAGTTAAGAGAAAATGAAACAAACTGATGCAATAGAAATTGGCATCTTTACCCCTCTAAAACAGAAGCAGCCTAATTTCTGAGATGCCCACTATATGAGAAAATTTTTCCCACACTGCTCTACGTCATTCCTGAAGAAACTTTAAGATTCTTTAAAAGTATCTACAAAATTAGGTGAAGGGTAAAATTATGAATTTCCCACTTGGAAGAAAGTGGCTTAAATTCTATCCAATTATTTGCCATGACAACCAGCTAAACACAAAAGGGCTAGAATGGATGTAGAGTACTGCCTCTATAATCATCACTGTATGTCCTTCAAATCATGGATATGCAGCACCACTATCCCCGGCTACTTCAGGGCCATAAGCCTACACGGTAATTACATGCTTTGGAACACTCCACTTAAGTGCATCAATAATATAGTGAGCAAACGTGTTCTTTAATTCTGCACCTGTAAATGGAGAGAAAAAAATAAAGAAAATATCTCTTTCAAAAAAATAAATAAATTAAAAGAAAAATAAATTAGACAGCCAAATTATTTTTAAGCTGCTTTTGTGAGCTTTCCCTCTAAAACTCAGATACTTAATAATTCAAAGTTTTCCATAAATAGAATCAAATGATCAAATATCTCTGCTTAAGTGACTGCAGAGGTTAGGACATATGAGAATAAATGATGACAAACAAAAACTCTCAATTAAGCTTAATATTTTATATTTAATGTACCCATTTCATCGGTGAATTACACAGTCTCAAACTACTTTTTTTTTCCATTGCCATGTCTCTGTATAACTGCTATTATAAGATTTAGAAGATAACACCCACTACTCCAGGAATTCTCACACAAAAGAAGAGTTAACATGTTATGGCATTACAAAATCATATTACTCTATATGCAATTTATAGTACATTCAGTACATGTTAGAATGAGGTGTTTCTGTGTGTGTGTCTTTTTTATTTTATGGATGAACTTGAAATCCATATTTTTTCTCAAAAATGGAAAGTTATATAGTCAACTTGACAGGTAAGATATAAGTCAATAGAATCATAAGGAGAATAAGTAGTTGGTGTAAAAGTGTAAGAGCTTTCTCTCACCTATATATTCCAATGAAATAAAATGAATATAAATAGAATAAAAATTTCTTCTGAAAGTCAAATATTTCTGAGTGACTCATTTCCTATATTCTTGAATTTCAAAGAAATTCTTATGAAAATTATGCACATAAAATTTATGTTAACATAGAAGTTAACATTCTTAGTGTTGGCAACAAACCAAGCTTTTAAGTAGATCTCTCCTAAGTTGTTCCACTTATGAAAATAAGAAAAAAAAATAGGAAAGTTATATAGGTACCAATGTTTCCTATGCAAATTGGTCAACATTTTTCAATGAAATACTCGATGCACAATATGTCTCAGTATATTGATTTCAAAATATGAGTGCAATTTAAATTTTAAAAACCTTGCCATAATTTCAGACCCCCAAAATACCATGAAAATCAGATATGTAGTGGTTCAAAATTCATAAAGGAAACAGAAAGGATGTACTGAATAATCAGAATAGAGTTTCGTGGTTTAAAAAAATGAGTTATTTCAAAGTAAGGTTGTATTTGCTTTTCCTTGTCATTTTAGGTTTATGAATTTATGGATGAGCATATTTTATACCAAACTAATATTCAGTACATGAGTATGACCTTGTGTTCTGTTAATTTTGACACATTTAATTCTTATTAATTACTATATGTTTCAAATGTTACTTTGGGGATTAAGAACAATTGTTATCCCATTACATAAACAATATACAGTCTGTTTCTAATAAAAAGTATCTTTTGTGAAAAATATGCAATTTAATTTACCATGTGGCAATGAAACATACTAAAATCAATTGTGTTTTCAAAACTACTCAAGAAGTTTCAAGCAATACTTGTTAAATTATTAAATAATATTAACTGTTGCTTTATAATCTTGAGCTTAAAGACATCAGATTTTGAAGTTGATATGCAACTTTTATTATGTAGATACCCTGCTACTAAAACAGTATTCTACAATATAGAGAAACTACTGTCTTAAAGCTTAGACCTGTTCCCAGGATACACATAACATTAATTTGGCCAGGAACTATGACCACACCAAATCTATGGTGCAACATCAGTTGTTTTTTGAAAGAAATATAGATAATCATCTGAGAGTACAAACTTATTAGTATTTACAGTTTCTTTTCTCTTCTGACATGAACATATAAGCAAGTCAATTGTTTGCAGCCAGAGCTTCCTTAGTGGTTCAGACAGTAAATAATCTGCCTGCAATGTGGAGACCTGGGTTCAATCCCTGGGTCAGGAAGACCTCTGGAGAAGGGCATGGCGAGCCACTCCAGTATTCTTGCCCAGAGAATCCCATGGACAGAGGAGCCTGGAGGGCTAGAGTCCATAGGGTCACAAAGAGTTGAACATGACTGAAGTGACTTAACACATGTAAACATGCATACTCCTGAGATTTGGATAATAAAATGTAGACTGGAGAGAAATATTAGAACAGAATTTTAAGTTCTTTAGAAGGTTTTATGAAGAAATGCTGGGAGAATCTTTCCAAAATCACAGTTATAGTAATGCCTCCTCTCAAATACTTCATTAATGATGTGTACAGCAAGAAGCAAAAGTTGAAATGTGTAAGGTTGGATGTCCTAATGACCAATGTTTTTGTTGTTGTCGTTATTTTTTGTTTGGTTTTGTTGATTAGATGATAATTGATCATTTTAAAGCAAGGTAATTCTAAAAATCCAGCTCATTTAATTGGCCTACATCTGTGATCTCAAAGAAAATCTTAACAAGGGTGTTACCTTTGAACAGGCAACTGAGTGTGGGATATTAATCAGACATATAGAAACTATCTCTTGGTGTCATCTAGTGGTTGTATTTCATCACTGCATAAAAGAAATGGCCTACTGATTTTTCTAAGTAAAGATTGTTTTATTACATTTATTTCTGACTGACTGGAGTGAAAGAAGCTGCCATTTTTAAGAGACAAGAGAAGGTTAGTAGCAATCAAGCCTTTCTGGGCTCTTCACCCTGGCCCTTTGCTATGCCTTCTTATAAGGTCAAGACACATCGATGGGAAGCTCAGTTATCGTACACTGGTGTGAAGGTGCTGTCTGCTGCCCCATTTAGGCTGCATGACTGAGTGACTGGGTGTTGTTAAGGGACATCCACAGCCAATACACAAGGTATTTTCTCTTTGCTGGCTGAGCAGCACTCGAGGGATTCTGACAGACTGAGCTGACATGCTAACAACCTGATTGCAGATGGCAATGGTAGGAGGCTTTGAGTGAGAGAGAAGAGTCCCCTGACCCTCCTGTCATCTACTCTCTCAATCTCCAGCCTAGGATCGGAGCGCTGCACAACTATCAGAGGGAGAGGTGACATAGTGAAAATAACTTATCCACAAATGTGCTGAAATGTCATCTCTAATGTTATAGTTCCTTTAAGACGAACTATAATTTCTAATATAACTTTTCAGTTTTGAAAGGAAAGGGCACCAAGGCTGAGTTGACAGAAATAAATTATCCAGATAATTAAGGCTAACTACTCCACTTTCTCCTACTCCCTGGCCCACGCACAGACAATAATAGAGCTCAATTATTTATAATTCAGGAATATTTTTTCTTTTAAAAAAAGGATTTTCTATAAAGCTGGTGTTTGAATGGCTCAAAATTATAATCATTAAGGAAGCAAATTATTAACAAATTATAATCAGAAAATTTACAAATTTTAAATTATTATAGTTCTGTTACCTTAACAAAGATAAGGCATGATAAAAAAAATGAAAAAAAAAAAAGATTGTGACACTTCATTCTCAATTTTCCACAATTACCTGATGTTTTTAGGCAAATCTGTGGGTTTTTAAAAATGATCTTAATGGATTTAACAATATCAACCAAGATATTTCTCCACATATTTACTTTATATTACAAGGTGAACATTTTTTGTTGTTGAATTATTTTTCAACGATGTTTGCTTTTTCTTGTATATATCTCTAATGTTTATATGTCTTACTGCTAAGTCACTTCAGTCGTATCTGACTCTGTGCGACCCCATAGACGGCAGCCCACCAGGCTCCCCTGTCCCTGGGATTCTCCAGGCAAGAACACTGGAGTGGGTTGCCATTTCCTTCTCCAATGCATGAAAGTGAAAAGTGAAAGTGAAGTCGCTCAGTTGTATCCGAGTCTTAGCAACCCCATGGACTGCAGCCTACCAGCCTCCTCCGTCCATAGGATTTTCCAGGCAAGAGTACTGGAGTGGGGTGCCATTGCCTTATATGTCTTACACAATCGTAAATTGGGAAAATAATTAATAAGAACATAGGACTTTCCTGGTGGTCCAGTGGTTAAGAATCCACCTGCCAATGCAAGGGACAAAAGTTTGATCCCTGGTCCGGGAAGATCCCACATGCTGTGAGCAACTCAGCCTGTGAACCACAACCACTGAAGCCTGTGTGCCTAGAGCCTGTCCTCCACAACAGGAGAAGCCACCGCAACGAGAAGCCTGCACCACAGTGAAGAGGAGCCCCCTCACAGCAACTAGAGAAAGCCCTCACACAGCAACAAATACCCACTGCAGCCAAAAATAAACAAAGTTAAAAAATTGATAAGAATATTAGTTAATGTTAGTTGCTCAATAGTGTCTGACTATTTGCAACCCCAAGGACTGTAGCCCACCAGACTCCTCTGTCCATGGGATCTCCCAGGCAAGAATACTGGAATGGGTTGCCATTCCTTTCTCAAGGAACATGAATGTATATAAATTTCCTAAAATTTCTATTTGCCTTTGCTATAAGGAAATTTACTACTGCTAGTATCCTTGAAATGTAAATGTATGTACTACACACAGAGATACATAGATGTATAAGGTATATGCTTGTATATATGGAAATATATATTTTTAATATCTATATTTTACATAGAGACATATACACACACACTATATATATATATCATATATATGTTTTTGTTGGAGATATATATGTATATATACATATATATACATATATATATATATATATATATATATATATATATCCAACAGAAATACTTTCAATTTGCACACACTTTAACCAAAATGTATAGGACCAATTAGTGCTGTCATATTCCTGCAAAGGGCTTCCCAGGTGGCACTAGTGGTAAAGAATACACCTACCAATGCAGGAGAAGTAAGAATCGTGGGTTTGATCCCTGGTTGGGAAGATTCCCTGGAGGAGACCAGGGCAACTCACTCTAATATTCTTGCCTGGAGAATCCCGTGGACAGAGAGGGGCCTGGAAGTCTACAGCCCATGGGATCACAAATAGTCAGACACTACTGAAGTGACTTAGCATGTGTGCATGCATATCCTCTCAAAATATCACCTGTCTTCTCAACAACATCGCAAGACTAAATCATTTAATCGTGTATCTTGTATGAGAGAGAATCAAGCTTTGTTTACAGTTGTTCCAATTCTGATCGCTGTGCTGTATGTTATCTTGTATAGCAAGTGATTGAGAATAATAATGAAATTGCTATGTGGGACGGGCACAACTGAGCGACTTCACTTTCACTTTTCACTTTCATGCATTGGAGAAGGAAATGGCAACCCACTCCAGTGTTCTTGCCTGGAGAATCCCAGGGACAGAGGAGCCTAGTGGGCTGCTGTCGATGGGGTTGCACAGAGTCAAACACGACTGAAGTGACTTAGCAGCAGCAGCAGCATTCAAAAAATTTCTCATTAGATCTTGATTCCACTTAAAGAACTATCCCAAGTCTGATCATACAGCTATCATAATTTTCAGTCTATTAATACATTTCAAGCCTACTTCCTGGTACCACAGCTAAAATCAGAGTACAAAGAAAAGATTTCTTTGACAAATAAAACTGGTGATTTAAATAATTTATCTGAAGAAAATAGGACTGTGCCTTCAACCCCACACACTGACTTCATTTTAACCTCTCAGTAAACAAAATGTACACCGTGTAATCGGAAAATAGATGAATGTATACCAGATCTAGCAAATAGGAAACTTGGACCTCTTTGTTAACAGATCAGGTTTACTACATCCAAACAAGAGTAACCTTAAGTAGCAGCAGAAATTCATGGTTAATCATCAACAAAGTAAGTGTGTATCAATTTAATGTAATTCATTATTCTTTAAAGATATTCTTTCATATTTAATTGGCCATGCTAGGTGGTTTTATGAAATAAATTATTTTGTTCAGTCATATGGAGATATTTCTGGGAACCAATTCATCTTTGACAAGTCTACGGGAGTTCCATTTCATTTTCCTGTGATATTTAGTTAAATTGTGGACAAGATGATAGATGAAAAACACCTATCCATGTTATGCATTGTGGTAATCTGTGGTTTCAATTACATATTTGCCCAAATGCTAAAGCTGATGTAAAACTCTTTATGTGATAAAGATAATATTTCTCACTAATGCAATTCATGACCCAAACTCCTTAGCAAGTGAATGCAGATTCCATACTGCAGTATATTTCACAACTGGCACCTTCATCTCCTACACCAGTTTGTGTTTTCTTCCCAACAGTGCCTACACATTGGAATAATTGCCTAAATTTTACAGATTATAAAAGCAAATGGAGAAGCTATGCAAGTCTCCCAAGCTACATAATAAATCGTGGAACTATAATTTGTTCCAAAGTTTCTTTATAATTTAATTTGTTCAACACATGGATCTCTTTTCCAAAAAGAAGACAGAATAATCTCAACTTTGTTGTAATCTAGTGCCTTAAGATAACTTTTGTTTAAAAGGAAGGGACAGTATAATGACATGCTAGCTTTTTGCTTTTCTCAATTGTCAACATCCTTCCTTTACTCAACCACACATGAAACTGGTATGGTTGTGTATGTAAATGTTGGCCAAAATATAAAAGCACAAGTGTTGTGGGATCCTGAAATTAAAGGGGAATGGACATAACCTCTTTCTTCCTTTTCTTTACTTGTAGATGTGATTGCTAGATTTTCAGCCACAATTTTGCATCATGAAGTAACATAAAATGAAAGGCCAAGCAATATGATAGGCTGCTTGGATCTTGATAATTCAGAAAACATATTAATCCTACATTATACATGTCTGGGCTGCTTTCATATGTTAGAGAAATAAAAGTCCATCTTGTTCAATATCAAATTTTGTTCAATAAAAATTCAATTTTTATTGCTACATAACAATTTACCACAAACTTAGTGACTTTAAATGATGCCCACCTATTACCTCACAGATGGCATTAATCTACTAGAACTGCAATCTCATATGTGTTGAGGCCTCTTCCAAGCTCCTTGGTTGGCAGAATTCAGTTCATAGTGATTGTAGGACTGAAGTTCACATTTTCTTGTAGTCATCGGGTGAGGGTGGCTCCAGATCTTAGAGGCTGCCTGCAGTTGTCTGCTGCTCGGGTTTCTCCTCTGTTGTTGTTGTTCAACAATGAACGATGTCTTGTCGGACTCTGTGACCCCATGGACTGCAGCATGCCAGGCTTCCATGCACTCCCCCATCTCCCAGAGTTTGTTCAAACTCATATCTATTAAGTCAGTGATGCTATCTAACCATCCCATTCTCTGCCACCCGCTTCTCCTCTTGCCTTCAATCTTTCCCAGCATCAGAGTCTTTTCTCCAGCAGGATTTTCTCCCTAGGCCCTCTCATAACATGGTAGTCTACTTCTTCAATTCCAGCAGGAGGTTCCATGGTGTGGTGACTCAAATCTCTTCTTTTAGCAAGGGTTCAGTCCCTTTTAAGGGCTGGCTCATCTTTTTAGATCAGGCTCACCCAGAATAATCTCCCTTAATTAACTCAAAGTCAATTAATTTGGGACCTTAATGGCACCTGCAAAATCCTTTCACCTTTGTCATATAGTACAACTTAACCATGAAATTGAAATGCATTACACTCATAGTCCCACATTCAAGTGTTCTCTACCGAGAACATACATTAGGGATTGGGAATATTATGCACATCTTAGAATTTTGCCTATCATGCTTGTTTAAACTATAATTATTTTGTTTTTTTAATAAACAGCCAAACCTCATTATAAATAATGCATCGCATGTTATATTTATCTTTGAAGTTATGTAGAATTATTTGTTTAGAAAAACTTGTATCTATCCTAGCACAGACATAATTGTTTACCAAGTATCTATAGATATATATGATTTCTTTATTTTTGATATCAAGAGATTTACTTTTAAATTTAGTAAACAAATAAATTTTGAATCAACTAGGATGCTTAATCCCTTGTGCTCCTGTCTGCATTTTAATGACCCAACTCTACATTGTACTTAATTTTAAAAATCATCTCAAATTGTTTTTGAAATTAAAAGAAATAACAATACAAAGATAAATAAATATAAGAATTAACACATTCTACATTGTATTTAAAATGGATGATAAGCTTCATGGAGGGAAAAGATGAGGTGCTCTTATTTCCTCTTAGTCATTTGAGTTTTCTATCCTTATTTATTTTATTTAATCCACAAATTAAATAATTTTAAAACATTACTGGAAAAATGATATTTGCCTCTAGCTGTTTTTAGATTTCCATAGTGAATTCAGGCTTTTCACTAGTCTTTCTACATGATCTCTATGCTATGCTATGCTAAGTCACTTCAGTCGTGTCCGACTCTGTGTGACCCCATAGACAGCATCCCATCAAGGCTCCCCCGTCCCTGGGATTCTCCAGGCAAGAACACTGGAGTGGGTTGCCATTTCCTTCTCCAATTCATGAAAGTGAATAGCGAAAGTTAAGTCGCTCAGTCATGTCTGACTCTTAGTGACCCCATGGACTGCAGCCTACCAGGCTCCTCTGTCCATGGGATTTTCCAGGCAAGAGTACTGGTGTGGGGTGCCACTGCCTTCTCCGACATGATCTCTACTTATTCGTTACTTACCTAAAAAGCTCCCACCCCAGACTTTATATGGCAAGTTGAGGTTATAGAACTTACCTGTGATTAAAGAGGCTAATGAATTTTTTTTCCTTTGCATTTCTTCCAGAGGAGAAAAAAAAAATCTGACTTATAAGTGTCTTGGTAAACTAAAAATATATCTGCTTTATATAAAACATTTATCGCCACTTTGCAATTATCCTTAAGATTTAGACATTACCTGAATAAGCTGGGAAAGATTGAGGGCAGGAAGAGAAGGGGACGACAAAGGATGAAATGGTTGGATGGCGTCACCGACTCAATGGACATGAGTTTGGGTGAACTCCAGGAATTGGTGATGGACAGGGAGGCCTGGCGTGCTCTGGTCCACCAGGTCACAAAAGAGTTGGACGCGACTGAGTGACTGAACTGAACTGAACTGAATAAATCCACTATCTTATATCAGGATCCACAAACTCAGAAGCTTACTGGCCAGGCATGAATTATGAATCAGTTAAATAATCCAGGTATAATAAAACAGGGCATGGTGAGAAAGTGACAAACAGGACAGTGAACTTACTACCTCTTTAAAGCCATACCCCCGACATAGCCCCAGTTGATTCTTTCAAGGCCAAGTATACAAGAAGGAGAAGTGGACATGGCCAAAAGGTTGGCAATGGGTAATTTCTGCTCTAGACAGTTCAGATGGTTAACAATAGTAAATGTGTTATTGTTGGCTCTGAGTACATTTTAAAAGCCTGATACAAAATAAGTGCTCTTGAAATATAAGCTGGTTTAATTTGATATTTCGTAGACTAAATTCCAGAGAAGGCAATGGCAACCCACTCCAGTACTCTTGCCTGGAATATCCCATGGATGGAGGAGCCTGATAGGCTGCAGTCCATGGGGTCACGAAGAGCTGGACACGACTGAGCGACTTCACTTTCACTTTTCACTTTCATGCATTGGAGAAGGAAAGGGCAACCCACTCCAGTGTTCTTGCCTGGAGAATCCCAGGGATGGGGGAGCCTGGTGGACTGCTGTCTATGGGGTCGCACAGAGTCGGACACAACTGAAGTGACTTAGCAGCAGCAGCAGCAGCAGACTAAATTCTTCAAGATTTTCCTCATTTATTAAATGATATAAATATACTTAAATAACTTTGTCCTGAGATTTCTGTACATCTAATTACTTTTAGTATAATAACAAAATCCTTATATCTCATATTGCAGATAAAACCTGAGCTATCTTTTGGAGCAAGGAGCTCAAACCAGTCAGTCCTAAAGGAAATCAGTCTGGAATATTCATTGAAAAGACTGATGCTAAAGCTGAAGCTCCAATACTTTGGCCACCTGATGTAAAGAATTGACTCATTGGATAAGACCCCGATGCTAGGAAAGATTGAAGGCAGGAGTAGAAAGGCACGACAGTGGATAAGATGGTTGGATGGCATCACCAATTTGATGGACATGAATTTGAGCAAAGTCCGGTAGTTGCTGATGGATGGGGAAGCCTGGTGTGCTGCAGTTCATGGAGTTGCAAGAGTCAGACATGACTGAACAACTGAATTGAACTGATATTTTGAATAATGTTAGTTGCTAAGTCATGTCCAACTCTTTGCAACTCTGTGGACTGTAGCCCACCAGGCTCGTCTGTCCATGGCATTTCTGCAGGCAAGAATACTGGAGTGAGTTGCCATTCCCTTCTCCAGGGTATCTTCCCCACCCAGGGATTAAACCCAGGTCTCCTGCATTGCAGGCAGATTCTTTACCATCAGAGCCACCAGGGAAGCATATAATACTTTATAATCTATATATTATATAGTAAATGAATTGCAAAAGTTCTTTTTTCTGTATACCATATCTGCTCAGTCAGGACTTCAATTTTCACAATAACAATCACTCTTTGAAAAATCGAGGAGATGTTTTTCACTTTTCATGTTCAAAAGACAAAATATCCTAAATCCAGTGGAGAAATTTGTATTCTATGCACTTTATATAACCTTTGTTTGCATTTATAACTCCTATCATATCTAATTAATCATTTAACTTCAGACTCTACTTATATATAGTGAATCATTACATTTCATAAATGCAATAAGATTTTGCCCACTCACAAATGCTTGAGTAGTGACATACTTTGCTATATTATTATTTTGATGAAGCAAATACACATCAAACTTTAATCTGGCAACTCTCTTGTGCCAAGCTTGTGAGGGGAATCTGTGCAGTCTTTCCAGCTCCATTTCATGCTACAGTTGAGCCTTGAATCAAGTGGAGCAAGGATTTCTGTTGTTGTTGTCTAGTCACTAAGTCATGTCTGATTCTTGTGTGATCCCATGGATCTGTAGCCTACCAGGCTCCTCTGTTCATGGAACTTTTCAGGTAGGGATACAGGGAGGTTGTCATTTCCTTCTTCAAGGGATCTTCTGACCCAGGGATTTAACCCAACCTTTTGCACTGGCAGGTGGATTCTTGACCACTGAGTCTCCAGGGAATTGGGGCAGAGATTAATTACATATAATTTATAGTCAGCCCTCCTTCCTACTCATCTGTGATTCAATCAACCACTGATCCACTGACCAGTATTAGTACTCTGGTATTAAAATCTGTTTGTAAGTGGACCTGTGTAGTTCAAACCTTGTCTGTTCAAGGATCAGCTGTGTATTATTCTGTATTCTTTGTCTTAATTTCACAAACTGCACACTCAAGTTCACTGGGGCACTGCAGTAAACTCACAGGAATGCCTCAGGATATTTAAAATTCAAAAACTTTGGAAGTTTGAAAGAAACACAGTGATACTTGATACCTGTTGGAACTCTGTGAACTATAAGCCCAAGGTAAGTTCACAGTTTCTGTATGAGATGGTGCTAGTAGAAATGATGTCATCATGTCTTTACCAAGCTGAATTTTCAGTGTTTCCTACAATAATAAGAAAGCACTCTGTATAAATCAGTGTAAAACAGGAAATGAGATTGGTGGTACCCAATCTGATTCCAATGTTTGAGAACTTGTGCAAAGCCCAATAGCATTACTAAGTAATTGTGGTTATTCAAGAGTGAACTAACATATTAGTTCACTTTTCTTTAAATTTATATGTATTATTTCTATGTACTAAGTTTTTAGAACAAAAATACTCATTACATTGTTTGGACTTCACTTTTCACCAAGTGGAATGTTATGTCTTCTTGTCTAGGTACACCATGAGAAAACTTTCTTTAAAAAAGACGAGGTCCATGATGAGAGAAAATCTGGAAACTGATGGTCATTTCCACTAATCTATAAGCTCCAGATAGTTAGGGACAAAGTCCACCTGTTTACTGTTCCATTCCAAGCACCTCCTGTAGTGCCTGGTGTATCATTACCGCTCAAATATCTGTGTTTACTTCTTTTATTCAGTAATCAAATGACGTAAATGGTCCTGATAAGTAAGCCAACTGCTACCGCAAGCATGGAAAATAAGAAAAACTAAATGTTCCAAGAAAGATAGCCTTCTTAGTAAAAATCGAAGGTTTGGATACATTTTGAGTGGAAAGTCAATTTCGTCCAAGGCCTGCCTCTACTGTGGGAATGACCCCACTTTTTTTTTTTTCAGAAACAAGAGAAAGAAAATTTTGAAATCACTTTTGTATTTCTGCCAGAATTAAAATGCTCATCAAATGAGAAATGAAACTGTTTGAGAGTCAAAAAGACGTGGGGGAGTAGTTGCTTATACATATGCATAAAATATTTCACTCTTAAAATTGATTCAAGCAAAATTCACCCCTCTGTACTTAAACTTTTCATGAAGTAACAGGTGGCAAATGTTTGAGTAAAGACAACAAACCCGTTTTCCCAATGAATAAATATTCCAGTTACCCATTGCTGTACCATAAAGCATCACAAAATTCAGTGGCTTAAAATAACAATTTACTCTTCTCTCTCACAATTCTGTGCCTTGACAGGACGCAGCTGGTCAATTCTGCGATATTCTCAGGAGATTGCAGTTGAAGTATTGGTTCAGTCACGTGGCGAGAGGACTCGGATATCTTCCTTTTTCATATATGGTACTTGGGCTGGGATGGCTGGAAAAGTCAGGCATTGCCTGGGGATCTGTGTGTCCACAAGGTCACCTTTGTTTTCTTAAAAGCTGGTGGTATCTTGGTAGAGCAACATCTTACATGGCTGTTGGCTTCCTGAGTAAGCATCCCGAGACATCAAGGCAAAAGTTGCAAGGCTCCTTATAATGTAGTCTTTATAATCATACAGAATAATTTCTGTGGGACTATACTAGCTGTAAGTTTGTCACAGCACCAGCCAGATTCAAGGAGAATAAACTATTCAATGGCACAACACTGGGAGAAATGATTAACTGTAAGGACACCTTGGAAGATCAGCTACCAAAATACAAGTTGTTTTACTGTTTCCATGCATATGAAACTGGTCCATTTTGATGAAAACCTTGGTAAACATCTGTATTAAAGAGAACTCACATTAGAGAGTTGGGTTGCCAAAGACAAGACAATGTCTTCTAATATTAGACAAAGTGGAAGTCTTTGTAATTAAATAAACTTGGTTCACAATTTTGTACAAAGGAGAAAAATAATTCTTTTTATATTGAGCAAATATTGGGGCAGTTGTTTTCTTAAATTTCTTCTCCATTTGCTATAGTCTGCTAAATTTGGTGACACTGACCCCTGAATGATTGGAATTATTAAAATCTAATAATGATTTCTGTGTTTCTAGTAAGGAATAAGATCATGAAATGCATCTCTAAAAGATGATAAGCCATAGACTAAAAATATAGATGTATTTCAAATATAGTTGGACAATTTATTTATCATGACAAAGAAATGAAACAAAGTAGCCCAGCAGGCACAAATCAATCTGGGATCTAGAGCTAAAAGCTGGAAACAGTATTTCTGGATACTGTAGGTATGTTAGCTGTTTTTTTCTGATGTTCTTTCCTCAGATATATATACTTTTAGGTTCTAAATTAATAGGTCTTTCCTTATATCTCCTACATAGAAAACATAATGAACCTATTCTTTTCCTGGGTCAGGTTAATATTTTATAGACCAGCTTTGTTGAACCTGGTCTCATAACCATGAAGTTTATTACAGAAATCTAGTGGATTTCTGAGATATTCCCCAAACTTCAAGCTTAAAACAGCAGCCACATCATGCCCCTCGGAGCCAATACCAGAGACAGCAAACTGGATCAATCATATGGTGATATTTAATTTTATTAATTCAAACTTTGTAGAAACATATGTTTGTGTTTTTTTCAGTTATTATTCATTTTTCTTATCACTTCTAGGAAGTTATTAATACAAAAAAACAGTATGTAGACTACAAAGTGGCACAGTGGTAAAGAATCCATCTGCCAATGCAGGAGACGCAGGAGACCCAAGAGACGCAAGAGATGGCGGGTTTGATCCTTGGGTCGGGAAGGTCCCCTGCAGTACAAAATGGCTACCCACTCCAGTGTTCTTGCCTGGAAAATTGTATGGAAAATGGAGACTGGCAGGTTACAGCCCTTGGGGTTGTCAAGAGTTGGACATGACAGAGCACATGGATAATAAAAAATATATTTAGTGAATATGAGTTAAGTGAATGATTTTTCAATATTTGTAAAAAATAGGTAGTCCGTGTATATGTGTGTAGCAGGGGCAGGGACGCGTACTAGGTATTCCTGGGATTCTATACCTAGAATTGGTTTTTTCCTCAACTATCAAGCAGAGGTATGTCTCTTCACTTCCTCTGTTACTGCCTCATTTTAAGTCTTGATTGACAAATCTAGACAGCATATTAAAAAGCAGAGACATTAACTTTACTGACAAAAGCCCATATAGTCAAAGCTATGTTTTTTCTAGTAGTTATGTATGGATGTGAGAGTTGGACAATAAAGAAAGCTGAGCACCAAAGGATTGATGCCTTTCAACTGTGGTGTTGGAGAGGAATCTTGAGGGTTCCTTGGACATCTAGGACATCAAATCAGTCGATCCTAAAAGAAATCAGTACTGAATATTCTTTAGAAGGACTGATGCTGAAGTTGAAGAGTTGAAGCTAAAATACTTTGGCCACCTGATGTGAAGAACTGACTCAGTGGAAAACACCCTGATGCTGGGAAAGATTGAAGGCAGTAGGAGAAGCAGACGACAGAGGATGAGATGGTTGGATGGCATCACTGCCTCGATGGACATGAGTCTGAGTATGTTCCAGGAGTTGGTGATAGACAGGGAAGCCTGGCGTGCTGCAGTCCATGGGGTTGCAAAGAGTCAGACATGACTGAACGACTGAACTATATAATTATTAAGAATTTTACATTTTATTTTAGGCCTTTTGTGATTATTGCCTCAGTCTTCTTTTTGTGAGTTTAAAATTTTAAACCCTTTATTTTGAAATAATTAGATTCTCAGAGCAAGTTGAAAGCACAGTACTGAGGTCCTCATAAACCTTTCAACAAATTTCCTTCAATGGTAACACCTTATATAACTAGAATACAATATCAAAACCAGAAAATTGACATTAACACAACATTACTAACAAGACTATGGACGTTCAGATTTCAGGAGTTTTATAGGCACTAATGTGTGTGCATATATGTGTAATTCTATATGAGCTAGTTCTATGATATATTGTTGCATGTATAGATTTATGAACTACCACCATGCTTAAGACAGAACCACTTGGTCACCACAAAGAGACTCTTATATACTACACCAATCCCCACTTTGCCATTCTTAGTCTCTGGCAACTACTACTCTGTTATCCATCTATAACTTTGTCACTAAGAGAATTTTTCTATAAAATGTTCAGTTTAGTTGTTCAGTTGTGCCTACTCTTTGCAACCCCACGGACTGCAGCACGCCAGATTTTCCTGTCCATCACCAACTGCCAGAGCATGCTCAAAACCATGTCCATCGAGTTGGTGGTGCCATCCAACCATCTCACCCACTGTTGTTCCCTTCCCTTCCTGTTTTCAATCTTTTTGAGCATCAGGGTCTTTTCCAAAGAGTCAGTTCTTCGCATCAGGTGGCCGAAGTGTTGGAGCTTCCACTTCAGCATCAGTCCTTCCAGTGAATATTCAGGACTGATTTCCTTTGGGATTGACTGGTTTGATCTCCTTGCAGTCCAAGGGACTCTCAAGAGTCTTCCCAAACACCACAGTTTAAAAGCATTAATCCTTCAGTGTTCAGTTTCTTAGGGTCCAACTCGAACATCTGTACATGACTACTACATCTGTACATGACTACTGGAAAAACCATAGCTTTGACTAGACAGACCTTTGTCTGCTAAGTAATGTCTCTGCTTTTTAATATGTTGTCTAGGTTTTTCAAAACTTTTCTTCCAATGAGCAAGTGTCTTTTAATTTCTTTCAGTGATTTTGGAACCCAAGAAAATAAAGTCTGTCACTGTTTCCATTGTTTCCCCATCTATTTGCCATGAAGTGATGGGACAGCATACCATGATCTTTGTTTTTTGAATGTTGAATTTTAAACCAACTTTTTCACTCTCCTCTTTCACTTACATCAAGAGGCTCTTTAGTTCCTCTTCACCTTCTTCCATAAGGGTGGTGTCATTTGAGGTTACTGACAGTTCTCCCAGCAATCTTGACTCTATCTTGTGATTCATCCAGCCCAGCATTTCACATGAGGTTCTCTGCATAGAAGTTAAATAAGCAGGGTGACAATATACAGCCTTGGTGTACTCTTTTCCTTATTTAGAACCAGTCCATTGTTCCATGTCCAGTTCTAACTGTTGCTTTTTGACCTGCATACAGATTTCTCAGGAGGCAGGTAAGGTGCCTTCCTGAAGAGATCTTTAGTCTTTCCCATTCTATTGTTTTCCTCTGTCTTTGCAATGTTCACTTATTGAACCATGCATAATATAACATTTTCTTGATTCGCTTCTTTCACTCTGCCAAATACCTGGGTGTATTAAATCCACCTATTAACACCTCCACTTCTTTTATATTATTGATGGATTTTATTATTTACCTCATTTCTAAATTAATTTATGCTATTAATAATTGTCCCTGAAGAAGAAAATGGCAACCCACTCCAGTATTCTTGCCTGGAGAATTCCATGGACAGAGGAGCCTCATGGGCTACAGTCCATGTGATCACAAAGAGTCTTACATGAGTGCGTGACTAACACATTAACCATTGTGACTGAATTGTTATGGTAGAAGGTAGTGTAGAAGTTTCTCCTTGCTCCCCATCCATATGAGGTGTCATTAGGACTACTTCATGCTCCTGGACAGCTGTATCCTGACCTTTGGCTTCACTGTTGCATCATTCAGCTTTTCTAATCCTGACTCTTCAAGTAATTCTTTGTTTAAGACACACAGGAGACTTGCAATTTAACCCTCTCTAAGGCTCAAATCTTCATGTAGTGCTACTGAAAACTCATGATCCTTATATAAGGTTTCTAAAACTCAGTCTCTGATATTGACAACAGTGGTATAATACTAGATGTGATTTATTGAGTGCTTGATATACACTGAATCCCTATTTCTACACTGTTAGCTAGTCCGTCCTTTCTTCTATCTTTCTTCCTTTCTTATTTTTCTCTTTGTCTTTCCTTTCTTCTTCACTCCTTTCCTCCCTTTCTTCTTTCATTTTTTGTTAGCTAGTAAGTTAGGTATTGGAAATATTGTGTTCACTGAAGTAACAGAGGACTTCTCAGGGACCTTGGGGACTAGTTAGCATTGAAACTTACCTTATTATTCTAAGTCCCCATCACTGTCTTATTTATTGGAATATATTTGACCTCAAGATAATTCTTTACTTTGCTTTATTGGTCTATGTTTAACTTGTTAATTCTTAAAAGTGTTTAAAGAAGTAGTGCATTTAACACTTTCCTAAGGGTTCTGAAGAGAAGTGTTTTTTTCTAAAGTGTTCTGAAGAGAAGCTAAAGTCAAAGGAGAAAAGGAAAGATATACCCATCCAAATGCAGAGTTCCAAAGCATAGCAAGGAGAGATAAAAAGCCTTCCTCAGTGATCAATGCAGAGAAATAGAGGAAACCAATAGACTGGGAAACACTAGAGATCTCTTCATGAAAATCAGAGATACCAAGGGACTATTTCATGCAAAGATGAGCACAATAAAGGACAGAAATGGTATGGACCTAACTGAGCAGAAGACAGTAAGAAGAGGTGGCAAGAATACACAGAAAAACTATACAAAAAAGACCTTCATGACTCAGATAACCACAATGGTGGTGATTCCTCACCTAGAGCTAGACATTCTGGAATGCAAAGTCAAGTAGGCCTTAGGAAGCAACATCACCAAGAACAAAGTTAGTGGGGGTGATGGAATTCCAGTTGAGCTATTTCAAATCCTAAAAGATGATGCTGTGAAAGTTCTTTACTCAATATGCCAGCAAATTTGGAAAACTCAGCAGTGGCCAGAGGAATGGAAAAGGTCAGTTTTCATTCCAGTCACAAAGAAAGGCAATGACAAAGAATGTTCAAACTACTGCATAACCCGTACTCATCTCACATGCTAGCAAGTAATGTTCAAAATTCTCCAAGCCAGACTTCAACAGTATGTTAACCATTAACTTCCAGATGTTCAAGTTGGATTTAGAAAAGGCAGAGGAACCAGAGATCAAATTGCCAACATCCGCTGGATCATCGAAAAAGCAAGAGAGTTCGAGAAAAACATCTATTTCTGCTTTACTGACTATGCCAAAGCCTTTGACTGTGTGAATCACAACAAACTGTGGAACATTCTTCAAGAGATGGGAATACCACATCACCTTACTGTCCTCCTGAGAAATCTGTATGCAGGTCAAGAAGCAACAGTTAGAATTGGACATGGAACAGCAGACTGGTTCCAAATTGGGAAAGGAGTACGTCAAGACTGTATATTGTCACTCTGCTTATTTAACTTTTATGCAGAGTACATCATGCGAAATGCCAGGCTGGACGAAGCACAAGCTAGAATCAAGATTGCCGGGAGAACATCAATAACCTCAGATACACAGATAATACCACTCATGGCAGAAAGTGAAGAAGAACTAAAGCGCCTTTTGATGAGAGTGAAAGAGGAGAGTGAAAAAGTTGGCTTAAAACTCAACTTTCAAAAAATGAAGATCATGGTAGCTGGTCCCATCATTTCATGGCAAATAGATGGGGAAACAATGGAAACAGTGACAGACTTTACTTTCTTGGGCTCCAAAATCACTGCAGATGGTGATTGCAGCCATCAAATTAAAACACACTTGTTCCTTGGAAGAAAATCTATGACCAACCTAAACAGCATATTAAAAAGCAGAGACATTACTTCATGGACAAAGGTCTGTCTAGTCAAAGCTATGGTTTTTCCAGTGGTCATGTATGGATGTGAGAGGTGGACTATAAAGAAAGCTGAGCATTGAAGAATTGATGCTTTTGAACTGTGGTGTTGGAGAAGACTCTTGAGAATCCTTTGGACTACAAGGAGATCAAGCCAGTCAATCCTAAAGGAAATCAATCCTGAATACTCACTGGAAGGGCTGATGCTGAAGCTCAAACTTCAGTACTTTGGCCACCTGATTCAAAGAACTGAACTCACTGGAAAAGACCTTGATGATAGAGAAATTGAAGGCAGGAGGAGAAGGGGACAACAGAGGATGAGATGGTTGGATGGCATCACCGACTTGATGGACATGAGTTTAAGCAAGCTCTGGGAGTTGGTGATAGACAGGGAAGCCTGGCGTGCTACAGTCCATGGGATCACAAAGAGTCGGATCTGACTGAGTAACCGAAGTGAACTGAAAGTGTTCTGAATTACTTTAGGGGTCATTTTTATACCAAGAGAAAAAATAATATATAATAATAACATCTATTTTTAGTTAGATTGCTACAGATATTTTATCTCCTAGAATTTATTCTAGTTTTACTTCTATACTGGCAAAAATTAATATTTTCACTCAAATAAAACATTCAAGGTACTTAAAAATCTCATTACTGTACTCCAAAATCATATTCCAAATGTCAGAATCTTTATCAAATTCTAAGTAATATAAGGAAAAGGAATTTCTGAGTACCCAAGAGCCAGTCAAGAACGAAATTGCTCCCAAGCATCAGTTAATATGTGGAACAAAATACCTTTGTCATTATTCTATTTTCTTACTGTTTCAATTTTTTAAACGTTGGTTTACCTTTCCACTCACTGTGGATATTCTTGTTTAAATCTCTGATGAAATAGAAACATTTATTGAAATAAATGTTTACCTTTAATTTTTTTTTTCTTTAACTCAGCTTCAGACAAAATTGCTGTATTCTAAATGTCTACAAAAAAAAGCTTTAAATGCAATGGATTAAAATGTAAATATTTTCGTTGGTACTTGTGATGCAAAAATATAAGGGTCTTTGAATTGCTCCACTGTTCAGGGAAAAGCAATGACTATACTGCGTCCAATATGATCTCACCTGCACTAGAAACTGGAGAGTTTAAAAGCCCTTCTATTCTTTCTCTTTCAGTAACTGCCTTCACCCTTTGGGGCCGCTTTAATGTGCCAGACCCAGTGGAGCTGTGTTAACATTAGCACAATCCCCCTGACAGAAAATCAGATCAATTGTAAGCCAGTTCTTTACTGAGGTAAACAGCTTTAAGGACTGACTGGAAACCCACTTGACAAAATAAATATATATTTGTTGCCCTAGCCTTATTTATCTCTCTTATCTGCTCTTTTAATTACATAAAGGAACCCTGGTCTTAATATAGTGTGAATGTAATTTTTTTTTAAATCTCCCTTTCATTTCACAGATTAAGTCTACCTAAGACTCTTGTTGTATAGTCATTCAGTCATGTCCTACTCTTTCCAATCCCATGGAATGTAGCCTGCCAGACTCCTCTGTCCATGCTCTTCTTCAGGCAAGAATACTGGAGGGGGTTGTCATTTCCTTCTCCACAGGATCTTCCAAAGCCAGGGATCAAACCTGCATCTCCTGATCTGACAGGCAGATTCTTTACTGCTGAGCCACCAGGGAAGGCTTACCTAAGATTCAGGAAAAAGAAAGAAAGAAAGAAAGTGAAGTCGCTCAGTTATGTCCGACTCTTTGCAACCCCATGTACTGTACCCTACCAGGCTCCTCTGTCCATGGGATTTTCCAGGCAAGAGTACTGGAGTGGGTTGCCATTTTCTTCTCCAGAGGATATTCCTGATCCAGGGATCGAACCCGGGTCTCCCCTATTGTAGGCAGGTGGTTTACCGTCTGATCCATTGGGGAAGTACCTAAGACTAATTCTCCTTAAAAAGAAGGGAAGTAATGTTTGCTATGTGTGGACTTTCCTGTCATATATCGGGCAACCCTGTGATGACAATCGTCTGTCTTTCCCAGTTCACTAATGAGTCATTTCTATAAGGATTACACAGATATGTATTCCTGTAAAGGACACTTGGGAAACCACACTTTGTTTTATCTCTTTTATCCTCACAGCAAAACTGACAATAATGCATTGGTCCATTTCACAGAGGAGGCAACTGAGTCATAGGGTTGTTCAGGAACATGGTGCAGGATAAGCAATAGTTTAATTAACTTGGGACTGTTTAACTGCACAGTGTTTCTCTCTCTCTCTCTCTCTTTTTTCCATGCTGTGTGTCATATGGGATCTTAGTTCCCTGACCAGGGAGTGAACCCATGACCCCTGCAGTGGAGGCACAGAGTTCTAACCACTGGACTATCAGAAAAATTCCAGTATTTTTCCATTTTTCTGCCTCATGAGTTGGATGTTTCTACTGAAACTGTGTGTGGGTTCTAATAAGAGTCAAGAGTGTTTCCAGTTCTAGTTAAGAAGACTGCATTTCCTGAGTCTAAGCAGTTTCTAACATGAAAATGACATCTTCCTTCACTCATCAGATAAATAAAAACATGTTTATAAGAAGCTACTATACAGTTGAACACAAGACATTGTACAGGAGATAGGAATCAAGACCATCCCATGGAAAAGAAATGCAAAAAAGCAAAATGGCTGTCTGGGGAGGCCTTACAAATAGCTGTGAAAAGAAGAGAAGTGAAAAGCAAAGGAGAAAAGGAAAGATATTCCCATTTGAATGCAGAGTTCCAAATAGCAAGGAGCGATAAGAAAGCCTTCGTCAGCAATCAGTGCAAAGAAATGGAGGACAACAACAGAATGGGAAAGACTAGAGATCTCTTCAAGAAAATTAGAGATACCAAGGGAACATTTCATGCAAAGATGGGCACAATAAAGGACAGAAATGGTATGGACCTAACAGAAGCAGAGGATATTAAGAAGAGGTGGAAAGAATACATGGAAGAACTACACAAAAAAGATCTTCATAACCCAGATAACCAAAAAGCTGTGATCATTCACACTCACCTAGAGCAAGACATCCTGGAATGTGAAGTCAGGTGCACCTTAGGAAGTACCACTACAAACAAAGCTAGTGGAGGTGATGGAATTCCAGTGGAGCTATTTCAAATCTTGAAAGATGATGCTGTGAAAGTGCTACACCCAATATGCCAGCAAATTTGGAAAACTCAGCAGTGGCCACAGGACTGGAAAAGGTCCGTTTTCATTCCAATCCCAAAGAAAGGCAATGCCAAAGAATGCTTAAACTACCACACAATTGCGCTTATCTCACATGCTAGTAAAGTACTGCTCAAAATTCTCCAAGCCAGGCTTCAGCAATACGTGAACCATGAACTTCCAGATGTTCAAGCTGGTTTTAGAAAAGGCAGAGGAATCAGAGATCAAATTGCCAACATCCACTGGATCATCAAAAAAACAAGACAGTTCCAGAAAAACATCTATTTCTGCTTTATTGACGATGCCAAAGCTTTTGACTGTGTGGATCACAATACTGTGGAAAATTCTGAAAGAGATGGGAATACCAGACCACCTGACCTGCCTCTTGAGAAACCTATATGTAGGTCAGGATTAGAACTGGACATGGAACAACAGACTGGTTGCCAATAAGAGAAGGAGTACATCAAGACTATATTGTCAGCCTGCTTATTTAACTTATATGCAGACTACATCATGAGAAACGCTGAGCTGGAAGAAGCACAAGCTGGAATCAAGATTGCCGGGAGATATGTCAATAACCTCAGATATGCAGATGACACCACCCTTATGGCAGAAAGTGATGAGGAACTAAAGAGCCTCTTGATGAAAGTGAAAGAGGAGAGTGAGACAGTTGGCTTAAAGCTCAACATTCAGAAAACTAAGATCATGGCATCTGGTCCCATCACTTCATGGCAAATAGATAGGGAAACAGTGTCAGACTTTATTTGTTTGGGCTCCAAAATCACTGCAGATGGTGACTGCAGCCATGAAATTAAAAGACGTTTACTCCTTGGAAGGAAAGTTATGACCAACCTAGATAGCGTATTAGAGACATTACTTTGCCAACAAAGGTCTGTCTAGTCAAGGCTATGGTTTTTCCAGTGGTCATGTATGGATGTGAGAGTTGGACTGTGAAGAAGGCTGAGCGCTGAAGAATTGATGCTTTTGAACTGTGGTATTGGAGAAGACTCTTGAGAGTCCCTTGGACTGCAAGGAGATCCAACCAGTCTACCCTAAAGGAGATCAGTCCTGGGTATTCATTGGAAGGACTGATGCTAAAGCTGAAACTCCAGTACTTTAGCCACCTCATACGAAGAGTTGACTCATTAGAAAAGACTCTGAGGCTGGGAGGGATTGGGGGCAGGAGGAGAAGGGGATGACAGAGGATGAGATGGCTGGATGGCATCACCGACTCGGTGGACATGAATTTGAGTGAATTCCCGGAGTTGGCGATGGACATGGAGGCCTAGCATGCTGCAATTCAATGGGTCACAGAGAGACATGACTGAGCAACTGAATTGATACAGTTGAACAAGAAATAACAATAACACCCTACAGTTTATACAACTTGACAGTTTGCTAGGTGGTTTCACACCCAATCATCTAATTTTGTTTTTTGAACAATGCTGGATATAATTATTACATGAATTTTCTATCAATAAGACTGGGAAACTTAAAAACGTGGCACAAATGTCAAGGACTGAAAAAATTTTTTTGTTATATTGTCTAAAGCAAATGAGAAGCAGTATCCTAGTGAACAAACAAAAAAGTACTGTATATGGAATTCCAAAAACTTGTTGTTATTTTCCAGATGGACAAGAATGCAGCCCAGGAAGGCTTTAGTCCTCACCTCCCAAAGCCCCGTTCCTTCATCTTTACATAGAAGTATTAGAGATATCTTGATCTAGATAAGGTTGTCCAAAGTCTAAGTCATTCCCCCAAATTCTGCAATGTCACCCCTGCTCCCAACTTGTATTCCCCTGGCCACCAGCTGTCCCTGGGCTCTTCTTTGTGTGTGCTGTTCCTGGTTTGCATTATGTCTACCCAGGTATGAAATTCTGCCCCTTCCTTGACTGCTAGGAGCAAATTAAAAGGTGAACAATGAACATATATACTCACAGCAGATTCTACTAAAGTTGTGGTCACAGGTAGAATGCTTTGGTTTGTTGTTACGCAGTTGTTTAGCTGTATCCAACTCTTTGCAACCCCACGGACTGCAGCATGCCAGGCTCCTCTGTCCTCCACTATCTCCCAAAGTTTGCTCAAACTCATGCCCATTGAATCCGTGATGCTATCTAACCGTCTCATCTTCTGTCTCCCCCATTCTCCTTTTGCCTTAAATCTTTCTAAGCATCAACACACAAAAACCCTCTCAATTCCACATAAGACATTCTTTCTCATAAGAGTCATGTTGGGTACCTTGCCAGCAGCAATTTTCCATTCATCTACCTACACCTAGATTCCTTCAATGTGTTAGTCTGCTCAGGATGCCATAGACAGCATAGACTGCATGGTTTAAATGACATAAAGTTATTTTCCCAGTTCTGGAGACTGTGCAGAGAGAAAGGGAGAAAGAAATAAAGAGAAACAGAAAGAGAGGAAAAGAGAGAGAGAGATCAAGAAAGAAAATGAGCGATTACTGCTTAGGATTTCTTCCTCTTCTTACAATGACAACAGTCCTATTGGATTAGGACTCCACCTTTATAATCTCATTTAACCTTTATCACATCCTTAAAGTTCCTATCTCCAAAGAGAGTCACATTAGGGACTAGGTCTCTAACATGAAAATTCGGGAGAGGATGATGGCATCTGGTTCAAATATGGTCCATGTATATATGGATGTGACAGTTGAACTATAAAGAAAGTTGAACATCGAAGAATTGATGCTTTTGAACTGTGGTGTTGGAGAAGACTCTTGAGAGTCCCTTGGACTACAAGGAGATCAAACCAGTCAGTCCTAAAGGAAATCAGTCCTGAAAATTCATTGGAAAGACTAATCCTGAAACTGAAACTGCAATACTTTCACCACCTGATGTGAACTGACTCCTTGGAAAAGACCCTGATGCTGGGAAAGATTGAAGGCAGGAGGAGAAAGGGATGGTAGAGGATGAGATAGTTGGATGGCATCACCGACTCAATGGACATGAGTTTGAGCAAGCTCCAGGCATTAGTGATGGACAGAGAAGCTTGGTATGCTGTAGTCCGTGAGAGTCACAAAGAGCTGGATATGACTGAACGACTGAATCCTTTGGCCACCTGATGCGAAGAGCTGACTCATTGGAAAAGACCCTGATGTTGGGAAAGATTGAAGGCAGGAGGAGAAGGAGATGACAGAGGACAAGATGATTGGGTGGTATCACCAGCTCAATGAGTTTGAGCAACCTCCAGAAATAGTGAAGGATAGGGAAGCCTGACCATGCTGCAGTCCATGAGGTGGCAGAGAGATGGACATGTCTGAATGACTGAACAACAATAATAATTCAGTTCAGAACATTCCACCATTCCAACCTTTCTACTTCTTTTATCTCACTCTCCCTCTGCTAAAGCTCTTAAATAAGCAAATTCTTCTCTTCTTAAACATACCTTTCGTGCCCTAATTCTAAATCTGTACTCCAAGGACTCAATTTGGAGGGTGGGGGAAGGAGAGAAAGGGAAGGAAACAAAAGGAGAAATTTTTTTCTATCATTATATCTCTCTTTCTGTAAACACTAGTAACCCATATGTAGGTGTTGCACTGTCTCTTCAAAGTGCAAAAAAGCACTATAACTAAATTTCCCAACTTAAGCCTACAAATATTATTGCCAAAACCTTCTCATTTTATAAAGGTTTAATGATACAATGTGAGGAGTAAAGTTTTGTGATTTCTCAGTAAAGAACAGTATTCTAAATAAACAGAGCATAGAAGTCAAGGCTTCACTGAAGCAGTGACCAAATAGTCCGTTTTAAAATTTGACAGAAGTTATTAGTGCACATGTCTCAGCTAACCAAGTAGAACTTTTGAGACTTGGAGGACATCGTGATTTTGTAGTTATCCCAGGGTCCAGCACAGGGATGGGAGAAGGCAATGGCACCCCACTCCAGTACTGTTGCCCAGAAAATTCTATGGATGGAGGAGCCTGGTAGGCTGCAGTCCATGGGCTCGCTAAGAGTCAGACACGACTGAGTGACTTCACTTTCACTTTTCACTTTCATGTATTGGAGAAGGAAATGGCAACCCACTCCTGTGTTCTTGCTTGGAGAATCCCATGGACGGAGAAGCCTGGAAGGCTGCAGTCCATGGGGTCGCACAGAGTCGGACACGACTGAAGCGACTTAGCAGCAGCAGCAGCAGCAGCCAGCACAGGGATAGGCACATGGAAGGTATTTAATCAATATATTGATAACTACATATAAAATAAATAACTAATGAGAACCTTCTGTATAACACAGGGAACTCTAACTTGATGCTCTGTGGTGACCTATATGGGAAGGAAATCTAAAAATGAGGGGATATGTCTATATCTCTATATGTATAGCTGATTCACTTTGCTGTCCCATAGAAACTAACACAACGTTGAAAACAACTATACTCCAATAAAAATTAATTAAAAATTTTGTGCAATGAATGCACTAGTTTTATCACTTAAAGCATGCTTCATGCCTTAAAGTTACTAGTTTTATTTTGGTAAACTGTATTTTTAAAAATTGAGGTTAAAACATAGATATATATAAACACACAGCAGGTGTAGCTTGTTGTCTTACCTTCAATCAGGCCTCATGGTAAAGTGCACGTTAATACTTTGTTGACAGGCTGCAGTATAAATTAGAGGCATTATGGTTCAAAGGATAGGAATTTACCTTTCACTTTCCCTTGTGGAAGTTCTGCACTGAGGCATGGGTGTCAACATCCCTTCGTGCCCACCTGGGACTAACTTCAAATATGAGTTGCTGCTTTTCTTTTCTTTCTGAATTGCATCCAGGCTCAATAGATGGCAAATGCTCAGTTCTCTCTAAAGTGAGCAGGGATTTAGTAAAGCAGTTGGGTTACCCTCCTGGCGTCAGGAGCAGAAACACAGCTGAGGAGGATTGATGGTCTTTAACAGCAAGAGGCTCTTCGAGCATTCCTTCCAGGAGATGCTGGTGGAAGAAGCTAGAAAACAGTGAGTCCAGGTTTCTTTACCCTTGACATGATTTAAGTTTTCTGGTTGTGCAAAAACAAAAGTATTTAGAGATGTATTTTATACGTATCAAACAGTTATTGGAACATCAAAATGTTCTTACTCAAAAAGCGATTTATGATTTAATCAATGATTTAATTATAAGTTATTCTGAAAATTTTGTAATATTTTCCTTCAAAATAACATATTTCAATGAATGGGAGTGCAATTAATACATTCACTGTACCTTCAAATGCAAAATGTGCCTATATTGATATATGTTTTCATTTAATTAAATATGGAGAAGGAAATGGCAACTCACTCTAGTATTCTTGCCTGGAAAATCCTATGGACTGAGGAGCCTGGTAGGATACAGTCCATGGGGTCTCAAAGAGTCAGACACCACTGAGCCATTTCACTTTCTTTTCACTTTAATTAAATAATCTAATTTTACGAGGCTATGCTTTCATAGGCTTGAAGCTGAGGTACAGAGTTTTTATGATTAGTTAAGATTCACTCTGACTTTTCTCCTGTGACTGAGAAAGAAAAAAGTTAAGTCAAAGCTTCAAGATCCAATCTGTCTTTGATGAACTGCTTGAATCCAGATCACCACATCAGTAGATACCTTTGTCTTTGTCATGAGAGACTTCAAGGATTTTATCAGGACAACATCCTTCTTCATAGGAACATGCTTCGATCCAGTCATTTAGTTGTTCAGCTTCTAGAAAGATTTTGCTGTTGTCCAAATAGAGTGCTTGAAGGTTGGGGGTTTAAGTGGAGGATGGAGGTTGTCTCTGGAAGCATCAGCACAGACAGGTGTGAGAAACTAGTCATAGACATTGATATTTCCAGCTGCAAATTGCAGCTGTGATACTACTTGGGGCTTCTCTGATGGCTCAGATGGTAAAGAATGCAATGTAGGAGACCTGGGTTTGATCCCTGGGTTGGGAAGATCCTTGGAGAAGGAGATGGCAACCCACTCCAGTATTCTTGCCTGGAGAATTCCATGGACAGAGGAGCCTGGTGGGCTATAGTTCATGGGGTCGTAAAGAGTTGGACACGACTGAAGGACTAACACTTTCACTTTTCATACTGTCTGACTTAGTAGAGAAGCAGGCTAGAGATGTCCCAGGTGGTTCAGTGGTAAAAGGATTCATCTACCAATGCAGGAGACTCAAGAGATTCAGGTTTGATGCCTGGGTTGTGAAGATCCCCTGGAGTAGGAAGTGACAACCAACTCCAGTATTCTTGCCTGGAAAATCCCATGGACAGAGAAACCTGGTGGGCTACAGTCCATGGGGTTGCAAAATGTCAAACATGACTGAACACACACATGGGCTAGAGATGTTCCTAGGCTGTCAGCACAGTTAAGAGCACAGGCTCTGGCATCCAACTCAGGCTCAAATCCCACTGGCTCTTCTGCTCTCTAGATGGGCATCATTGGATGATTTATTTCACCTGTATAAGCCTCAGTTTCCTCATTTGTAAATTGGAGCTAATTATACCTAATCCATGGCAAATTGCAATGATTGCATAATTTAGATAATTGATGCCAAGTGTGGTGCCTATATTGAGTGTCCTATAAATGTGAGTAGGCTTATAATTATAGGCATGACCTAGATTTGGTGATATCATAGAGCAATAGGTCACAACCCTGCCTACACTTTAGAATCACCTGGGGAACTTTCAAGACACGCCAATATCCAGGTCTACACTGGAGATTAATTTGCTTTAAAGCTCCCCAGGTGAATCTAATGTGTGCCAAGGTTGTGCACTGCTATAGACCCTCCAGTTTTTAAAATCTATCAGGGCTTTTAGTGATCAGCGAAACCAATGCCCTCCTTTTACAGATGGGGTTGAGGACCAATATAATTCAATGAATTGTCTAGGATCATTTTTAGTTAAGTGGCAAAGAATGCAAACTTCCTGATTTCTAGCCCAGAACAATTTTCACCTTTCTAGCATATATCAAAATCTGACATATGTTCTCTGGTAGCTTTAGAGATTTGATAATTTATTAAGTTAGCTGGTAATGAGATTTTGGACTATGGTGGCTGTCTCTGGTTAGTAGACTACCGTGCTCCTTTGATAGGATGGTATTCCTAAAGCTTTGCTGTGATAATCCTCTTCCTGGGAAGATATAACATCTAAGGGAATATAGCTTCTCATTAGAAAAAGGAGATCTATTTGTTGGCCACTTGTGTGTCTTTGGAAAGATTTCTTTTTAGTTCCCCTGCTGATTTAATTGGATTATTTTTTAAACTGAGTTGTGTGAATTCTTTATATATTTATTGTACATGTTAATTTCTCTGTAATTTCTTTATATCAATCCCTTATGAAATATTTGGTCTGCGAATATTTTCTCCCAGTGCCTCAACATGGATGAAACTGGAGAGTATATCACAAAGTGAAATGTCAGAGAAAGATAAATATTGTATGATATCATTCATACATGGATTGGATATCACTTTTAAAAAGCCAAATGCATAGAAACTGAGAGTAGACTGGAGATTACCAGGGTCTTTGGTGGTGGGGAAAATGGGTAGATGTTGATCAGAGAGCCACAGACTTCCAGATAGAAGATGAATATATTTTGGGGACACTGCACAGCATGGAGACTGGAGTTAACAATAACGTATTATACACTTGAAAGTTGTTGAGAAAGTAAATCTTATATGTTCTCACCACAAAAAAAGAAATAGTAATTATGTGACATGTTGAGAGTGTTAACTTAGGCTGTGTTGGTAATCATTTGTGATATAACAGTGTATCAAATCAACACATTGTACACCTTAAACTTAAGGTCATATGCCAGTTATATCTCAATAAAGCTGGAGAAAGAAGAGCTGTGTACATGAACTCCAAAGCTGTGCTCTTGTTTTATCCTCAGGACAATGAAGCCGTTCTCCTTTATGCCCGAGTGTCTCAGGCATGCGGTACAAGTTCCCGACTGGTACAAACTGGAAAGCGGGTTCAGTGCCCTCTGCTTCCAGGGCTGTTGCCTGCCTCCCCGGAGTTGCCCCAGTTACACAGCTGCTGGAGCGGCACCGTTAATTAGGCGATGTGCCTTGTTGCTACCATCTGTACGGCTCCACCAGTCCCATCTCTAGTCTCCCTTGTGGCTCATTGTCCCCCTCAAAAACCACCTGGGAACTTAGCCCCTCACTCCAGCTGGGGTGCAGTGGAGTGGCTGGTACCACAGGGAAAGTGCTAGAGTCAGTTCAAGCAAGGGACCCTGAAGTATAAAGTAACAACAAAAAGGACAGAGAAGTTGAAGTAAGTTTTGTGAGACTAAATTGGGATCTCTTCTCAGGAAGCGGTAACAACTCAAATATTTTACCATAGTCTCCAATCAACATGTCTGAAGCTTGCAAACATACTTGTGAAATAGTTTGTATCAATATATTAGGATATGCCTTACTACATATACAATATATGTATAAACACATAGATATTACATATGAATTGTAAAATGCTTCTCTCTGCTTTCCTTACATTTTCCATGATAAACAGTGGGTAGCATTTAGTGTTGGGTAAAAAGAAAGACCCCAGTAGCTACATTAGAATGTCATTTTCAAGCATTTCTGAATCTTCTCTTTTTATATCCAGATTTCTTGATGGAGAGTCTTCAATAAAATAAAACTAGTCTAAGAATACTATAACACACACACACATCAAGGAAATACATAGTATTCTAATGTCTATTGTTTAAAGAAAATTCATAGCAATACAGGAGTGCCTCGTAGGAATTAAAACCTCATTGAATTTTTATATGTGATACAAAGTTAGGTTTGTACAAACCATCACTCTTAAAGAAATTGAACTGCACCCAGACTAAAATTCCCAGATTCATCCTCCTTCTGCCAAATGTTATTAGCAGCAAGTTAAAAGTAGGCCTGCTGTCACTGTGACCTCCGCTGACCTCTTAATTTCTTGAGTTCAAGTCCAATTAACCTCTAGGAAGAGGCACAACTGTTCTAACCAGACAAGTCAATAGAATCCAATAGTAATCATTTCATTTTCTGCCTTGTCAAAGGGTGGCCCTCCCACCTAACCCATTTCACACAGAGGTGGTCATTTATCACCGCTTAGAGAACTGTACTGAGCCGTGTCCGAGTCCTGCCTGAAGTACATTCATCAACTGCACAGACAGGGCCTGGGGTGTGCTGTGCTTTGGGAGGGCTTAGTAGAAGGTGCTGCTGGAAAACCTGCCTTGTCTCTGCAACCTGTTGGTGTGTTTTGCCTAACAGTGCCTGCATGTGGACCCAGACTGCTAGTGGTTAATGCATAATGTATCTGCTTCAAGGCAAGCTATCCCCTTCCTGGAGAATAGATAATGTCTTTCTCTCCAGGGCAGCCAGACATTGTTATAATTATTTTTAAAGGACTCAGTTTGAAAGTAAATGGTGAAAAAAGTCATTAAAAGAAATAGACATGTATAACCAAAACCCTTTTCCCATCTAGGCTGCTCCTGGCAAATGAGGGAAAGACCATTACCTGTGTAGTTCAAATAAACTTTACTTTAAACCAATTTCCCAGATGACTATTCACGAATAATCTAAGATGTTCATGGTAACCCATGCATTTCCAGAAGTAGTTCTTTGAAACAAGAATTTTTTTCAGGAAATGGTATTTTTTTTTACTCTAATATTAATATACTTTATGAATTGGCTTATTAGAAATTGAATTCTAGGACTTCCCTGGTGGTGCAGTCATTAAGACTCTGCCTGCCAAAGCTGGGGACATGAGTTCAGTCCCTGGTACAGGCAGATTCCACATCCCAAGGGGCAGTGAAGCCCGTTCACCACAACTATTGAGCCCATGCTCCGCAACAAGAGAAGCCACTGCGGTGAGAAGCTCATACACCAGAACTAACAGTAGCCCTGGCTGCTGTAACTAGAGAAAGCCCGGGTGCAGCAACAAAGATCCAGCGCAGCCAGAAATAGACATAGACATAAATACAGTTACAAAAAGAAAGAAATTTGAATTCTAGAAAGAACCTAAGAACAAATTCTGTTCAAATATTTTCAGTGCTTCCAATTACATAAAATATTAGTATGGAAACCTGATATTTAGATTCCCATGACAGGGCTATGTATTTCCATCTACCTAGATATACTAATTTCCTTATGCTTTAATTTCTTATGTGTGTTTAGTTGCTCAGTCATGTCAAACTCTTTGTAGCCCACCAGGCTCCTCTGTCCCTAGGGATTCTCCAGGCAAGAATACCGGAGTGGATTGCCATGCCCTTCTCCAGAATCTTCCCAACCCAGGGATCGAACCTAGGTGTTCTGCATTGCAGGTGGATTCTTTACCAGCTGAGCCACTAGGGAAGCCCTTATGCTTAATTTCCTATGCTTTCATATTAAGTTATTGCTTAATTTAATATGAAAAAATATAAGTAAGAAACTAGTCACTAAGAAAATATGTAAAGTTTCTGCTCTGGTAGTCATTTGAAATTAATAAACAAAATTTGTCAATATTGTTTTTACTTTTATGTTGGATCTTCTGGGCTCTGTGAATTTAATATTTTTTCTTCCCAAAAGAAACAGCTTCTGAACTAAAGGTCAAAGTCCTTTGGCATCACTACTGTGTATCCTCATGTCTTTCCCTTCACTTTACATTCCTCTATTTTTTTAACATCCCATTTCTACTCTTCTCACCAAGGAACACTAACCATAATGTGCAGACAAGGATTCAAAATAGGCAGGATTAACAATGGCAGTACCAAACCAAGTCCCTCTGCAAAAGTGAGACCAGTAAAAATGTAATGGATGTTAAGGTATAAGAAATTGATCCCTCGCTTTCCAAAACAACACCGTCCAATAGAATTTTCTATGAAGATGGAGTTATTCTATAGCCATGTTGTCCAACAGAGTAACCGATATCTTCACATGTGTCTAGGAAGCACTCGCAATAGGGCTTACAGCTGTTAAGGACCTAATAGCAGAATACCTAGCATTTTCTCATTTTTCATTGGATGGAACTTAGCAGACATATTTTCATTGAAAATTTACAAGCAACCTCATACTCACAAATGTACAATTGACCTTCATGTCTGTTTCTGCCTGTTTCTTTATGTCTGTCTAATTGAGTCTGTGGCTTTAAGTTGTGCATCTGTAACACATGCATGGGCAGGATATGCTCTTAATCTCACATAAACAGGTCCTGGATCTCAGGATGGACAGTAACATACATATGTGGGAATAGGAGTTATTTTCATCCTATTTGAAAAATGAAATATAAAACTTTATGTTATCTCACAGACTTCCCAGAGCATAGTCTCAACATGATCTGAATTTGTGGAGTGGAAGTGTTAGTTGCTCAGTCATATCTGACTCTTTGTGACCCCATGGACTGTAGCCCGCCAGGCTCTTCTGTTCATGGGATTCTCCAGGCAAGAATGCTGGAAGGGGTAGCCATTCCCTTCTCCAGGGGATCTTCCCCACCCAGGGATTGAACCCGGTCTCCCACATTGCAGGCAGATTCTTTACCATCTGAACCAATGAATTAATTGGTAATTGTATAAGGCTATTTTTGACAAAAAACAAAAATGATTGCTCCTTATATCATATGCATATATTCCTTAAAGTTAACAGAGTGTCTCATGCAAGTAGGTTGACATTGGTTGTTAATATTTTAAGATCAATACAAAGATTGACATAAGGACAATTTTAGGCAGCATTTGAATTCTTATTATAGAGATATGAAATATTGTTTCTGTGAATTAGCAAACTGTCCTCCAATGACTGTTCACATGTATGAGACAAAGAGCAGTGGTGAAAAACATTCTCTCTAATCTAGTTGTTCAGTTTCCTACTGTCTTGTATTAAAAGCTACCTAATAGAATTTATAGTTGGAGAAACCTTTTAGGCAGCACTCTTTGTATTTTTTATTAAGTCCAAACTCAGAGAATCTACTTAATGTCAATTTTGTACAATGGTTATACTGCACAGCATATTTTATTTTAAATCTGCAGGACATGATGATAAATTGATAATTGACCCCAAGGCCATTATAAATAAAGAAGCCCTGTTTTTCATTAGTACAGTGTTACCTAGTCATAAGGGAAAGAAGACCAATACTAATTTCTTCCTGAGAAGTAAGCAATCAAAAACTCATGGTTTTAAAAACACACATTTAAAGAAAGCAAATTTCTAGTTGTGAACAGTAGAAGAAAATGCAATTATAGGAACAATATGATTAGAAACATGCCAAAACCAGTTTGCGTTGTGTGCTGATAAATATAACACTCTTAACTGTGTTTTTACTTTAAAAGAAAAATCTAGCTTTGAAACAAACTGAAAAATATCAGGTAATACAATTCCTGTTGGCATTCTTGTCTACAGTATGTGAGTGCTAAGTCACTTCAGTCGTGTGTGACTCTCTGTGACATTATGGACTGTTGCCCACCAGCCTCCTCTGTCCATGGGATTCTCCAGGCAAGAATACTGCAGTGGGTTGCCATGCCCTCCTCCAGGGAATCTTCCCAATCCAGGGATCAAACCTCTGTCTCTTATGTCTCCTGAATTGGCAGGTGGGTTCTTTACCATTAGCACCACCTGGGAAGCCCTTGATCAGAGTATCCAGATGTATACAAATGTCTCATGCTGACATTCCTACCCTGGGAGAGAGCAGTTTCCTTAAAAGTTTATTCATGTAAAAGTCATTTTAAACATACTCCTCACACTTATTTACACTTACACTGTACATAGACTACCTGTCACAGTTCTACTGACCCTTGCTTCTTTAATATATGCATGAAATGTGTTTGGGGGCTCTTGCTAGAAGCTAAGATACCATGGCTGCTGCTGCTGCTGCTGCTGCTGCTGCTAAGTCGCTTCACTCGTGTCCGACTCTGTGCGACCCCACAGACGGCAGCCCACCAGGCTCCCCCGTCCCTGGGATTCTCCAGGCAAGAACACTGAAGTGGGTTGCCATTTCCTTCTCCAATGCATGAAAGTGAAAAGTGAAAGTGAAGTCGCTCAGTCGTGTCCAACTCTTAGCGACCCCATGGACTGCAGCCCACCAGGCTCCTCAGTCCATGGGATTTTCCAGGCAAGCGTACTGGAGTGGGGTGCCATTGCCTTCTCCGTGGAGCATATAAAGTCTAAAAAACACAGTCAGTGATCTTGAAAATCCAAACGTAGAGAACAGACACTTCCTAAAGATAATACTTTATTAATACAATAGAATATATTATCCAACTGCTATATCCATACAAAAGAAAAATGAAGAGATAATATGAATTTGAGAGTACTAAAAAGACCTAAATCAAATCCCTTATGACTATACAGTGGAAGTGAGAAATAGATTTAAGGGCCTAGATCTGATAGACAAAGTGCCTGATGAACTATGGACAGAGGTTCGTGACACTGTACAGGAGACAGGGAGCAAGACCATCCCCAAGAAAAAGAAAAAAGAACTGCAAAACAGCAAAATGGCTGTCTGAGGAGGCCTTATAAATAGCTGTGAAAAGAAGAGAAGTGAAAGCAAAGGAGAAAAAGAAAGATATACCTACCTGAATGCAGAGTCCCAAAGGATAGCAAGGAGAGATAATAAAGACTTCCTCAGCCATCAATGCAAAGAAATAGAGGAAAACAATAAAATGGAAAGACTAGAGATCTCTTCAAGAAAATTAAAGATACCAAGGGAACATTTCATGCAAAGATGGGCTCGATAAACGACAGAAATGGTATGGACCTAACAGAAGCAGAGGATATTAAGAAGAGGTGGCAAGAATACACAAAAGAACTGTACAAAAAAGATCTTCATGACCCAGATAATCATGAAGGCATGATCACTTACACTCACCTAGAGCCAGACATCCTGGAATGTGAGGTCAGGTGGGCCTTAGGAAGCATCACTACGAACAAAGCTAGTGCAGGCAATGGAATTCCAGTTGAGCTATTTCAAATTCTAAAAGATGATGCTATGAAAGTGCTGCACTCAATATGTCAGCAAATTTGGAAAACTCAGCAGTGGCCACAGGACTGGAAAAGGTCAGTTTTCATTCCAATCCCAAAGAAAGGTAATGCCAAAGAATGCTCAAACTACCACACAATTGCACTCATCTCACACGCTAGAAAAGTAATACTCAAAATTCTCCAAGCCAGGCTTCAGCAATATGTGAACCATGAACTTCCAGATGTTCAAGCTGGTTTTAGAAAAGGCAGAGGAACCAGAGATCAAATTGCCAACAACCACTGGATCATGGAAAAAGCAAGAGAGTTCCAGAAAAACATCTACTTCTGCTTTATTGACTATGCCAAAGACTTTGACTGTGTGGAACACAATAAACTGTGGAAAACTCTGAAAGAGATGGAAATACCAGGCCACCTGACCTGCCTCTTGAGAAACCTGTATATAGGTCAGGAAGCAACAGTTAGAACTGGACATGGAACAACAGACTGGTTCCAAATAGGAAAAGGAGTACGTCAAGGCTGTATATTGTCACCCTGTTTATTTAACTTATATGCAGAGTATATCATGAGAAACGCTGGGCTGGATGAAGCACAAGCTAGAATCAAGATTGCCAGGAGAAATATCAATAACCTCAGATATGCAGATGACACCACCCTTATGGCAGAAAGTGAAGAAGAACTAATGAGCCTCTTAATGAAAGTGAAAGAAGAGAGTGAGACAGTTGGCTTAAAGCTCAACATTCAGAAAACTAAGATCATGGCATCTGGTCCCATCACTTCATGGCAAATAGATGGGGAAACAGTGGAAAGAGTGGCTGACTAATTTTCTGGGCTCCAAAGTCACTGTGGATTGTGATTGCAGCCATGAAATTAAAAGACGTTTGCTCTTTGGAAGGAAAGTTATGACTAACTTAGACAGCATATTAGAAAGCAGAGGTATTACTTTGCCAACAAAGGTCCGTCTAGTCAAGGCTATGGTTTTTCCAGTAGTCATGTATGGATGTGAGAGTTGGACTATAAAGAACGCTGAGCGCAGAAGAATTGGTGATTTTGAACTATGGTGTTGGAGAAGACTCTTGAGAGTACCTTGGACTGCAAGGAGATCCAACTGGTCCATTCTAAAGGAGATCAGTCCTGGGTGTTCTTTGGAAGGACTGATGTTGAAGCTGAAACTCCAATACTTTGGCCACCTGATGCGGAGAGCTGACTCACTTGAACAGACCCTGATGCTGGGAAAGATGAGGGCAGGAGGAGAAGGGGATGACAGAGGATGAGATGGTTGGATGGCATCACTGACACAATGGACATGAGTTTGGGTGGACTCCAGGAGTTGGTGATGGACAGGGAGGCCTGGCGTGCTGTGGTTCATGGGATCGCAAAGAGTCAGACATGACTGAGTGACTGAACTGAACTGAAAAAGACTATTAAGAAATGTATTGAATTTAAAAATAATCTTAAAGAATAAGCAGAATTTTAATTGATAAGATACAGAAGGGGTTTGAGCTTCAAGCACATCACCAAGAACATGAAATGATAACCCATGGAATGGGAGAGGATATTTACAAATCACATATCTAGGGTCTCTGAACTAGGATCTCTGAAGAAGATATACAGATGACCAACAAGCACATGAAAAGATGCTTAATATTTTAGTCATTTGGGAAACGCAAATCAAAGCCATAGTGAGACATCACCTCTTACCTACTAGAATGTCTAAATAAAAAAGATAAATAATAAAAAGTGTTAGCAAGTATATATAGAAATTGCCAATGGACTATAAAATAGGATAGCCACTTTGGAAAACAGCTTGTGAGTTCCTCAAAAAAAGAAAAGAGAGCTAATGCATAACTCAGCATTCTACTCCTAAGTATACATCCAAGACGACCAAAATATATGTTTAAACAAAAACTTGTACGTAATGTTTATATTAGCATTATTCATAATAGACAAAAAGTGTAAGCGACCCAAATGTCCATTAAGTGATGAATTGATTAAAAAAAGCAATGCAGTATATTCATACAACAGAATATTCAGCCATACACAGGAACGGAGTACCAATATATGCCACGACATGGATGAACTTTAAAAACATGCTAGGTAAAAGAAATCAGACACAAAGGCCATGTCCATGTCTAGGACCATAGAAACAGAAAGTAAATTTGTGGGAAGAGAAGATGAGCAGTGATTGGGAATGGGTACAGGGTTGTTGTTGTTTTTTTTTTTTAGTGATAAAAATATTCTAGAATTAGATAGCAGTGATGATTACATAACCTTGTGAATATACCAATAAACACTAAATGTTACATGTAAAAAGGTGAATTTTATGGTACATGAATTACATCTCAGTTATTTAAAAATAATGATCCAAGAGGCTCTCTGGTTACAATGAGTGGATGGCATAAATAAAGAAGAGTAAAGGTGAGAAATATGTGAAGAGGATAAATGATCTTGTCAACAGTAGTTCTAGGAGGGAGCTGTATCAAATATTTTTATATTTACATATAATAGTGGGAGGTGAAGTAGAAATGTTGGATGAATGAATGATCAGGGAGGGGTTCCCAGGGTAGGCTAAGGAGTTTAGTGTTTATTTGCTGATATTAAGGAGTTTAATTAATTTGGTAGTAGCGTTATTTTACTTAATTTGGGAGGAGAATAGTCTAGAAGGGGTAGATTAGCTACTTACAGTGCATATTGGTTCCCTGAAAGATAAGAAAAGATCGTTTCTTATAGATCTGTATAAGAAAACCACGAGTATCTGGTGATTGAGGTGATGTGGAGAGAAAGTCATGGGTTATGGGTTGAAGATCAGGAGCAACTGAGAGGCAGTTTCCTTCAATGGAGAATTTCCCTCTGACCAGAAGAAAATGTCTCCTTTTCTCTATCATGCACCAAGTAAAATGAAATCTATATCTTTAGAGTACAAGAAGAATTTCATATTTTACTTTAGATTTGTTATTAAACATCAATGATCTCTTCTGAGATGTTATTAATAATTTTAACAAAGTCATTTTATTCTTTACAGGAAAATAGAGTGACTCAGGCGCAACAGTGAGAAAGTTTAGTTTTAATTAGAGTTAAGAATTTAAATTTGTAAAGGAACTAGAGGCTAGGAAAAACTCTGGAGGAAGGGCTGGAGGAAATGTTTGCCAAGGCAACTGCATAGTTCTTTGCCTGGTGACCAAATAATAGCAATTCTAGCAAAGAAAGGAAACTTTAGAGAGGAGACACTGGTATTATAGTCATTGATTCAAGGAGTGCCTCTCTTTTCTTTCATATTCCTTGCAGTTAAGCACCAAGACTGCAGTAAAGAAACAATATGGTCTCCACTGTTCAGGTGCTCAGACCTCTGGGAGGTTCTCTGTTCTCATAAAACAATTACAATGAAATGTGAGAAGCACAAAGCTTGGGACAATCCAGAGCAATTGTGCAGAGCGGGATCTATGTTAGATGACTATTAAAAATTAACAGGAGCTCCCCAGGCCAGAAATTCAGCAAAAGACTTTGAAGTTCAGAGAACAGTATTTGCAACCTAGGGAAACCAAGACTATGGAGTATTCTGAGGGTTGAGAAATGTGGTGAGGTTGGACACTCAGGTACTAGACAGGGAGAAGGTGCTAGCAGTTGTTGGTAATGATATAGACTTCATCTTTCATTCCATCAACAAGGGGAACCAGTGAAGTTTGTAAAGCAGAAAAGAAAAAACAGAAAAAAGCGTAAAAAAAAAAAAAAAAAAAAAACAGAAAAAAACTTAAAAAAATTTTTAAGTATAAAAAATTATACTTAATTCTAGAAATATTATGTTGGGATTTGTGGGTGAAGAGGTGAGGAGGCTGGCTAGGACTTTATTTTCTTCTGAATGAGAAACAGTGAAGACCCCCTCTGGGGCTGGAGGAGAATAAGGAGAAAAAGAAATGGCTTCAGGAGCTGTTTAGAAGGATGTTAACAGAAATAAGTGATGTGATAGAGGCAGGAGGTGGGAGGGAGGTGAAGCTATCAAGGAAGACTACAAGGTTTCTGGTTTGTGTGACACAAAACGGATGTGTCGTTTACTAAGATACAGAAGACTGGAAGGGAAGCAGGTCTCAGGAGGAGGAGGGGCAGACAATAAATTCATGTTGGTGGATGTTGAAATACACCCTGGGAAAAAAATTCAGAGACGTGGCCTCTCTTCCTCTTCACCTTGATGGGCAAAAGGTGATTAGCCTATATATTTCCTTGCATCTGTGATGAGAATATGATTCATTTTCTTCTCACCAGGGTTATCAGTGCAATTTAATTGTTTTAGAGCCTTTCAATTTTTTGATTTAGGTAAGAACTGTTTGGATTCCCAAACCAGCTTTGCACATTTTTGCACTGACTGTGCTTTTTTTTTGCTGCTGTTGTAGGAATCAAGCCTGTTATTTACTGTTGAAATAGCCCACGAGGAGAAGTGAGTTGAACATTTGACATTCAGCATCTGATTAATGATGTCTGCTCACTGGGCCTAGCAATATTTACAGATAAGCAACTCCAAAGAATGGGACTCATATTATAGGCCCTATGTATTCAGGAGACAGAGCTTCTCTTATGATCCAATAGCCATAATCCAAAATAAACATCTTGGTTTTCCAATGAGTACTTCCTAGTCTTATGGGTCATTTCTTTGTAAGCACATCAAGTAGTGCACTATCTATATGGTGAGATTTCATTCAGAAGATTTTCTTCCGCTCCCTTTTTAAATCTTAACATATAACTTTTATTGAAAATATGAAATAACTTTAAGTGATTGACTTTCATTTAAAGTAAAAGTTTAACTGTGGTTTTAGCTCTGCAAGACATTGATTTCAATTTATACTATGAGTTATTTGATTGAGAAGGTGGAGAAAGTCCTCAGGCATTGGGCACATAGGGGACAAGGAGTCAAGGAGAGATCACTGGAGTAAGAAGCAAACTGTGACCTCCCAAATAGAAGCTTTTTTCCATTTCACCACGTCTAATATCTCTTAGCCTTTTTTTTTTTTTAACAATGGAATTTTATTTTGATGAGAAATGAGTTTACAATCATTTAGTAAATGAAGAGCAAGCACTTCATTTTCCTATCCCATAACTTACAATAAAAAATAGTAGTAAATAAATATCTGTGAACAGATTAAGGGTAAGGCAGGCTAGATAATAACATACCTCTGATGTCCACATTCCCTGCACATGATCTCTCTCAGACTTTATACTTGCATCTATATATGAAGAGTTTAGGAAAAATAAAAAGTGCAGAGTTAGTGGGAAAAGGTCATGACTAGGAGTCTGAAAAATCCCGTTTCTGAAATTAACCACTGGGACTCTTCCAGCCTGAATGCTCTTTGCTGATTCTCTAACTAGAAAGCATAGTGAACAGTTAGAGAACACAGGAAACCACAGCAAGTAATAATGATGGGGATATCACTTGGGTAGATATATAAAATACAAGTCTGTGGTGTATTTTAAAATATCTGCATGTGTCTTTTGAGGAGTCCAAGTGCATAAAGAATAGGGTGACTCTCTTGGTATTGAACTTTAAAAATCAATGATATAATTGGATTTTTAAAACAATTTGTATTACAAACCTTGCTACCTTACCAATAATCTTTGGACAGGAAAAGAAATGAAGGGAAGGAGGGAGGAAAAGGATAGAAGGAAAGAAGGGGAAAAAAACTAAAAATATAATTTTTATAAAGGGGATTTTTGTATTCTTTTGAGATCAAAGAGCCTGCAAGCAACTCATTAAATAGGTGATAGTGTAACATTGTTAATCAGCTATTCCCTAATAAAAATAAAAAGTTCAAAAGAGGGGGGGAACATAGACAAGAGTAAATAGTAATTGAATTAAAAATATTGATTTGCATTAAATAGCTTATTAGTGAGGCTATCTACCATTTTCATTTCTGTCTTGTTTTGACTAAACTGTTGTCACTGAAATAAGTGTGAAATAAGCAAATACATGCACATTTACTATAGCAAACAGGCCGCCCAGAATCTAATTAGACAAAACTCTGCCCATCTGCTCTGCATTATCATGGGGCCTGCTCAGATGGACGCTGTTTCATTACCAAAAGGCAGAGAGATGCAAATTGAATTGAACTGGACTTCCTCTCAGACAGAGACCAGGCCATGAAGTCAAACCCTTGCTGTGAACCAACAAAGCACCACTGGGGAAAAGTGGGCTGAGAGGGGATTTCTTTTTCTAAGGCCACATGTCTAGTACTTAGCAGAGGCCATAAGGGAGTGTTCATCCCATTGTTCTTTACAAGGCAACATGAGTCGCCTCAATATAAACCTTGTTCACTATGCAAATTGTTGATTTTGGTACTTAGTCCCTTGTGACAGATGCCCTTTTATTAGCTGTGTGTCACGGCATGTTGAGTTGCATTTCACATGAAGGAGACAGAACAACCATCCTGACGTGAGTTATTTCAGAAAGTTAGTCATTTGCATTTAGTACTGAGTTATATATGAAGATGAATTAAAATACTTTGGTAAAACTGTTCCTTGGTGTAGCATCTCTGGTATGCATAAAAGGACAAAGCTCCTTTTTATGTGATGTTTGTACCTAGGCAGTTTTAGTCTAGTTTTAACAATTTCTCTATTAATAGGAGTAATTAATTGTCAATGTTTTCAGTGACTAAAAAGAAAAAGAAAAACCCCTTTGGCTTGAAAAAGTTGTAGAGTTAGAGTAGCTAAAAAGCTAATATATTGTATGAAAAAGTTCTACATTTTGATCTCAGAAATAGGCTTTGAAATGACATTTTTCTCCATATGATGAATTTGTGCCATTTTCTTCAGTAAAAGCTATTTTCTTGCACAAATGGATGCATTTTATCCTGGATTCCATTCATGCTTATTTTTTAAAATGTTTATCTCTTTGTAGAAATGCACTGTAATAAAGATCCAGTCTTCCAAGCTTCAATAGGAGCAAAAGAATTAGATTTTATGTTAAATTTAAAGGTTTTTCCTCTAAGTATTTTTCCTGATAAAAGGTTATACTATATCAAAAGAGAACTACACACAACTGGTAAAATCTTAAAAAACTAGAGACCTATAGAGATAGATTCAATGTTTCTTCTTATACTTCCAGCAACAGGTAAGCTTGAAACAGGGGGGAAAAAGTTTGGAGCCCAGGCTCTCCCTGTCTGTGCTTTAGTTTCCACCCAAAGGGTTTATTCCCAGGTTGTTTCTAGATTTGCAGAAATTTTCAGCCACTGAAAACCACCCCTAGGCCCTTACGGAAGATCAGATAAACAGCTCTACCCTGCAACAGTAATGAGTAATGAGGTTTAAATGAGTAAGAGTAATGAGGTTTAAAGTGTTTCTGTCATTTATACTTCTCCTAAAAAAAACTAAAATTTTGCTTTTTATAGACTGGAGATAATACTTCCAAATGGAAAGAAAACCCCTTTTAATGTTGGGACACCAGGCACTTGTGTCTCATAACACAGTCCAACACTTACAGTAGGCATCAGCGATGGATCATAAAAGCTTTGTCAACCTAGTGCTTGATGCTATCCTAGTGTTCACTGCTATCCTATCTTTTGATAAGATGAAGACTCTGCTATCTCTGTTCTGGAAGACCCAACCTGAACATCAGATGGAAGTGATTATGTGAGCCCTGAAGGAAGTAAATCCATTGGGTAAGCCCAAAAATCCAGAAGAGGAATCTCAGTGAAAGTAATGGTGACTTTCTGAAAAACACACACCAAATAGTGTTCAGATCCAACAATCCATTTGGTTACACAGTTTCCTTTGAGTCATCTCCACCTTTATTATCTGTGACTTGAATGCCTGGGATAAATGCTACCCATTTGGCTGATCCCTTGTCATTCAAATGATGATGGTCTAAACTCCATGCCTTTAACCATCTCCTCAATTACTACTCTTACTAGCCCCCTTTCTTTGTTGTCACAGGTGCACACCAGTCTACTTTGCTTTTTCTAACACCCTGGGTTGGTTTTTTTTTTTTGGTTATAGGTCATTGTTGTTTCCTTTTATCCCCTTTGTTGTTGAATATATAAAACTGTATCTATGTATCTATTTACTTTGTTGATATATGACTCTACATACTCATCTGCCCAGACTCATCTGCATATGGATTGCTGTGTTTCTAGACGGTTTCTTTCCTAACTCTGTGCCCAGATCATCATCCCCTTTTGAGTCTTTTGGCTGACTCTATCTACTATTGATCATTCTAACAAACTACTATGCACTTAATTTTTAGCACAACAAAAAGCTGTTCCTTCATGAAATGAGGTTTCATTTGTTGTGTTTTAGGTATAAAATAATGCTGCAAATGAGCATTTCAGGGGAAACAGTACCTTCCCAGTTTTCTTGACATTTTAGGATATAAGCAATGTTCTGCTTATAGGATAACAGCATATAGGATATACAGCCTATGTTCCTGAGGTCAGCCCTTTCACAAGGAAGAAAAGACTGTAGTGGTTAATTTTTAGATGATAGACAAACAATTTAACCTGATCCAGAGACTGATTCTGTATCTTTACACCAAAAGAAATATGCAGATAAAATCATTACCCAAAAATGGTTGATTAAGAAAGTCAGTTTTAATTCATAGAACTTTAAAATTACCTAAATTTAAATTTTGTTTGTATATCCAATGAGCTTATAGACAATACCCTCAATTTGTTCTAATTATAAAATAAAATGTGATCAGACTTATGATTAGGTGGTGAACAGACATATTTCTTCAGACCTGGGGATATTTGAATAAGCACTGGGATAGGAGAAGAGACAGAAAAATTCCATGAGGTCACTGACTGAGAGGAAGACACACATCCAGAGTCAGGCATAGTTCATTGTATCTTTGTGAAAGAATCTAAAACAAAAGATCTAAAACTCAGGCATCTCAGGGGGCCAAGTCTATGACATAAATGTGTATGATCAGCTAGGTATTAGAAAGTGTAGGGATTGTTGAAATCTTCAGAGTACATGGCCAGCTCGTCAGCTCCTGTTTATAGCCACTTTTAATGTTTCAAAAGAAGCCAGAAACCAGATTTTTAATATGAGATTTATCAATATGAATTCCAATTCAAATACCAAAAACCCCACAAAGCCCCCAGATGTCTTCAGTTCTCATTATAGCCTGTTGGCCACAGATTACAATCAGGAATATATTTATTAAACTTATTTTATGTCCACCCAAACCATAATTCTTTCAGAGAAACATCTTCCTTCTTAAGGATTTGGTAAATGTTTAGTCTAGGTCTCATTAGGACTAGTAATTAATAACCACTCAACACATATTTGCTGAATGAATGATGATAATAGCCTATTAAAGTAATGTCACACATCCTTTATCTGCTCTTATAGTACATCAAGCTACTATAACAAATTATTAGAGTGGGATTATAGACATACCCCGGAGAAGGCAATGGCACGCGACTCCAGGACTCTTGCCTGGAAAATCCCATGGACGGAGGAGCCTGGAAGGCTGCAGTCCATGGGGTCATGAAGAGTTGGACACGACTGAGCAACTTCACTTTCACTTTTCACTTTCATGCATTGGAGGAGGAAATGGCAACCCATTCCAGTATTCTTGCCTGGAGAATCCCAGGGACGGCAGAGCCTGGTGGGCTGCCGTCTATGGGGTCTCACAGAGTCGGACACGACTGAAGTGACTTAGCAGCAGCAGCAGCAGCATAGACATACCCATTCTACAAACTGTATTAAAACTAGCTTAAGTCTGATTCTTAACTATAAACAGAAATTGAATTTGCTATTTCAGTATGTTGATGGTTAGAAATTCTCAACTTCATGGCGTTGATAATTTACATTTTTATCAAAAAGTTTCAATGATGATTAAATATTTTATGATGATTAAATGTTAAGTCTTATTAATAAATAAAATCAGTGATTTTCAGTTGGTAAAAATTATTCTTTTTGTAAAAGTAAACCAGGCTCATCAACGGGTGAATGAATAAGAAGATGTGGTATATATGTGTATATACATATATATATATACATATATATGTATATGAATACTACTCAGCCATAAAGAAGAATGAAATTTTGCCATTTGTAGCAATATAGACGAACCTGGAGGGCATTATGCTAAATGGATTAAGTCACTTCTATGTAGAATCCAAAAAATACAACAAACTAGTAAATAAAACAAAAAGAAGTGGACTCACAAGATATAGAGAACAAACTAGTGATTACCAGTGGGGAGAGGGAAGGAGGAGGGGGGCGATATAGGGGAAAGAAAAGGGTTATTTTGTGATTGCATAAAATCATGTGTGAAATGAAAATTGTAAAGTACTATAAAATTTAAAGAATCCCTTATTCAATAAAAAACTGAAAAAAAAAACCCACAACATTTTGTGCATTTATTTTCCACCAGGAGCTGGGGTTCTTTCCTTTCAGTCCAGTTCAGTCACTCAGTCATGTCTGACTCTTTGTTACCCCACAGACTGCAGCAAGCCAGGCTTCCCTGTCCATCACCAACTCCTGGAGGTTGCTCAGACTCATGTCCATTGAGTCAGTGATGCCATCCAACCATCTCATTCTCTGTTGTCCACTTCTCCTGCCTCCAATCTTTCCCAGCATCAGGGTCTTTTCCAAGTTAGTTTTTCGCATTAGGTGACCAAATCTTTCGTTTGGCTGAGCAGAATAATGCTCATGCTATACTCATGGTATAGCTTATTACGGTCAAGATGTCTTGGAGCAATATTATAATATCTGCTTTAGGGCCTTTAGCACTCTTCAAGGTCTATGTTCAATAGTATTCTTGAGTTGATTTTAAATTATTTCAAGTGAATCATTTAAATTTGCATTAATTAGCAATAAACTATTTTAATATTTAAATGTAATGAGGGTAATCCATTATAACATAGTGTTTTGGTTGCTGTTTGTTTCATATTTTGAAGGGAGAGAGTTTGTGTAATAATTATCAGTGTTACATTTGTTGTGGACGATGACTGCTTGTGGAGGGTGACTGCAGCCATGCAATTAAAAGACACTTGCTCCTTGGAAGAAAAGCAATGACAAACCTAGACAGTGTATTAAAAAACAGAGACATTACTTTGCCTACAAAGGTCCATATAGTCAAAGCTTTGGTTTGTCCAGTAGTCATGTATGGATGTGAGAGCTGGACAATAGGCTGAGCGCCGAAGTACTGATGCTTTCGAACTGTGGTGCTAAAAACTCTTGAGAGTCCCTAGGACTCCTGAGAGCCCCCAGTCAATCATAAAGGAAATCAACCCTGAATATTCATTGGAAGGACTGATGCTGAAGCCGAAGCTACAATATTTTGGTTACCTGATGAGAAGAGCTGACTCATTGGAAAAGACCCTGCTGCTAGGAAAGATTAAAGGCAGGAGAAGGGGATGACAGAGGATGATTGGTTGGATGGCATCACTGACTTGATGGACATGAGTTTGAGCAAGCTCCAGGAGACTGTGAAGGACAGGAAAGCCCTGCATGCTGCAGTCCACGGGGTTACAAAAAATCGGACGTGACTGAGTGACTGAACATCACCAACAAAATTTGTTGTTGAAGTATAAATCAGAGGGAATCACTTAAATATCAGGTTTTTTATCTGTATAATATTTTCAATGAGCAATTTTAATATCTGGATTTGCATGGCACTTCTTTCAGACGCCTGGGCATGAAATGTCCTGAGAGCATTCTCCAATGACTGATTAGGCACCACAAACACCCATGCATGACTGTGTAAAAACAGACACTTGTACAGGCAAGACTTGCCAGTAATGTCAAATAGACCTTTAAGCACTGGGTGCAGTGCCTGTCCCTGAAGGGGAATACCTTATTTCATCCTCTTTCAAGTGGACAGAGGCGGAATCTGGACTTCTGGAGTTTGTTGACTGTTCAGTGCATTCACTGCCAGAGCAAGAATACTTGAGCAGTAGCTTCACCTTAGCTGGGATAGTTTGGTGATTATCGATCATGACAACTAAGCCTGAAGGGTGCTACTGCCACTACACTCTTATTTGCTGTTTATCCCTCTGCTATGAGGCTGTATTTTATGACAGAGGCAGTAGATAGCCTTAACTTTCACTTAATACTGCCTTTTGATAGGCTATTCTGTCAGTCAGCCATTTTACTTTATATTTGTGCGTATCATGAACTTTTGATAAGTGTATATAAATTATGGTAGAACAACTTTAGTGATGCATTAACTAAAAGTCAGTAAGAAATGTCAGTGAAAGAAGGGTGGACTGAACCCATGGTCAAAGTTTGGGTGGATATGGGAATTGTACTGACTATATGTGATTTCAGTGCACAGGCTGAAATTCGGGACAGTGAACGAGAATGATAAAAACTGAAACCAAGAAAATGGGAGGAGCCATCATACTGCCCAATTTTAAGGTCTAAAAGTGTCAAGAGGCTTTCTGATAGTTGTTGATACAACTGTGATATTGTTGAAAAAAAAAGCAAGAGGAAGAGTTTTTAGGTGAGTATTTATTAGGTGCTAGAGAAGACTCTTGAGAGTCCCTTGGAAAACAAGGAAATCAAATCAGTTAATCCTAGAGGAAATCAACCCTGGATATTCATTGGAAGGACTGAGGCTGAAGCTGAAGCTCCAGTACTTTGGCCACCTCATGCAAAGAGCCAGCTCATTGGAAAAGGCCCTGATTCTAGGAAACATTGAGGGCAGGAGGAGAAGCGAGTAACAGAGGATGAGATGGTTGGATGGCATCACCGACTCAATGGACATGCGTTTGAGCAAACTCTGGGAGATGGTGAAGGACAAGGAATCTTGGCATGCTGCAGTCCATGGGGTCTCAAAGATCAGGAGTTAGTGACTGAACAACAACAGTAATTTATTAGAGAACCATTTTTACATTGCACTAAATAATGTCAGATATTTAACAGTAATTTTTCCTGTCATACTGACTATGATAGCTAGATATGTTAGCTAGGAAAAAAAATAGAAAGAAGAAAAAAATGACAGTGAGATGTTTTCTCGTAAATACTCACTTTCAGATTAAGGGGTACATTTAAGAAAGTAACTTCTATTTCTGCCCTTCAAAGTCTGTTTAGATTAATTTAAAGCTACAAGTATTTCCTCAAACATGCTTAACTATTTGCTACCATTTCTATAAAAATGTTTTATTTTCAGGGAAATATGTAGTGCTAACTTCTTTGCACTGAAACAATCTAATGCCCAGTTACAGCAAGTTTACAAGAAAAGCAAAACTTCTAAAAGCAATTATAACTGTATATCATAAGCAAAAACAGATTAAATTATAAAATTTATTTTCTAAAAATTGTGTTCATAATTTTAAGAATTTTATTTATTTATTTTTTTGTCCAAGAGCCCTTTGAGCATATTTGTGAAATGAGAATTTATGATGCCTACTTAAGTGGCTGGTCCTGAACAGAAAATGTGATAATATGTGTAAAATACAGCCAGAGTGTCTAAAAAAATCTACATGATTAATAGATGTTTATTTCCCTACTTTACCTCCACTATGGCACCTTCTCTGCACCTTACTATTCCAATCTGATTTTTATTTGGACCATTTGTGGTCAATATTCACAGCATATATTACTTGGTGAACTTCAAAATTCTTTAGTTATTTTCTATCTTGAATTGTATCAAGTATTTATTTTCAAGCAAACTTGTATTTGTTTTATATCAAATAAATATTTTTAGGTTAAGTCCTACATCCCGAATCTCCCTGGGTAATTTTGAACCATAGCACATCACACATAGTTCTCCAAATACCTGATAAACCTTGCAAATTCTGTACTTCTGATCATTCTCTAAAATTCTATTAACAGCTTAATTGTTTTGGTATCTAAAGTATTTGATGATATCTTATTTTTGATAGTATATTGAACTCATCTGTATTCTCTGATTTAAAATATGACATTTTTCAGAATAAGAATCATGCATGCTTTAAAGTTGTATTCTGGTGCTTAACACAGAGTCTGGCCTATGCAATAAGCAATTGTTGAATAGATGAGAAAGTTATATCATTAAATATTAACCAAACAGAGAAATCATGAGGGAAGCTGTGCTCCGGCATGGCAGGAGGCAAACTTTGATTGATGTTCTGATAAATGGAGGATGGGATTTAGGTACTCAATGCAGACCAAAGCTATAATACACGATGCTGTACAATTTCCAAGGAATTAAGCTCAGCTCCTTGCATCTCCCAATCAGGAAACATATCAGAATGAGAATGAGTGAGTGTATGATATTTAGGGTCAATCATGGATGTGTTAAAATAAAATCAAGAAAATCATTTACAAATTTTTCTGTGATTCCTTCAGAAATATGCTTAATGAAGGAAATTTTCCTCTGTGAAGGTTAAAGTGAAAGTGAAGTCGCTCAGTCGTGTCCTACTCTTTGCGACCCCATGGACTGCAGCCTACCAGGCTCCTCCATCCATGGGATTTTTCAGGCAAGAGTACTGGAGTGGGTTGCCATTGCCTTCTCCAATTGTGAGCTCCTGCTGCTGCTGCTAAGTCGCTTCAGTCGTGTCCGACTCTGTGTGACCCCATAGACGCCAGCCCACCAGGCTCCCCTGTCCCTGGGATTCTCCAGGCAAGAACACTGGAGTGGGTTGCCATTTCCTTCTCCAATGCATGAAAGTGAAAAGTGAAAGTGAAGTTGCTCAGTCGTGTCTGACTCTTCGAGACCCCATGGACTGCAGCCTACCAGGCTCCTCCATCCACGGGATTTTCCAGGCAACAGTACTGGAGTGGGGTGCCATCACCTTCTCTGATGAAGGTTAAATACATTACTATTTTTATATGAAATATTATTTTTGTTTAAACACAAGTCATACTAAGATCACATTTCTTAGAAATTATTAGGCCTTCAACTTTGCAGCTGTGCTACATTCTATTTTTGGAAACCTACAACAAATATTGAAGTACCTGAAAATCCTGAAGTAGAAGTAAGGCTTGGTAAATAGCTAACATGCATTTGTATGTTCTAATTATATTTCTATGTTCTAATGATAATCATCTCTTATCAAACTTAATCTTAAAGTTTAACTTTATATTTTCAACTAAACCTCTGGTTTTCTAAAACTCATCTGGGATACCATCTTCTAGAAGATTCTCAAACCTACTGAGAAAATAAGAATCTTGCTTAATTATACAGGGGTCCAAATTTTGCCTACATGGGAGGGCAAATGGGGAATCAATTACCTCCCCCAAATTAGGAGAACATGTTGACAATGTGATATAATTTTAGTGCATAAGTATATACTCTCAAGGTAGATGTCTATGTGGCCATTACATTTTTTCTTGTCCTAGAAGGGGAGAGTTAAACAGAATATATAGTTTGCTATAATGTCATCTATTCCACACTGCTTAATTTAATTCCTTTTGTGCTCAGATGCTCAGTCATGTTGATGCTTTGCGACCCCACGGACGATAGTCTATCAGACTCCTCTGTCCCTGGGATTCTCCAGGCAAGAATACTGGAGTGGGTTGCCATTTCCTCCTCAAGGCGATTTTCCCAACTCAGGGATGAAACCCAGGTCTCTTATGTCTCCTGCCTTGGCAGGCAGATTCTTTACCACTAGCGCCACCTGGGAAGCCCTTAATTGCTTTTAATAGTGTTGTCAGGGTAAGCAGGAGACTCCGGTTTGATCCGGAGAAGGCAATGGCACCCCACTCCAGTATTCTTGCCTGGAAAATCCCATGGAAGGAGGAGGCTGGTAGGCTGCAGTCCATGGGGTCGCTAAGAGTCGGACACGACTGAGCAACTTCACTTTCACTTTTCACTTTCATGCATTGGAGAAGGAAATGGCAACCCACTCCAGTGTTCTTGCCTGGAGAATCCCAGGGACGGTGGAGCCTGATGGGCTGCTGTCATGGGGTCGCACAGAGTCGGACACGACTGAAGCGACTTAGCAGCAGCAGTAGCAGCCGGTTTGATCCCTAGGTCAGGAACATAACCTGGAGGAGGACATAGCTACCCACGCCAGTATTCTTACCTGAAAAACATCTCCTGACAGAAATGCCTGGTGGGCTACCGTCTATTGGGTCGCAAAGAGTCGGACATGACTGAGAGACTGAGCATGCGCACAAGTCAGGATAAGTTATGCAAAGCTAAAAACAAATCCCGAATTTCAGCAGCCCAAGATGTTAAAGATCTATTCCTCTATCACACTGTGTATCTGTTATGGTGAATTAGGGTCAGCCTTCTGCTTTGACTTCACTAAATGACCGAAGCTTGACAGAGAAGTCACAATCTGGAAGCCACAAATTCTCACTTTTCGCAAACTCTCACTATGTTTCTGCTCAGAAGTGACATATGTCACTTCCACACTCATTTCTGGGTGAAAGTGAGTCACACCCACATAAACATCAAGGAAACTGGGAAACACAATTCCTTCTTGACATAAAAGTCAAAAAGGGCTACATATGACTGAATAGTAGTAGTGTTATCGTATTAGTATTTATAGGACTAAGTGCCAAATTCAAAAGAATTACCTAAAATAAAATACTGGATTTATTTAAAAATAAGTAAAACAACAAACAAACAAACAAAAGGGTGAAAAGAAGATTGAAGATTGCAGCTATTCTGTGGTTGCTAGGAAGAATGGCGGTCAAATCTTAGAATGACAGCCGTAGTAATTGTATTACACATCATCAGAACATTTTACAAAAAATATAATGTTATAGCATAGCAAAATATTCTTGTAAATTTTCTCTCTAAGATAAGGTGTTCTGATAAGGTGCTTTTGTCTTTCCTCATAAAATCTATCTTTTTAAATATCCCACTGAGAAACACATTTGCTATTTTGTTCAAGTCTTTTCAAAATCTTAAAGTCTAAATTCCTTAATAGGTGGAATGGAGATGGTGGAGAATCAGATGCAGTCCACAAAATCATTTAAATATTTTACCTTAAAAAATATTGCAGTTGTATTGACATTTTATAGCTCTTATTTACTCTATGGAAAGTGGCATAAATAGATCTTTGGCAAAGAGCAGTTTCTGCTACATAGTACCTGAGTTATTTGAGAAGGATGAAAGAGATGTTATATGAATGTAGCTACCCTTATATTATTAATGACAAGAAAAAACAATATAAAGACCAAAGAATTCCTAACTTAGTTTTATTTTGATGAAGCAGAGTCACTAAAATTTAGTTCTGTAACAGCATAGAATGCATTCTAATATATATGGAGAAGAATTCCCTTTTATTGGAGTTTTTAACTTTTAGAAACAATACCCATGGTGTTAATTTAAGCAAACAGCACATCCCAAGCCTGAACTGGGACCCAGGTTTGACATATATTCTGAGGAAAGATTGCCACCTACTGGAGTGCCAACACCACTCCCTTAGGTCTTAGAGTATACGTAAATACAGCTTCTTTAAAATTGTAGACCTTAAAACTAAAACCCCAGTTTGTCTATAAAACCTTCCCACAGTTATTTCAAGAGAGGCACCTAGATATGAAATTATTTTAGTCATCCTCCAAAGAGCTAAATATGAGCAGTCAACCCTTGGGCACCACTACTCCTTATTCTGGGGTCACTCTCACAAGCTGGTTGGGGTGCAATAGAGGAGATTCCATTTTCTAAAATGTCCAGTGGGTACCAGCTGGGTTTCCCATCTTGATCAATCCAACTTTCACATTGGATTTGTAGTAAAAAATGATTCTAAAAAGAGAAAAAAAAAACCCACTATTTTTAAATATGTATCTGACTGCTTGCAGCAGTTCTAATCTTTTAAACTTTTCATCTTTAAATTATTTTGTGAACTACATATTACAGGTACATGGTTTAGAAGAAGAATAATGACATTTAATATGTATTCATATGAGCAGCAGAACTGTTGGTGATTTCTCTGAAAAAATGGCAAACAACTGAAATTATACTCTTCATTCAGTTGTTACCCTGTGGCCATTTGTAACGTAAGCAAGAGACTTCAGTTCTGTCTTTTGAGTGTTGGTGAAAGAAGGGTGATTTTAAGCCTAGTTACAGTGCTGCTATCGGCTTTAAAGGTAAATGTATTTTAACTATTAGTGAGTTAATATAGCTTGATGGCATTTTAGTAGATCAGTATAAGAAAAGACAAAGAGAAGATTTAAGGGTACCAAGCCACAGAATGAGGAAGGCTGCCAACAAGAGGAGAGGGTCTAGAGTAAGAGCTCAATGAAAGAGAAAGAAAAATGGGAAGTAGAAGATTAAGGATAATGGTTAGGAATGAGAATAAAAAGCTGAGATGCCAGAAGTAATAGTACAGTTGTGTCTATGTAGAGAAATGTCTAGGCAGGAGACAATGTGATAAAAAAATAACAAAAGAGCAAAATCAAGACTTTGGAATTACACAGACCTGGGTTCATTAACACTATGGCTTGGGAAGGGTCTTTAACTTTGCTAAGGACGAGTTTCCCACAAACTAAGAATAACAATTTCCTCTTAATTTTTAAAGTTGAAATAGGTAATACATATAAAATGCTTAGGATCCTAAAACACACAATAAATATTTTAAATTTCACTGTTCCTTTGAGAGGTTAATGAAGACCTTTAGCCATGGTAGACACACAGACACACAAAGGAGGAGAGGCAATAAAAGAAAATTTAAGAATTGGGAGCTGAAAGGAAAAGAATTGAAATTGCAACAGTAACAGGAAACACAAGACCTTGATCAGAAAATTGTTGCTGTAATGAGAACAGTACTGACTCAACGTGATACCTGCATTTTGAAAACAAAGCAAAATATACTGGCAAACTATGCTTGTGCTGGCCAAAATACACTGCTGCTGCTGCTTCTAAGTCACTTCAGTCGTGTCCGACTCTGTGCGACCCCATAAACAGCAGCCCACCAGGCTCCCGCGTCCCTGGGATTCTCCAGGCAAGAACACTGGAGTGGATTGCCATTTCCTTCTCCAATGCAGGAAAGTGAAAAGTGAAAGGGAAGTCGCTCAGTCGTGTCCGACTCCTAGCGACCGCATGGACTGCAGCCCACCAGGCTCCTCTGTCCATGGGATTTTCCAGGCAAGAGTGCTGGAGTGGGGTGCCATCGCCTTCTCCAAAATACACTAAATAACAGATTTAACTATCCCCATGATTTCTTTTCTGTATCAATGTCATTTATAATTTTAATCTGCAAATTTTTCCTTCACTCCTCTTTGAGCTACATTTCCACTTTTTGATAACTTTCTGGACATTTCTGTTTGAAATCTTATTCACGTCTAAAAATCAAAATTGCCGTAATGGAATCTTATTATCTTCATTATAAAACTTCACCTTCCCCTAGTGACTTTTTTCCTTTATTAATAACATCACTGTTCTCCTAGGACAGAGGTTACAGTACTTAGATCAGTACTTCAATTTCTTTCTTCGTTTTTTACCAACCCCTCCAATGTCACGTGGTGTTTGTGGGTGGGATGGTGGTGTTATGATGAAAATCAGAATGTACACATGTTTTTTTAGAATTTGTATAGTGCATCTTCCCTGGTGGCTCAGACAGTAAAGAATCTGTCTGCAATGCCAGACACCCAGCTTTAATCCCTTGGTTGGGAAGATCCCCTGGTGAAGGAAATGGCTACCCTCTCCAGCATTCTTGCCTAGTGAATCCCATAGACAGAGGAACCTGGTGGGCTACAATCTATGGGGTTGCAAAGAGTTCAGACATGACTGAGTGAATAACAACATATACATAACATTACTTAACTTTTACCTAAAGAATCTTCAGCTAAATCTACCTCCTTATTTCAATTATTGCCACTATTATTTTAGCAAATATCTTTTCCATTTCTTGCCTGGATTCAAGACGCAGTGTCTAACATGCCTTAAGTAGTCTACAGTGTTCAAGGGGAAATCTTCTTTTATATATTATAGGAATATATATATTCCTCGCTGTTTATCTTTCAAGATGACTCTGTACATGTCTTACCTTCTGCCCATAAATAGCCCATGTATATCTCAAGACCCTGAACCAATGAGAGCTTTTCATTGATTTTTCATGAAACAAAAGACTGGCTGACCCAGAAGGTGCCAGGTGCCAGTCTCAGGATACCAGAACATCACTAGAATAAATTGGAGCTATTTCTAACCAAAAAAGGATGGTAGTGGTTTAGTTGCTAAATCTTGTCTGACTCTTGCTACCCTGTAGACTGTAGCCTGCCAGGCTCCTCTGTCCATGGGATTCTCCAGGCAAGAATACTAGAGTGGATTACACCTGTACATGTATCTTCAATTGCACACAGTGATTTAAATTTTAGTCTCTTTGAGGTCATTCAATTATTGCTTTGACACCAAATGCTCATAGTGTAGCTCTGCTTATCTGACATTAGTGGTGTATTTTATCATCAAAAATTTCAGCCTTTGCCCAGGAGTTGTCTAATTCAGGTTGCATGTATGCTTGCTCACTCAGTCATGTCTGACTCTGCAACCCCATGGACTGTAGCCTGCCAGGCTCCTCTATCCAGACAATTCTCCACTGGAGTGGATTCCCATGACCTCCTCAGGGGAATCTTCCCATCCCAGGGATTGAACCCATATCTCCTGCATCTCTCGCATTGTCAGGCAGACTCTTTATCACTGAGCCACCTGGAAAGCTCCTAATTCAGAAAAAGAATTTAAAAAATAAGAAATAAAAAGATAATAGAACCCATAGAGAATCAGTAAAATTTTTGTTTATCCTCCTTCCAGAACAGTGAATCTTCACTGGTCAGTGGAAGCCCTTGGTAAGTGACTTTATTTATAATATTTATTGACAGAAAACATTACCCACATTCACTAAATAAATACTGAATAAATAATAAAATATTTTTGAAAGACAACTTATTAGCTTGTTCAGGCCTTCAAATGCTTACTTTCTCCATATTTATGTCCCTTATCATACTTACTGTCTTATTTCATTGAATTGAACACAGATTTGTCTTCTCTAAATGCTAGGAAGACAGACTTTTATCTAACACTGTGCAAGATCAGAAATATGAACAGTTTTGAGAACTGGAAGTGAAGAACCATGCCCTCCATTTTAGTTCCGGACACAGAGCCTAGTAAAGATTGGCATTCTGTCTTATGCTTTACATAGGTGATATAATGGAAATGAGTTATGAAGGCTTAAAAAAATACAACTGTCTTGAATTTTAGGCTATTACATTATAAGTAATGGCATGAAATACACAGAATTTCATGCACAAACACACATACACACACCCACTACATAAGAGATTTTAAGGTAGAAATGATCTGTTTATCCAGTAAGGACTATTGTGTTCATAAATGCAAGTATTAAAAAACAAATGCACCTACAAAGCAGATGCACAAGTTTGTTTTTGTTTTTTTTTTAGTTTTTTTCCCCCTGAATTTTAGATTCATAAAAACTATGTCTCAGCTGCTACCTTTCAACAATTTTACTCTGAGGCAATAAATAATTCAATGTGCTAATTTGACAGATGACTCTCCAGGAGCCTCCTACCATTACTAGCATCATTAGGCCATAATATGCGTGACGAGGATGGGCCATTCAGCAAATGTCCTTCACTTGTTTACCCCTAAAGAGCTGTACTCTGCACAATTAACTAATGAAGCATTATGGACCTTATTTTTCCCCTTCCCTCCTACTTCAATATATCAATGCAGAGAGTCCGAGGGAAAATATATTCTGTTTCCTTTTACTAAATAAGTATTTATGCGGTGGTTAAGACTTCACTGTAGCTCCCAAATGAATAAGGGGAAAATAATAAGATGGCAAAAATGGATTATCATCATCATTATTGTTATTATTACTTCCTTTCTCTTCCATGGTCTGTAAGGAAAATGTAAAAGCAATTTGGTGTTGAATTGCCAAAAAAAAAAAAAAAGATCAGTGTACAAATCATCTGCTTAACATTTGCTGGTTATCAAGAACTTATTTGAGTTTAAACTTTAATCCTACTTTTAAAAAATATTAAAATAGTACTATGAATATTCTAGTTGGGTTTTGTGTGTGTGTGTGAATATACCCTTACTGTTCAAATCAACAAAGTACATGTCTACAGATGTTCAGATGAAGTCACCAAGTCTGTCTAAATAGTTCCATCCCACAGAAAAGAAACGTCAGCTTACTGGCCTATTGTTATTGTTTCACTAAATATTTGACTGCCAGAATATTTTGTTTTGGGGAAAAGAAAAGACGGCCCAAGGTCGAAATGCTTTTAAGGATCTCTTTCTTGCATTGTATTCTTAATTAATAAACTGTTGTATCCTTTACCATCCCTGGCACTGGTTTGTGGTTTAGAGTGTAGAAAGTAAACATTGAAAGTAAAGCAAAAAGCATCTCACTGGAAGAAAAGTGGGAGGGGCCTAGGAGTAAAGCAGGTACATTTTCCCTTTGCAGTCATCCAGACCCACAGTGATATTGATGTTATTTTCCAAGAGAAATAGTCACATTTTCCTAGACATGAAACTATTTTTTCCCCAGCTGACAACACATGTCCAAAAACAATTATAATGTTCCTCTTTGAACAAATAAAATAATAAGCATTATGATATGAATCATAGTAAATGGCTATGATTTATTAAGAGCCAATTCAGTCTAAGCCCTTTATGCTTATTGCGTGTGTGAAGCAAATATGAAACACTGGTGTGAAGGGCTTGTTGGTTCCTCTACAAACCTCAAGGTTATAGAAAATATTTATATTAAAAAAGAAAGACAACCCTTAAATGTTAAGAGTTCTGCAGATAAATTCTAGAAGATTATCAATGTCATGTCATGTTTACAGGTTTCAAAATTCCTGATAATATAAGTCATATTCCACTACTCCACTTGAACAATTTAATCAATTTTACTTTTAGTAGGATAAATGTTAAAGATGTTAACTCAATAATGAGTAAATTTAGGGGAAAAATATTTCACTTTTCTCAATGTAAATATTCCCAGTAACCTTACTATATAGCTTTTTGATAAATTATAGATGCAATGAAAGTCTGACATATTTTTGATATTTTGCATGTAGTAAGTTGGATATTGTTTAAAATATTCTCTTCTCTATACACATGTAAAAACAGCAAGTAAAACATTTTTCAAGATGAAGTTAAAATGGAAAAGACTACTTGAACACCAAAGAAAGCCATAGTTTTCTTGCTTTTTGTATCAGGGAGAAGGCAATGTATCATAATTAGGATGGTGATATGTATCATCATTATGAAACATATCCTATCCATACAAATCTGAGGAATATTAGTAAAAAGTAGAAACATTTCCAACTGCTAGTAATGGAGGAATTTCACAACATTGAATATATTTGGTGCAAAATTTCTTTAGAACCACCCCCCCACCGCCAAAATTCACATTTCTATACAAATGCTCTTCCTTTCCATAGAAATCTTTCCATACAAGGTTTGTTAAATTTTGTGGAAAATTATTTCACTATTTGAAATATATACTGAATATTGTCTACTACATGCAGAATCTATAATTTAATCCAGATATCCTACTAAATGGAAAATAGACCAAAATAGGGAACACCTTATAGAATAATTAAGTTCTTTATAAACATGGAAGCAAAAAACTTCATTTTAAATGGTTAATCATTTATCCACAAGAGTTATCTAGCAAAAACAGTATGGGTAATAAATTACAGCTTATAATTAATAAAATTACCTCTACAGTTTTAGGATGTTGGCATTTGAAATGTTTCAAATATCACTAATGAGTACTGAAAGTTACTAGCAAATATTACATACTAACAATTATTTTAAAATATTGTTTCCACACTAAAAAAGGCTGAAAATTAATAGTGACTGTGATTAAAAAATCACTCAAATGAGTATATATAATTTCCATATGAATTTGTCTATAATCAACAGAATTTAACCAAAATTATCACAAATTTTATTTAAGATGTCTAATGAAATAAGTAATCCAGCTTTTTGTAAGAAAAAAAGCTACATGTGGTGCTTTTCTAGATCTTTGTTCATTCTGAAGTAGTAATTTCTTTTTTCTAGTGTGACTTTGCTAAAAATTCAATAATGTACTGTTAAAAAAAAATCATAGCTATACTAAATACATCCCAGAGCACACTCCCATAGATATGCCACTTAACTGCAGGCTCACAGTTCATCGGAGACATTTCTGTTTATTTTGCTGTCTTTTGTTAAAGAAATCCACAGTAACAATGATGACCAGACAAAGGGAGGGGAAAAAAGCCATTCATCCATTCATAGGTAATTGAATTCCCTCATATTTCGTAAACAGACTACCTATCTGTAGGGTTTGTTTTATTTGAATAACTTTCTTTAAAATGCTTTTCCTTATAAGATGGGGAATTACAATAATGTTTAAGAACTCAAGGTCAAAACATTTTTAAGTTAGTTTATTTGATGGATGCATTGTCATGAGAGAAGGCACCCCTCCTTTCTCTCTCCCCTCTCTCCCACAAATTGCCTTTAGACTGGATGTTTATTGCCCAATGTAAAGAACAAAACAGGGAGGTAATTAAGCTTAGAATTGCCTGCTGGTGCTTATGACAGTCAAACACCAACCTAGGACTAGGAGTCCTCCCAAATCTGCAAAGAAGGAGCCTTGGTTCAGGAACAAAGCTAAGCAGCAAGACATCATTACTGTTAATTACCTGATAAACAAAGAAGACTTGGTGTCAGTGGCAAAACACCAAACTCAGGGCGGCAGCTGATGCTGTAAAAGACAGTTGGCCTGACTTTGTCCTGTTGAGCATTGTGCTGTGAGATGATCCACCTCCATAAAGAGCTCAAGTAATTAGACTCCAACCACTGCGTTTATCCATGCTGTACCCTGTATAGTGCCCTAAAAACAACAAACAACCTGTCCTCTGGAGACAGGTGGCGATCTGCTAAACATCAAATAGGAAAAAAAAAAAAAAAAAACATGATTTTAAATGGCAGTTCATTAATTTATAAGCCAAAGGACAATGTACATAAAGACAGGTGAGAAATATGAAGATAGGTGAGAAATACAAACATTTGAAAGCACATTGATGTTTATAGCTTCCTTAATAAGTAAATAAGAGTTAAAACATAAGATCTATTTCATTGGCCTTGGTGATCTACCTTGAGATGTAAGAAGCACACAAGAAGTATTTTAACAAGAATATTACATATATATATAGTGTATATATACACAGATATGTACATATAGGTATTACTATGTATTTGTTGTTTTGTTTTAATCTTTTTCATTCCCATTGTCATTGATTATGTATGAAACTCAACCAAGAAAACAGGTAAATAAGAGGGCAGACAAAATAAAGTTCAGACAAGACTCCACTATAGAAAACCTATGTCCATAAAACCAAAGAACATACAGCTGATTGAGTGGATCTGAGTGTAAAACAGAGGGTGATGTAGAATTAATGACATCCTTAGATGGACTTAGTCTGCTCCTTGTCAGTTGGCTAGGCTTAGGTGAGTTAGACTTCTCAAATTTGTTTTATTCACATGGAAATAAATTTAAGAAGTTAACAACACATTTTTATCAGCATCATTGCAAGGACTAACAGCCACAGTGTGTATGTGTGTGTGTGTGTATATATATATATATATATATATATATATATATATATATATGCATATACATATGCTTAGTGTGGTACCTGATACATAGCAGGCTCTCAGGCAATAGTGGTGCCAGTAGCTGACTTGGACTAAATTACTTTCAAAAATGTTAGTTGTTCAGTCCTGTTTCTTTGCTACCCCATGGACTGTAGCCTACTAGGCTCCCCTGTCCGTGGCATTTTCCAAGCAAGAATACTGGAGTGGATGCCATTTCCTTCTCCAGGATATCTTCCCGACCTAGGGATCGAACCTGGGTCTCCTGATTTGCAGGTGGATTCTTTACTGTCCCAACCACCAAGGAAGTCCAATTTCTTTTGAGGCAACCAGGTATTTAAGACATTAAGAATCTTAGAGTGGACTTAATCATAGCTGACTTGGTAAATATGTGCAGACAACTCTTAACACTCTCCTCTAGTAGAAACTTGTTACCTAAGGTAAGAATTGAGAAAAGCTCTGAATCTCAGAATCTTCACTACTCCAGACATTCTTCACACACTTTAAGATAATGGGATGGTTAAAAGCACTGAATTTGAAGTCAGAATGACCTGGGTTTATATCCAGGCTTTGTGCTAGCTAACTCTGTGTGCTTGGCTAAGTAACTTGAACTTTTTATTCATATCCTCATCTAAAAAATGAGGTGTGTAGGGATGTATAGGATAACTTCAGAACATGAACTACCTAAGTTTGAATCACAAATCCACCATTTACTTAGTTACTTATTAATGCTTCAATATGGTTGTTATGTGGATTTATGAGTCATTTATGAGTATATAGCCCTTATAATTTGGAGAAAGCAATGGCACCCCACTCTAGTACTCTTGCCTGGAAAATTCCATGGATGGAGGAGCCTGGAAGGCTGCAGTCCATGGGGTCACTAAGAGTCAGACACGACTGAGCAACTTCACTTTCACTTTTCACTTTCATGCATTGGAGAAGGAAATGACAACCCACTCCAGTGTTCTTGCCTGGAGAATCCCAGGGATGGGGGAACCTGTTTGGCTGCCGTCTGTGGGGTCACACAGAGTCAGACACGACTGAAGCGACTTAGAAGTAGCAGCAGCAGCAGCCCTTATAATAGTGACTGTGTTATGATTTGTTCTTATTACCTGCTACTTAGGGACTTTTGGGATCCTCTCAAGTTGAGGCTTTACATGCCTATGGATTTAAATATTGTTTTTAATAATCACTACCTGAACTGGACACGGAACAACAAACTGGCCCCAAATAGTACGTCAAGGCTGTATATTATCACCCTGCTTATTTAACTTATATGCAAGAGTACATAGTGAGAAACACTGGGCTGGAAGAAGCACAAGCTGGAATCAAGATTGCTGGGAGAAATATCAATAACCTTAGATATGCAGATAACACCATCCTTATGGCAGAAAGTGAAGAGAAACTAAAAAGCTTCTTGATGAAAGTGAAAGAGAAGAGTGAAAAAGTTGGCTTAAAGCTCAACATTCAGAAAATTAAGATCATGGCTTAGAGCCCCATCACTTCATGGGAAATAGATGGGGAAACAGTGGAAACAGTGTCAGACTTTATTTTTTGGGGCTCCAAAATCACTGCAGAGGGTGACTGCAGCCATGAAATTAAAACACGCTTACTCCTTGGAAGAAAAGTTATGACCAACCTAGATAGCATATTCAAAAGCAGAGACATTACTTTGCCAACAAAGGTCTGTCTAATCAAGGCTATGGTTTTTCCAGTGGTCATGTATGGATGTGAGAGTTGGACTGTGAAGAAAGCTGAGCGCCAAAGAATTGATGCTTTTGAACTGTGGTGTTGGAGAAGACTCTTGAGAGTCCCTTGGACTGCAAGGAGATCCAACCAGTCCATTCTAAAGATCAGCTCTGGGTGTTCTGTGAAAGGAATGATGTTAAAGCTGAAACTCCAGTACTTTGGCCACCTCATGCGAAGAGTTGACTCATTGGAAAAGACTCTGATGCTGGGAGGGATTGGGGGCAGGAGGAGAAGGGGATGACAGAGGATGAGATGGCTGGATGGCATCACTGACTTGATGGACGTGAGTATTCGTGGGGTCGCAAAGAGTCGGACACGACTGAGCGACTGAACTGAACTGAGCTGAACCTGCACACAATATGGGGCTTCCCTGTGGCTCAAACAGTAAAGAATTCGCTTGCAGTGCAGAAGACACGTATTTGATCCGTGGGTCAGGTAGCTACCCTAGAGAAGGAAATAGCAACCCACTCCAGTATTCTTGCCTGGGAAACCCCATTGACAGAGAGGAGCCTGGTGGGCTACAATCCATGGGGCTGCAAAGAGTCAGACGTGACTTAACAACTAAAACAACAACAAACAACCCACAATACCACGATTATGCTCCCAATGCTCTGCATCTCCTCATGATTTCCTGAGAGACATTAAATGTGCCTTCACATTTGCTTATAAGACAATCAGTCCCCAGTATGACCACTGCAACTGCCACATGACACTTTCCATGTATTTTCCTTCCTTCTTAGGTTTACTCTATTTCACATAAAGTAATTAGCAAACCTACCTGAAAGGGACTCTCAACTGTTACTGCTATTCTAAGATCCCAAGTGGCATTCAATGTCACTAAAATTTTAGTGGATTCCCTATGGACACGGACAGAAAGGATACTTTTACAATTCTCATTCATTCTTTGTCACCTGGGCAAAAACACTCCTCATGATCCCAAATTCTCTCCTAACTCCTGTTTCCCTAGGTCTCCAACTCCAACCCATAGTCTGAAGGAAATCAAAACGAAAGTCATCCTTGTCATAGTTATGGTCTCTCTTCTAATATATGCCAGAGCTATAATGACATTGTACTTAAATAGCTGCTTGAAAACAAAAATTAATGCAAATTATGTGCCCCTTCATGTAGAGCCACAGAATCTATTTCTTTAATTTCATGAATATTAATTTGATAGAATTTGCATGCCTGACATCTCCAAGACTGATCATTTCTGAATGACCAGAGACCACTGATTGTAAAATGCTGCTCTTCCATTATCAAGACAAATTTCTGACTTGTCTTTTATGATAAAAAGATTAGTCTGACACAGCACTTTACTCACTATTGTATTTTTGTATAGTGAACTTTTCTGAGTTTTTTATGGCCGTTAATAATTTACATAAATAACTAGAGCATTGAAGTGCACATATTGCAGTTTTAGGTAATGAAAGCAAGCATTACATTTAGCTTAGTAAGTAAGCATCCTCGATAAAACCCACCAAGAAATAATAAAAATTACACATATAAAGTGCTTTATACTTTTATATACATCAGTTCATGTAATCCTAAATTCAAAGGCAGTAATTCTTCAAATTTGAATTCCAAATTATAGGTATTCTGAAATCATCTTAATCATTTGCTTAAGAGCAATCATAATCTTTAATAATTTTGTCTAAAATACCTAAGATTTTTATCAGAAACTCCTGTCCACTATTGAAAGAAAGCCTTTGTATATAGATTCAAACATTCTTTTATTTTTGTCACATAGGTTAAAACCTTTGTCATAGAAAGACATGATATGTCAATAAAATATACCAAAGAATATTGATAAGACATTGGAAATATAGGCAAAAATGGTCATTATATTAGCATTTATATACAGTGGTATGTCATATAAATGACCTAAATATACTGTCTTAAAATGGTAAAAGTAAAACTGCTGTTCAAATAATATAAGTAAATTTTAGAGTATTAATGAAAGACTGTGAATATTACTAAGTTCAGAGATGTTTAAGATACAGGCTTGGACTATGGAGAACAGTGTGGAGATTCCTTAAAAAACTGGAAATAGAACTACCATGCGACCCAGCAATCCCACTGCTGGGATACACAGTGAGGAAAACAGAACTGAAAGAGACATGTATACCCCAGTGTTATTAACAGCACTGTTTACAATAGCCAGAACATGGAAGCAACCTAGATTCCATCGGCAGATGAATGGATAAGAAATCTGTGGTACATATACACAATGGAGTATTACTCAGCTATTAAGAAGAATGCATTTGAATCAGTTCTAATGAGGTGGATGAAACTGGAGCCTACTATACAGAGTGAAGTAAGTCAGAAAGAAAAACACCAATACAGTATATTAATGCATATATATGTAATTTAAAAAGATGGTAATGATGACTGTATATGCGAGACAGTGAAAGAAACACAGATGTAAAGAACAGACTTTTAGACTCTGTGGGAGAAGGCGAGGGTGGGATGATTTGAGAGAATAGCATTGAAATACGTATATTATCATATGTGAAATAGATCCCCAGTCCAGGTTCGATGCACGAGACAGGGTACTCAGGGATGGTGCACTGGGATGACCCTGAGGGATGAGATGGGGAGGGAGGTGGGAGGGAGGTTCAGGATGGGGAACACATATGCACCCATGGCTGATTCATGTGAATGTATGGCAAAAAACACCACAATAGTGTAAAGTAATTAGCCTCTAATTAAAAAAAAAAAAAAAAAGATACGGGCTTGGAAATGAACAGTGGAAACTTGCAAAGCATTTGATTATTTTTAAGTAAATAATTAATTAATATATATTTTAAATTAGAGGATAATTCTTTACAAAGTTGTGTTAGTTTCTCCTATACAACAAGGTGCATCAACCGTTAGCATACATATATCCCCTCCCTCTTGAGTATCCTTTCCACCCCTCCATCCCACCCCTCTAGAGGATCTTCACAGAGTTCCAAGGCATTTAATTCTAAACCTTCAGACAACTTGAGAAATGCTCCGGCAAGACAAAGATAATGAATACACCTTCTTTGATTCCTCAGGTCCCTTCCACAAGGTTTTCATTAACGGAATGGCAGTTATTGCCATTCTTCTTTGTTTTTCTTGCTATGCAGTTTGCTATCCTTCTTCAAAATCCACTCTTTCTTTAAAGAAAGTTTTATCACTTTTATGATAATAAAGTGCTCTGAATTTGTGAAAAAGAAGCTGTCTTCTTTATAAACACTGGTATTATGCCAACCCTTATGCAGAAACTTGGGAGATATGGTTTCAACCATCAAACCAAAGCTGTAGTTTAACATTAATCATTTTTAGGGATTACCATTCAAAATTTAATTGTCCTAAATGTCAACAATTTCAATATTTTTATTAACCTCATGCATACACTCAAGAGAACAGATGATATTTGTGTTAACCAAGTGGTTTATGCTGAGTCATCAGATATTTCCTGCTTGCTTTGTTTTGTGCCTCATTCTATTTATGTTAAATGACCTTTAGTCTCTAGTCTAAAGCAATAAAGTGAATGCTTCCTGTTTTATTGATTAGCAAAAGCCTATTTTCACACTAATAAAATGAGAAACCCAGTTTAATAAAATACTTTTTTCCACCAGTGGCCCTAGGTGAACTGGAGACTTGAACACGTTGGCAGAGGTCAACTGAGAGGGCGGAGGTCAGATCTGCGGTAAATCAACTTCCAGGAACAAATCACTGGACACTATAAAAATCAAAAGTGGTTCTTTAAGAGACCAGCTTGACCCTCCTTAACCAGAAAATAACATCTGACCTGGCAGGGAAATTTATCACAACATTTCAATTAAAACTTGGCAGGCACACTGGCAGCACACGATTCTTCCACAGTTGGCCTTGTTACAGGAAAAACGGCGAAAAAGGAGAAGAATAGGCATTCTTTCTTCCTGTTACGTAACAGATATGATCTGTACAGTAACATGAAGTTTTCTGGAGACTACATTAACATACTAAGTGTGGATAACACACAACTTTTCATCAATTATTTTCTGTTCAGTTCTTTCAAATGTCTGTTTCCCAGCAATATTAAAAAACAGCCTGCCAATATTTTCAGTTAAACAATAACTTGTTCAATATTAGCAGATATTTGGAATTTGGCAGGCCACACAAAACATTCTTCATTATCTTTATTTTTGATTTACTTTTTTAATCACTCAAGTATTTATATTCTAGATTTCAAGCAAATCAATTTGATCATATGGTTTTCCTCTCACCTCTTACCAAAGAAAAGTACACCAGAAATCAAGAGAAAAATGTAATTTATACATGGCCATCTTCTTCCCAGGTGGCAATAGTGGTAAAGAATCTGCCTACTAATCAGGTTCGATACCTGGGTCAGGAAGATCCCCTAGGGGAGAACAAGGCTATCCACTCCAGTATTCTTGCCTGGAGAATCGCATGGACAAAAGAGCTTGGCGGACTATGGTCCATAGGGTCACAAAGAGTTGGACACGACTGAAGTGACTTAGTACATCCTTCTGGATGCAATAACTGTGATCTTTCACCTACTATAAGAGACAACCCTTAAAGATGAGTTTTTAATCTAAGTTACAAATATTGTCTCACCAACTTTTACAGTGGAAGTCAGTCAGTTAGTCAGTTCAGTCGCTCAGTTGTGTCCGACTCTTTGTGACCCCATGAATCGCAGCACGCCAGGCCTCCCTGTCCATCACCAACTCCTGGAGTTCATTCAAACTCACGTCCATCGAGTTGGTGATGCCATCCAGCCATCTCATCCTCTGTCGTCCCCTTTTCCTCCTGCCTCCAATCCCTCCCAGCATCAGGGTCTTTGCCAATGAGTCAACTCTTTGCATGAGGTGGCCAAAGTATTTGAGTTTCAGCTTCAGCATCAGTCATACTGGAAAAATAAGCACAGCTTGAATCAAATGACATCACATTTTTGGCAACAAGCTTTCTCTACAAAGATTAAAAAAAAAAAAAAAGCTTAAATTAGGTAAAAATTTGTTAATTCCTTCAACTATTTACTTTCACCTGTGTTTCCTGTGTATAATATAAGAAATTTCTCCTTTGTGGAATTAACTATGTGATCAATCAATGGTAAATTATTATAAAATGAGGTGGCAGAAATAGATACTTTTAAAGACCTCTTCTAACTACCAATACTTTTAATCTCTAAATATTCAAATATAAAGTATTAATTTAATCCAGATAAGTTGTAAAATCAGGATACAGCTTCAGGTGTTCTGACTTCTAAGCTACAGAAACATCTGGATTTATCTGTCTTGGTGAGACCTCAGAAAGAAGGCACTATACACAAGCTGCCTTACCTAATGCAGGCAACAAATTCTAAAATCAAAAAGAAAGCAGTGCTATTCCAGCCGAGTTAATGAGGCAAAATTAGAGGCAAGTAGGTGTATGACCGGAGAAGGCAATGGCAACTCACTCCAGTGTTCTTGCCTGGAGAATCCCAGGGACGGGGGAGCCTGGTGGGCTGCCGTCTATGGGGTCACACAGAGTCGGACACGACTGAAGCGACTTAGCAGCAGCAGCAGCAGCAGCAGGTATATGACAGTATGTTTATGATTATATCAACAAATATATATAGATGTTTATCCATATACTCAACATTATTTTATTCATCTAGTGTTGATGATGTTAAACTTCTGAAATATATAAACACTGATGATAAAATATATAAACATTGTACTTTATTCAGTTAATGACCATATAACAGATGTCAATTTTGTGTTAACATTTTTATTTTCAATCACATTGGGATTTACTATTATTTTATTCATATTACTTGTGTAAAGACCTGAGATGGAGTGATTACAAGAAGGAAGGCCAAACAATGCATTCAACACATTGTACAAAAGAAAGTTTTGCAAAAAATCAAATAGAAAAAAGTGAAAAGGGCATGAAAGCAGCAGGTGACACCCTGTAAAATGGTATGCCAGAATGAAAGGAAACAGTAAGGATGATACTCACTGGTAAACAATGATCAGATTTCAGCAAAATGTCATCCATGGATGCGTTAATGTTTTGTAGTACAACCTTATTAGAATTTGTACGTTGTTTTCAATTTGTAACTTGTTTTTGTATGACAAAAGTTCATTCAAAGCAGGAGTACTAAAAAGTTGGGGTGCATGTCAGTGATGGAAAGGCCGTGAAAGCATGTTTTCAGGGAAGATGGAGTTGCCTAGTGAAGACTTGAGGAAGGATAGAACTTACTGAATTCCCCAAAGAGAATTGCGTAAGCTGGGCAGAGAGAAAAAGTAGTGTCTGAAAGGGGAGACGAAATTAAAAATATTGGCAAAGTTGAAACATTCTTTGCAATGTTTGTTTCGTGCCTTTCCTATGGTTTCAAATTACTCCAATACTTTGAATTTAAAATCAACTGTTTACAGCTTAACATGTTAACAAATAAATATGTTTGCATTCTTAATTTAGATGTTGCCAAAGAGATTCTCTTGGGATGAGGCAGCTATGAAGTCTCCCACTCAGAGCTCCCTTCAAAAGAACCTCTTCAGGGAGCACAGTTGGCTGACAACCTTCAGCTGCCACCTTTTTTGAGGAATGAAGGTGGTAAACCAAGGCCACAGTTACCCTGTGTTGCTGTTATTGTTCAGTCATTAAGTTGTGTCTGACTCTTTGAGACCTCATGGACTATGGCACACCAGGCCTCCCTGTCCCTAACTCTCTTCCAGAGTTTGCCCAAGTTCATGTCCATTGAATCGGTGATGCTACCCTATGCAGGCATACAGGAGACCTGGCTTTGAGCCCTGGGTCGGGAAGATCCCCTGGAGAAGGAAATGTCAATCCATTCCAATATTCTTGCCTGGTGAATTACATGGACAGAGGAGCCTGGCAGGCTACAGTCCATGGGGTCGCAAAGAGTTGGACATGACTGAACGACTAACGCTTACTTACTTCTTATTCCCCTCTTAATGGCAAGTGTCAAGAATTTAGCTAAGATATTCCATGGCATTGCTCCTTTGACATCCAATATTTTGTTGGGCCAAACAACTGACTTTAAACTTACACTGCTGCTGCTAAGTCGCTTCAGTCATGTCTGACTCTGTGCGACCCCATAGATGGTAGCCCACTAGGCTCCTCTGTGTCTGGGATTCTCCAGGCAAGATTACTGGAGTGGGTTGCCATTGCCTTCTCCGAAACTTCCACTAATCCCCTCATAAAAGCTCATGCCCTCAAGAGAACTTGACAGTCATAAGCCAACGTAAGTTCCAAATGGACATAAACTTGGGCAAACTTCAGGAGATGGTGAGGCACAGAGAGGCCTGATGTGCTGCTGTACATGGGGTGGCAAAGACTTGAATATGACTGGGAGACTGAACAACAATGAAGTTCCAAATATCACTTCACCCAGAGTTCTTGTAATCAAATCTCCCCTGCCTTCCAAAGCCTTCACTTACATGCCTCTGAGAGCCCATGGAACTTACCAAAATCCCAGCACTTTTTTTTTTTTTTTCTCTGCACCCCTCAGTTTAAGTTCTCCGGCCAGTGATTTGACCTGGGCGCATAGCAGTGAAAGTCCTGAGTTCTAACCATTGAACCACCAGGGAATTCCCTCAGCTCTTTTAAGTTGACCATCTGACTCATTCGAAAAGACCCTGATGACGAGAAAGACTGAAGGCAGAAGAAGGGGATGACAAGACAAGATGGTTGGATGGCATCACCGACTCAATGGCCATGAGTTTGAGCAAGCTCTGGGATGTGGTGAAGGACAGGGAAGCCTGGCGTGCTGCAGTCCATGGGGTTGCAAAGAGTCAGACACGCCTGAGTGACTGAACAACAACAAATCCAGCCTTAGGTAGGGAACCCTAAAGCATTCCAAGCACTCCACCGAGAGGCCCTCATAAAGGTATGTGCCCCAGGTCCTGCCTCTCTTTTTGCCTCTCTGCCTTGTACTACTGTGTGGTCCCTTGAGTGGACTAGGTACTTTCACTAGGACCTGTGAATAATAAACTTCACTGCTTCAACCCATATTTGTACCTTGTCATTGAACCACGACTCATCATCCAGCACCCTGTACTCCACTTAATAAGGGTTAATTTGACACATTCATAATAGCAAGCTTTGCTTAATGGCCTCTCATCTGCCTGACCCAGACTTTTCAAATCAGAACTGTGCTGTCACTGAGGCTTTTCCTACTTAATCCTACCTTCCCTTAGTTTCCTTCTTAATCCCACCTTTCCTTGATTCTCTCCTTAAAGGGACCAGGCTGGCACTGTATTCTGAGGCTCTCCTCACCTATTCCTACTTCTTGTTTTACCTTTCATGGGCCATTCCCTCAGTGTAGCACTTGCACAGCTAATCCCTTCTTGGGCTCTGTTACTCAGAGAACACTGGCATAGTGGGACACCCACAATTTTTAGGTACTTGGGTCCTCTACCTTTCTTATGGGTATTTGTTAAAGTCACATACTCATGTGTCATTAGAAACCACACGCTTTTTTCTATTTTTATGCCATTTGTACCTTGACATTTTTTAGATTAATCTTCATACAAATGAAAATGTAATTCATTTATTCATGCATCAACATATTAGAAATAATAAAAGCTTATTTTTCCCTTTGCTCCCCTATCTAATACAACATGAACCAGGAGCAGAGCTAAAAATAATTGTATTTTTACAAATCAATCACTGTATATTTTAGCAAAATTTTTTAAACTAGTTTAGAATTATGGAGTTTGTTATGTAAGATAAAATCTTTCATTGTCTGAATATCAATAAAAATCTTAATAATAGTAATATTATTTACATAATATTATTTATTGAGTGTTTATTATGTACTGTTTCCCATAATCTATATGCTATATTTTCCCATAATTATAAAATAACTATAGATTTATTCTACAAAATTATTATCCTTTATCATAGTGGAAGAGATTGCTTGCCTAGAAATGCTCCTAATTTTTTCTTTTACATGATTGCTTTTCCATATATTTATTGAGTATTCGCATTCAAATTGTGTCTCTGAGCAATGTTTCCATGTGGTGGCCAAATAATAGGAATTGTGGATAAAACTGGTGTTTTGAAAGATATTTTTTTATTTTCTGAGATAAATTCTTCTGGTAATAAAGTCATGACCTGACATAGTCAGGTACTGATTGTTCATGAGCTGAATCTCCCACAGTGAAGTAAGACCTCTGGCATTGGCAAGTATAGGAAAAATTGATAAACATTTAAAACAGGAAAAAAAAAAACAACAACTATGAAAACTCAAAAAGAAGAGTTTAAGTGAAAGGATCATAAAAGAATTGCTGATATGATTTTTAAATATGAATTAAATTAAGCAAAAAGCAAACAACTTATTAACATATGCCTTTGCAGTAATTTTGAAAATTGAAAGACATTTAAACATATTTAATATTCTATCCTGCACACATAGATGAGTAAAGAAATTTGGTGGAAGGGTACATAGGTGTTAGCAAAAAATGTATTATAAAGTTTTATAAAACACAAGAAATCTTTGAGTTAGATGACTGCAGCTTTTTTAAAAATTCAAAATTACTAAGAGGAGGAAAGAAAATTGCCTCAGATTTTAATTATACAATAGATTCCATCCATTCACTATAGTTTTCTAAGTTGTCCTACATACAAGTACAGGTTTATTTTTTTCTTGTATTTTTTTTAATTTAAATGTATTTATTTTAATTGGAGGCTAATTACTTTACAATATTGTATTGGTTTTGCCATACATGAACATGAATCCGCTACGTGTTCCCCATCCTGAACCCCCCTCCCACCTGCCTCCCCGTACCGTCCCTCTGGGTCATCCCAGTGCACCAGCCCCAAGCATCCTGTATCCTGCATCGAACCTGTTTTTTTTTTTTTTTTTTTCTGCCTTCTGTGCTGTGTTTGCTATTAAAATATATTGAACTATTTTTTTTAATTCTATTACAGCATTTTGGTCTATTTCATTTGAAGAGATGGCTCACAAAGGGTATAATGAACACAATCATTTATGATATTATTCTCTAGGAATTAAGGATGGGGCATGAGGAATATGCTTCCCTAGTATCTACTAGGAATACCTTCCCTAATAGCTCAGCTGGTAAAGAATCTGCCTGCAATGCAGGAGACCCTGGTTCAGTTCCTGATTTGGGAAGATCCCTTGACGAAGGGATAGGCTACCCACTCCAGTATGCTTGGGCTTCCCTGGTGGCTCAGCTGGTAAGGAATCCTCTGCAATGTGGGAGACCTGGGTTTGATCCCTGGGCTGGGAAGATCCCCTGGAGAAGGACATGGCAACCCTCTCCAGTATTCTGGCCTGGAGAATTCCATGAACTGTATAGACCATGGCGTTGCAAAGAGTCAGACATGACTGAGAGACTTTCACATGAGCAATATTTACATTTTTTATAACAAACTTATATAACCTTTGTGTTTAGAAAATAATGGAAATTATAACATCTGATTCTAAAATATCTGTTCTCAGTATACTTATATCACTGGTTTTTTGATTCGGTAAATTTTCTAATTTAGCAGTCATGTATTAATTTATATATGAAACCTTTACAAATAAGATATACAATTTATAAGTAAATATAAATATTTACATATTAAATGAAACTAAGAATTAATACATTCAATTTTTTTTCAAATCCCCATAATTTTATAGATTAGGAAAGTGGTTTAGAAAATCAATTCAATTTCCTTAATTCATATAAATACTTTTTGATAGAACCAGGGAAGGCATATTGTCTTTTTACTCAATCTGTCTATTAGTCAGACAAAAAGTTTAAGTGAATGCATTCCATATAACATACTATGGTAGATGTTGAGGATACAGCAGTAAACAAGGCAGATGTCTTTGCCTTCACAGCCAAGTAGAAGTCTTGAGTAATGTGAGTAATGAATGCATGCTAATTCACTTCACTTGTGTCAGACTCTTTGTGACGCTGTGGACTATAGCCCACCAGGTTCCTCTGTCCATGGGATTCTTCAGGCAAGAATACTGGAATGGGTTGCCATACTCTCCTCTAGAGGATCTTCCCGACCCAGGGATTGAACCTGGGTCCCTTATGTCTCCTGCATTGGCAGGAAGATTCTTTACCACTAGTGCTACCTGGGAAGCTCCAATATTAATCAATATGAATAACTGATATTACTCTGTACTGAATTATTCAGTACTATACAAGTCCCTTGGACTGTAAGGAGATTCAACCAGTCCATCCTAAAGGAGACCAGTCCTGGGTGTTCATTGGAAGGACTGATGCTGAAGTTGAAACTCCAATACTTTGGCCACCTCATGCAAAGAGTTGACTCATTGGAAAAGACCCTGATGCTGGGAGGGACTGGGGGCAGGAGGAGAAGGGGACAACAGAGGATGAGATGGCTGGATGGCATCACCGACTTGATGGACGTGAGTTTGAATGAACTCCAGGAGTTGGTGATGGACAGAGAGGCCTGGCGTGCTGCGATTCATGGGGTTGCAAAGAATCAGACATGACTGAGCAACCAAACTGAACGGAACTGACTGATACTGAGTAATTCAGAAACATGTAACAAGGGTCCCTGATCTACTTGTAAAAATTAAAAAAAAAATTCTTTTCTACAGAAGTGTCATTTAGGCTTAAAACATAGTTCATTTTTGTAGTTTTTTTTTTTCTTTTACAATAGTAAAAGATGTTTATCAGTTTTCACAATTAATAGCCAGGCAAAAAATGAAAGATAATTACAATTGTGAGCCATAATGGGAACATGATTAACAACAATACAAAATAATTGCATATGATTTGGGGGGTCAAGCAAAGTGGTATGGTAAGTGGAAATCATTCATGCATATGTGTTCATTCACCCAGCCAGTCTATGTCTTTTGGTTGGTACAGTTAATCCATTTACATTTAAGGTAATTATTGATTTTTATGATCCTATTACCATTTTCTTTAATTGTTTTGGGTTTCTTTTCTTTGGTCTTTTCCTTCTCCTTGTTTCCTACCTAGAGAAGTTCCTGTAGCATATATTGTAAAGCTGGTTTGGTGGTGCTGAATTCTCTTAACTTTTGTTTGTCTGAAAAGGTTTTGATTTCTCCATCAAATCTGAAGGAGTCTTGCTGGTTAGAGTATTCTTGGCCATAGGTTCCTCCCTTTCATAACTTTAAATATATCATGCCATTCCCTTCTTGTTTGTAGTTTCTCTTGATACAGTTTCGTGTAGAGTTTCTTGCTGATAACCTGATGGGATGTTCCCTTGTATGTTGTTTGTCATTTTTCCCTCGTTACTTTTAATATTTTATCTTTGTCTTTAATTTTTGTCAGTTTGATTACAATGTGTCTTGGTGAGTTCCTCCTTGGGTTTATCCTGCCTGGGAGTCTCTGTGCTTTCTGGACTTGGTTGAGTATTTCTTTTCCCAGATCAGGGAAGTTTTCAGCTAATATCTCTTCCATAGGAGACCCTCCAACACTGGCAGGTAGTTTTGATTCAGTCTCCTCTGGGGTCACTGCTCCTTTCTCCTGTGTCTTGGTGCATCCAAGATTTTGTTTGTGCCTTCCAAGGGTGGAGTCTCGATATCTCCCAGTCCTATGGAAGTCCTATAATTAAATCCCGCAGGGTTCAAGGTCAGATCCCCTGGGGATTTCCCAGTCCCTTTGTAGGATCCCCGGGCTGGGAAGTCTGACATGGGGCTCAGAACCTTCACAACAGTGGGAGAACTTCTTTGGCATTGCTATTCTCCGGTTTGTGGTTTGCCCACTGGGAGGGTATAGCATTTGATTTTATCATGATTGTGTCCCCTCTACCATCTTCTGTGGCTTCTTCTTTGTCTTTGGATGTGAGGTATCTTTGGTGGGTTCCAGCATCCTCCTGTCAGTGGTTGTTCAACAGCTAGTTGTGATTTGGGTGCTTTGGTAGGAGGAGATGAGCACACTCCACCATCCTGAACTGGAAGCTACATAGATTTTTTTTGTTTTTTTAACTTGAAGATCCTATCCTATGCCAGGCAGTAGTTTTTACTAACTTGGTGGTTGCATGTTTCAAGCCATTATCTTCAGTCATTCAGTTCAGTTCAGTAGCTCGATTGTGTCCAACTCTTTGTGACCCCATGAATTGCAGCACTCCAGGCCTCCCTGTCCATCCCCAACTCCCAGAGTTCACTCAGACTCATGTCCATCAAGTTGGTGATGCCATCCAGCCATCTCATCCTCTGCCATCCCCTTCTCCTCCTGCCCCCAATCCCTCCCAGCATCAGGGTCTTTCCCAATGAGTCAACTCTTTGCATGAGGTGGCCAAAGTATTGGAGTTTCAGCTTTAGCATCAGTCCTTCCAATGAACACCCAGGACTGCTCTCCCTTAGGATGGACTGGTTGGATCTCCTTGCAGTCCAAGGGACTCTCAAGAGTCTTCTCCAACACCACAGTTCAAAAGTATCAATTCTTTGGCGCTCAGCTTTCTTCACAGTCCAACTCTCACACCCATACATGACCAGTGGAAAAACCACAGCCTTGACTAGACGGACCTTTGTTGGCAAACTAATGTCTCTGCTTTTGAATGTACTATCTAGGTTGGTCATAACTTTCCTTCCAAGTAGTAATCATCTTTGAATTTCATGGCTGCAATCACCATCTGCAGTGATTTTGGAGCCCAAAAAAATAAAGTCTGACACTGTTTCCCCATCTATTTCCCATGAAGTGATGGGACCAGATGCCATGATCTTCGTTTTCTGAATGTTGAGCTTTAAGCCAACTTTTTCACTCTCCTGTTTCACTTTCATCAAGAGGCTTTTTAGTTCCTCTTCACTTTCTGCCATAAGGGTGGTGTCATTCGCATATCTGAGATTATTGATGTTTCTCCCAGCAGTCTTGATTCCAGCTTGTGCTTCTTCCAGCCCAGCGTTTCTCATGATGTACTCTGCATATAAGTTAAATAAGCAGGGTGACAATATACAGCCTTGATGTACTCCTTTTCCTATTTGGAACCAGTCTATTGTTACTCATAAGTATTCAAAATATTTTTCATATCTAGTGTTTATTATTACACTTTGTAGAGCCACAAATGTGACTGATAGAATTTAAACTGTGGTGCTTATTAACCAAAGCAACACTTTCTTTTGGGTGTCCATGGATTTTCATCTGACTTATTTCTGTAGGAAACTGCATCCTTTTTACATGATATCTCATCTCTTTTGTCTTTACACAGAAAATTAACAAATTAATATTTAACAGTTGAACATAAATTTAATAAATTAACAAATACTTTCAACTTCTTCTGGTTTGAGGAGTAACTTTCTGATTACACTTAGAAGATAATTTCTCCAATTTGGTCCCCTTGGGGACACTTGTTTTGCCTGCAGAGGTATTTAATAATTGCTTGGCTAAATTAATTGGAATTGTCGGTTAAAAGCATCAGAACGCACTTTAGCTGGTTTTAACAGGAAAAAAAAAATAACTTTATTGAAGGGTATTAATAGAAAGTCCAGAAAAGTAGACACAGGAGGTATGTAGTCAAGCATAGTACCAATGACAACAATAACGATCTTTCTAGTAAGCACATCTTTACCTTCCCTTGCTGCTGCTACTGCTAAGTCGCTTCAGTCATGTCCGACTCTGTGTGACCCCATAGACGGCAGCCCACCAGGCTTACCTATCCCTGGGATTCTCCAGGCAAGAACACTGGAGTGGGTTGCCATTTCCTTCTCCAATGCATGAAAGTGAAAAGTGAAAGTGAAGTTGCTCAGTCGTGTCTGACTCTTAGCAACTCCATGGACTACAGCTCACCAGGCTCCTCCATCCATGGGATTTTCCAGGCAAGAGTGCTGGAGTGGGGTGCCATTGCCTTCTCTGTTACCTTCCCCACTTGCATCCATAACATTTAGGACTGACTGCATGCTAGAAATTCTATATCTGCCATTTGCCATTCTACAATAACCAAAAGTCTCTTCTACTGAGAAGGTCTCTGAATAGGGCCCTATAAATGACTCCATTGTTAGCTTCTAAAACCATGGTTTCCACTGATGCCTTTATTTATGTATTTATTTTTGGCCTGTTAACACACAGTTTATATAACAATATGATATAAGAAATGAGTTGGTACAATGCCTTTATTAATAGAACCTGAGTCAGGTGTCAAGGAAATCTGTAAATTAACCTAATTTAGTTAAGAACTAGTTAAGAAAGTAGTTAACCTAGTTAAGAATGTACATTAGGTTCTGCATTGGGAACATGGAAATGACAAAAACAAGAGGAATATATTTAAAGATATTGGTTATCTGTATATGGCAGAACTCTACATTGCCCAGTATTGTGAAGGCTACAGAGTCAAAATGTTCTGAGAACAACTTTCTCAAGTATCACCATATCTTTATGTTGAAATGTTTGGGAATCAAATATAAACTTTTAATTTTGGGTTAATTTACTTTGTAACTTTTCTAAAGTCTGAAATTAACCCCAAATTAAAAGTTTTAAAAATGAAAAATGAAAAATGTGTTTCCCTAATATTTGATCCTAGTGAATATGTTTCTCAAACATCTCAACATAAGCATAATGTTGCCTGTGAATTTAAAATATAGCATTTATCATACTAAAATTACATCCTTCTATATCTAGTCTTTTCATGAAGATTTATGAAATTTAATCATATTGATTTTTTTCATTTTTTTAGATGATCTTATAAATTTTCTCCATCTTCTTTGTGGTATGGTGAATCTTTTAAAAACATTTGCTTGGCATTCTCAATGTAAATCCTAAAGCTTAAAAATTCAAAAGTTAAAAAACTATTTTTATTAAACTAAGAAGCATAATATAATAAAATGTAAATTATATTTGACTATTAAAATAAACATTTTTCATATTTTAAGATTATTCCTTTGTATACTTTAGTTATTCCTTTATATACATATATATCATATGATTCTACTTATGAAACCAGTCCATCCTAAAGGAGATCAGCCCTGGGTGTTCATTGGAAGGACTGATGCTGAAGCTGAAACTCCAACACTTTGGCCACCTGATGCGAAGAGCTGACTCATTTGAAAAGACCCTGATGCTGGGAGGGATTGGGGGCAGGAGGAGAAGGGGACGACAGAGGGTGAGATGGCTGGATGGCATCACTGACTTGATGGACATGAGTCTGGCTAAACTCCGGGAGTCGGTGATGGACAGGGAGGCCTTGCGGGGTCACAGAGAGTCCGACACGACTGAGCGACTGAACTGAACTGACTGAACTTATAAAAATTCTAGGACAGAAATTTATATTATAGTAACACAGATCAGTGGTCATTTTGGGTGAAAGATGAGGGGAGGGAATTGACAGGAAGGACTGTTCTGGGATTATGTAAGTGTTCTATATTTTGACTGAGGTGATTACCTGAGTGTATAAAATTGTCATTATTCATCAAATATGTGATATTTTGATTTATAAGAAATATATGTTTGGTCATTCAGATGACTGAAATATATTCCTGATATATATTTGTTCTTCATCCACGGTTCCTAGTTCACACTTCCCAAAACTCTTGAAATTTTCTGAATGATAGGAACAATGGGAACACCTCTTGTTATAATATTTTGTCTCTTGTCCACAGTTCCTAAAATAGCTTCGGAGCTATAAAGGTGAAATGGGTATCATGTTATTCATAACAAGCCCCTTTCACCACAACTGGATTTATGCTAATGAGGTAATTTTTGGAATGCACCTAAGGATGGGCTGTGGCTGCCATTGGAGTCAGTCATGCAGTTTAGAATTTGAACTTTCTGTCCCCTGTCCTCCCATCAACTTCCTAAAAGAAAAAAGTGTCCAGGATGGAGTTTAGTCACCTGCGGCCAATGATTTCAACAATTATGTCTACATGATAAAGCCTCTATAATAAACCAAAACGATGAGATTCAGAGAGCTCCCAGGATGGTGAACACATGGAGGTTTGGGGAGACTGGCCCATTTAAAGAGGGCAGGGGAACTCTAAGCCCTATCCCCATAACTTGTGCTATGAAAGTGAAAGTTGCTCAGCCGTGTCCGACTCTTTGCGACCCCATGGATTAGACAGTCAATGGAATTTTCCAGGCCAGAATACTGAAGTGGGTAGCCTTTCCCTTCTCCAGGGGATCTCCCCAACCCAGGGATCGAACCCAGGTCTCCTGCATTGCAGGCAGATTCTTTACCAGCTGAGCCACCAGGGAAGCCCAGTGCATCTCTTCAATCTGGCTGATCCTGAGTTACATCCTCTCATTAAAAAACTAGCAGTCTACTAAACAAAATGTTTCTCTGAGTTCTGTAACCCACTCTTACAAATTAATTGAACCCCCAGACAAGGTTGTTGACATCTCCAATCTATAGCCAGTTAGTCAAAAGCACGTGTGACACCCTAGACTGGCATTGAAGTGTGTGTGAGGGGTGAGTCTTCTAGGACCCAGCCCTTAACCCATGGTATCTGACACTAGTGTCAGACAGTGTCAGGGCTGACTTAAATTGCAGGAAATTTAATGCTGTAGCAGAACATTACTTGGTGGTATGATGAGCTGTCCCCCACCACATTCCCCTACACCCTGCCAATGCGCACAATGTAATTGGGTGCAGAATTCTCAACCTGTCTCAATCCACCCACCATTTCAAATGGGTGCATTTCATTTTATGTAAATGATCCTTTAAAGTTGGTATATATATACATATATATATATGTATATATATATTATGATCTCTGTTCTTATAAGTATAAAATTAAATTGAGAACTGATTCATTCATTACAAAATTAAGAGAGTATTACATTACATTACATTACATTACATTACAAAATTAATTTACAGTGGTATTATGGGTAAGTATTTGGTTTTGCCAGATTTGGGGGAATTTTCAGTTTTTTCCATTTAATTGAACCTGAGTTATTATTAGATAAACCCTTATTAATATATTAATATAACATCATATATTTAAACAAAATTAATATATTTCAGAAAATTTAGCTAAGTACAGAATGAAGACAAATTTCAATTGCTTGTCAGACTTTTTACATTCAGTTCAGTTTAGATAAGTTGCTCAGTCATGTCCGACTGAGCATGACCCCATGGATTGTAGCCCAACCAGGCTTCCCTGTCCATCACCAACTCCCAGAGTTTACGCAAACTCATGTCAATTGAGTCAGTGATGCCATCCAACCATCTCATCCTCTGCCATCCCCTTCTCCTCCTGCCTTCAATATTTCCCAGAATCAGAGTCTTTTCCAAGGAGTCAGTTCTTCATATCAGGTGGCCAAAGTATAGGAGTTTCAGCTTCAGGGTCAGTCCTTCCAATGAATATTCAGGACTGATTTCCTTTAGGATTGACTGGTTTGATCTCCTTGCAGTCCAAGGGACTCTCAAGAGTCTTCTCCAACTCCACAGTTCAGAAGCATCAATTCTTCGGTGCTCAGCTTTCTTTATAGCCCAACTCTAACATCCATACGTGAATACTGGAAAAACCATAGCCTTGACTAGATGGAGCTTTGTTGGCAAAGTAATGTCTCTGCTTTTTAATATGCTGTCTAGTTTGGTCATAACTTTTCTTCTAAGGAGTAAGCATCTTTTAATTTCAAACTGCAATCACCACCATCACCACCTGCAGTGATTTTGGAGCACCCCAAAATAAAGTCTGACACTGTTTCTGTTGTTTCCCCATCTATTTGCCATGAAATGATGGGACCAGATGCCATGATCTTCGTTTTCTGAATATTGAGCTTTAAGCCAACTTTTTCACTCTCCTCTTTCACTTTCATCAAGAGAATCTTTAGTTCACATTAAGTATGAAGAAAAATATGTTTAGGAAATCATTTGGCATTTCTGAAGACATTAAGTAAGGAAATGCTTGAAATTTAGTGAAGTAATTTATTAAGTTTGAAATGGATGGTTACTTCAAAATTGGGCAGGTAAAAGAATATAAAAAGATGGCTGGATGGCATCACTGACTCATTGGACATGAATTTGAGCAAGATCTGGGAGTTGGTGATGGACAGAGAAGCCTGCTGTGCTGTAATCAATGGGGTTGCAAGAGTCAGACATGACTGAACAACTGAACTGAAACTGAAAAGAAGACAAAAGTAAATTCACAGAAATTAATAGCAGTTCTTGATGACTTTGGGATATTGAAAATGGAGGGAAATTTAATATAATTTTATGTTTGCAAGTATGACTATAATAGTTATAATGACATAGAAAAAGTCATCTGAATTTATATCAGGGTGGTTGGCTTATGATCATTAGCTACCAGTCTAGTATTATGTGAACATATATTATATATCAGAATATATAATTATATCAACATATATTAATAACATTTATTTAAATAATATGCATTGAAGTCGAGTAGAAAAAAGCTCTCATGTCATAAATTCTAAAACTGAGGTAGAGACTACTTATGTGCTCATGGTCATTGAAGAGTGAGAGTGGGTTAATAATGATAATATTCTTTTTCATATTAACCTTCTACCATGTAAAATTTGTGAGGGCAGGGACTTTGTCCCATCCAGTACTAGAAGAACACCTGGAACTCAAGCATGCTGCACATGTATGTTAAATGTGTGAGTACATCAACTCTAGTGAAATGGCAACTCACTCCAGTGTTTTGCCTGGAGAATCCCAGGGACAGAGGAGCCTGGTGGGCTGCTGTCTACGGGGTCGCACAGAGTCGGACACGACTGAAGCAACTTAGCAGCAACAGCAGCAGCAGTGAATTGCCTCAAATAGTTCACCCAAACACCACACATATTGAACATTTGAATTGCATTAAGGCAACAGTACATTATAAGAATACCCTGGTAAACTTCAGTTGCTGAGGTTGTTAAGGCAAAATGATTGCCCTCAAGAAGTAAGAACCTAGAGGGGACTTCATTTTACCCCAGCATAATATTATCCTGCTCTGACCTCCCACACCATTCCTACACTCTCTACTTCTCCCCCTTTATCCTAATCCCTAGAGGACCAAGGAAGAATAGATTTGGTAGGGATTGAAGACTAGATAGCAAATCACGTTCCCACTGGAAGTAGAGTTGGCTTTCTTTTCCATTTCTATAGAACATTCCATTTTATTCCACATTGTCTTTATATGTCAGACTTTTTGGTATACATTGAATTAAATCACTAAAAAATTAAAATGATTCTTCAGAGAATGTGGGAAAGTTTTAAAATCTTCATTTACTTGATGACATCTCTCAATGTCAGTTTTCCATGAAGCATTTGATCAATTTTCAACACAGACACAGCATCAACACAGTGTCAAAGACTGTCTCTATCACAGCTGGCATTGCAATAGAGCTGTTCATTTCTTATGAAATTATGTTCCCTTTGTGACATAAGCAGAACATAAATAAATGTGTTGGAAGAAATTATTTTCATGATTTTAATATGCTCCATATATTCATGATAAGGGCCATGATCAAACATGTTTTCATTTGATAAACCCACTGAACAGATGATCTATAATTCTTTTGGATGCAAAAATCTAAGCAATATTTAAAAATCATGAGCACCCACATCAGGATTGATACTGCGTAAGGTTACTCTAATTTTCCTGTGAAGTCCAGGTGCTGTAACAATTATGGCTCATTATGTTGTCAAAGAAAGACCTGTATTCAGTAACTATTTCCAACTCAAGACAGACTGTGCTGATGCCAACGGGCTTTTCAATAACCTGTGACAATCCAGCCTGCAGAGGTTAGAATTTAGCCTCTACACTGTCATCTTTTTGTCTCAGTTCCTAAATCATCTGGCTTATTTGCAGAGATCACAGATAAATCCCTTGTTCATGTTCATTCTTGACAAGTTCTTCCTCTCAGTTCTCAGTATAATAAACATGATTTTCTAATGATTATCTTCTTCAGATTACTTATGGCTTTCATCTAGCACAGTACATGAAGGCAGAGGAGAAGGCAATCCAAACAGAACATGCAGCTTTTAACTTAGCTTCCATGGAGGGAGCAAGAGGTCTTTCACTTAGAATATTTCCTTCATCTCCTTGGCTGTGCACCTTGTCCTTTTCTGGTCATCTCTTGTGACCTTGTTTATATAAAGTGACTCTGGTGCCTGTTCCTCTTCTAGATTATGATCAGCCAGAAACCCAGGGAATATTTGCATGACACTCAGTAATTCATATGTTTCTGATAAAAGCGTAATATATATCCTGTTTTAGAAATACAAATAAAATGACTGAATCATTACATTTTCTGATCTGTCATGCAAGAATTTAAATGTAAGATTGTCATTTAAACTTACAAAACTGCTTTGTTTAAAAATACATTTCTTTTCTCCAATTTGAAAATAAAATGCCATAAAAGCTTAAAAGCAATGGTTCATTGGTTGTTATACAGAGAAATTTTTTAAGAAAAGGAATCAAAAAAGTGTTTAGATTATTTGGATTAAAATTCAGTATATTTGTTGCCAATCTGAAAAAGGGTACTTGAAGAAAGAAAAAGGATGAGTGTTTCCCTTAATTTACTCCTGCTTTCTGATACAAATATTTTATATTTGGATATCTAAAGAAGTCTTGAGTTGAGATAACTGAAATGTGAAAAAGTGCATAAAAAGAAAACCATGGCTCTTCAAATGAAATAAGCCACAAAGTCACCATCTTTATCATTAAAACTATTATCACACCAGACTTATAAAAATATAACAGTGATGATGTTAATGAAGGAAAAAGAGATGGAGAAGCAGCAGCTGTATTGTGAACATTATTTTATATCTTGATAATGCCATTTTTTAAAATCAGCTCTTCAGTGGAAATGTTGGGGAACAAACTTTTTAAAAGATCTGTCTGGCATGAATAGTCCCAGCAACTATTGTATAAATATATACAATATATTGGTATATTGGTATATATGACTCAGATGGTAAAAAAGCTGCCTGCAATGTGGGAGAATTGAGTTTTTTCCCTGATTGGAAAGATCCCCTAGAGAAGGGAATGGCAACCCACTTCAGTATTCTTGCCTGGAGAATTCAATGGACAGAGGAGCCTGGTTGGCTAGAGTCCATGGGGCCACAGAGAGTTGGACACGACTGAGAGACTCACAATTTCCCTTTTCACTTCATAGTGAATATACGAATATTTATACATATATATAAACATACTATATATACATACGCATATAAGTATAATGTAAGTGTACATATATTACTATATTTAATCCATTTAGATTTTGTAGTGCTTCTGTTTAAAAGACGATAAGATCCACTTTGGGTTAAAGGTAAATACATTTGATTCACTGAATACAACATGCCCAAATGAAAGAAATACCAAAGGGTAGGTAGCCAAAACCTTTAATGGCAAAATACTCTGAGCACATAGAATTTTCTTTTTCTTGCTGCAAGAAATTACATTGTTGATTACTTATCACAATGAAGAGGAAAACTAGGATAATTAAATTAATTTATTTGCTCATAAACTTTAGTGCATTTGATGATGTATAAGGCTCTAACTAGCTCAATAACCAAATCGGAAATGTTTTCAAGCAAAAATCATTTTGCACATTTGTAAGTGGCTATGATATCTGTACAAATGAAACAACATCCTTGGTAATAGATAACTCAACTTTACATATGCACTCCTATTATCCATGACTGTAGCCTTCTGAATACAGACATATTATGTTCTTACTTAGTTCAAAAATGCTATGAGAACCTAATACTTTGCATAAAATGAATCTAAAAATATTCCAGGCCCTATATGCATGCTCAGTTGCTCAGTTAACTGTAGCCCACCAGGCTCTTCTGTTCATGGAATTTTTCAGGTAAGAATACTGGAGTGGGTTGCCATTTCTTCTTGCAGGGGATCTTCAAAATCCAGGGATCGAACTCATGTCTCCTGCATTGCAGGAGGATTCCTTACTGTCTGAGCCAACAGGAAACCTTATTAGTGATCAAATGTTTCAATACTAATGATTTATACTCTTAGTATTTAGTTTTGATCCATATTAAAAGTTGCTGAGGGAACTTCCCTGGCAGTCCAGTGGTTAAGACCTCGCCTTCCAAAGCCAGGGTAGAAGTGTGGATTCAATCTCTGGTTGGAGAGCTAAGATCCTACATGTACCCTGGCCAAAAAAACAAAACATAAAACAGAAGCAAAATTTTAACAAATTCAATAAAGATTGCGATAATGATCCACATCAAAAAAATCCTAAAAAATAAAGTTGCTGGGCTTAGGAGAGGTGATATATTTAACTTTATCAGTCATTCATACTTAACATGAATCAGTTTTTTATCATGCTCTGCCCTGAGAATTATAAATAGGAGATAGGAGAGAGGATAGTTCCAAGGAGCTAAGTGCCTGAGATTGGAGGGGAGGCCACCACAGAGGAGGAGAGAATAGGAAACTAACTTTGTTTATTTCACTGCTATTTAATCTGTGCTGTAAAGCAAGGAAGGACACTGATTCACTCTTTAAACTAGGCAAACTGGCATTATGTTCTGAGGCACGTGGACATTATTGACAATGTCTGGTTGACATTTTAGTTCCTTTCTTTGACATTTGTCTTTGTTAGGCTTGAAAAAGGTATCATTATCTTCAATGTTCTTCCCCACCCTCAATCCCTGCCCCCATTCTACAATGCATAGTGAAATAAAAAAAAGATCTATACTTGATCTTTTCTTGACTCCAGTTTCTTCAGGAATAGTACATGTGAATGTACAATTGTTGTGAATGGCGTTAAATTTATAATGTGATTTCTTTATCTATTCATTTGCCAGATAATAGAGAAAGAACTGGTGGAGCTGAGGTCAAATCGACATATACAGAAGATATGTGATTTCAGAGCTGGAGACAGCTCCACACACATGGGTTGACTGTCACAGCTACAGAACTGTCATCCCCATCATGCTTAGGCATATTAAACGGCACGACACTTCAGCAGGGCATGTCAATTCACTGAAGAATGATAAAGACTAAGCTGCACGCATGCTAATCTGGAAAGTGTTAGAAAACTGCCTTGTAGCCTATGATTCTAGTTTGAAAAACGACATTGTCCAGCCTGTCGTCATAACAAGGGAAAAGACTTGTTTACAAAATGGCAAGCTTTAGGTGGAAATTTCTGACTTCTTACTCCTGGTTTTTTTATTAAGTAGGAATCAAGACAATGGGATTTAAGGATGCAACATGTACATCTCATACAGAGGTGGAATAAAAATGAGCAACGAGGGCATATCTGAGAAACATAACCAGTCTAGAATTCAAGATATTAAGAAACATGATGATTCCAAAATTAAGCAATCTAATAGTGAGCAATAAACAACAGAAGTCAGCAATAGCTGAGCAAATGAAAAACACAGATGTAAGGGAATCTTACTTTTCTTGATTTTTAGAAGTAAAAACCATTTATTTCTCTCAGGAAAGAAATTAAAATTTTAAAAGCCATAATTAATATTCACATCTCTTAAATTGAGTTTTTTTTTTAAAGAGGAAATGGTTGTTTCTAAGAATTTCATTATCTGATTATAGCTTAAGTTGATTTATAGCATTTTCTTATTTACACAGGTATGGGTCCAAATTAGATTCAATGGCAAAAATCTGATACCATTCAGAGATAGAATTTGAACACAGATTCAGTGATGCAAGACCAATGGGAAAATAATGGTGCTTCTCCCATATTGGTACAATGCTGCTTACTATTAAATGTGAAGAATTAGGCAAGTCTATCAAACACATTTTAGAATTGTACATATGATACAGTCAGCTATACTCATTTCTTGAGAATAATGAAAATATACATTATTATACATTATAGTTTCAGGAAATGAGTATAGCTGATCATATCATGTGTACAGTGACTTTTGATAGGTCACATTCCCCCAGCGAATTCATGATTTTACCTTTAATGATTTCAATTTATTTTGTAGGGAAACAGTCCATTAAAAAACTGCTATGCTATTTTTAATTACACATTTTCATTCTTGGTTTTTGAACCAGGGCTTGGCCAGCAAATCAAGTGACTTTGATCAAAGTCTTTGGAAAATGTAATGTTTTAAGGACACGTTTAATTGGATCACAGTTTGAAGTGGTAGCAAAGTGAGTTTGCCCTTTGTCATAAGGTACCTAGGAATCCTGATCTATATTCCTGATTGCTATTGATTTTTCTAGATTTCATTATAAAATCAATAACTGTTGCACAGGGTAAAATAGTTTACAAGGGTTGCAACATACTGTGGACTTCTGAAAACATACTGAGCTCCGTGAGCCACCCAGGCAGCCAATTAGGAGAAAACATCTATTAGGTAAAAACAGGGCAGTGCCATTGACTGCTATTGATTTTCTTAGCCCTGTGAAAAGACAATCAATTAGATAAAGAAGGCTAATGTTACAGCTGCAATTTAATAACCCCTAAAAAAAGAAGGAGGGCTATTGATTCCTGACATGGAATGTTGAGGCTTATTGAAATATACTGAACTTCACCTGTCTTTTAATCAGGCCTGCAGAGAGGAAAGGAAGCCAGCCTTTCCTGCCTTGTGGTAGAGAATCCCAATTATGAAAGAGCCTTGGTGAGGCCGGACCTAAGAGATGCAAATGAAACAGAACTTTAGAAGAAACACAAGCCCGGATTGAATACGAAATCATGGAAGCTATTGACAGAAACTGTCTTGGTGAAGGTTGTTTCTTTTTCCGCACAGAGCTCACCAGAGTACCACCTGTCATTTTCAAAAGCAAAGTCAGTTTTGCCAACCAGCCGTGAATGACAAATAAAGCTTTATATGAAACACAAGGGCATATTATGTGCTATTGTGAGTTCTGCTAAGTGCTAATTTATCTGGCTTGTTCTCTTCAGCAAACACAGGCACAGACACATGAAATAATCCATCTAATTATGTAGCTATTTAGGAGAAAAACAAAGCAAGGTGTTTTTGTGTGTTGCAGAAGGTACATGATACAAGAAAGGTTTTCACAAAACCTAACACAGCTAATGAAAATAAATGAAATGCTGTAAGCTGTGACAATTTTAGAACAAATAAACTTTTGCCAGTTTTGGATTTAGGGAGTCCCAGCTGCTTTTCATAAATAGATGAGTACTTTCATTCACCTTTTTATAGTCCCTAATTGGAAATGGCTAATAGGCCTTGTCCCTTTCAAGTATAAAATCTGGGCTAAAATACCTCATATAGATATTTTCTTTATGCTTTTCTTTTCTATTGCATGTATTTGATCCTTTCTCCCTCATTATATATATGCCTTTTTACCAGCAGACAGCTGCTATTCACAATAATTGCTAGGGCAGTCAATTATACTTTAAATAGACCTACTTGAGGACAAATGGTGGTCTAAATTGTACTGTAGGCATACCATACACAAAGACTATGTCATTTCTAGTATCTGAAATATTCTAAATATTCCTGAGCCCTGATACAGTTTATATATCTTAGCATGTCAAAGACATTCCCCCAAATATTTCCTGAATACAGTATCCTATTCTGTAAGTCATTACTTAATTACTTAAATTTCTATTTATGAACAGAATATATTGTGCTAATTCCCTCTTGTGTATTTAGATAGCATAAATCTGTGTGGGAGGGAATCTATTTTATTAGTATTTCCTTTTTGTTTAAATCCATGTAAATTCAATACGCAGGTATGCTTCTAGTCATTAACATGGATGTTTAAAATAAGTTCTCGAAAGGGTGTATTTTCCTTAGGAATTATACATTTGTAAAAAACAAAAAACTTTGTTGTTTTGGATAAAGAATTAAATTTCAGAATGTAATCACAATCACACACACAATCACAATGTGATTACAATCAAATGTGTGTAAAATATATGTCTTGTTACAATCGTGCTTTACATACATAGCATTTGTATTACAAATACTACTAGAAGCAGGTCACAAGGGAGACCATTGGGCTTCTGTATGTAACAATATAACATTGGAATAATAGTCAACACATTATTCACTGGCAAGGAGACTGCAATCTCTGAAAATCTAAAATACAATGTTATAGATAAACCACAGTAATGATATTTTTATAATCAAAATTTCTGCTTATGAAACTGTTTATCTAATTTAAAAATTAAAAATATAATTTATCTTGCCTCTTGGAACATCATACCAAAATGTCACATATTCTTTCATTGGTTTTCAGTTGCAAAACAATAGATATAGGTCATTTATTCTCAAAAGTGTATGCTGCTATTGAATTTATAAAATATATCTTTTTCTCATCAATTTCCTGTGTATTTGGAGTAAAATGTCACACCTCCTAGGTATCTTGGATGAATGTGTTCTGAATTGTACTTTGACCTTAAAGGTTGAAGATAGCTCTCCTGCCGTTAGATAAAGCATAAGTGAATATTATATATATATATGTATATATATATATAATGTAAATAAAATCTAAGTTATAAAAGGGTAAGAGTCTATAAAAGAAGGGTAATGAAAGTGCATATTTAAATATCAATGAATGAGCTTTTCGACAGTTACACCTCTATTAGAAATATTGAAGAAGCATTTAGCTGTCCAACAGGCAATATAAGAACCCTTCACTCAGATATTATCCCTCAATATTCTAAGACTGCAAAAATAAAAACTTCACTTTAAATCCCATGGTGAGAGTAGCAACAAAGTCAAGTAACATTTTCCAGACCTCAAAAAGTGTTTTATGAATGAGGGAGTGTAAATGAATTAAAAAGATTTTTGATGGGGATGGTAGAGGACGTTGGGCATCGAGGCGCACTAGTGGTCAAAACCTGCCTGCCAGTGGGTAAGAGACGTTGGTTCAATCTCTGGGTCTGGAGAATCCCCTAAAGGAGGGCATGGCAACCCTCTCCAGTATTCTTGCCTGGGAAATCCCTGACAGAGGAGCCTGGCAGGCTAGAGCCCATGGGGTCGCAAAAGAGGTGGACGTGACTCAGTGACTAAACAGCAGTTAATGGTATAGTTGCTTAAAAATTTTGAAGGATTTAACTTATGAATGCACATTTTAAAAAATTTCCTTATTCCAGTAGCATAGGGTAATATATATTTTAAAGTGAGAATTTAATAAACTATGCAAATACCCTCCCCTTCTACCCAGAGTGTGTGTGTGTATGCTTTGAATGTGCAAAGTGTGACTGAAATTTGGTTGATTTGAAATGATTATTTTATTTGAAATGGAATGGAATTAACATTTACTGTAGGACTTCCCTGATGGCCCAGTGGTTAAGAATCCGCCTGCCAATGCAGGGAACACTGGTTGATCCCTGGTCTGAGAAGGTTATGCATGCCATGGGGCAACTAAGCCCATGTGCCACAACTATTAAACCTGTGCCCTAGAGCCTGCGAACCACAGCTTCTGAGCCCACCTGCTGCAACTACTGAAGTCTGTACACTGTAGAGCTGTGCTCTGCAACAAGAGAAGCCACCACAGTGAGAAGCTCATGCACTGCAACTTTCTCAGGGAATAGCATCTGCTCACCACAACTAGAGAAATCCCACGCACAGCACTGATGACCCAGTGCAGCCAAAAATAAATTAGTTAATTAAATTAAAAATGTTTAAAACCTACTGTAAACTTCACCTGGTGGAAGACTTTTGAGCTAGAATTGATTAGACTATTTTAATTCTGCTTTTATTATACAACTGGGGCAAATGGAGGCAAATCTGTCAACATTTATCTCCTTCTTTGTATGCAAATTACATGACTAATATGAAAATATGTTTCCATCACAAAAATGGTAAGATATAGGATTCCAAATCAATAGATAAGTCTCTTAAAATGGTTAGCATAAGAAATTGAATGATGAATCCTCTCTTTAGGAGTGTTACTTTTACTAGCCCTTGCTATTTTGATTTTAAGAGATAATAGTTTAAATCAGAGGTTCTCAACAGAGAATAATGTTCTCTAATTTTGATCAATGGACAACTCTGGAAACACTTTGGTTGTCATGATTAGGGAACAGAGGGCTCCTGAGCTCTAGTGGTTAGAGACCATATCTAGCAATGCACAGGATAATACCATAAAACAAAGAACTATTCAGCCCAAAGTGTCCTTAGCACTGCTGTTGAGAAACCCTAGTTTAGAAGTATGACCTTTGCTTTCATTGTCTTGTGCATCATTTTGCTTTCATTTTCATATGTGTCATATGCATACTGGACATGTGTATACGCTGAAGATCAAATAGAAACACTCCAAAATTCTGTATATATTAAATCCTTTATTACTGGTACAATGGAGGGCTGAGTTGTCTTGAGGATGCCATAATTTCTTTTGGGGATGAACTCTTTCTTCAGTCCCACATAGGCACTGCATGGGAATCCAGATGTATAATTTTTAGGAAATTATTGTGTTAATTTTTTTCCTTACTACATTAATTGAAGAGCATGAAAAAAGATATTGACAAGTGAATTTGTTAATTCATTATCCACAATTATTTTATAAGAGTTTTGCTCTAGACACAGAATTCCATTATAACATGCTTACCTAGATTGTTTAGTCACTAAGTCATGTCCGACTCTTGAAACCCCATGGAATGTAGCCTGCCAGGGTCCTCTCTCCATGGGATTTCCCAGAATACTGGAGTGGGTTGCCATTTTCTTCTCTAGGGAAATCTTCCTTACCAAGGATTCGAACCCAGTTCTCCTGCACTGCAGGCAGATTCTTTACCGACTGAGCTACTAGAGAAACCCATAATTACCTTGGTATACATGAAATTTCCATCATCTCCAAAACTGATATTCATGCCCTAAGCATTACATTTTCATTTACATAACAAATGGCTGCCCTGTAGAACAAAGAGCTACAAAATTATGTGCGTATATCTGAATTCAGAACCGTTTTGCAGATATGGAAAGAAAACACGTTTGAAAGAATCTCATTTTCTTTATTCTAAGAATCTTACACATTCTGTTTTTTAACTATTGTTAATTTGGTAAGAATTGTGCTTTTGGACCAACAGGATGACAGGCTAAATGTTGAGACTTCAAATTTTACAGCTAAACTCTACAGCGTCCCGCTTCAGTGCTTCATTTTGTTGTCACCTCCTTTTACAGAGATACAAATTCTTTTTCTTTTTCCTTTCTAATTGTATTGCCTTTATTCAATTTGAAAATATGGTTACTTTCTTCATATTCTTCTTAGTTCTGCTTTGTTTTTTAATTGAAGTATGCCGTTGCTGCTAAGTCGCTTCAGTCCTGTCCAACTCTGTGCGACCCCATAGACAGCAGCCCACCAGGCTTCTCCATCCCTGGGATTCTCCAGGCAAGAACACTGGAAAGGGTTGCCATTTCCTGCTCCAATTGAAGTATAGTTGATTTATAATGTTGGAGACAGAGGATCTTGGTCTATCACTTCATTATTAAAATTTAAGATGAATAACAAAGTTAGTGGGACTCATTTTTTAAAATTTGGTATTCAAAGTTTGTAAATTATCCTCAAAAGTTTCATTTTTAATGCTTGAATTGTAGAATAACATTGAAAATCTATATAGCTTAATAAAAATTAAAATATTTGTACTTGTCTGAATCCATATAACTGGAAAAATTAGATATTAACTTGTGGTTGAGGACATGTAAAATTTTGAAGCAACATTTATCAGCTCATCTACCCATGACTTTCCACTTAACCCTATACTGAACATTTATTCAAAATAATTAATAATGTTTATCATCAGTTCAGTTCAATTCAGTTGGTCAGTCGTGTCCAACTCCTTGCAGCCCCGTAGACTGCAGCATGCCAGGCTTCCCTGTCCATCACCAGCTCCCAGAGTTTGCTCAAACTCATGTCCATTGAGTCAGTAATGCCATTCAACCATCTCATTTTTCCTTTGCTTTCAGAACTCCTTGATTATGTAATAGTGTCACTGTTTTGCTACATTTGCCTTCCTATTTATATTAAAATTGATTGCATTCTTATTTTAATAGGAATGGCTAAACCCTAAACTTCTTGAGAGAAGATATATTTAGTTGATCTGTGTTCATGCTCATAATGCCTAACAAAACTGGCTTTTAAGAAACACTTGTTGAAATTAAAAAAAAAAATCTTTAGTGGATAAATTATGGTGTACTTACAATTTCTTGATATTTGTTCATATATCGTTCAAACTATTGCTCACAACCTTCTTGAAACTCTCTATTTTTACTTTACAAAAAGTGCACTATCTCATTCTTCTTGAGATTCTTTTTCCATCTGCTTGCCATTTCTTTTCCTTTTCTTAAGTGTATATGATCTCCAACATTCGTTCCCCATCCATCTTCTCTGTATTTCCCATCTTCCCTTGGCTTCCTCAAAGATCTAACCCAGTGAGGTTATGTCGGTTCTCACGTAGTCACTATCTTGCCTTCATTTGGGGAACTCAGGCAATAGCATTGGCCATGTCTATGTGCATGCATATGGTAGGTGAGTGTGTGCTAAATCACTACAGTTGTGTCTGACTCTTTGTGGCCCTGTGGACTGTAGCCCACCAGGCTCCTCTGTCCATGGGATTCTCTAGGCAAGAACACTGGAATGGATTGCCATGCCCTCCTCCAGGAGGATCTTCTGGACCCAGGTATTGAACCTGGGTCTCCTGCATCTCCTGCATTGGCAGACGGGTTCTTTACCACTAGTGCCACCGGGGAAGTCCCCATTTCTACATACCTCCTGCTAATGGCAATAAATTCAAAACAAAATTAATGGTAAGGAGCATTTCACTGTATTATTCTATTTTTGTAAAATTATTCTGTAACTAGAGTAAGGATATAGTTAAAAATGTTAATACAATGAGAATTTCTAATGTAAATTTTAATATACTGGAAATAATAAACAAATTGCTTCAAAGCAGAAGATAAAGTATGTATACTCTGTTACTTCTAGGCCACTGAATATACTAAAGTTATTAAAAAATATGGTATTCTAAAGTCAATTAATTAAATTAAAATTGGATTCCAAATATGTCATTAAAAGTAAATAAAAATATTTGCAAAGAAAGATGCCTGGTATAGTTCTTTTTTAAATTAAATATGGAAATAGTTATATTGCTATCAACAGTAATCTCCATTAATAATTCATACTAGTAAAGTAATGCAGTTATGGCTTATTTCACTTTAATTTGCTCATTTATTATTTCTAACTTTTCCTCAGATATCTATATGCATACATGTAGGCACAAATGTAAACAAGAAAATATTATTTTAAAATAAATAATGCTCAATGGCTTTTTCTTTCTGCAGGGAAGAAAACCATTTCACTGCCAATAATACCTGAAATTTATGGACAAATTCTCAAACAATTTATTTAGGAAACAAAGAAGAAATTGAATTTTGTTAAGAGCACATACAAAAAATGAAAATATTTACTACTTTTTATCTCTTTAATTTACTTTGGAGTTTTGTATGCTGAGTTGACACTGTCTTATACTAGCTGGAGGAGGGCACAACAACCCACTCCTGTATTCTTGCCACGAGAATCCCATGGACAGAGAGCCTGGTGGGCTTCCATCCCTGGGTTGGGAAGAACCCCTGGAAGAGGTCACAGCAACCCACTCCAGTATTCTTGCCTAGAGAATCCCATGGACAGACAGTCTGGTGGGCTACAGCCCATAGAATCACAAAGAGTTGGACACAAATGAAGCTATTTAGCAGACCTTATACTAGAAAAGCATATACTTTCTATGGGTAAGTTTTAGAGTTTCAAGGTGTGGATAGTATGAGACACTGAGTAATGGCATGAAAAGGAGACAAGAAGATTGGAAACATTCATTTTGGGGAATTATATATAAAAGGGCAAAACCATAGGGGTGATTCTGACAATAGAATTAGTTAACTTTAGCTGAAATGTAAGCTTCAAAAGTCTATAATGAAAACTAAACTAAATAAAGTACATGTTTAGAAAAGCTTTTGAAGACTGTCAAAATAATCCCATACCAATAATTTACAAAATACTCTAGAATGTACAAGGATGTTGGGTGAGATTGCTTTCTTGGTCACTGAATTAGGATAAACCTTAAAACTGGAGTAGGGGGTCCTAACTTTTCTGCATGACAAATATAGTTATAGTCAAAAGAAAATGTTTTAGTTGAGGTTTACTATGAGGCAAGAAAGTCAAACTTAGTGTCATCAGTTACCACCCTGTTACTCTCAAGTCTACATTTAAAACAAGCAAAAAAGCACCATAGCAGGAGTGAGTGAGCTGAGAGTAACAGGCCTTGTGAGAAATGTCTCTAAGCCAAGAAAAGAGGCCAGAGAGACCTGCATAGAATCATGCCTAGAAACTGCTGACTACAACAGTTAGAGACCGAATTCTTATTTCTTAACTGGGTATTTTCTGAATTGCTGCATCTATAATTCCCTAAGTTCAGTTCAGTTCAGTCACTCAGTTTTGTCTGACTCTTTGTGAACCCATGGACTGTAGCACTCCAGGCTTCTCTGTTCTTCACCATCTCCCAGAGCTTGCTCAACTCATATCCACTGAGTCAGTTATGCCATCTAACCATCCCATCCTCTGTCGTTCCCTTCTCCTCCCGCCTCAGTCTTTCCCAGCATCAGGGTCTTTTCAAGTGAGTCACTTCCATCAAGTGGTTTTATTCTTGCAAAATGTACTGACAGAATCCTTGGGGACCTATCACAAGATCTTCCTAATTTGGGGGCAAAAGTGAACACAAGCCTCTGTTTGATATTTCTAAAGGTAGGAGGTATAAAAAAAAATGGCCTCACCTAGCAAAGTAAGAAGGGGCAAGGCAGTTGTGGGCCTGATTACTCAAGTCTACCGATTTAAATGTTAATCACATATTTTTTTTTAAAGTACCATCACAGCAATATCTATACTAATGTTGGATAAACAATTGGGCACCATAGCCAGGCCAAGTTAATACATAAATGTAACCATTTCAACCTGCCCCTCGCTAAACAACTCGATATTCATATACATCCCCTGAAACCTTACTTAATATCCAAATTAGGATAATAATAAGGTCATACTTCCACCTAACATGATACAACTATCCTCATGCATCTGAAAATTCACTAACTCCCCAGAAGAGAAGGCAAGAGTCCTTGGGTGATCTTAATTCTTTGCTTTAATATCCTGTCACTTAAATACTGTGAAGTAAAACCAATGATAATTAAAGGTTATAATGTAAAGTTAGTGTATCTTATACAATAAAAGGTTAAGAGAGAAAAAAATAGATAATTGTTACACACACGCACTCAACACAAAGCAAGGAAGAAATATTCACGACAATTACTATTCTTGTTTCTCTAACTGCCATTTGGTTGTAGCTGATAACTTGTGACTATCTTCTTCCACTATCCATTCTCTATTTCTTTTGTAGTACACCACCTACAAAAAGTGTAACATATGCTAATATGGATACCTTAAGTAGAAGAAAGGAAAAAAAAAGAACAAAAGAAATATTTGAAGTAATAATGACTGAGAATTTGCCTGACAATGTCAGACACCAAACTACAGATCCAGGAAATGCAGAGAACATCAAGGAGGGTAAATGCAGGAGAAAAACAAAAAACAAAAAAACCTAGGCATATCATATCCTAACTTCAGAAAATCAAAGATAAAAAGAGAATTTTGAAAAAAGTCAGAGGAAAAATACACCTTCTCTATAAAGGAACAAGGTACACTATATCTGACTGACTTCTCAGATTGCTTAAAACATTCTTGTTTAGTTACTTGGTCATGTCTGACTCTTTGAACCCCTTTGGATTGTAGCCCACCAGACTTCTCTGCCCATGGGATTTTTCAGTCAAGAACACTGGAGTGGGTTGCCATTTCCTCCTCCAGAGGATCTTCTCAACCCAGGGATTCTACCCTCATCTCCTTTGTCTCCTGCATTGCAGGTGGATTCTTTACCCTCTGAGCTATCAGGGAATCCTGACTTCTGAGAGAACAGGCAAATGAGAAAAAAGTGGAGTGAAATATTTAAAATGTTAAGAGTAAAACCCACTAACCTAGTATTCTGTATCCTGGAAAATCATCTTTCAGAAGTGAAGGAAAAATAAAGAGCTTCTCAGACAAAGAAAAACTGAGGCAATTTGTTGCAAGTAGATCTACACTGTAAAAAAGTCTCAAAAGAAAATTCCTTAGAAATAAGGATAATGATAAAGGTTAGATATTAAGATCTACATAAATGAACAGCATCAGAAAAGGAATAGGTGAAGGTAAAATAGTACTTTTATTTTTTTATTCTTAATTGATCCAACATTTAACAGTCTTTCAAAATAATACTAGCAGCAATATATTTATATACATTTACATACAAGTGAAGTGAATGATAGCAGTGGTAAAAAGGGCATGATGGAAAAATTATGATCATTTTGTCACTATAGGAAATTTTATTATCTATAATTTATTATCTATAAAGCCATATAGCGTTATTTGAAAGTGGATTTGGATTAGTCGTAAATGTATATTGCAAACAAATCTATATGAGGAAAACTACAAAACTCTGATGAAAGAAATCAAAGAAGAATTAAATAAATGAAGAGCTATTTCATGTTAATTTTGACTCAATATCATTCAAATATCAGGTTTTTCCAACTTGAAATGTAGACTCAACACAATTAACAATCAAAATCCCAGTAAGTTATTCTGTGGACAGTGACAAACTGATTCTAAAATTTATATGGAGAGAAAAAAACCCAGAGTATTCGATACAATATTGAAGAAGAATAATGTTGAATTACTAACACTGTTCAACTTCAAGACTTACTACATAGCTCCATTGGTGGCAGAATAAGGGAATAGATAAATGGATCACACACACACACAAATATAGTCAACTGGTCTTTGATGATGGAGCAAAGGCTTTAAAGGAGAAAAGATATATATTCAAGTTTTTAAAAAATGAACCTAGACAGGGATTTTGCACCCTTCATACAAGTGCATGCATGCTAAGTCGCTTCATTTGTGTCCAACTCTTTGTGACCCTATGGACTGTATCCCACCAGGCTGTCTGTCCATGGTATTTTCCTGGAAAGAATAAATACTGGAATGGGTTGTTGTGCCCTCCTCCAGGGGGTTTTCACAACCCAGGGATTCAATGTGCATCTCTTCTGTCTCCTGCATTGGTAGGGGGGTTCTTTACAAACAGACAATCAGACAGACAGACAGACAGACACACACACACACACAAAATCTCAAAATGGACAACAGACCTATGTAAATTCAAAACAGCAAACTTTTAGAAGATTACATTGGAGAAATGTAGATGATCTTGAGTTTGGCAATGACTTCTTAAATAAACCAAAAGCACAATCCATTAAAAAAAAAGATGTGATACAATTAATTTCATTAATTTAAAAGTTTCTCCTCAGCAAAACATAGTCAAGAGAACAAAAATGCTAGCCATGTACTGGGAGAAAACTGTTGCAAAAGCATATCTAGAAAGAAACTGAAAGTGAAGAGGAACTATAGAGCCTCTTGATGAAGGTTAAAGACGAGAGTGAAAAAGCTGGCTTAAAACTCAACATTCAAAAAACTAAAATTATGGCATCCAGTCCCATCAGTTCAGTTCAGTTCAGTTCAGTCATTCAGTCATGTCTGACTCTTTGTGACCCCATGGACTGCAGTACTCCAGGCTTGCCTGTCCATCATGAACTCCTGGAGCTTACTCAGACTCATGTCCATTGAGTCAGTGATGCCATCCAACCACCTCTGTTGTCCGCCTCTCCTCCTGCCTTCAATATTTCCCAGCATCAGGGTCTTTTCTAATGAGTTGGTTCTTTGTATCAGGTGGCCAGAATATTGGAGTTTCAGCTTTAGCATCAGTCATTCCAGTGAATATTCAGGACTGATTTCCTTTAGGATGGACTGGTTGGATCTCCTTGCAGTCCAAGGGACTCTCAAGAGTCTTCTCCAGCTCCACAGTTCAAAAGCATCAATTCCATGGTGCTCAGCTTGCTTTACAGTCCAACTCTCACATCCATACATGACTGATGCTGAAGCTGAAGTTCAAATACTTTGGCCACCTGTTGAGAAGAACTGACTCACTGCGAAAGACCATTATCCTGGGAAAGATTGTGGGCAAGAGGAAATGGAGGAGGCAGAGGATGAGATAGTTAGATAACATTACCGACTCAACAGACATGAGTTTGAGCAAACTCAAGGAGATAGTGAAGGACAGGGAAGCCTGGTATGCTGCAGTTCATGGGGTTGCAGGGAGTTGGACACAACTTAGGGACTGAATAACAGCAAGTTATTTTTCAAAATGAACAAAGAACCCTTAAAATTCAAAAGTAAAAATAAAAACAATTCAAGTAAAAAGTGGGCCAAATATCTGAACAGGTACCTCACCAAAGAAGATATAGTGATATCAAATAAGCATCTGAAAAGATACTCTACATTGTATATAATCAGGAAACTGCAAATTAAGATAACAATGAGATAGGACTGCATTCCTATTGCTGTTGTCATTTCTATTAGAACGGTTAAAATTTAGAACTCTGACAACACCACACGTTAGGAAGTGTGTGAAGCAACAGGAATTCTCACTCACTCCTGGCAGAAATGTAAAATGATGGAACACTTTTGTTAAAGTGCTTGGTAGTTTCTTACAAAACTAATCACACTCTGAACATATGAAACGGAAGTGGCACCTTTTGGTGTTTACCCAAAGGAGTTGAAACTTACCCCTACAGAAATCTGTACATGGATATCTATAGCTCCTTTATTCATAATTGCCAAAACTTGGAAGAAAATAAGAGTCTTTCCCTAGGTAAGTGCATAAACAAACTGTGGTACATCCAGCCAATGGAATATCATTCTTCACTCACAGCAAATGAGCTATCAAGTTATAAATTGACATGGAGTAAACTTAGATGCAAATTACTTACTGAAGGAAGCCAATCTTAAAATGCTACATACTGTTTATGATTCAAAATATATGACATTCTGGAAAAAGAAGGACATCGCTGGTGGCTCAGATGGTAAAGAATCTGCCTGCAATGGAGGAAATGCAAGTTCGATCCCTGGCTTGGGATCCCTGGAGAAGGAAATGGCAACCCACTCCAGTATTTCTGCTTGGAGAATTCCGTGGACAGAAGAGCCTGATGGGCTACAGTCCTTGGGGTTGCAAAGAGGTGGACACAATTGAGCAACTAACACACACACATGAAGAGAGTTAAAAAACATTGGTTGCCAGAGATTAGAGGGGAGAGGGAGACTATGTGAAGCACACAGGATATTTAGGGCAGAGAAAGTATTCTATACGGTACATGTAATGGTGATTACACATGTGTACGTTTGTCCAAGCCCACTGAATTAACAACACCAAGAATGAACCCTAATGTAAATTATGGACTTAGGGTGACAATGACACATCTGCGTACCTTCATCACATGAAATAATGTACCATTCTGGTGAGGGATATTGATAATAGGGGAGGCTGTGCCTGGGCAGAACAGTGTGTATGAAAAATCTTTGTAAAACCCACTCAATGTTGCTGTAGACCAAAACTCTCTAAAAGATAGAGAGTATTAAGGCAAACAATAATGACAGCATCAAATGCTATCAAGAAGGCAGGAAAAAATGAATCACTTAAATATCACTGGTAGGAATGAAAAATGTTATATCCAGTTTTGGAAAGAATATTATAGTTCCTTATTTATATACACTTCCTTATGATACCACCCAGAAATTGCACACTTAATCATTTATCTCAAAGATAAGACAACACAGAAATCTGCACATGAATATTCAGAGTGGCTTTATTCATATAGTAAAAACTTTAAACCATCAATTCCATCAATATGTGAATGGTTAAACAAAATTATATACATTCCTATCATGAAATATACTATTTAGCGATATAAAGGAATGAACTATTGATAGAACAACTTTCATAGATTTCAAGGGAATTTTGCTGAATGAAAAATAAGGCCAATACCACATGAATGATATACCAAAAAACCAATACAAATAGAGTTGACCCTTGAATAAAACAGGCTTGTTTTTCTACCCATTGGAAAATCCACATATAACTTATAGTCAGACCTCCCTATGCACCAGTTTCTCCATATCTGAGCTTCTGTATAAAGGTTCCTTATCTGTGGATTCCACTAGCTTCAGATGGTATAATACTGTTGTATTTATTACTGAAAAAAAAGTCTGTGTTATGGGTGGGGGTTCATGCAGTTCAAATCCATGTTGTTAAAGAATCAACTGTAAATCACGTAAATAATTTCATTTATGTGGCAACCTTGAAATGACAAAAGAATAAAGATAGAAAATAGCTTAATGGTTGCCAGTAGTTTGGAATGAATGGAGGGATAGGGGTGATTGTAGCTACTTATGATGGAACTGTTCTATATCTTGACTACAGTGGTAGTCACACAAATGTACATATATGATAACAGTGCATAGAACTAAATACACATACACACACACCAACACACACTCAAATGAGTACATATAAAGCTGGTGATATGGGACTAAAGTTACCAGGTAATATCTACGTCAGTGTCCTAGTTTTGATATTGATATCATGTGTTTGTTATTCCAAAGTAAAAATTGCTAGTAGAGTGGAGGAAGAACTAGGATATTAACCAAAAGCTGTTTCAGTTCAGTTCAGTTCAGTCACTCAGTCGTGTCCGACTCTTTGCGACCCCATGAATTGCAGCATGCCAGGCCTCCCTGTCCATCACCAACTCCCGGAGTTCACTCAAATCCATGTCCATCAAGTTGGTGATGCCATCCAACCATCTCACCCTCTGTTATTCTCTTCTCCTCCTGCCCGCAATCTTTCCCAGCATCAGGGTCTTTTCAAATGAGTCAGCTCTTCGCATCAGGTGGCCAAAATATTGGAGTTTCAGCTTCAACATCAGTCCTTCCAATGAACACCTAGGAATGATTTCAAAAGTACAAATGCCATTAACAAACCTTTTGTAAGTTTTGAAAGAGATTTTTGAAGAATCAAAACAAAAACATTAAAAATGATACATATAAAGAATAAAAAATAAAACTTGCATAGTTAAATGTATAAAATAATGTGTGAAACACTACAACAATGAATTTGCATTAATATAGGACTATATTTCTCAAAACGTGCAATTTGGAGTGTGATAATTGTTGGGGCTTTTGTGTATATGTGTGTGTTTTAAGACTTTTCTATGTATTGGATGGTGTTCATCATACTTGCAATCCATCATTAATATCTAGTGGGTCTACTTAATCATTATAAAAGTTAAAAACACCTGTACACATTTTCAAATATCCTCCAGAGGTGTCCAATTTGACAGTCATCAAACTAGACTGTCTCTTTCCAAAAAACTGAGTGATCAAAATTTCTTGAAGAAATAGGGAGAAAATGATTGTGTCTGTCTTTTTGACGATATTGAAAGAACAGTCAAGTGTATACATCTTACAAGGGTGCCAGGACAAATATATTTTACTGGTGAGTTTTAGCAAACTTTGGAAAAAAAGATATAATTCTATTATTATTGAAATATTACTCATCCAGGAAAACAGATGGAACTATCTTTTGACTTTTTGACTGGCTGGCAATCTGTAGAGGTAAGTATGATATTTTAAAGAGTAATGCAAATTATGAATATCAGTACAAATTTCACAAATAAAATATAGTAACTAATATTTATCATTGCATAAAATAATGAACTATAATAACCAAATGCAGTTTATCTTAGGTCAAGAATGTAGAAATGCTTCAATATTTAAAAATCAGTAAATGATTTTAAATATTAAAAACTGAATGAGGTGAAATGCATTATTGTTTTAATAGATGTCTACATGTAATTGGAGAAAGTAAAACTATCTTTAGACTTGAATGAAAAATAAAAATAGAATAAACCAAATGATTAAATTTTGTTATAAAATATTATTGTTATTAAAATCATAATATGCTATGATATAAAATAGTTTATGGTTCTTTATTATACAAAATACTCTAATATTTTAAAAATTTCTGAAATTTAAAACCTACAAGTAAATAATCTAAAATTTCCTTATTTATTTTACTACTCTTAAATTATAATTAGCTTATTGTAATTAGTAAATTAGTAAAATTCACCTATCTCTATATATATTTATCCAAAATATGTGTGGCTTATACAAATGGACCCTTAAGAAATAAATATGCAGTTTATTTTATTTTATTTTATTTTTTTATATAACTTTATTTTATTTTTAAACTTTACATAATTGTATTAGTTTTGCCAAATATCAAAATGAATCCATCACAGGTATACATGTGCTCCCCATCCTGAAACCTCCTCCCTCCTCCCTCCCATACCATCCCTCTGGGTCGTCCCCGTGCACCAGCCCCAAGCATCCAGTATCGTGCATTGAACCTGGACTGGTTTCTCGTTTCATACATGATATTTTACATGTTTCAATGCAATTCTCCCAAATCTTCCCACCCTCTCCCTCTCCCACAGAGTCCATAAGATTGTTCCATACATCAGTGTCTCTTTTGCTGTCTCGTACACAGGGTTATTGTTATCATCTTTCTAAATTCCATATATATGCGTTAGTATACTGTATTGGTGTTTTTCCTTCTGGCTTACTTCACTCTGTATAATAGGCTCCAGTTTCATCCACCTCATTAGAACTGATTCAAATGAATTATTTTTAATGGCTGAGTAATACTCCATTGTGTATATGTACCACAGCTTTCTTATCCATTCATCTGCTGATGGACATCTAGGTTGCTTCCATGTCCTGGCTATTATAAACAGTGCTGCAATGACCATGGGGTACACGTGTCTCTTTCCCTTCTGGTTTCCTCAGTGTGTATGCCCAGCAGTGGGACTGCTGGATCATAAGACATTTCTATTTCCAGTTTTTTAAGGAATCTCATTTTAAAAACACATTGTGCAACCTTTATATTTTTCTTTATTTCCTCTTCTCTACACCTTTACTCAGTCTTGAAAGAGATGTTATTGAGAGCTTTCTCCTTCCCAAGCCCATCCCTAAATACATAAATAGAATTATAAAAATATAAATTGGTTCCTAGATAGAAAGATTTACCATTATCAAACTATTTTCTCCAAATTTATCTAAATTTAGTACAACCTGAATCAAAATCAAAAAAGAACTTTGCTTAAAATTTAACAAGCTTCATGTGGAAGGATAAAAGGGAAAAACTGATGAGACTTTTTTTTTTTTTTTTGATAAGGATAGTTAAAACTTTTCAAACTATATTACAAGTATTGACTATTAAGTTGTGGTATGAGCCCGGGAATAGATAAACACAGCAGGGGAAATGGTTGATGAATTGTAGTAATTAATATCCTGTGCAGCAGTAAAACTTAAAAAGATACAACCATATGTATGGAAAAGGAAATCTTTCATATAAATTTAGATAGTATAAAAAGTCACACAATGTCATATTATAATTAATATCTAATTCCCTTCAAAGACCACCAGAAAAACCTGCTGAGATCAAATTGAGTTCATTGGAAACTTGCTACTGACCAGATGCATTTCCTCACATGGAGTGCTCTAGTAGCTTAAGCATTCGGGTTTTAGAAACTTCTGTTGTAGAGAATTAGGTTATAGGGTAGTTTCAGGCCAGGATTATTAAACCCAGTGCTATACAAGCTGTTCTCATTTAGAAATTAACGACCAAGGGAAGTTGATTGGTTCAGTTGGAAAACGAGACTGGATATAAAAATGTATTTTATAGTGTGTCAAGATTCTTACTGTTCTGCAGCCTATAGAGCAAGCACAGAAGATCCAGCTGTGTATAGGATAGATACATATTCTGTTCTAGAAAATTCATAATTCCATTTGGTAATCAGAAAGAAAAGCAATCCTAAATAAAAACCCAGACCAAGAGAATTTTAGTACATTTCAAACACAATTGCTGTATCAAGGAAAAAGACCTAGTCTGTGACCCATTTTCCTTGTCAATGTAATAATGTCTTGGAAACATTTTGTCATAAGTGACATTAGTTCATAGCAGAACTGACATAAAATAGGATTCTTATTTAAAACACAGAAATATATAGGTATTGTCTTTTGGGGGGTTATTTCATCACTTATTTGAGATAGAAAGTTTGTGCTTATGTAAGACTGAAATGATTCTCAACCTTCCTATACTTTTTGTTTCATTCTATTTAACCAAGCATAATGGTAGAATTATACAATTTTCTACCTGGTAGAATTAAGCAATTTTTTCTTGCATTAAGTCTGTGAATTTTCTGATAAGTAAACCTATAAAACATTACCCCACTAGAAAATTTTATGGCAAACTTTAGATCAATGAATATTACTAAGCAAACTGAAGCAGACTCAAAGTGTAACTAACAACCAATACACAGATGCCAGGGATCTTTCACCTTCGAGCTTTCCTTTTCACACTCCCTCAATCCCCCCACCCCACCCACCTCATTCTCCTTAGTAGAGCCTGCTAATGTGAGGAGTGAGTGAATCCATCAGACTGTAAGGAAAACTAAAACTAAACCTGAAGAATTTTAACAAGGCTATGACCTGATGAATTTCAAAAGGCAGTTAAGAAAAAAATTCAGGGGCAGTGTGATCTTGAAACTAGAAACTACAGTAGAAAAGGTTATACGGTCAACTCTGTCCCTTGTTTGTTAGTCTCTCAATGGGGTCCAACTCTTTTGAGACCCCAAGGACTGTAGCCCACCAGGCTCCTCTGTCCATGGGATCCTTCAGACAAGAATACTGGAGGGGGTTGCCATTTCCTTCTCCAGGGACTCTGTCCCTTATGTCACTGATATATGTTAGAACTGAGTGAAAAAGATACCAGTGCATATTCAAGGTCATGGAACCAGAAACATGAGTGAAAGTTGGAAAGTCCAGAGTGACAGATTCCTGCACTCAGCATGAATGCTCCATGGGCTACTCCTGTAGCCCACAAAATAAGGGGCCTTTGTTGCTCAGTCTCTCAGTTGTGTCTGACTCTTTGCTACCCCATGGACTACAGCACACCAGGCTTCTCTGTCCTTCACCATCTCCTTGAGTTTGCTCAAACTCATGTCCATTGAGTCAATAATGCGATCCAACCAAGTCGTTCCCCGTAGTTCCCTTCTTTTGTCTTCAATCTTTTCCAGCATCAGGGTCTTTTCCAATGAGTCAGCTCTTCACGTCAGGGGGCCAAACTATTGGAGCTCCAGCTTCAGCATCAGTCCTTCCAATGAATATTCAGGGTTGATTTCTTTTAGGATTAACTGGTTGGATATCCTTGCTGTCCAAGAATATTTTCAAGATGGAGGAGTAGAAGGATGAAAGATGTGTGCTCATCTTCTCCTGTGAGAACACCAAAATTGAAACTAGCTGCTGAACAATCATCAAGAGGAGAATGTTGGAATCCACCAAAAAAGATACCCCATGACCAAGGGCAAAGGAGAAGCCACAACAAGATGGTATGAAGGTGCAATCACATTTAAAATCAAATCTCATATCCACCATAGGTGCTCAGAGGGTGCAAACAAAACTTTGTGCACACCAGGACCCAGGGAAAGGAGCAATGACCCCCACAAGAGATTGAGCCAGACCTGCCTCTGTGTGTTTGAGAGTCTCCTATGGAGGCACGGGTCGGCAGTAACCAGCCGTGGGGACAGGCACTCTGTCTGCAGCAGTTACTGGAGGTGTGGTATATGGCATAAGTCCTTTTGGAGGAGGTTGCCATTAGCCATTCTGTAGAGCCACTGGGAAGGTGACTCACAAACTTTGATGGTTAGCATTACTTTTTATTTAAACACTTTAGGATTGATAGAGCAATAATCTTTCTCCTCTGATATGTAGGATCTCTGTAACATTGCTTGTGTCATGTTTGCTGACCTGGAGTGTCCATACTGACTCAGGTGCATGCACTGTATTTCATAAAATTTGAAAGATCCATCAGAAGAAGATATTTTTGAAAATAAATCTCAAAGGTAAGTCTCTCCTAACTCAAAAATTTGTATTTTTGCTTTTCTAGTGTCTGTCACAATGCCCCCTATAAAGAATACTAGTTTCTAAAATTCCAGTAGGAGAATTAAAATTTCCAAAGAATAATCCATAAAACTAAAATTTACTCCTTGAAATTGTCTGTGCAACATCTCATGTTGCTTATGCTATATTAGTATAAGGAAGCCACATTTCTTGTTTTCAAAAACCAGATTGGTCTTCTCTCCACTCTGCAGTGGCAGTTAGAAGGATGCCTAAGCCTGGATCCCAGAACCAGTTACACCTTCACAAGGAATTTGGCTGAAAAGACCAAGAACACATCTTTCTTGAGTCAGGGAGGAGCAGCAAGGACTAGCTGGACAGCTTCAAGGTGGCCTCTGATGCAGGTTGCACACCAGCACAAAGTCCATGTGAGGTCTGCCATTAACTTGGATCGGTTTCTGGATCATTTTACTGAAAAGAAACTCAGTTTACGATGCATAGGGAATATTCAAGGGGTTAAAAAAAGTGTTGGTAAACGTACATATTTGATCACAAGTCATTTGTTCACAGAACCCATTCAGCCATCAGGAACTGCTTTTGGACGTAAGAGAAGTGGTTTCTCAGTGTTCCTGTAATCTGTGCTTCGACAGTTTGGCAGAGCAAATGTTTCGGCAGAGCAAAACATTTCCCAGAGAAAAACTGAATACATGGAAAAGGTTATTCATTATGTGATAAAAATACAGAATTTGATTACTTCAGGGAAATTCAGGATTATGGGGACTTGCCTTTCACTATTATTTAATTACAGCTGGGAGCAGCAGAGTGACAGAGCATGCTCATGGCCAGCTCTGAGACAATAATGTGGAAAAGCCAATTTATATCCTAATGTTAGACCTTTATGAACACAGGAGGTAACTTTTGGAATTAGGATTTCCACAAATATAAATGGAGATTAATTTCCTTTAAAGAAGAAACCACATGATTAAAAGCTTCCAAAAAATATATTGAAGTCCAACTGAGACTTGGAGTGCTCCCCAAAATGGAGAAATTTTCTATTATAAAGGATATTGTTTTGGCTACAACTTAGAAACTTAGAATTCTCATTGTTAGTGATTTTTTAAGAGTCTGTAATCAGTTTATTTTGGGCTGTGATCCAAGAGTTATTTGATGTTTTTAAATTACTAAGCAATTGAGACAGAAAAATTAATTTTCTGTATTATCTTTCCTACACATAGAAAATATGGTTTAAGCAATTTATTTCTTTATACTCACTTATGGTTTGGGGAGTTGTTTTAAAATAAATATTTGTATTTTATGGATGCTGGGAAAAGGGTGTGTAATTTGCTTATGTGGAACAAATATATAAATATGTGAACAGGCAAGGCTAATTTTCAGTCCTTAAACGAATGTGTATTGCTCCTTCCAATTCATTTATATTTACCCTACACTCATCAATTGGGCCATAGCAAGAGGTTATATGCTTACTACCTCTTGGCAGGGGTATACAGCATAAAAGCAGGGAAGAAAGAAACAAAGGTCAGCTTTTGAGTTTTCATGCATCTAATGCTAACGTGCAGAGTGAAATGAGATCTGATGCTCCCAGAGAGGTGTGGCAGATGGGTTGGAGCTGCAGGCCGCACTGCAAGGTGCATGGTTTAGGTAAGTAATAAAGTCAGTGACTCAAAGCCAGTCCAAACTTCCATCATATTTCAGATCTTATCTGTTAATTCTGGTGAAACTCCCACCAATCACACATGAAGCATCTGTCAGAACCAGAAATCTGTTACTGCCTTTAGCACCAAAACCATTCTGCCTTAGGTAGTGTCTGGAAGCTTCCACAGCTTTTCTTTACCTAATATCTGCTGTAACCAGTGTCAAGAGATGGATACCTCATTCTCTGCTTAACGGCTCAATATATATATATATTTTAAATCAAAGTCTTCTTCTGATTCATCTGGCAGGTGAAAATATCAAATGACAATGAAGTCTGTAAATACAGTGATTCTTTTTACTCTACATGAATAATGAAGGATTTTTAAATACAGAGACATTTTTTCAAATGTTGAGGGAATGTTCCAAAATGTCAGAACAGATACAAATGATGGGTTCTCACTGAAGTCTATGCTTTCATTGCCAACACCAATAAAATATATTTCCTATTCTTTAATATAAAGAAAAAGTAGAAATAAAATATTTTCCCACAAAACATAAATCAACTGCATTATAAAAAAAACAAACAAACATTTTCTCCCCCCAAAAGGAAGGTACAATGTATCATCAAAATAAATCCAGTAATAAGTTCTAGTAGATCATTTTATTAGATTCCTTAGGATTTTCCACATACACAATCATGTTATCAGTGAATTTAGAGAATTTTACTTCTTTCTTTCAAATTTATATACTTATTTTCTTTACTTGTCCTACTTAACTGGCTGGGGAACTTTGGTATAAGTTTGAATAGAAGGAAGAAGAATAAAAACCTTTGCCTTGTTCCAAGTGTTAAAAGAAAAGCATTCTTTATTTTGACATCAAATATGATGTTAATGTAAATTTTCATGGATTTCTTTACAGGTTCAGTGAGTTCTTTTTCTACTGGTTTGAGAGTTTTCTTGTGAATGGATGTTGATTCATTTCAAATATTTTTGCTATATCTAAAATATGATCACACCCTTTCCCCCTTTATTCTGCTAATGCATTGATTTCCATTAACTGATTTTTGAATCTCAATCTTACATTCTTGGAATACATTCCCCTTAGTGATGAAGTAGTATATTCATATATATATATACACAAATATGTACATATTTATTTGCCAAATTGCTCTGACTACTTGCATTATGCAAGAATATTGCCCTGTAATTTATTTTTTCATTATATTTTTTGCTTTTTTTGTGTGTTGGAATAGTTCAGGCTCATAAAATATTTGAGAAATACCCTTCCTTTTTCTTGCAAAAGCAATTGTGCATGATTGCTATTATTTCTTTTTTTAAATTTAAATTTATTTATTTTAATTAGAGGCTAATTACTTTACAATATTGTATTGGTTTTGCCATACATCAACATGAATCCGACTCGGGTGTACACGTGTTCCCAATCCTGAACCCCCCTCCCACCTCCTTCCCCATACCATCCCTCTGGGTCATCCCAGTGCACCAGCTCCAAGCATCCTGTATCCTGCATCGAACCTAGACAATTACTATTATTTCTATGTTAAATATTTGATAGAATTCACCAGTGAAGCTGTTGAAGCCTTTAGATTTCTTTTCTGAAAGCTTTTAATTACGATTTTAATTTACAATTGGCTCTTGAACAATGTGCTTTAACAGTATGGGCCCATACATACTTGGAGTTTTTTCAATAAATATGAGCAACAGAACTGCATGATCTGCTGTTGGTTGAATCCTCAGATGTGGAAACTTGGATATGGAGGGCAGACTACAAAGGTATATGCAGATGTTCCATTGCCCAGGGTGTTGATGGGCACTTAACACCACCATTGTTCTAGAGTCAAACATGCTTAATGCATGTAAGGCTATTTGTGTCTTCAACTTTTTCTTGAGTCAGTTTTGATAGCTTATTTTTAAAGAATATATCCATTTCATCTTAACTGTTGAATATGTTGACATGAAGTAAATAGTAATATTTTCTTAATTTATTTTAGTTTCTTTGGAGTCTATAGTGGTGGCTGCTCTAAATAAGTGACATTGCAATGTGTGCTATCCTTTGCTTACTTACTTCTTTGATCCCTCTGGGTTGTCCCAGTGCACCAGCCCCAGCTCCTCTCCCCCCAAAAAAACAGAGGGATGGTATGGGGAGGGAGGAGGGAGGAGGGTTCAGGATGGGGAACATGTGTATACGTGTGGTGGATTCATGTTGATATACGGCAAAACCAATACAATATTGTAAAGTTAAAAAATAAATAAATAAATAAAATTCATTATGAAAATAAAAATAAAATAAAATAAACACAGTTTTATCTGTTTCCAACAAAATCAGGTATGTTTTGCTTTTAGTATAATTTTGTTCATATTCTGCTGCAGCCCCTGACATATATGCTGCCACTGCTTTGTTTATAACACTGAATTAACTCTTAGTTTTCCCTTGCTACTCTCTTGTATTTTCTGATCCTAAGACTTAGACAATTTCAATAAAGCTGAGCCAGAAAGAAATCAGAAACAGATGCTTTTAATCTCTAAATCATGTAACCTCTTCAATAATAATGCATTGTCCATGAGTTCAACTTTAGCTATGCTTTCATGATAAATTATTACTCATAAATATCCCCAATCAATCATAAAATAGAACTTTAGTGAGCATAACCCAGCAAACTGCAGACTAAGCTACAAATGCCTGAGCTCTAGATTCAAGCTAAGACTTTTACTGATACAGATTACTATAAAAACAAATTTAGATGGAATTGGATATTGACACGTTTATGATTTATAATGCAGAGGAATTTTGTCAGAGCATTATTTTAAAATAAAGCAAATCTTTAATTTTATGTATTATTATTTTTACTAATATGACTATATTCAAAAGCATACAGATGAATATAAAGGGTTGCTTTAAATGTTTTTGGTAAATTTGACTATCTATTCTTATACCCAATATCATTTTTGTTTGTTTTCTGGTAAGTACTTATGAAGCCTTGTAGAATTTTATAGAATAGGTATTGATTTAATGCATCAATGAGAGATATATTTTCTCTAAGCCCATTACTAAAATTCATATATGAAAGATAGTAGCCACTTCTATTTTTTTAATTTAAATAATTTTTATTAAAATGCCAAAAATGGCACAGCTTTGGAATACTTAGGGCTAAATAGTAAATAGTGGAAATGCATTCTTGTTACCTTTCTGTGCAGGAGTCTATGATACTGTTAGTTAGTTAGAATAGGAAATAGAGTCCAGAATGGTGGTGGCTAAAAGACAAAGAAAATAGAACAAAAGAAGGTCCAAGGACCAGAGTGAGAACCTCAGGTAAAACAAACAGCCCTCCTGGCTAGCCCAATTTACATAGGGCAGGAAAAGGAGTACATCAAGGCTGTATATTGTCACACTGCTTATTTAACTTACATGCAGAGTACATCATGAGAAACGCTGGGCTGGAAGAAGCACAAGCTGGAATCAAGATTGCTGGGAGAAATATCAATAACATCAGATATGCAGATGACACCACCCTTATGGCAGAAAGTGAAGAGGAACTAAAAAGCCTCTTGATGAGAGTGAAAGAGGAGAGTGAAAAAGTTGGCTTAAAGCTCAACATTCAGAAAACGAAGATCATGGCATTTGGTCCCATCACTTCATGGGAAATAGATGGGGAAACAGTAGAAACAGTGTCAGACTTTATTTTTCTGGGCTCCAAAATCACTGCAGATGGTGACTGCAGCCATGAAATTAAAAGACCCTTAATCCTTGGAAGGAAAGTTATAACCAACCTAGATAGCATAGTAAAAAGCAGAGACATTACTTTGCCAACAAAGGTCCGTCTAGTCAAGGCTATGGTTTTTCCAGTAGTCATGTATGGGTGTAAGAGTTGGACTGTGAAGAAAGCTGAGCACTGAAGAATTGATGCTTTTGAACTGTGGTGTTGGAGAAGACTCTTGAGAGTCCCTTGGACTGCAAGGAGATCCAACCAGTCCATTCTAAAGGGGATCAGCCTTGGGTGTTCTTTGGAAGGAATGATGCTAAAGCTGAAACTCCAATACTTTGGCCACCTCATGCGAAGAGTTGACTCATTGGAAAAGACTCTGATGCTGGGAGCGATTGAGGGCAAGAGGAGAAGGGGACAACAGAGGATGAGATGGCTGGATGGCATCACCGAGTCAATGGACGAGTGTTTGAGTGAACTCTGGGAGTTGGTGATGGACAGGGAGGCCTGGCGTGCTGCGATTCATGGGGTTGCAAAGAGTCGGACACAACTGAGCGACAGAACTGAACTGGCTCGGGACGGGGGTGTGAGGGCTGGGACATAAAAATAGGAGCCAAAAGTGGGCCAGAGGCTTCTCTTCTCTTCCGTCTTTTGGGTTAGCCTGCCCTCATGCCTCGAGGATGTATTTTCCTTTCCTTTCTAAATAAAACTGAGCTGTAACACGGAGCTGTAACACTGGTCCATCCACCACTTCTAATTTTTGTTGGGATGAGACAGAACGGAGGAAATTACAAACACCACTGACAATGCTAACTCAGTATGAGAGAATATATATGAAAGGCATTAGAAAATGTTTAATATCATCACCTTTGATCAAAAATATATCAAATAAAGTCTACCCAGATACTTAATGTTTCTATATAGCAATAAATTCTTTGGAGAACTCAGGTGTTTAGTTTTACATTTGAGCCACATCAATGATAAGCTTGTGTGGGAGTTCACAGCACTCTGTGTAGACACAGAGGGCACGTTAGATTTCTGTAAGCCATAGAAGCAGAGATTCAAGGTAAACCTATATAGGTATCACAGACCTTAAGTTGCATCACATGTAAGAGAGAGAAATTAATTCTGAATATTTCTGACAGTTTGAAAAACTGAGGGTGTGAAGTATGGTTAGATGCAAAGAGAGTCACTGAGAGTATGCTGAACTCAAGACTAACACAAATTATGGAAAAGCTTGAAACAGGTGGTTCAGGGGTTAGAGGGTGGTTCTTGGTTAGAGACTAAAAACCACCCTGGAGGGTGGTTCTTGGTTAGAGACTAAAAACACAAAGACATAAAGATGTTAGTTCTGAGTAGACTAAAGTATAGTGAGATGAGTTTAACTAAAATACAAAATACAATTTTTAGTTCACACAAAGTTTCTAAGGAACCACTCTTGAGCTTTCCCCAGTGGTTTTCAATTGGAGGGACTGACCAGGAATATTTAAGATCATCGATTCTGCTACATCTGTCTGTGGCTTGATTTCCTACTTACAAATGCTATAAGAGGGCAATAACTGAGCAACCTGGATAGAAAACAATGACAGCAAAGAGAAAACTTCCTCCCACGATCAAACCATACTTTAGGAGCTTCTCCATAGGTATGTAGATCTGGAGTAAATTATCCCCCTAATAACTAAATACTACCATTACACATACAGGAAAATGATAGAAGCTTGGGGTTTTTGAGTTACTTTTTTGCTTAGGAATTAAACTTCTCATTATATAAAAATGATCTATCTAAAACTGACTTTTAAAAAAATTAAAAGTGTGTCAAGTAATATACAACGAATATACATAAGTGAGTCCTCATTTTCAAGTTTGTGATACCATTTACGAAGCTCATCTTGTTTCTTTACTTCTAATATGTGTTTGAAACTAATTGGGTAACATTTTAAAAGATAGCCAAAAATATCATTCATTGTAGCCAACATATCATAGGATCCTTTCATTATTTGACAGTTTTGACAGTTATTATTGATCTGGGCAGCAACTGCAGCTAACCAGAAGGGGACAATGTGACAGTTTTATGTAACAAAAGGCACAGTGTCATGTCAACTGAACTAAATGTTGTACAAAGTGACAGCAGGACAAAAAATCCTTTCAGACTTAATTTTCTGCTTCAATTTTTTTTTTTTTCTACCATCAATACATAAGGCAGTGCAGTAGGTGACACAAATTAGCAGGATGGAGCAAAAGGTCTATCCCAGTCTCTGTGGCTACACTTGACTTCTTCTACCACAAGAGTGGCAATTATTTTTAAGGTGAATGAACAAGAAGAGCAGCTTATAGTAATCAAACTACCCCTATAGGAGAAAATATATCCCTTATCAAGATGCTTTATATATTTCACCTAGGTGGCTTTTGGTGAAAGATGAAAGGAAACAGTCCCCATCTGCTAGGTCATGCCTACAAGACACATTCTGTCAAGTCTTAAAAGCAACAGCAGCTTTGCCTGTGGGATACCTATAATCATTATGCGGAGCAGCCCAATGCCTGCTGCAGCTCATTGTTCTGCTAACATAAGACCGAATGAGAACAGTGGCTCCAGGCTGTGAGTGGATAAAGTGCAACTTTTTGATTTTGCTCTTCTAAGGCTCCTGCATTGTGTGGAGTCCATGAGTGACATCTTTGGCCTTCCTTCGGGCTCAGCAGATTGAATCAGTCATGCTGAGTTAAACAATGAGTGGGGGACATAACCTTAGTAGTGCCTGTCATTTTTTCCTCCTAATTCAATCTACATTTAATCAATGAAAGTAATTTCTTGTTTGTTTAAGTTTTATATCCAATGGATCTTGAGGATTTTGAAGTAGTACACCTTCACCTTGACCTTCTCTGCCTTTTGAACTTCAAGTACTTTGTCAAAATTGGGATCTGCAGAAATGGTAAGCTGCAACGGCATACCTTGCCGGCTATTCCATCTATGATTTCCCTGATTTGTGCTCTTAATGGAACTTGGGGAATAAAGTTATGTAAAAGATAAGCTGGAGAAAATATTTTTAAAAGGAAAAAGCAACAGGGACAACAGCAAGGATAGAATAATATGAATATCTAGAATACCAATGTAGGTATACAAACTTGAAATAATACTTGTAGGGGGAAAAGCTCATTTTCCAGGTTATCTGTTGTTCATTTTGTGCTAATGGTTTGAAGGTTCACTTTTAGGTTATCACCATTATTGGGAATAGCCAATAGTAACTTACACAAGTTCAAGGTCTTTATTGATCGGGTTAGCCAGTCTAATCAAAATATATCTTCCTTTCCACTCATCATGATTAAATAAATCTGAGAGAGCTTGACACCAAGTCTCTGACTTTTTTATAAGTTTTCAGAAAAATGCTGATCAAAAGGTTTTGTTACCTATCAACTGTCAAACTGGAAAGCAAACCAGAAGATAACATTTTAAGGAAATGGATACACAGCTAATAAAATGTCACAATTAAGATCAGTTATCCATAATATTCAAAACAGAGAAAAGTTTTTAGAATTTTTCTCAAGATTATTGCTGAAATGTCAAATAGAAAAAAAAAACCTACATAAAAATATTTGAGACTGTCAACTGGATGGGATAATATTATGGTGGAATGAAGAATTGGTTTGAAGTAGATCTGGAAAACTTTGGCATTTACTACTTCTTGAAAGAAAAGCTATAAATAAGAAAAATAAAGCCAATGATAAAAATGTGGGTGCGGTACATTTTTGTAAAAAGAAAAATAAACTAAGTTTTTATTAGCCTTGGGAAAATCTGGAATATTGGAAACTTGAGTTTAAATTTTAAAATTAATTTCAACATGTAATTTCTCGGTGCTACTCTGTGAGTCCAAAGAGAAATAACAAAAAGGACTTTGATAATAGCTGAATTTTTTAAAAGCCACATAAAAATTGACTAAACATTTCATCCGTATAGTACCTAAAGAGTTTGAAAGAATGAACTTATTTAAAAGGTAAGATTTGTTTGGCTTTTCTTCTTTGACTCTTTCATTTGGCATTCACTGAGTTCCTACAGTATATTAAGGACTGTGATAAGTGATAAGACAGCATGCCTGGACTTAAAGAGCTCACCATCTATTTGAACTATGTGGAATGTGCTCCATCATCTAAAGGAATGACATTTCACTATTATAAAATGCTTCAAAGTTGTTGACTAAATTGTGCTTAGCTTAGTGTCAAAGACTGAACCAAGTCTTTCCAGCATCCAGGCTCACAGGATACAGGGAGAACTCTATGTAAAAACAACTACCTTCTGAAAGCCAACCTCTTTTGCTGCATCCCAGGGCTTCCCCACCTGACCAAAGAGGCCTGTAAGACTAAAGGGATGTATAACAAGAGAAAAGATGTATGTAAGAACCAAAATAAGGAAACTAACTAAAAGTTTAAGGCTATGTATGAAGCCCAAAAGAAGAGCTGCAGTGGGATAACCCAGAATTATACTAAAACAAGGCAGTTGTACCTAACTAAGGAAATGGGTATTCTGAAACAGAGGGATAGGGGCTTGCAAGGCAAGGTGACAGTGTATGGGATAGGATCTGAATGCAATTATTCAGTATATGCACTACTCAAAATATGCTTTTAAGTGCCAGCCAAGGAAAGTAATTATGCAGATCCATCTAAACTGTTCTCTGATTTAACACTTGCCTCTTTGGTTCCTAAGTACCTGTTTCCTTCTCAAGGAGATTCCTCACTTCTCCCCAAAAGTCTGAGCTCTTGGTTGTGAACTCTGTTACAGATGCAACTCTAAGTTTAAGAAATTAGTGTTTCCTCCCATTTCTCAGAATTGATAATAAACTGACAAGATTTTGATTTTTGTCTCAACTCAGCTTTCTTATAACAGACTAGACTGTGGTAAGTCTATAGAAATTTTCAAGCTATTTGTTACTTTTCAGCCAATTAGATATGTGTGCTGCTACTGCTGCTAAGTCACCTCAGTCGTGTCCGACTCTGTGTGACCCCATAGATGGCAGCCCACCAGGCTGCCCCGTCCCTGGGATTCTCCAGGGAAGAACACTGGGTTGCCATTTCCTTCTCCAATGCATGAAAGTGAAAAGTGAAAGTAAAGTTGCTCAGTCGTGTCCGACTCTTAGCGGCCCCATGGACTGCAGCTTACCAGGCTCCTCCGTCCATGGGATTTTCCAGGCAAGAGTACTGGAGTGGGGTGCAATTGCTAGGCTTTTCTTTGTAGGTGTGTTTGTGCATGTGGGTGTCTGTGTATGTATATGTCTCCTTTATTCAATATCAATGTTAACTGCATACAAATGAGTGAACTATTAGTAATAGAACAAAACCTTTTCACATTGATCTTTAATCATAATTGAATTAGTCAAAACTAAGTTTCAGTGTCTAAAGTATAAGGGTATATCACTTTGAAAAAGTATATTATTTTTACATTCAAGACAATTATCTTTTAGAAATTACTATTATCCAGAACTACAAAATAATAATAAAAAACCTGAGTAATTGATTCTGATTACATTTGATTTTGTGCTCTTTATTTATTTACTTATTTTAATGATCTGAGAAGAACAGTTGATTTTGATAGGTTGAGCTCTCCTGGAGGCAGAGATGCAGGATTCGACAACACACATTATCAATCAGTTCACTCAGATCATCAACAAGTTGGAGATTTAAGTCTCTCAGCAGGATACATTGCTGAGTTCTCCAAGTGGATCTAATTGTAAAGTGAACCCCTCCTGTGACCTTGGTTACCTGAACTAATCAGTCTTGCCATTTTCACCTACCCAAAGCACTTCAGTGTGGAAATAAGAATGGCTTTATGAAATAGAGTGGGTTATTGACCCCAGGTGTGTGGCTTTTCTCTTATTTTTTCAGCCGGATTATTGGCTGGCTCTAGTTTCTCCCATATTTCAACTAGCAACAGGGAGTTTCAAGACTAATCAGAAGCTACTCCATGTGTGGAGAATCAAAATCTGAGGACTATATTCATTGGTTTAAAAAAATAGATTAAAGAGCTGTCAGATAAAAGTAAACATTTATCTAAAAATTTTTGTCTAAAAATTTAACTAAATTTTATCTAAAATTAGATTTAAAAAACTAATTTTTACCATTCGTAACAGACTGAGTTTCTAGGTAATTGTTCTCAGACAGTACATGCTTATTTGAAGCATCTTCTTGCTATTTATTTATTTACTTATTTATCCAGTACATTATTATTAACCATCTGCTAGGTGCCAACCACTTGCTGACAGAAATGTAGTGATACACAGGGACAATTCCTGCCCTTAATAGAATAGTCAGAGATTGTCAGTGTTCCCCTCTAAAATACCACAGATGCTTTTCTCTTTTAGAACATAAAATATTGGCCTTTTACAATGTAAATTTTACAACAGAACAGCTGACAAGAACTGGAAAATAGCTCTAAATCCTAAGACTTATTAGTATTTGTGTGTGCATTATAGCAGACCTCTGTATCATATATATATATATATATATATATATATCAATATCAAATACATAGAAATACAGATGAGAAAAATTTTATATAGTATGTATGTACATATATATGTGTATGCATATGTATAATTTGTGTTTACATTGCTGCCTGGTACCATATATATACTTTATATCTCTCTCTAAATATGCACACACATACAAAGAGGGATGAACATTCTTCTTTGCAGATATTTTTTCCATAATTTTATTATTAGACTTTTAGAATCATTTCAGTTCAGTCACTCAGTCATGTCTGACTCTTTGTGACTCCGTGGACTGTAGCACACAAGACTTCCCTGTCCATCACCAACTCCCAAGTCTTACTCAAACTTACATGCATCAAGTCAGTGATACCATCCAACCATCTCATCCTGTGTTGTCCCCTTCTCTTCCTGCCTTCAATCTTTCCCAGCATCAAGGTCTTTTTCAAAGAGTCAGTTCTTTGCAGCAGGTGGTCAAAGGATTGGAGTTTCAGCTTCAGTATCAGTCCTTCCAATGAATATTATGGATTAATTTCCTTTAGGATTAACTAGTTTTATCTCCTTGCATTCCAAGAGACGCTCAAGAGTTTTCTCCAGTACCACAATTCAAAAGCATCGATTCTGTGGTGCTCAGCTTTCTTTTGGTCCAACTCTCATAATCATACTTGACTGCTGGAAAAGCCATAGCTTTTACTAGAAGGACCTTTGTCGGTAATGTCTCAGCTTTTTAATATGCTGTCTAGGTTTGTCACAGCTTTTCTTCCAAGGAGCAAGCATCTTTTAATTTCATGGCTGCAGTCACCATCTGCAGTGATTGGTGGGCTTTCGAGCCCCACTTCCCAAAAAAAGAACTGTTTCCATCGTGTCCCCATTTATTTGCCATGAAGTGATGGGACCAGATGCCATGATCTTCGTTTTTTGAATGTTGAGTTTCAAGCCCACTTTTTCACTCTCCTCTTTCACTTTCATCAAGAGGCTCTTTAGTTCCTCTTCACTTCCTGCCATAAGGGCAGTGTCCTCTGAATATCTGAGGTTACTGATATTTCTTCTGACAAGTCTTGATTCCAGCTTGTACTTTAGCCAGCCCGACATTTCTCTTAATGTACTCTACATATAAGTTAAATAAGCAAGGTGACAATATACAGCCTTGATGTACTCCTTTCCCAATTTGGAACTAGTCTGTTGTTCCATGTCCAGTTCTAACTGTTGCTTCTTGACCTGCATATGGGTTTTTCAGGAGGCAGGTCAGGTGGTCTGGTATTCCCGTCTCTTTAAGAATTTTCCAGTTTATTGTGATCCACACAGTCAAAGGGATTGGCGTAGTCAATAAAGCAGAAGTAGATGTTTTCTCTGGAACTTTTTTCAATCATCCAACAGATGTTGGCAATTTGATCTCTGGTTCCTGTCTTTTCTAAATCCAGCTTGAATATCTGAAAGTTCTCAGTTCATGCACTGTTGAAGCCTCACTTGGAGAATTTTGAGCATTACTTTGCCAGCATATGAGATGAGTGCAATTGTGTGGTAGTTTGAATATTTTTTGGCATTGCCTTTCTTTGAGATTGGAATGAAAACTGATCTTTTCGAGTCCTCTGGAAACTGCTGAGTTTTCCAAATTTGCTGGCATATTACATAGAGCACTTTAACAGCATCATCGTTTAGAACTTGAACTAGTTCATCTGGAATTCCATCACCTCCACTACCTTTGTTGATAGTGGTGCTTCATAAGGCCCGCCTGACTTTGGACTCCAGTATGTCTGGCTCTAGGCGAGTGATTATACCATCGTGATTGTCTGGGTCATGCAGATCTTTTTTGTATAGTTCCTCTGTGTATTCTTGCCCACCTTTTCTTAATATCTTCTGCTTCTGTTAGGTCCATACCATTTCTGTCCTTTATTGTGCTCATCTTTGCATGAAATTTTCCCTTGGTGTCTCTAATTTCCTTGAAGAAATCTCTAGTCTTTCCCATTCTATTATTTTCCTCTGTTTTTTTTCGCATTGATCATTCAGGAAGACTTTTTTATCTCTCCTTGCTATTATTTGGAACTCTGCAATCAGATGGGTATATCTTACTTTTTATCCTTTGTTTTTAGCATCTCTTCTTTTCTCAGGTATTAGCAAGGCCTCCTCAGATAACCACTTTGCCTTTTTGCATTTCTTTTTTTTGAGGACACTTTTAGAATAAGTGTTTTCAAGTGATTTCAAGTGTCTTGAAATCAAATATCTGTACCCCAATTATCCATATTTTTTATTGCCATATTACTCCCCAATTTATACTATTACCAGCAGTGTGTCTCCATATCTTAATAAACAATGGGTATGATTAAGCTACTAACCACTTGACAAATACATAATAAAAATGTAATCACATTAACTCCTAAATGTCAACACAGAGCATATTTCATATCATTAGTGATAACTTGGTAATTCTTTAATCTCTATTTTCTTCTAATGTTGTGTGCGTTTAGTAAAATCTGTAAGGCAAAGGAGAAAGGGAAAAGTTTACCTAACTGAATACAGAGTTCCAGAGAATAACAAGGAGAGATAAGAAAGCATTCTTAAGTGAACAATGCAAATAAATAGAGCAAAATAATAGAATGGGAAAGACTAGAAATCTCTTCAAGAAAGTTGGAGATACCAAGGGAACATTTAATGCAAAGATAGGTACAATAAAGGACAGAAATACCAAGGACCTGACAGCAGCAGAAGACATTAAGAAGAGGTGGCAAGAATACACAGAAGGATTATACAGACAAAGTCTTAATGACCCAGTTCACCACTGTGGGGTGATCACTCACCTAGAGCCAGACATCCTGAAGGGTAAAGTCAAGTGGGCCTTAGGAAACATTACTATGAACAAATCTAGTGGGTGTGATGGAATTCTAGCTGAGCTATTTCAAATCCTAAAAGATGATGCTATGAAAGTGCTGCACTCAATATGCCAGCAAATTTGGAAAACTCAGCAATGGCCACAGGAATAGAAAGGGTCAGATTTCATTCCAATCCCAAAGAAGGGCAATGCCAAAGAATGTTTAAACTACCAGTTGTGCTCATTTCACATGCTAGCAAGAAAAGGTTCAAAATCCTTCAAGTTGGATTTCAGCAGTATATTAACTGAGAACTTCCAGGTGTACAAGCTGGATTAAAGGCAGAACAAGAGATCAAATTGCCAACGTCCTTTAGGTCATAGAAAAAGCAAGAGAATTCCAGAAAAACATTTACTTCTACTTCATTGGCTACACTAAAGGCTTTGACTATGTGAATCACAACAAACTGTGGAAAATTCTTAAATAGATGGGAATACCAGATCACCTTATCTGCCTCCTGAAAAACCTGTATGCATGTCAAGAAGCAACAATTAGGATCAGACATGAAACAAAGAACTGGTTTAAAATTTTGAACTCATTCAAAACTAGTTTAAAATTGGAGTAAATCAGAACTGTATATAATCACACCCTGTTTATTTAACTTATATTCAGAGTACCTAATGCAAATTGCCAGGCTGGATGAATTACAAACTGGAATCAAGATTGCTGGGAGATATATCAACAACTTCAGATATGCAGGTGATATCACTCTAATGGCAGAAATCAAAGAGGAACTAAAGAGCCTGTTGATGAATGTGAAAGAGGCGAGTGAAAAAGCTGGCTTAAAACTGAACATTCAAAAAACCAAGATCATGGCATCTGGTCCCCAAAATTCATGGCAAATAGATGAGGGAAAAGTGAAAGGAGGGGCAGATTTTATTTTCTTGGGCTCCAAAATCACTGAGGACAGTGTCTGCAGCATGAAATAAAAGATGGTTACTAAACTATAGCTACATACATCACCCAAGGATAGCTGGATAAATGTTCAAAATTATGAAAAAATAAGAATATTTGATAACTAGTGCCACTGTAATTTTTACAGACATATATATATATATTTTACAGACAGGAATTTCCTGTGAAATTCAGCTGTTTGCTACTAAAATGGAAAATATTTTTCTTTCAGAAACTTCCATCCAAAACTTTATCAGGTCAATTTCTTAAATAAGTAGTAATCAGGAGAGTTTTTTAGTGAGTTCTAAAAAGTGTGATTTATTTCACAGTGTTGCTTTTGAATAGCATGTGTCTATTGCTTTTTTGTAATTAAATATTTAATGCTTCTTAGACTATGAAATCTCATAACAAAATTAAACCTTGAACAGGCCATAATGGGCTTCTTAATTAGACATATATAAATATGCTCAAATGATCTACTTGAAGATGGTAGAAAAATTTATGTTTAATTTATCATTTCCTTTCATTTCTTCTTTCACTTCCCTCAATTACTGTCCATACTATAGCTCTATTGCTCTTTCTAACAGGTAAATCTCTCTATCATTTTCTGTTGACAAGCTTGCATATTTCCCCATTGAGCCTAGACTCCTTATGAAGGTGTGCAAGGCTCCTCAAGATCTCCTTGTTCTCTTCTTTACTCTCCCCCTCTAGAGCTAAACTCTAGCCACAGTGAACTACTCACACTTTCTCAAAACTATTTTTCTAGGATTTCTACAATTGACAGATACTTTCTGGAATAACTTTATCCTCTTCTTGATATAACTCCTATTTGTCACCCCAGTTAAAAAGCTTCCACTAACCCATCCTTTGGCTTAGTGGATTTGGCAGTGAACAAGACAATGCCCCTGCTCTTGTAATTCTTGTAATCTGGAATAAATTCATGAGTATGTCCATAATATGATGTGCATCCTCGTCATAATCTAATTGCCTCTTTTCTTTAGCCCTCGCCTGGTTAATAGTAAGCTTCTGCAATATAGGGTCTGTGTCTCACTTGTCATTTTTTTTTCCTACAGCTTTCATCTCAGTAGTTAGCACATAAGGAAACCCATGAACTATTTGCAGAGTGAATCAATGAATCTCTCCGTATTTCCCCAACACCTGCCCAAGAAAATAAGTCTCACACAAAATTAATAGGAAACATAGTGATAAGTCTAGTGATAAGAAGTATAGAACATTTTTTGCAGGATCTAATCTTATCAATGTGCAGCATTATTCTCCTAAACCTATTGTACCTCAAATTTGTCTGGGTGAATATTAAAAAGGGTAGTAGAAAAAATTAATGATATAACTTAAAATGATTAGGTGTTAATATATGTGATTCACTTAATTGTTGCAAGAACCTTATGATATAGGACAGTGATCTCCTTTTTTATATAGATGGAAAAACTGAAGCCAATAGAAGTTCAGTAACTTGCCTAATTATATGTTTAGTAAGTGTTGGAGCTGGCTGACGGAGAAGGCAATGGCACCCTACTCCAGTACTCTTGCCTGGAAAATCCCATGGGCAGAGGAGCCTGGTGGGCTGCAGTCCATGGGGTCGCTAGGAGTCAGACACGACTGAGCGACTTCACTTTCACTTTCACTTTATGCACTGGAGAAGGAAATGGCAACCCACTCCAGTGTTCTTGCCTGGAGAATCCCAGGGATAGGGGAGCCTCGTGGGCTGCTGTCTCATGGGTCGCACAGAGTCGGACACGACTGAAGTGACTTAGCAGCAGCAGCAGCAGGAGCTGGCCGACAAACCTGAGGAGGAGACATTGTAGACGTGATAATTTGCTTAATCAATATTATAGGTGGAGTTCCTCCAGTGAGTGACGAAATACTCTGCCAATTACTAGCCTAACTTCTTATCTCAGTTTCTTCATGGGTATGGCATGGAGATGCACATAAATAGGCATTGCAATCAAGTATACAACCATTTGAAAACATTCACAGTTCTGCACAAATAGTAACCATCTTCTATGTATTGCAATGTTATTGTGCAATATTAAGCATATGGATAATACTCTTTGCTACAGAGCATAAGTTATTTTCCTCCTGCTGCTGCTGCTGCTGCTGCTAAGTCACTTCAGTTGTGTCCGACTCTGTGAGACCCCATAGACGGCAGCCCACCAGGCTCCCCTGTCCCTGGGATTCTTCAGGCTAGCATGAGTCATTTCAATGCTATCATTTAAAATATATACACAACTCTCATTAGCAAATTTTTTTTAAGCCATTTCTTTCCCCAGAGGATCCCCCAACCCATGGATCAAACCCAGGTCTCCTGTATTGTAGGAGGATTCTTTACCCTCTGAGCTACCTGCTGCTGCTGCTGCTGCTATGTCGCTTCAGTTGTGTCTGACTCTGTGTGACCCCATAGACACCAGCCCACCAGGCTCCCCTGTCCATGGGATTCTCCAGGCAAGAACACTGGAATGGGTTGCCATTTCCTTCTCCAATGCATGAAAGTGAAAAGTGAAAGTGAAGTCGCTCAGTTGTGTCTGACTCTTGGCAACCTCATGGACTGCAGCCCACCAGGCTCCTCCGTCCATGGGATTTTCCAGGCAAGAGTACTAGAGTGGGGTGTCATCACCTTCTCCACTGAGCTGCCTGCTGCTGCTAAGTCACTTCAGTCGTGTCCGACTCTGTGCAACCCCATCGACGGCAGCCCACCAGGCTCCCCTGTCCCTGGGATTCTCTAGGCAAGAACACTGGAGTGGGGTGCCATTTCCTTCTCCAATGCATGAAAGTGAAAAGTGAAAGTGAAGTCCCTCAGTCGTGTCCGACTCTAGCAACCTCATGGACTGCAGCCTACCAGGCTCCTCCATCCATGGGATTTTCTAGGCAAAAGTACTGGAGCGGGGTGCCATTGCCTGGGAAGCCCTAAATAAACAGAAAAGAAGAAAACTTTATTTATTCATTGTTTACTGTTTCAACATCGTTTTCCACCAGTCTCTCACAGAGGCTTGCTCATGTGCAGGTGTGTGCTAAGTCACTTCAGTCTCAATTGTCTCTGTGCGACCCTATGGACTGTAGCCCTCCAGGCTCCTCTGGACTTCTCTGGTTAAGAATACTGGAGTGGGTTGCCATGCCCTCCTCCAGGAGATCTTCCTGACCCAGGGATGGAACCCACGTCTCTTACAACTGCCGGATTGGCAGGCATATTCTTTACCACCAGTGCTACCTAGGAAGCCCAGCTTGCAATTAGTTGCAAAGTAATTGCAATTAAATGCTTCTTGAAATGGAAAAATCAAGTACACATACTTGTTCAAGATAAAAATTCATCTAAGTCTATTACCAACCTACCTTAATAATTTATATAAATCTTAGAATGAAGGGAAGGAAATTGCTATTATTTCTAAGTGACCATTATTTGAATGTTTCTGTGTCAATACCAGTAAACTGGCAATGGATTATGAAACAAATTGCATCAAAACACACCAAGAAATATATCGAATGTAACTTGACTAAAAGACACATCCTCCATTTCTGATTTTGGGAGTAGGCTAGTTGGTGCTGTGATCTATGATACTTCTGGGGGAAATCAGGTTTCTGCCCAGGGGATTATCTATTTTTATGAAAACCAAGGAATGATCTTTCCCCAAAAATATAGTAACTTTGGAATTTTCACACTTTGTCAGAAAATAGAACATGTATATCTTGAAAACTCAGAGTGGAGAAAAGTTATTTCCGATTTAATAAGGAACTCAGAATTTTGCAGACTTTATTGGAGGCAAACAATCAGCTCAGTTCAGTTGCTCAGTCATGTCAGACTCTCTGCGATGCCATGGACTGCAGCATGCCAGACTTCCCTATCCAGCACCAACTCCCAGAGCTTGCTCAAACTCATGTCCGTCGAGTCGGTGATGCCATCCAATCATCTCATTCTCTGTCACCCCCTTCTCCTCCTGCCTTCAATCTTTCCCAGCATCAGGGTCTTTTCCAATGAGTCAGTTCTTCAGATCAGGTGGCCAAAGTATTGGAGTTTCAGCTTCATCATCAGTCATTCCAATGAATATTCAGGACTGATTTCCTTTAGGATTGACTAGTTTTATCTCCTTGCAGTCCAAGGGATTCTTAAAAGTCTTCTCCAACACCACAGTTCAAAAGCCCCAATTCTGTGGCGCTCAGCTTTCTTTATGGTCCAACTCTCATATCCATACATGGCTACTGGAAAAACCATAGCCTTGACTAGATGGGCCTTTGTTGGCAAAGTAATATCTCTGCTTTTTAACATGCTATCTAGGTTGGTTATAGCTTTTCTTTCAAGGAGCAAGCATCTTTTAATTTCATGGCTGCAGTCACCACCTGCAGTGATTTTGGAGCTCAAGAAAATAAAGTCTCTCACTGTTTCCATTGTTTCCCCATCTATTGCCATGAAGTGATGGGACTAGATACCATGATCTTCGCTTTTTGAATGCTGAGTTTTAAGCCAGCTTTTTCACTCTCCTCTTTCAGTCTCATCAAAAGACTCTTTAATTCCTCTTCAGTTTCTGTGATAAAGGTGGTTTCATCTGCGTATCTGAGGTTATTGATATTTCTCCTGGCAATCTTGATTTTAGCTTGTGATTCATCCAGCCCAGCGTTTCTCATGATGTACTCTGCATATAAGTTAAATAAGGTGGGTGACAATATACAGCCTACAGCCTTGATGTACTCCTTTCCCAATTTGGAATAAGTCAGTTGTTCTATGTCCGGTTCTAACTGTTGCTTCTTGACCTGAATACAGATTTCTCAGGAGGCAGCTAAGGTAGTCTGGTGTTCCTATCTCTTGAAGCATTTTCCACTGTTTGTTGTGATCTACACAGTCAAAGGTTTTGGTGTAATCAATAAAGCAGAAGTAGATGTTTTTTTCTGGCATTCTCTTGCTTTTTCTATGATTCAATGGATGTTGGCAATTTTATCTCTGGCAAACAATATGTTTTAAAATAATAGCTATAGATAAAGGAAACTATTTTTATAATAGACACTTAGTGTGAAGTACCTAATTTTAGGAAGCTTACTAGTCAAATGCAAACTGGCATGGGATAAGATCAACTTTATACAAATAAATCAGAGTCTTCAGATTTGTTATGTTCTTGTTTCCTGCTTTTATGTGCTGGAACTCCTGCCTTCTCAAAATTTCTCTTAAATGGATTTTTAAATCAATATCCTGAGTTGTGTTTGGATTTCTCATTGTAAGTCATAATCTATAGCTAAACTTTTCTTCTAAAGTCAAGAAACTCTCCCCAAAGTGCTATAGACACATGTATGCGTCAGAAAACCCCAGCTCCATCACTGTTAATCTCTTATGTACTGAGAGTAGAGGTAATGAACTATGCAGGAAAGATACAGGCATTAAAGGTGGAGAGAAGGAGAAATTAGATAGTAAAAAGTAGGACCTGAAAATTAACTGTGTGACAAGAATGTTGAACGTAGTAGAATGGCTGAGGAGTAGGTTCAAATGTATGAAAAAGAGAGCTGAATGCAGCAGATAAAGATTTTAATTTTTACTGTTGAGAGAAGTATAACTGTAAAATGACTGAGTGAGAGAAGATGCAGCTTAAACAGCAGGAACACTGTGCTGATGTTTACTGTTAGCACATTAATAAAACAATCAAAATTATGCATAGATACAGCACTGTGGAAACACCACGTCCCTATACAGAATGGAGAGAAAAATTTTGGCATTAATTTTGAGTTCTGTTTCTGCCATATTGAAATGGTGATATAACCACAAAGTTTAAGTTGTTTGTAAATCCAGAAAATGCTTAAATTGGAAGAATAAGATAGGAGAGTATTAAGCAGAGAGAACTCATAAGTGATGATATGAATAAGGTAAATGTGTTTTCAAGATATTAGTAATGATGTTGACAACTCATTCAAGTGACAGAAAAGGAGCTAGTGAAATATAACTGGGGGCTTCTGGTAAATCAGTGAGAGTGCAGATCTCCTAAGGTTTCATGACATTTTAAATACATAGAAATAATAAACAGACTATAACAATGAAATTGAATACATTGCTAAATTCAAGAGCAAAATATGGAACACAATAGGAATCAGAAGTAAAAGACCAAAATTCAAGTTCGTGTAAAACTGCAGTGAAAGTGAAAGTGAAGTCGCTCAGTCGTGTCCGACTCTTCACGACCCCATGGACTGCAGCCTACCAGGCTCCTCTGTTCATGGGATTTTCTAGGCAAGAGTACTAGAGTGGGGTGCCATTGCCTTCTCCATGATGTAAAACTGAAACTGAAGGCAAATAATTTATAGTGCCCTGGACAAACTGTTGTTCAGCTTGTTGTTCATGTCTAACTCTGCAACATCATGGACTGCAGCACAACAAGCTCCCCTTTCCTACACTATCCCCCAGACTTTGCTGAAATTCATATCCATTGAGTAAATGATGCCAGCCAACCATCTCATCCTCTGTCGCCCTCTTCTCCTCCTGCCTTCAATCTTTCCCAACATCAGGGTCTTTTCCAAAGAGTCAACTCTTCTCATCAGATGTCCAAAGTATTGGAGATTCAGCTTCAGCATCAGTCCTTCCAGTGAATATTTAGGGTTGATTTCCTTTAGGATTGACTGATTTGTTCTTCTTGCCATCTAAGAGACTCTCAAGAGCCTTCTCCAACAGTGTATTTCAAAAGCATCAATTCTTCAGCACTCAGCCTTCTTTATGGTACAACTCTCACATCCATATATGACTACTGGAAAAAACCCACAACTTTGACTATATGGACCTTTGTAGGCAAAGTAATGCCTTTGCTTTTTAATATGTTGTCTATGTTTGTCATAGCTTTACTTCCAAGGAACAGGTGCCTTTTAATTTCATGGCTGCAGTCACCATCCTCAGTGATTTTGGAGCCCAAGAATATAAAATCTGTCACTGCTTCCACTTTTCCCCCTTCTACTTGCCATGAAGTGATGGGACCAGACGCCATGATCTTAGGTTTTTGAATATTAAGTTTCAGCACTAGAATTATGTATCAGGTTTAAAAGTCATAAGGAGTTGGAAATTTGAAGGCCATGTAAAAATTGAGATAAGAGTAATGTCTTTGAGAGACAAGGAGCTGGACTTTGCTATGTGCATAGTGCTACAAGCTAGAAAGATTGTTCAACCAAAAGCAAGAGCTAGAATATCCCTAATGATCAGTTTAAGGAAGCTCTTTGGTGTCCATTTGGAGCAGTGGATGAAAATCAGAAATCAAATCTTGCATCTTCCAGTAGTATAGTATAGTCTTCAAATTCATACTAATAGTGGAGCAAAAGACCTAATTATTAGCTTGCCATAAAAATATTCATGAACTAGAAACATCTTCTAGTTCATGAACTAGAAACATCTTCTGGGAGCCCCAGAAGAAGAGAAAAAATCTCATGACAGAAAATTGTTGATAAAAAAGTGAAACAAAGTTTTAAAGCAAATCAAGAAACCTTCCGTTTTGATTAGTAACAGAGAGTGCTATTAAAAATGAAGGACTTACTAAAGTGATAGGATTCAATTACCCATAAACAGAGTCCTTCAAGGAAATAGCCTTTGATGAAAAAAGTGAAAAAAAATGTTCAAAAGATATGAACGGCAATGCGAAACAAATAATAAAAAGCAACAAACATGATAAGGTATATTCAAAAAATGAGATAGTAGAACTACTTGAAAGATTTTTTTTAAAAGCATGAGAAAATATCCAAACAGTGAAAAAGAATAACAGACTGTAAAGAATAAACAGAATGGGGACTTCCCTGGTTGTCCAGTGGTTAAAAATCCGCCTTCCAAAGCAGGGAGCATGGGTTTGATTCCTGGTCAGGGAATTAAAGTCCCACAGGCTGCCAGACAACTCAGCCCACACACTGCAGCTACTGAGCCCACATCTTCTAGGAGGAGAGAAGCCCACACACCACAACTAAGATTAAACACAGCCAAAAGTAAATAAATATATAAAAGAAGATCAATTTGAAAGTACAAACACAGAAATTCAGAAAAGACAAAGATGAACAAACCTAAAAAAAATCAACAGCTCAAAGATCCAGTCAAAAATAGTGAATTAGTGAATTGCAAAATATTCTTAGCATCATCTACATATAAAGAGCATGAATTCAAAACAAAGAGAAAAAGAACAGAGAAAAATCGATATTAAAAGTGGTTATAGAGAAGATTTTTTGAAGAGGCATACTATATCCAAAATGGCAAAATAAAACACACTTAGAAACATAGCACAGTGAGACTATAAAAAATTAAAGACAAAAAATATTAAAGGCAAAAAATAAAGTGTGATATTCAGTGTTAAGGCATTCTAAAATATTGATAGGATTTAAATAAAAACAGAAAAAAAAAAAAAAAAACTGGGAAGTAAGAAGAGAAGTCAGTCTGAGATATGGGCCAAAATGTAGAAATGTGTCAGTATCCTTGAAGGCTTCCTAGGTGGCACAGTGGTAAAGAATCCTCCTGCTAACTCAGGATATGAAAGAGACACAGGTTATCCCTGGGTAGAGAAAAACCCCAGGAGAAGGAAATGTCAACCCACTCCAGTATTCTTGCCTAGAAAGTGTTATGGACAGAGGAGCCTGGTGGACCACAGTCCATGATGTCACAAGAGTTGAACACATACACAGACACCCAATATTCTTGAAAGAAACAGGGGAAATGGGATCAGGAAGGGACCATTCCCTTGGAGGTTTTTGGATACAGTATTGTAGTATGAGAAAATTTACGATATTTGTCAGAATATTCATAACTAGAGTAACATCACCAATCCACCAGTTCAGTGTTGTTTTCTAAGGAAGACGGTGTTCATGAGCTTCATTCAAATGTGGCACTTAACGATAGAATATGAGAAGAACCAGTAAGAAAATCTCTAGAAAGTGCAAGTGATTGGTTATTTTGTAAATATAATAACTAGTCATTTCTTGTATGTCACCACACACCCTTACTTCACTTTACAAAAAAATGCATTGTTTAAATTGATGACTTGGAACTTCCATAAGACAAGAAAGCCAACTTATTATGGTAAATGCCTGTAATTAGTCCACAAAGACAACATTTTCCATCTAAAACGGGACTGAATACAGAAGCCCAGATATTTTCCTGAGGCAAAATTCCACATTTTCACAATGAATTTTATTATTTTTTCTTTTTTTAAATTTTATTTTATTTTTAAACTTTACATAATTGTATTAGTTTTGCCAAATATCAAAATGAATCCGCCACAGGCATACATGTGTTCCCCATCCTGAACCCTCCTCCCTCCTCCCTCCCCACACTATCCCTCTGGGTCGTCCCAGTGCACCAGCCCCAAGCATCCAGTATCGCGCATCGAACCTGGACTGGCAACTCGTTTCTTACATGATATTCTACATGTTTCAATGTCACTCTCCCAAATCTTCCCACCCTCTCCCTCTCCCACAGAGTCCATAAGACTGTTCTATACATCAGTGTCTCTTTTGCTGTCTCGTACACCAGGTTATTGTTACCATCTTTCTAAATTCCATATATATGCGTTAGTATACTGTATTTATGTTTTTCCTTCTGGCTTACCTCACTCTGTATAATAGGCTCCAGTTTCATCCACCTCATTAGAACTGATTCAAATGTATTCTTTTTAATGGCTGAGTAATACTCCATTGTGTATATGTACCACTGCTTTTCTTATCCATTCATCTGCTGATGGACATCTAGGTTGCTTCCATGTCCTGGCTATTATAAACAGTGCTGCGATGAACATTGGGGTACACATGTCTCTTTCCCTTCTGGTTTCCTCAGTGTGTATGCCCAGCAGTGGGATTGCTGGATCATAAGGCAGTTCTATTTCCAGTTTTTTAAGGAATCTCCACACTGTTCTCCATAGTGGCTGTACTAGTTTGCATTCCCACCAACAGTGTAAGAGGGTTCCCTTTTCTCCACACCCTCTCCAGCATTTATTATTTGTAGACTTTTGGATCGCAGCCATTCTGACTGGTGTGAAATGGTACCTCATAGTGGTTTTGATTTGCATTTCTCTGATAATGAGTGATGTTGAGCATCTTTTCATGTGTTTGTTAGCCATCTGTATGTCTTCTTTGGAGAAATGTCTATTTAGTTCTTTGGCCCATTTTTTGATTGGGTCATTTATTTTTCTGGAGTTGAGCTGTAGGAGTTGCTTGTATATTTTTGAGATTAGTTGTTTGTCAGTTGTTTCATTTGCTATTATTTTCTCCCATTCTGAAGGCTGTCTTTTCACCTTGCTAATAGTTTCCTTTGATGTGCAGAAGCTTTTAAGGTTAATTAGGTCCCATTTGTTTATTTTTGCTTTTATTTCCAATATTCTGGGAGGTGGGTCATAGAGGATCCTGCTGTGATGTATGTCAGAGAGTGTTTTGCCTATGTTCTCCTCTAGGAGTTTTATAGTTTCTGGTCTTACGTTTAGATCTTTAATCCATTTTGAATTTATTTTTATGTATGGTGTTAGAAAGTGGTCTAGTTTCATTCTTTTACAAGTGGTTGACCAGATTTCCCAGCAACACTTGTTAAAGAGATTGTCTTTAATCCATTGTATATTCTTGCCTCCTTTGTCAAAGATAAGGTGTCCATATGTGCGTGGATTTATCTCTGGGCTTTCTATTTTATTCCATTGATCTATATTTCTGTCTTTGTGCCAGTACCATACTGTCTTGATAACTGTGGCTTTGTAGTAGAGCCTGAAGTCAGGTAGGTTGATTCCTCCAGTTCCATTCTTCTTTCTCAAGATCGCTTTGGCTATTCGAGGTTTTTTGTTTTTCCATACAAATTGTGAAATTATTTGTTCTAGCTCTGTGAAGAATACTGTCAGTAGCTTGATAGGGATTGTGTTGAATCTATAAATTGCTTTGGGTAGTATACTCATTTTCACTATATTGATTCTTCCAATCCATGAACATGGTATATTTCTCCATCTATTAGTGTCCTCTTTGATTTCTTTCACCAGTGTTTTATAGTTTTCTATATATAGGTCTTTAGTTTCTTTAGGTATATATATTCCTAAGTATTTTATTCTTTCCGTTGCAATGGTGAATGGAATTGTTTCCTTAATTTCTCTCTCTGTTTTCTCATTATTAGTGTATAGGAATGCAAGGGATTTCTGTGTGTTGATTTTATATCCTGCAACTTTACTATAGTCATTGATTATTTCTAGTAATTTTCTGGTGGAATCTTTAGGGTTTTCTATGTAGAGGATCATGTCATCTGCAAATAGTGAGAGTTTTACTTCTTCTTTTCCAATTTGAATTCCTTTTATTTCTTTTTCTGCTCTGATTGCTGTGGCCAAAACTTCCAAAACTATGTTGAATAGTAATGGTGAAAGTGGGCACCCTTGTCTTGTTCCTGACTTTAGAGGAAATGCTTTCAATTTTTCCCCATTGAGGATAATGTTTGCTGTGGGTTTGTCATATATAGCTTTTATTATGTTGAGGTATGTTCCTTCTATTCCTGCTTTCTGGAGAGTTTTTATCATAAATGGATGTTGAATTTTGTCAAAGGCTTTCTCTGCATCTATTGAGATAATCATATGGTTTTATTTTTCAATTTGTTAATGTGGTGTATTACATTGATTGATTTGTGGATATTGAAGAATCCTTGCATCCCTGGGATAAAGCCCACTTGATCATGGTGTATGATCTTTTAATGTGTTGTTGGATTCTGATTGCTAGAATTTTGTTAAGGATTTTTGCATCTATGTTCATCAGTGATATTGGCCTGTAGTTTTCTTTTTTTGTGGCATCTTTGTCAGGTTTTGGTATTAGGGTGATGGTGGCCTCATAGAATGAGTTTGAAGTTTACCTTCCTCTGCAATTTTTGGAAGAGTTTGAGCAGGATAGGTGTCAGCTCTTCTCTAAATTTTTGGCAGAATTCAGCTGTGAAGCCATCTGGACCGGGGCTTTTGTTTGCTGGAAGATTTTTGATTACAGTTTCAATTTCCATGCTTGTGATGGGTCTGTTAAGATTTTCTATTTCTTCCTGGTCGAGTTTTGGAAAGTTGTAATTTTCTAAATTTGTCCATTTCTTCCACGTTGTCCATTTTATTGGCATATAATTGTTGATAGTAGTCTCTTATGATCCTTTGTATTTCTGTGTTGTCTGTTGTGATCTCTCCATTTTCGTTTCTAATTTTGTTGATTTGATTTTTCTCCTTTGTTTCTTGATGAATCTGGCTAATGGTTTGTCAATTTTATTTATCCTTTCAAAGAACCAGCTTTTGGTTTTGTTGATTTTTGCTATGGTCTCTTTTGTTTCTTTTGCATTTATTTCTGCTCTAATTTTTAAGATTTCTTTCCTTCTACTAACCCTGGGGTTCTTCATTTCTTCCTTTTCTAGTTGTTTGAGGTGTAGAGTTAGGTTATTTATTTGACTTTTATCTTGTTTCTTGAGGTGTGCCTGTATTGCTATGAACTTTCCCCTTAGGACTGCTTTTACTGTGTCCCACAGGTTTTGGGTTGTTGTGTTTTCATTTTCATTCGTTTCTATGCAAATTTTGATTTCTTTTTGATTTCTTCTGTGATTTGTTGGTTATTCAGCAGTGTGTTGTTCAGCCTCCATATGTTGGAATTTTTAATAGTTTTTCTCCTGTGATTGAGATCTAATCTTACTGCATTGTGGTCAGAAAAAATGCTTGGGATGATTTCTATTTTTTGAATTTACCAAGGCTAGCTTTATGGCCCAGGATGTGATCTATCCTGGAGAAGGTTCCATGTGCGCTTGAAAAAGGTGAAATTCATTGTTTTGGGATGAAATGTCCTATAGATATCAATTAGGTCTAACTGGTCTATTGTATCGTTTAAAGTTTGTGTTTCCTTGTTAATTTTCTGTTTAGTTGATCTATCCATAGGTGTAAGTGGGGTATTAAAGTCTCCCACTATTATTGTGTTATTGTTAATTTCTCCTTTCATACTTGTTAGCATTTGTCTTACGTACTGTGGTGCTCCCGTGTTGGGTGCATATATATTTATAATTGTTATATCTTCTTCTTGGATTGATCCTTTGATCATTATGTAGTGACCTTCTTTGTCTCTTTTCACAGCCTTTGTTTTAAAGTCTATTTTATCTGATATGAGTATTGCTACTCCTGCTTTCTTTTGGTCCCTATTTGCATGGAAAATCTTTTTCCAGCCCTTCACTTTCAGTCTGTATGTGTCCCCTGTTTTGAGGTGGGTCTCTTGTAGACAACATATGTAGGGGTCTTGTTTTTGTATCCATTCAGCCAGTCTTTGTCTTTTGGTTGGGGCATTCAACCCATTTACGTTTAAGGTAATTACTGATAAGTATGATCCCGTTGCCATTTACTTTATTGTTTTGGGTTAGAGTTTATACACTGTTTTTGTGTTTCCTGTCTAGAGAATATCCTTTAGTATTTGTTGGAGAGCTGGTTTGGTGGTGCAGAATTCTCTCAGCTTTTGCTTGTCTGAAAAGCTTTTGATTTCTCCTTCATACTTGAATGAGATCCTTGCTGGGTACAATAATCTGGGCTGTAGGTTATTTTCTTTCATCATTTTAAGTATGTCTTGCCATTCCCTCCTGGCTTGAAGAGTTTCTATTGAAAGATCAGCTGTTATCCTTATGGGAATTCCCTTGTGTGTTATTTGTTGTTTTTCCCTTGCTGCTTTTAATATTTGTTCTTTGTGTTTGATGTTTGTTAATTTGATTAATATGTGTCTTGGGGTGTTTCTCCTTGGGTTTATCCTGTTTGGGACTCTCTGGGTTTCTTGGACTTGGGTGATTATTTCCTTCCCGTTTTTAGGAAGTTTTCCACTATTATCTCCTCAAGTATTTTCTCATGGTCTTTCTTTTTGTCTTCTTCTTCTGGAACCCCTATTATTCGAATGTTGTAGTGTTTAATATTGTCCTGGAGGTCTCTGAGATTGTCCTCATTTCTTTTAATTCGTTTTTCTTTTATCCTCTCTGATTCATTTATTTCTACCATTCTATCTTCTAATTCACTAATCCTATCTTCTGCCTCTGTTATTCTACTATTTGTTGCCTCCAGAGTGTTTTTAATTTCATTTATTGCATTATTCATTATATATTGACTCTTTTTTATTTCTTCTATGTCCTTGTTAAACCTTTCTTGCATCTTCTCAATCCTTGTCTCCAGGCTATTTATCTGTGATTCCATTTTAGTTTCAAGATTTTGGATCAATTTCACTATCATTATTTGGAATTCTTTATCAGGTAGATTCCCTATCTCTTCCTCTTTTGTTTGGTTTTGTGGGCATTTATCCTGTTCCTTTATCTGCTGAGTATTCCTCTATCTCTTCATCTTGTTTAAATTGCTGAGTTTGGGGTGTCCTTTCTGTATTCTGGCAGTTTGTGGAGTTCTCTTTATTGTGGCATTTCCTCACTGTGTGTGGGTTTGTACAGGTGGCTTGTCAAGGTTTCCTGGTTAGGGAAGCTTGTGTCGGTGTTCTGGTGGGTGGAGCTGTATTTCTTCTCTCTGGAGTGCAATGAAATGTCCAGTAGTGAGTTATGAGATGTCTATAGTTTTGGGGTGACTTTGGGCAGCCTGTATCTTGAAGCTCAGGGCTGTGTTCCTTTGTTGCTGGAGAATTTGCTTGGTATGTCTTGCCCTGGAACTTATTGGCCCTTGTGTGGTGCTTGGTTTCAGTGTCGGTATGGAGGCATTTGATGAGCTCCTGTCAATTAATGTTCCTTGGAGTCAGGAGTTCCCTGGAGTCAGGGTTTGGACTTAAATCTCCTGCTTCTGGTTATCGGTCTTATTTTTACAGTAGTTTCAAAACTTTTCCTTCTATACAGCACCATTGATAAAACATCTACATTAAAGATGAAAAGTTTCTCTACGATGAGGGTCACTCAGAGAGGTTCACAGGGTTACATGGAGAAGAGAAGAGGGAGGAGGGAGTTAGAGGTGACCCAAATGAGATGAGGTGAATCAATAATGGAGAGAGTGGGCTAGCCAGTAGTCACTTCCTTATGTGCACTCCACAACTGGACCACTCAGAGATGTTCACAGAGTTATACAGAGAAGAGAAGGAGGAGGAAGGTGATAGAGGTGGCCAGAAGGATAAAAGGGGGGAATGAAAAGGAGGGAGACAGATCCAGCCAGTAATCAGTTCCTAAGTGTTCTCCACCGTCTGGAACACACAGAAATTCACAGAGTTGGGTAGAGTAGAGGGGTTAGGGAGGAGACACAGGCGACCTGGTGGAGAAAAAAGGAGAGTCTAAAGGAGAGAGAGCAGTCAAGCCAGTATTCTTGCTCCCTAGTGAAAAATGGGTCCTGAAGATTGGGTTCTTAAAGGTACAAAATTGGTAACAAATACATAAAAGCAAAATTAAAAATCTAGAGTAGAGTTTGGAATTTCAAAAAATACGATGTTAAAGAAAAAGAAGAAGGAAAAGAAAGAGAGAAAAAACGAACAAACAAAAACAAACAAGGTCATGAAAATTGTAAAGAAAGTACAGGTACAAAATTGATAACTAATACCAAAAAGCAAAAATTAAAAATCTAGAGTAGAGTTTGGAATTTCAAAAATTCAATGTTAAAAAAAAAGAAGAAGAAGAAAAAAAAGAGAGAAAACAGACAAACAAAAACAAACAATGTCACAAAAATTATAAAGAAAATACAGGTACAAAATTGATATTATTCAGATATACAATGTTATATAGAAGAAGAAGAGAAAGAAACAGAGAAGAAGAAAAAAAGAAGTCACAGAAATTATATAAAAAAACTATAGGTAAAAAATTGATAACAAATACCAAAAAGCAAAAATTAAAAATCTAGAGTAGAGTTTGGAATTTCAAAAATACAATGTTAAAAGAAAGAAAAAAAAAAAAAAAACAAGGTCAAAAAATTATAAAATATATATATGAAGTTTGCTGAAGAAGAAAAAAATAGGTCTTTTTTTTTTTTTGCAAAGTAATAGGTTATAAAAGTGAAAATTAAAGGAACAATAGAGGACTTAAAAAATTTTTTTAATTAAAAAAAAAAAAGAAAGAATGATTGTAAAAATAATAAAAATATATCTAGGACTTTCTTGGTGTTGTTGTGGGTTCAGTTCATTTTTGGCTAGTTCCTTGGTCAGACTTATATTTCTCAAGATCTATAGGCCCCTTCCTATGTAGTCCGTAGTAACCACAGGGTTTTGGTCTATTGCCTGTAGCTTCCAAGGCGTTTCCCTCTGTTATATCTTCTTCTGTTTGCTAGTCTCTTCAGTATCTGGTTTCCGCCCTGACACAAAGGGGACGGTGGAGGACATTTTTTTTTTTTTTAGGCTTACTTGTTCAGTCGCGCTGTGGGGAGGGAGGGAGGGAGGGATGCTGCAAACAAATAACACTGGCGTGGGCTCGCAGTGCCTCAGCCACCCTGGGCCTGCCCCCGCTCATGGCGCGTGTAGCCTCCCTGCCCACACTGCTCAGGCTCTAGGTTGTTCCGCTGGGAACAATCCGAGGCTGGCCCTGGGTTGCATGCACCTCCCAGGTCCAAGCCGCTCAGGTTCAGGCACTCGGGTAGTCCTCAGAGGCGCAGACTCAGTTGGGCCTGCGTTTTGTGCTCTTCCCAGGTCCGAGCAGCTCAGGTGATGAGGTGTTTGGCAAGCACCAATGCTGCGACTTATCGCCTCCCCGCCACTCGGTTATCTGGGTGTAAAACCGGTGCACCTTCTCAGGCAGATGTTGACCGTCCAGACCCCCAAGAAGTTTTAGTTAGCAAAGAAGCCTGCTTACACTTTTATAGATAATGTCTCTCTGGGGCTGCGATTGCCCCCTTCTGGCTCTGGCTGCCTGTCACTGGAGGGGGAAGGTCTGCAGCCGGCTATCTCTGTTCAGTCCTTTGTTCCATGCGTGGGCCTGGCGGTCTTAGGTTGGGGCTGGCTTTTCGCGTGGTAGATATCCCACAGTCTGGTTTGCTAGCCCAAATTATTTCGCTCAGATAGTGCTCAGGGTATTCAGGCCAGATTCTTACTCTCAGCGATGCAGCCCGCGCCGCGCCTCCCTGCCCAGCCCCCGCTTGCTAATGGCGGATGCAGGCGTCTGTGCTGCTTCTCCGCTGGGGGAGTTACCGTAGGGCTCTCAATCTGCGAGTTTTAATTGTTTATTTATTTTTTCTCCCTGTTATGTTGCCCTCTGTGCTTCCAAAGCTCGGCACAGATTCGGCAGTGAGAAGGTTTCCTGGTGTTTGGAAACTTCTCTCTTTTTAAGATTCCCTTCCCGGGACGGAGCTCCGTCCCTCCCTCTTTTGTCTCTTTTTTTGTCTTTAATATTTTTTCCTACCTCCTTTCGAAGAGTTGGGTTGCTTTTCTGGGTGCCTGATGTCCTCTGCCGGCATTCAGAAGTTGTTTTGTGGAATTTACTCGACGTTTAAATGCTCTTTTGATGAATTTGTGGGGGAGAAAGTGTTCTCCCTGTCCTACTCCTCCGCCATCTTGGCTCCTCCCCCACAATGAATTTTAACTTGAAAGGAAATAGTTCTTTTGTTTGCAATTGCTTTTCCTTTGTGGCAAATCCCTTCACAAGGTCTGACTGTGAGAAATGATACATGAAATGCTCAGTGCCACAACATCTGAAAATAAGCATTCTTTATTGGGATTTAAAAGATAGAGAGGTAGGAAATTACTTTCCCAATGTTGAGATTTCCGATTATGAGCAATAAGAACAATAGATATTTAGGATACTGGACCTAGGATTTTCATATATGAATGGCTACACAAAGTAAAATGTATACCTGGATTACAACTTTTCAAAACACTGAGAGATGCTTTCAAGGTACAAATTAACATTAACAGAATGCGTAGTGACCATGCTTTGCCTAGAGAGTACCTGACCACACAACAGTCTTTCTTCTTTCTCTCTTCCATTAGCCACTCTCTCCCTCTTTAATGAAATACATCACCAGGCAAAATCAGGCAATTATCTTTGATTCCACCCTTTTCTTCTTCCCTCATCTCAAATCTATTAGTAAATCCTTTGATTCTATAGACATTTTATAAGCCAATTCAGTTAAATTCTTCTCGAGTATATGTGTGCGTTACTCAGTCGTGTCCAAATCTTTGCAACCCAATGAACTGTAGCCCACCAGGCTACTCTGTTCATGGAATTCTCCAGGCCAGAATACTAGAGTGGGTAACCATTCCCTTCTCCAGGGGATCTTCCTGAGCAGAATTGGAAGCCAGGTCTCCCATGTTGCAGGAGGATTGTTCACCATCTGAGCCACCATGGAAGCCCCAAATCCTTCTCATGGACTGATGCAAATTCTATCTGATTGTCCTGATTTGAATTTTGCACACCATTACCAGGGGGTGCTAGTAGTAAAGAACCCACCTACCAATGTAGGATACATAAGAGAGGCAGGTTTGAACTCTGGGTCAGGAAGATCCCCTGGAGAAAGAAATGGCAACCCACTCCAGTATTGTTGCCTGAAAATTCCCATGGACAGAGGAACCTGGCAGGTTACAGTTCACGGGGTCGCAAAGAGTCAGACGTGACTGAAGCAGTGTAGCACACACACATTCTCTAATTCAAGAAGTAGTTATTTGGGGCTGTTTTAGTTGATTGGGGCTGCTATATCAAAATATCATGAATGGAGTGACTTGTAAAATTGACAGTTCTGGTGGCTGGAAGTCCAAGATCACAATGGCAGGATAGGATGGTTAAGTTCTCATGGGGACTTCTTTGTTGCAGACTCTTGACTTCTGGTTGCATCTTCCCTTGGCAAAGAACAGAGGATGAAGCAAGCTCTCTCCTGACTCCTGGGCACTTGTCTCATTTCACTCCTATAACTCCATCTAATCCTAATTACCTTCTTAAAGTATCCACCTCCTGATACAATCATACTGAGGGGTACTGTTACAACATAGGCATTGGTTGGGGAGGGATGCAACATTCAGTCCATAACAGAGACATTTATTATGTGCCTGCCATTGTTCTAAGTATAGGAAACCTAGTATTAAACAAAATAGGCAAAAAACCTTGCCTTCATGGAGCTTATAATTTAAAGTATGAAATTCGCAAGAAATAATAAGTGTTAGTAGAATACATATAGTTTACAGGGTTGAAGGAACTACGCTGGGAAAAAAAGTATGGAAAGTGAATGAGAAATTGTGGTGTGTAGTTTTTAACAGGATAGACAGAGATGGGCTTCCTCGGTGGAAGTTCCAGGGTGACCTATGAAAATAGCTGAAGGAGAGCACTCCAGGGGAAGAGAAAAGTATGCGTCAGGATATGTACCCAGAGATACCACTTTAAAAAGTGCTGTGCTTAGTCACTCAGTCATGTCTGAATCTCTTGACCCTGTGGACTGTAGCCCACCAGGCTCCTCTGCCCATGGGATTCTCCAGGCAAGAATACTGGAGGGGGTTGCCATGTCCTCCTCCAGGGGATCTTCCTGACCCAGGGATCAAATCCAGGTTCATTGCAGGCAGTTTCTTTACCATCTGAGCCACCAAGGAAGCCCAAAAATACTGCAGTGGGTAGCCTATCCCTTCTTCAGGGGATCTTACCAACCTAGGAATCGAACTGGGGTCTCCTGCATTGCAGGTGGATTCTTAACCAGCTGAACTACCAGGGAAGCCCTTTAAAAAGTAGATACCACCAAATAACTGTTATGCTTAGATAAATTCAGGGGCTTCCATTTCTTCAAGAACAACATATAAATACATGTTATACAATATTCCAAAGGCCCTTCAACTCTGGGTTCCAGGATGGGTATTTCCCCCATCCTGTGTTCCTGTACTTCTCACACAACACAGCACAGTCCTGCCAGCCCACACTTTACCACCTCCAGCCCTTGGCCCAGTTAATTTTTTTTTTTCATTTTTACCCATACCTGTGAGTGATAACTTTTTCTTTTTATGTTTAAGTTTGAATGCTATTTTGTCAAAGAAGATCTTCCCCAATATTTTGTTGTTTAAGATATGCAATTAGTTATTCACCATTGTCTAATTTTCCAAGAGAAACTACCTGATTCTTTTCAAATATTACCTATCTCTCTCTCCTTTTTTTTTTGTTTTCTTACTTTTCTTCTTTATTAATCATTGTATTGTTTGTCTCTATCCTTTCAATGTAAGAAACAGGAAGGCAGAGAGACATCCTTTATTGTGTTTTTTTCTGCCAGAATGACCTTTTGCCAGATCTTCCCATAGATTGTGCAGTGTTATCTTTCATTTCTCAGATCCAACGCCTCTTAAGAATTGACTATGAAATTCACAGAAAATGCACCAAAATTATAATATAACCAGAAACTAATTTTTAAAAGAAAAATACCATAAGCTTCATATGGGGAGAAATTTGTGTGCTTTCTGTCACCATAAAATCTCTAGTTTCTAATGTGAAGTCTGATATATGACACTGTGTATATGTGTGACTGGTTATCATTTGGTCTTAAAAGACTCCAGAAAATGGATACAGATATTGTTGGAAAGTGGGATGAAACAGACACTCCTGTACACAGTTCTTAGATCTGGGAGTTTGGGAATGTCAGAACTGGAATTGTAAGTTCTCTTTACCAGTTTTTTTTAACTCTTGGAATTTATTTCACAACATGCCAAGTTAGGTAATGAAATATTCACTTAAGCAAGTTTTGCAATAACAAATAATTTAAAAAAGTAAAGTTGCATCAATTGAACAATGATTCAATATGTCATTCAGAATGGCTATTAAAAGGTGCGTTATGGAATATGTTAGAATACACTTTTAATTACTATTACAGAATGAAGCAAACTTGCATATATGTGTGTTAGCAGAAGGAATATGAAATATATGAAAAATGTTACATTTGTTTATTAGTAGACTTGGAAATCTGAGCTTACTTATTTATTTGTGTTTGCATGCATTTATATATAGATTTTGCCAATATTTTATAATAAACTTATTTGCATCTTTTTAGTCAGAACAATTTTAATTATAAACTATTTATTACTTCTCACAACATTTGGCATTACACTGAAAAAAGGGATTTTCAGTGGAAAATTCCATTTCTACTGAAGTTTGACTTAGAGTGTATTTATAGATACTAATTTTCACAATAAAGTTTTGTTTATATATGAACCACATTTATTTGCAATTACCTGCACAAATATTGAAGCTTCCTCAGTGGCTCAGTGGTAAAGAATCCTCCTGAAATGCAGGAGACTCAGATTCTATCCCTGGGTTGGAAAGATTCTCTGGAGGAGGGCATGGCAAACCACTCCAGTATTCTTGTCTGGAGAATCCCATGGACAGAGGAGACTGGCAGGCTGGCAGGCTAAAGTCTATAGGATTGCAAAGACTTGGACATGACTGAAGTGACTTAGCATGCACTCATGCACAAATATTGCCTGCTGGTACAGGGTAGAGGAATTGGTCTCAAAATATGTTATGAATTTACAAATAGCTTTAAATCTATACATATAATCAAGAGTAAATAGTGATTTATTTACTGGAAATAAAAACACTATAATATAACTGTGTTAGTTTTCTACAGCTGCTGTAACAAACTTCTACAATTACTTACAATGACTTACTTATTAATGACTTAGAATGACTTTAACTTACAATTCTGAAGGTGTGAATCTAACACAGGTCTCACTGAGTTAATATCAAGGTGTTGGCAGGGCTACATTGCTTTCCGGCTCCTCTACGGGAAAATACCTTCCCTCGTCTTTCTATCTGCTTTGGACTGCCTGCACTCCTTGGTTTGTGGTGGCCTTCCACTCACTTTGAAGCTAGCAATGAGGGGTCAAGTCCTGTCATAGAATCACTGTAACCTATTCTTCAACTTCACTCTTTAATTAAAAAAAAAATACCCATGTTATTATGAAAAAGTGCAAAAAGGCAAGAAAAAGAAACGAAGATGAAAAAAGACAAAATGGTTGTCTGTGGAGGCCTTACAAAGAGCTGAGAAAAGAAGAGAGGCTAAAGGCAAAGGAGAAAAAGGAAAGATATACCCATCTGAATGCAGAGTTCCAAAGAATAGCAAGGAGAGATAAGAAAGCCTTCCTCAGTGACCAGTGCAAAGAAATGGAGGGAAACAATAGAATGGGAAAGACTAGAGATCTCTTCAAGAAAATTAGAGACACCAAGGGAACATTTCATGCAAGGATGGGCACAATAAAAGACACAAATGGTATGGACTTAACAGAAGCAGAAGTTATTAAGAAGATATGGCAAGAATACACAGAAGAACTATACAAAAAAGATCTTCATGACCTAGATAACCATGATGGTGTGATCACTCACCTAGAGACAGACATCCTGTAATGTGAAGTCAAGTAGGCTTTAGGAAGCATCACTATGGACAAGCTAGTGGAGGTGATGGAACTCTGGTTGAGCTATTTCAAATAAAAGATGATGCTGTTAAAGTGCTGCACTCAATATGCCAGCAAATTTGGAAAACTCAGCAGTGGCCACAGGACTGGAAAAGGTCAGATTTCATTAAAATCCCAAAAAAGGCAATGCCAAAGAATGTTCAAAGTACTGCATGATTGCACTCATTCCACACACCAGCAAAGTAATGCTCAAAATTCTCTAAGCCAGGCTTCAATAGTACATGAACCATGAACTTCCAGATGTCCAAGCTAGATTTAGAAAAGACAGAGGAACTAGAGATCAAATTGCCAACATCTGTTGGATCATAGAAAAAGCAAGAGAGTTCCAGAAAACATCTGCTTTATTGATTATGCCAAACACTTTGACTGTGTGGATCACAACAAACTGTGGAAAATCTTCAAGAGATGGGAATACCAAACTACCTTACCTCCCCTCTGAGAAATCTCCCCTCTGAGATTTCTTCTTGACTTCAGGTCAAGATTTCTTCTTGACTGCAGGTCAAGAAGCAGCAGTTAGAATTGGACATGGAAGAACAGACTTGTTCCAAATTGGGAAAGGAGTACATCAAGGCTGTATATTGTCACCCTACCTATTTAACTTATAGGCAGAGTGCATCATGCAAAATGCCAGGTTGGATGAAGCACAAGCTGGAATCAAGATTACTGGGAGAAATACCAGTTAACTCACATATGCAGATAACACCACCGTTATGGCAGAAACTGAAGAGGAACTAAAGAGCCTCTTGATGACAGTGAAAGAGGAGAGTGAAGAAGTTGGCTTAAAATTCAACACTCAAAAAGTGAAGATCATGGCATCTGGTCCCATCACTCCATGGCAAATAGATGGAGAAACAATGGAAACAGTGAGAAACTTTATTTTCTTGGGCTCCAAAATCACTGTAGATGGTGACTGCAGCCATAAAACCAAAAGATACTTCTTCCTTGGAAGAAAAGCTATGACGAATCTAGACAGCATATTTAAAAGCAGAGACATTAATTACTTTGCCAACAAAGGTCCATCTAGTCAAAGGTATGGTTTTTCCAGTAGTCATGTATAGATGTGAGAGTTGGACTATAAAGAATTCTGAGCACATCAGGTGGTCAAAGTATTGGAGTTTCAGGTTCAGCATCAGCCCTTCCAATGAATATTCAGGACTGATTTCCTTTAGGATTGACTAGTTTGATCTCCTTGCAGTCCAAGGGACTCTCAAAAGTCTTCTCCAACACCACAGTTTAAAAGCATCAATTCTTCAGTGCTCAGCCTTCTTTATGGTCCAACTCTCACATCTATACGTGACTACTGGAAAAACCGTATCTTTGACTAGAAGGACCTTTTTGGCAAAGTAATGGCTCTTCTATTTATTATGCCATCTAGGTTTGTCATAGCTTGTCTTCCAAAGAGCAAATGTCTTTTAATTTCATGGCTGCAGTCACTGTCTGCAGTGATTGTGGAACCCAAGAAAATGAAGTCTATCACTGTTTACATTGTTTCCCCATCTATTTACCATGAAGTAATGGGACTAGATGCCATGAACTTAGTTTCTTGAATGTTGAATTTTAAGCCAACTTTTCAGTCTCTTTCACCTTCATCAACAGGCTCTTTAGTTCCTCTTTGCTCTCTGCCGTATGAATGGTATCATCTGCATATCTGAGTTAACTGGTATTTCTCCCAGTAATCTTGATTCCAGCTTGTGCTTCCTCCAGCCTGGCATTTCCCATGATGCACTCCACATTTGAGTTAAATAAGAAGGGTGACAAATACACAGCCTTGACATAGTCCTTCCCAAATCTTGAACAAGTCCATTGTTCCATGTCCATCTAACCCAATCTCCTTTGATACTTTTCATTTTTCACTTAGATCAGTTACTGTCAACTAGAAGGACTTTGCCTCCCAGGGGACATTTGGCAAAGTTTGGAGCCTTTTTTTATTATCATGACTGGAGAATTGGGTGAGTATTTCTGGTTTCCAGTGAGTAGAGGGCAGGGATACTGCTAAATATCCTACACTGCATACAACAACATCACCAAAAAAAATTGGGTCCAAAGCATCAGTAGTGCCAAGGTTGCAAGACCTTAACTTATAGAAGCTAAATATAAGTGCCCCATGCTCAATGGCTCTTCAAGTAACCTATAGAAGAAAAATATTGACATGCTGGATTTTTTTCATGCAAAACTAAACCAAGAAATATAGAATCATTACTATGTACATTTAATATAAAATATATAGTATTTCTTCACATTTTCTTTGATTCATAACAGTTTTATTAAATTACAATTCTAATTAGTTAAAACCATTAAGTGCAAACCAGGCTGGTTTCTCAAGTATCTAAGGAGACACAGCTGGAATGAAAACAGATGGAAGGTGTAAATGAGAAGATTCAATTAACATTTTTCCTTCCAGTAAATGTTTCACAAAGAAAATCCCCTGAGACTGAAAAATAGGACCTTAATTCAAGAAATATGGTGCTTTTTTAAACCATGTTAAGAATAAAATCTTTTAACATCTTTTTAAATCATTTGGTGTTCAGACCAAATCTGTGTCCTTTGGGTCAAGACACAATATATGATAACAAAGAAATTCCAAGCTAAGAGCTACAAAATTACTATACATTAGAACACTAACCAATTTAGTGGCATTCTGATTCTTTCAGGAGTGTTTCTCTACTCCTAATAGCATTATAATTGTTATTATAAGATTTGATTTGACACTATGATTCCAAAGAATGAACATAATAAAAACACACCATTTATTATAGGACTAGCAATTATCCCGCTGTGCCTTCATCAACATCTAAAGGGATCAATGAAATGTAGTTAATCAGATCCATTTGAAACATCTTTATTCTGAAAGTTTAATGCCTCTTCAGTGCTAATTTAAAATATACTAAAATTGAGTTTGGCCCTTCATAAGGCTGAGATTGTTTTCCATCTGTCTCTTAGGGATCAACAAAGAATTCTGAAAAGATGAGCTGATGGACAGAGACAAGGCTATGCATTCTTATCTTCAATTATTTAAATTGCTCCAAATGTTGCAAGTGCTTTCAGAGTTAAACATTGTAATTATATGTACAGTATTTAGTAGGACTGTTTTAGATTTTAAGAAAAAAATAGATGTTCATCTTACTGTGGGCTGAAGTGGACTACATGACGTTGTAAGGAAACATAAACTCCTCAGCGACAGTTGCGTCTCATTGGGCAACCTCATGTGATGCACCAACTTTTTGAGCTAGTTCTTCTTCATGTTCTCTAGAGTCACTGAATTTTTTATTGGAGTATAGTTGCTTGGCAATGTTGTGTTGATTTCCTCTCTGCAGCAAAGTGAATCAGCTGTACATATACATATATTTTATCTTTTTTGGATTTACTTCCCATTTAGGTCACCACAGAGCACTGAGAAGAGTTTCCTCTGCTGTAAAGTCAGTGGAAACAGCAGTAATAAAATGCCATGATTCTCATTAGATACCTATTGAGAACCATGCAACCGTGCCATTTTATTACTATTGCTTTCACTACTGCTTCTTCCTGAGGGCTTCTGCTTATGGGTTTTCATGCATATTCTACCTACTATTCTAGTTTAGTGTAGACTGCTTCTCTATGTGATTCCTGTTCAGTCTCTCCAGCAAGAAAGTTCAAGGAGAATTCCTGGGGATCAGAGTTTCCAAATCAGACCTCTTTACAGTCAACTGGCTCCTTTTATGTCCATTCCATGGACGGCTGTCGATTTTTGATCCAGTCAGTTTTGGCTAGGATTGCAGATTCAAGGATGTAGAACACAATAGTGATTGGAACATGAGGAACAACTGTAGACTCTTTACAGATGTGGACTGTGCTGTGACATTCACTTCCTGATCTCCTCTTGAGTCTGCCTGTCTATCTCTCTACCTATCTACCTCTCTAACTATATATCACATCTTTATCTATTTACCCCCTGATAGACATTTAGTTCAGTTCAGTTCATTTGCTAAGTTGTGTCCGACTCTTCGCGACCCTATGAATCACAGCATGCCAGGCCTCCCTGTCCATCACCAACTCCCGGAGTTCACTCAGATGTCCATAGAGTCGGTGATGCCATCCAGCCATCTCATCCTCTGTCATCCCCTTCTCTTCCTGCCCCCAATCCCTCCCAGCATCAGAGTCTTTTCCAATGAGTCAACTCTTTGCATGAGGTGGCTAAAGTACTGAAGTTTCAACTTTAGCATCATTCCTTCCAAAGAACACAAATATAGGTTGTCTTAATATCTTGGCTCCAATATTTTGGCCACCTGAGGCAAAGAACCGACTCATTCAAAAAGACTCTGATGCTGGGAAAGATTGAAGGCAAGAGGAGCAGGGGACAACAGAGGATGAGATGGTTGAATGGCATCACTGACTCAATGGACATGAATTTGAGCAAATTCTTGGAGATGGTGAAAGACAAGGATACCTGACATGCTGCAGTCTATGGGTTCACAAAGAGTCAGATATGACTGAGTGAACAACAAAATATCTTGGCTTTTTATGAAGAATGCAGCAATGAACCAATGAATATGGGAGTACAGATATCTTTACAATGTCTTATTTTCATTTCCTTTGTATATATAGCCAGTAGTGAGATTACTGGATCATTTACTGGATCATATGGTAGTTCTATTTTTAAATTTTGGAGGAAATTCTATACTGTTTCCCACAATGGATGTACCATTTACCTTCCCAACATGTTTTTAGCTTTAATGGTGTCACGTTTGCCTTATGCAATTTTCAGAAAGATTGATTCATTAATCTATTGAATTCAAAACAAAAATAATTTTGTTGTGATTGTTATATACATTATGATTTTTAAAAACAGATTGTGTATTAGATTTATGTTAACAAATATGATATATATTTATTTACTTAAAATAATACAATTTTTTGTAATTCTAGTGGTCAGAAGTCTGAAATAGTCTCACTAGCCTGAAAACAAGGTGTTGGCAGGGTTGTACTCCCTTCAAAGACTCTAGGGGAGAATCAGTTTCCTTCTCTTTTCCAAACTTTAGAGTTGAATTCCTTGCATTCTCCTGCTCCTGGCCCTTCCTCCATCTTCATAGGCAATAGCAGAACACCTTCATATCTCTTTCCTCTTCCATCCTTATATAGCCTTCTTCATATTCTGTGGGTAACATCCCTTTGCCTCTCTCTTATAAGGACATTTGTGATTTAATTTAGGGCCAATCCAGGTAAGGCAGAATGATACCTCCTTATTGAGATGTTTAACTTAATCTCATCTATAATTATAATCTCATCTATAATCTCATCTATAATCTCATCTAATATGTTTCCATATAAGGTAAGGAGAAGGCAGTGGCACCCCACTCCAATACTCTTGCCTGGAAAATCCCATGGACAGAGGAGCCTGGTGGGCTACAGTCCTTGGGGTCGCTAGGAGTCAGACACAACTGAATGACTTGACTTTCACTTTTCACTTTCATGCACTGGAGAAGGAAATGGCAACCCACTCCAGTGTTCTTGCCTGGAGAATCCCAGGGATGGGGGAGCCTGGTGGGCTGCTGTCTCTGGGGTCACGCAGAGTCAGACACGACTGAAGCGACTTAGCAGCAGCAGCAGCATAAAAGGTAACAATTACAGGTCTACATTCATAGTCTGAGTCTCAGATATATTAGCACAATGGATAATTCTCCTTTTTTATTGTCTAAGATCCAGTTCCACAGGGCTCCTACCCGACCTCCTTGAGATACTAACATCAATTTAGCCTTGTGCTTGCTCTCTGGAGCTTAACTCTGCAAATTCTTTTTCTGAGTTCCTATGTTCTGATAATTCTGAGTTCTTCCCTTTCCCCTCAGTCCTATAGCTGCTAAGTTATTGTTGTAATTATTATCTCTGATATATCACAGTTCCATTTTTGCCTTTTTAGTACTCTAAATCTGATTGTTATTTCCTATATTATATTCACTGATATTTTTTTAAAAGGAAGCCTGGTATGTGTTGAAATATGGCTGACTTTTTTATTTTGAGTATCTTCTACTTCATCTGTAAAGTGCAACTGTAGCATAAAATAATAAATTATTCATGAGATATACACACACATACACATTCATAGATACAGAATAGTATTAAAATTATAAGCAAGAGTTTTGGAGTCAGACCAGATTTTGACTAAATGTTTAAAATAATAATTCAACAAAATTCAACTAATTCAACTAATAATTTAACAAAATTGTTAAACATTTTAATGCCAATTTTCTAATTTGTAAATAGCAGTAAATAAAAAGATCAAGTACTAACTAGCATAACTTTTCATTTCAGAGCAATTATACAGATTACATAGCATTTATATAGCATATATAGCATATATAATTACATAGCATATGTAATTACATAGCAATTATACAATTATACAGGTATATGTGCATCTATAACTTACTACATTAACAATATAGAGAAGAAATGTATAGGCTTATCTTGAGGTTAATTTAAAAAATCAGTAACATTTAACATGTATTGGTGATGAAATATCTCTGAAAACTAGAATTAAAATAAACATCCTTAGTCTGATAAAGGTGGCTAGAACACACCTAAACTTATACTGAAGGAAGAAGTATTGATTTTTTTAATCCAAGTTGGGGAAAAAAAAAAAAAAAACAGAATAACTCTACCATAAGCTCCTCTATTGGAGAAGGCAATGGCACCCCACTCCAGTACTCTTGCCTGGAGAGTCCCATGAACAGAGGAGCCTGGTGGGCTGCAGTCCATGGGGTCGCTAAGAGTCGGACACAACTGAGCAACTTCACTTTCACTTTTCACTTTCATGCATTGGAGAAGGAAATGGCAGCCCACTCCAGTGTTCTTGCCTGGAGAATCCCAGGGACGGGGGAGCCTGGTGGGCTGCCATCTATGGGGTCACACAGAGTTGGACACGACTGAAGTGACTTAGCAGCAGTAGCAGCAGCAGCAAGCTCCTCTATTAAATAGTGTACTGAAAATTCCAAACCATCTAAAGGTAAGCCATAGATATTAAACAAGAAGTAAAAATGTCAGTATTTGCAGAAGATATAACTATATGATGAAGAAAATCTGAAGAAAAAAAAAACCCTACAATCTATTTTAGCTAAAACGGCACTTTAGCAAGATTGCTGAGGATTTGGACATACAGTATTTATGTATGTTCAGTTCAGTCACTCAGTTGTACCACATGCATTGCAGCAGACCAGGCTTTCCTCTCCATCACCAACTTTCACAGCTTATTCAAACTCATGTTCAACAAGAGGATGATGCCATTCAACCATCTCATCCACTGTCATCACCTTCTCTTTCTGCCTTCAATCTTTCCCAGCATCAGGGTCTTTTCCAGTAAGTCAGTTCTTCGCATCAGGTGGCCAAATTATTGGAGCTTCAGCATCAGTCCTGCCAATGAATATTCAGGACTGATTTCCTTTAGGACTAACTGGTTGGATCTCCTTGCAGTCCAATGGACTCTCAAGAGTCTTCTCCAACACCACTATTCAAAAGCATCAATTCTCTGATACTCAGCTTTCTTTATGATCCAACTCTCACATCCATACATGACTACTAGAAAAACCATAGCTTTGACTAGAGGGACATTTGTTGGTAAAGTGATGTCTCTGCTTTTTAATATGCTCTCTAGGTTTGTCATAGCTTTTCTTCCAAGGCCTAAGCATCTTTTGATTTCATGGCTGCATCCACCATCTGCATTAATTTTGGAGCCCAAGAAAATAAAGTCTGTCACTGTTTCCATTGTTTCTCCATCTATTGTTCATGAAATGATGGGGCGGGATACCATGATATTAGTTTTTTGAATACTGAGTTTTAAGCCAGTTTTTTCACTCTCCTCTTTGACTTTCAACAAGAGGCTCTTTAGTTCTTCTCCAATTTCAGCCATATGACTGGTGTCATCTGCATATCTGAGGTTAGTGATATTTCTCCTGGCAATCTTGATTCCAATTTGTGCTTCATCCAGTCCAGCATTTCACATGATGTACTCTGCATATATGTTAAATAAACAAAGTGGCAATATACAGCTTTGACATACTCCTTTCCCAATTTGGAACCAGTCCATTGTTCCATGTCCGGTTCTCACTCCTGCTTCTTGACCTGTATACACATTTCTCAGGAGGCAGGTAAGGTGGTCTGGTCTTTCTATCTCTTGAAGATTTTCCACAATTTGTTGTGATCCACACAGTGAAAGTCCTTGGCATAATCAATAAAGCAGAAGTAGATGTTTTTCTGGAACTCTCTTGCTTTTTCTATGATCCAATGGATGTTGGCATTATAATCTCTGGTTCCTCTGTCTTTTCTAAATCCAGCTTGACTGCATGGAAGTTCTCAGTTCCTGTACTGTTGAACCCTAGCTTGTAGAATTTTGAGTATTACTTTGTTAGCATGTGAGAGGATTGCAATTGTGCATGTTTGTGTATGTTAGTGGTCAACAGAAAACATTTTAAAACCATATGGTTTACAAAGGTATAAAAATGTAACCATCTTGTATTAGTTCTGAGGGAATACTTGCAATGCATTATACTGAAGATTAAGCAATATGGATGAGTGTAATTAACAAAGGTCTCATTAGTGGAAATATATCATGTTGGAAGAATCAATATTTTTGGCATATCAAGTGAAATTGATATATGAATAAATTCAATATCAATCAAGTTGTACACATGTGTGTGTGTGTATGTATGGACATTGAAAAGTTCTTTTTAAAGTCTCTATGGAAAGCAAGGCGATTTTGAAGAAGAACAAACCTAAAAGACTTAAATTATCAGTAATCAAGTTTGCCACAAAACTGTTCTAATTAAGATATGTTGAGATTAGTATAACAAAAGGAAAGCAAATAAATGATACAAAATAGAGAGCCCAGAAAGAGAGCCACATATATATGTCACCTGAATGATGACAAAGAAGACATTGAACAGTGCAGTGCATTGAACAAGAGTGGTCTAGTTAATCAATTGGTGCTGAATCATTTGGATTAAAAAATTATATAAAGTGATATAAAAACAAACCTTGAAATAATGAACTTTGAACTCATCTCACCATATGTAATATTTAAGAAGTATCACAGATTTAAATATGAAAGGTCAAACAACAAACTGTCTATAAGAAAATAAAGGAGAGTCTTTCCGTGACCTTGGAGTAGGAAAATATTTCTTACAGGAGACAAAAGAACTAACCATAAAAAAAAGTAATAGATTTGACTTTGTTAATATTCAGGACAATGTTCTTCATTTTAAAAGGTCATTTTTTTAAGAGACTGTAAAGGCAAGCATTGCCTGAGAGGATTTATGTGCTATACATACATAGATATATTCAAAATGACTTTACAACCAGAATAGATACACACTTCTCCATATTAAAAAGAAAAGAACAAATATTCCAAATGAAAGATATAAAAACTTGATCAGGCTCTTCCCTAAAAAGGATATCCAAGTAAAAAATAAGCATGCTTGATTTTAAGCTTCAAGCTTTCAGTTTGAAGACTTTCATTATTAAAACTCCTTTTAGATGCCTCTACACTTCCATCAGAAAGGCTAACATTCAAGAGACTATCAATACCAAGTTTTGATTAGACAGCAGAACCACAGGAACCCTCATATGTGGCTTGTGGGAGTTAAATTGTCTCCATCCAGGTAAATGGAATGCTTCTGACAAAACCATTTCATGTGTATTCGACAATTCAGCAAGTTTTCAGCTGAAAACTAGAGACAACCCAGAGGTCCATCAACATTATAACTACTGTAAAAAGTGGTAATTTATACAGCAAAAGGCTATGAAACAGTGAGTGAAATGACTACTCTCCTTGCAACAAAAAGGATAAATCTCACAGAAGAAAAAGAAAATGGGCAAAAGTAGCCAAACTTCAAGGAGTGAATGCTTTAAGATTTAATTGTTGTGAAGATTCCAAGCAGGACAGACTAAACATATGTCCCCTCCCTCTTGAACTCCCAACCTCCCTCCTTCCCCATCCCACCCCTCTAGGTTGTCACAGAGCACTGCCTCACACACCAAACTCCCACTGGCTATCTGTTTTACATATGGTAATGTATACTCAATGCTATTCCCTCATATCATCCCACCCTCTCCTTACCTCACTGTGTCCTAAATATCTGTATGTCCTCTTCTGCCCTGCAAGTAGGATCGTCCGTACTATCTTTCCAGGTTCCATATATATGCATTAATATATGATATTGTTTTTCTCTTTCTGACTTACTTGACTCTGTATAAAAGACTACAGATTAAACACCTAAATGTAAGACCAAAACCTATAAAACTCTTAGAAGAAATCATAGGCAGAACACTCTCGTCATTCTTGAGTAACAAAAAATGTGTTCATTTGTTTTAAGTTTCATAATAGAGTCTCAATTCAGTTACTAAAATGTCAAATCTCAGGCAAAAATCAGAACTCAAAAACTCAAAATTTGATTGAAGTGGAGGATTCCTCCCTTCAATGTCATCAGACCTACAGCCCACTAGCTGTCTGCTGTGTGTGTGAGTGGGCTGGGAGGAGGGCATGGCCAACCACTGTCTTCTCTCCCTACCTGTGACTCTGGTCAGTGAAACTGAATTCAAGTTCCATATAGAATTGGAGCAAAAAGGAAAAGACATATCCTTCTTGGTTGATGATGCTCTGGGAATCTGGAAACCTTGCACTCTGGACTTGACAGATGTTGACAACTGGTTCATTCTACACAATGGCACTCTTCTCTGTATGAGTGAGGGGTGAAGTACGGCCCAGAGGCCCTGGTGGTAACTTTGAGGAGCTCATGATGGAATGCAAATGGGGTCCTATAGCATATTTCTAAATAATTAAGTTTATAACAAGCAACCAAAAGTGTCAATATTTTTGTATAATTCATAAAATTTTTAAAGAGTTTCTGATTTAATTATTCTTTTTCATGTCTGGGTAGATGTCTTTTTTCAAGTATCACAATATTTATTGATAGATACATGTATATAAAATCAGGGCATGAACTTAACTTGATAAACTAGGTAGACTTAATTTCAAAACTATAAAAAGAGGGACCAATTCAAATTCTCATTATCTGCTTCACACCCATGAAGACTATTTCAAAAGCATTTATGATCTCTCAAAACTGATCAGTTTTGTGCAAGTAAATCATGTTTCCTTTAAAAAGACTTGCGCACTTTCCCAGGCTCAAGGATATTAAAATCTAGCGCATAAAGCCCATTACTAGAGGTAGAAATATAGGCAATATACTATTATAACAACAACCATCAATTGCGGTTAAGGACTTTTCTTTAACAACCAAATGGATAATCAAATATTGCAACAACTCAAGTACTGCTGACCAAAGTGCATTTCTACAGTATTTAGCATTGCTATTCAGTTTTCTAACTTAAAAAAAAAAACCTATGATAACTGACAGCAAAAGAAGTTCCTTGCAATAGACTCCCTCTGCTTGAGAAATTAGGATGTAATTATTACATATTGCTAATATACTACCAAAACATTAAAGATACTCCTAAAAGGTAGGCTTTTGCCAATCAAAAGTCTACCCAGACATGACCCAAGAAAAAAAAAACACAGATAATTCATCAATGATTGCATTTTCCATAAATTTCTTATATTTACTCAATTCCAGTGCAAATATTATATTCTTTTATTAAAATCTTCACATATTTTGCATTCCATAAACAGAGTCAACACACTTTTCCATAAAGAGCCAGATAGTATATATTTTATCTTTGAAAGGCATTTAGTCTTTCATAGTGACTCAATTTTGCCTTAACACTAAAGCAGCATCAACAAAAAGTAAACCAAAAGGGGAAGTTGCGTTTTAATAAAACTTTATTTACAAAAAAAAATCAATGGGCTATAGTTTGCCAATCTATAACCTAACAGATGAAATAATTAAAATGTAATTGCATTCAAAATTTACAAATTTTATATGTTGTTATTAAGAATGTAATTTAGTAAATGTAAACTTTTTTGTACATTTTTCATGTATGTCCTCTAGTGAGTTCTAGCATTGAATATCAATCTAGCAGTGAGTATAAAGGGTCAGAATTACATTTCATGCTATATCTCAGCAAATATACATTTAAGAATATAAATTATTTTGTATTGCAAAATTCCTCAGACATGTGAGTTTTGCAAAAACCATACTAAATTGTAGGTATCTCTTGAACAATAAATCAGAACACAAAAAACGCAAGAAAATAATATCTCATTATGCACATTTCTATTGAATTTATGCTCTCTGAAAGGAATGATTTGAAAGGTTAATTAACTTATATTTTCTCCTACTCAGGCTCTTCTGCCTCTCAAGCTCTCCTCGCATTCTGAAACCTGATCCATCTCTGAATTTGGCAGCAGCAAAACTCACAGACCCTCATGGATGGTACTGGATGTAATTGCCGTTTGTTTTGAGTGTATTGGGCAAGAGATATGGAGAAGTAGTGCCCTGGAGCCTGAATCATGTGGGTTAGGAGAGCAAAAGGTTCTGGGCATAGGTGTTCTGTGCCAGGGCTGAATGGTAGCTCATGAGTCACAGAGAAGGGAACAGAGCTATTTACTGATGGATGGAGGACTTATCATTGGCTCCAAATGCCAGTCGTTTCCTTCTAAACTAATATTTCAAAATCTCAAATTGTTTTATACAAGAAAGTCATCTGGGGAACTTAATGTATATGTAATCTAATATATATATATGCACAGAAATTGCTTCATCACTGACCATGGCTATCTGGTAGGTCTCCAAGAGATGGTTGTGATGTGTGTGTAAGTGTGTCTTCTTACTGGAATCTCCCCAGACAATTACATGGTGAAGTAATGTTTTGGAACCACCAATCTAGACCATGCAAGAAAGGGAACTGATAGATCTTTTAAAATATTGATGTTACCCTGCCTTACACAAGATTATTTCTTTAAGAAAAGTTTTGTTACTTTGGTTGCAGTACTATTTTTGTTATTCAAGGGCTTCTCAGACAAGTTCTAGCACCCTGCCCTCTAGTAGCAGTACTGAATGATTCTGAGTGAAGTAATAAGATACATGGACCAGTTACTGAAACAGCGAGACTGTATGTATGGTCCTTATCCCCCATGTCCTCTGCCTGCCTTCTGTCTATAGAAAAATTTTAGCTAAAGAATACATTTAATCACAGAAGTGAAAACGCAGAATCAAAGGGAAGTAGTTAAACAAGACAACATGATAATAGTTTTGTCATTAAGCAAAGAAAAGGTCCTTTAGTTCTTCCTCAAGGGCTATAGATAATATTCTGAGCCATATCAGATAATATTCTGAGCAGTCTTATAGATGCTGAGACCCTTACCAGGTGGAAAAAGACTATGAACAGATTGTAGCCATGACATAAGCTGCCACAATTCAGAGAATTTGCCTCAAAGAAATGGGAACAAACCAACCCTGGAACTGAAAACTAACTGTACTTAAAATAATCAAGATGACACTGATCAGACCACTGCATGACCAATTTCAAGATGACTCTGAGAGCTGACTGTACTGTTTCTGCATGTAGACCCCTCCCTCTATCTATATGCCCCTGAAACTCCCCTTTAAAAGCTCTTGCCCACTGGCTGTCAGTAGGGTAGTTGGCCTTTGGACGCAAATTTGCCCTCTTCCCATTTGCTAGCATCCAAAATAAAGCAAACTTTCCCTTCTACCAACCTTGCCTCTCAAATATTGACTTTTGAGCAGTGAGCAGCCAGACCCAACTTTCAGTAACACCTCCAGGGGCTTAATTTATTTTTGTTAAGGAACTAAATTACACTGCTGTGAGATTATAAAACTTGAATAGCTACAGGGAGCTCGTTGGAACTCTTGTTTCTCCCCTTAGAGGAAACACTATGACAATGCTTTGGGCATGACATGGCTACTTACAGCTCTGGAATCCACCTGCCATGGGAGCCATCTTTGATGTCTCAGCAACTAATGAGGCATGATTTTATATGTTTCCCTGAATTTCTCTGTTTTTTGTTTTGTTTTGTTTTGTTTTTTTTCAATTTGGTTTTGTAGTTCTTTTGAATTCAATGCCTTCACTTTTGTAAATACTTCTGAAGAGTAGCGACTTTGCCTGATTAATCATTATATTCTTAGTACACAGCACTGTTTCTAATCCATAATACATGCTCAATAAAAATTGCAACCAAGTAAGTATTTAATAAATAAATAAGCTTCAACATTTACCAACTTTCTTCACTGCTGCTGAAAGAGCTCCTCACACGAGAACAGGAATAAAAAGATATTTGATTCCCATTGCTTCTAATTTGCTATTTGAAGTAACAGGTCCTGTGTTATCCTGGGAAAGCTCTGCCATTCTAAGAGTTGCCATCACCATTTTCTGAACAGAAGACAGAGATCAAGGGTCCTCTTATAAGAGGTTTCTTACTCTCTTACATCTTAACCCCCCAAAAGAAAATTGTTAGGTTGGCAAGGGAATTTCTGGAAAATGTAAATTTATAACTTACTTTTCTGTTTCTTGTTAATACATGTAAACTCATGATTATAGAGTTAAATAATTTTGAAAAGTATACCGGGACATTTTAAAATGTGGACTATAAGCCTTTAAGATGTAAGTTTCTTGGTAAGGAGATTAGACTTCGGTGGTGACAGGTGATGCCAGGGCATAAAGGAGAAGGTTCCTATAAAGACTAATGCTATTGGACTCCATCAATAGCTGCAAATATACTTAAATCTCTGATCTTCAATTACATTAGACTGTGATTGAAAGTTGTTTCAGAACATTCACTTCTTTGTACTTATTTTCTTCTATCATTAAATTCAGATTTAAAAGCCTCCCTAGGCTCTTTCTCCAGGCACCCCTCGCCTTCTTCACCTCTATCCACTCCACCACTTTCTCTTTCTCCTGTGTTTTACCTGCCATCTGGAACCACTTCCCTGCCTCTCTGGACTTAATTGACTCTTTTCAAATCGCATCTCTAGCCCCCATCTCTCCTGTCTGCCTTCTGACTCCTAACCTCACAGAAACAATCAGCCTCTTCTCGGGAGCCTGGCGGTTTCCCTCTGCTGAAGTTCTTGTCCTTTCCCGCTCTTCTCCACTCAAGTGGCTCTCTGTAATCTCTATGCTGTTGCTTGTTCCTTTATTTAAAGCTATTTAAAGAAGCAACTGCAAATGTCATTGCATTGTTCCAGATACACATGTACATGCGTGCAAAGCCTATTTAATTGTGTTGCATCTTACATAATCAGTATGAGTCACTGAAGTAAAACCCATTAAGGAAAAATTACTCTCTAAGGAGATAGAATATTGCGCTTGGGTGACTTCCTCTTGGTCAGGAAGAAGAGACAGGCTTCCTTAATTCATAATTGGCTTTAAAGGCTCAGAGAATACATTTCAGATTGTGTCATTTTAATATGTTCAAAGACATAGAAATATTCAGAATCGGCACCTCCCTTGCAACCCCCTGCAAAAATTAAGATCTGCTTTTTGGAAATTTGATCTAAAATATTAAAAAAGTGATTAAAAATAAAACAAAAAGATATTTGTAAGTTGAAACAATTTAAAAAATCTATCCTGTATAAAAATATCAGCTGAACCTAATTACTCAATGTTAGTATTAAAAGAATACAATGTCTTTGAAGTTTTAGTATGAGAAAAAATATGTTGGACAATGAAAAAAAAAATGATACTGCTATGCTACCTTAACTTAAAATCTATAAATATCCTCTTCTGAGTGTTAAAATATTAATATAGTTTGAAAATCTATAATGAGTTTCTACCTGTTTTCATCAATTTAGAAAAATTCTTTAGTCCTCATTTTCAGTTCTTTATCAATGTGCAAGACAGCTAAAATAGGACTTGCCAATGGTCACTGGAATATCAAAGAACTCACAGAATTCTTTACAATGTCAGTTTTGACAAGAGCAGTTCTCATATTTTTGGAAGCTGCTCGTAGATGATCAGGACATTCTGACTCAAAACATCAAGCCTCTCACAGAAACCCAAGTTAGCTGTAACAAGAACACTAAAGAAGTGTCATATTTCAATAAAATTAAATCTTTAATAAATTTTGCCTTCAGTTTTTCAGTAAAATAAAATCTTTTCAGGTTCACATTCAAGGTTATTTGCATTGACTTTCTGATGAACAAAATAGTCACTGAGAAATATGAGCAGTTTCTTCTATGATTGTTAGATTAATTTAGGAAACACTTATTGTCAGGCATAAATGATAGTCACTAGAGATTTCTAAAACACCTTTCCAGCCTCAAAAATGCTGTAGTCTATTGAGAAAGGGAAATTTGCATGTGTTACGAATAATAAACCCTAGCAGTTATAAGATTAATATGCCAAAAGGTGACAACATTCAGAAAGCCAACATATTAATTTAAATTCCCGAGATAAATCTCTCCTGCTAATCAATTCATAAAGCATAATATTTACAACAGACCTGGTCACAGTGGCTCTTTAGTGATAGCTCAGTCCATGCCTAGCTGAAATGAGGTGTTTAATACATATTCTGAGAAGTGACAGTGTAGTGCTATCGAGCATATATCAGTTTTGTATTATTTCTATCTTTTTTGTGTTATCCAAGATGACACTTTTTTGCCCTTCATCTTTGTGGATTACATGAAAGGAAAATAAGATTTTATTTGACTGGGTAGCTCTTCGTGCGCAGATGGGCTATGCTCTCTTCTGCTGGCATATTAGCTCTGTTTGTGATAGAAATGTCTCCAACCTTTTTAAAAAAAATGGTAGGCTTGTTACAGGATAACACAGAGTGCTATCATCAGCTCTCATCAGGGCAAAGCAGATGTTCCTCAGCCCTGTGTAATCCCCACCTGCAGTACACTGGATGCCCCAGACCACAAGACACACGGTTGAGAGGTCCTAACGTCTGTCGCTTGTGCTCTCGAAGTGTAGCACCTACTTTCCTTTGTCTGCTTGAGACGGTCACACGAAGGGGAAACAGTGTATGAAAGCCAAACAAAAGGAAGGCAACTGAATTCAGGAGCCATCTCTTTTTAGCTTCAGAGAAGTCAGTATTTAAGCCAGACATTTGGTGCCTTGGTTTTCATTCAAAATTTACGACAGACTCTTACACAGATAAATGATTGCCCTGACAAGACCCTCTGGGACACTAAACTATTATTTATAATTATTGTTCAAGTATGCTTTTCAAATTGAAGGTCTGCTTGTACCTGCCAAAAATCTATTTTCAAAGAACTTTACTTAATTAATTACACTCATGTTTGTGTGGTAACAAAATTCTATAAAATATTTAAACTATAAATAAAAATAGGGTGGAAAACAGCTGATAGAAAATGCTCATAATTGATTTTGCAAAAGTTGAATAAACTGAAATGATACATTTAATCAGGACAAATATTATGTGGTAGGTCATGCGTATAACCTTTTTTTAATTGTAGAAAAGAAAAGCTACTTGTCATTTTGGTTACATAATTTCTACTTTAAATTATTTCTCTTGATTCAATTTCCATGTTAATGTAAAATCAAAAGATAACAAACTGTTAGGAATTCTGAAAGGGCAAATTAAAAAAAGGAAAACTAAGTAAGAGATTTAGGAATCTGAGAGTTCTTTATTTAAAAAGTTACCTATAAATATATCAATGCATTTTTACTGGGTTATCTCTCATAAGTAAAACAGTTTCACATTTGATAACTCTTTTGATAAAGTTATAGTGGACTTGAATGGAACAGATATAGTTTAATTTTGATCTGTAATTAACTTATTTTATTATTTGTTGTCAGAAAAATATCTATGTATTGGAACTCAAGTCTTTGGAATAAAATTTTAATTTGTAAATGATGTCTTAACAAAATCAAGAAATGTACATCAGTCCATTTGTATAACTTTATAGAACATTACACAAAGAAAACATAATTTAGGTAAATGGGAAATTAATCATATAGAATAAATTTTAGACAATCTCTTAATTTGTTGTTATGCTCTATTCACATTTGTATAAATTTTTCATATATTTTAATTACCTTAACAAATGAAACATGCATATTTTCATTTTAAAATAGTTGTATTTTTTTCATCTCTATTGGGATAGTAACTTAACTGGTTTTTTAATTTAAAATATTATTTGAATATAAATTTTAAATGAGTACAAAAATCTAAAATCAAACTCAATCTAATAGCTAAAAAATATAATCATTGACTTTTTGCTATATGATAAAAATGATCTTCACAAAAGTGGAAGATATGTGGGAAATCCCAACAGTGGTAAGCACAGAAACTAAAATTATTGACACATGCTTGATTGATTTGCTGAATAAAAACCCATTACCCAGCTTCTTTCTCTACCCTGTTTCAGCAAGCTTAGGTAACATTATTACCAAAAGAGACTGAAACATGTAATACATTGATGTATTCTGCCCTTTCTGTCAGAGTTTCCTATTCTCTTTTCTAATAGGAAGCTGATGATTTTCCCTTTGACTCTTGACTGTGCTAAAATGAGCTATTTCTTCATATGAATGTTATTGTTCTCTTCTATTGTGAATGACTCTCCATTCACCCACTGAGTCATATGCTTGATCTTTTGTCAATAATTTTAGTTTTTATGCTTACCACTGTTGGGATTTCCCACATATCTTGATTGCAGAAGTCAATCATAACCAAAATTTAATTGACTAATTGAACCTGTATATACATTCAATTAAATATCACTCATGTAATTATAATGAAAATATGCATGTCTAAAATGATTTCAAATTAACACTTGATACTAGGAGAATATGAATGTAATTCAAAAATCTATAGACATATAAAGGAATGTTGGGACACAGAATTTAGAATCTATTGTAGACTTTTGATATTCAATATATTTTTAGATGTTTGTTTTACAGCAGTACATTGTCTAGGAGTCATTACTGACTATAAAGTCCATGGAATTCTCCAGGCCAGAATACTGGAGTGGGTAGCCTTTCCCTTCTCGAGGGGATCTTCCCAACCCAGGGATCAAACCCAGATCTCCTGCATTGCAGGTGGATTATTTACCAGTTGAGCCAAAGGGGAAGCTCCCCCAAAGCAACTACTAAATACATCCATCATCAATACATTGTCTAAGAGTCATTACTGACTGAGGTAACTTTTTCTGAAGGTCCATGGATTTATCAAGGATTGTTCTGATATAAAGTATTAGGTAGATCTCTTCCCACTCCTGGCAAATGTCTTTTTGACTTCAATATCAATGATTATTTTCTGCAATTGTTTTTGGAAGTATCTTGATTTATGTAGACTATTATAATAATAACTGATCTTCAATAAGTTATTTACAGTTTTTTCATAAGGAATTTCATAATTTCATAAGGAATTTCATAAGGAATAAAAGACGCTTACTCCTTGAAAGGAAAGTTATGGCCAGCCTGGACAGCATATTGAAGAGCAGAGACATTACTTTGCCAACAAAGGTCCTCTAGTCAAGGCTATGGTTTTTCCAGTGGTCATGTATGGATGTGAGAGTTGGACTGTGAAGAAGGCTGAGTGCCAAAGAATTGATGCTTTTGAACTGTGGTGTTGGAGAAGACCCTTGAGAGTCCCTTGGACTTCAAGGAGATCCAACCAGTCCATCCTAAAGATCATTCCTGGGTGTTCATTGGTAGGACTGATGTTGAAGCTGAAACTCCAATACTTTAGCCACCTGATGTGAAGAGCTGACTCATTTGAAAAGATCGTGATGCCGGGAAAGATTGAGGGCAGAAGGAGAAGGGGATGACAGAGGATGAGATGGCTGGATGGCATCACCAGCTCAATGGATATGGGTTTGGATGGACTCCAGGATTTGATGATTGGCAGGGAGGCCTGGAGTGCTGCAGTTCTTGGGGTCGCAAAGAGTCGGACACGACTCTACAACTGAACTGAATTGAATTAATAAGGAATTTAGTCTTCTGTGTCAGAAAATTTTTCCTATTTAAATTATTGCAATAAAATTACTTTCTTAATAAAACAATAAAGGATCTATACGTGGTTGAGCAGTAAAGAATCCAGCTGTCAACCAGGGTTCAATCCCTGGGTGGAGAAAATCTCCTAGAGAAGAAAATGACAACCCACTCCATTATTGTTGCCTGGAAAATGCCATGGAAAGAGGAATCTGATGGGCTACAGTTCATGTGGTTGCAAAGAGTCAGACATGACTTAGGGACTAACCAACAACAAACAGCAAAATTAAATTACTTTTCTCTGAGAGGAGCAAGTCTGTATTATAAGGAACATATAAAACACATGATTTTCAGATTTTAGATTTCAAAGTACTGATAATCAGCATTCTTCACTTTATCTGCAAAGCACTCTTGGTTTGTTGTACTATGTCCAAATCATACTGTGGTTTGTTTTTTTCTAGTGGTAAAATTGCAGACAAAGATAAAACAAGGTGAATGTTCAACCTTGTTGAACACTGATCGCTAGAAGTTGATCATTGGAAATGGTGGCTAACTAGTTATAATTACTAATGTAAATGCTAAAGGTTAATCTGCTATCCATTAATTTAGGATAACATATTTCATAATGTAGGTGAGTTATGGTCACATCAAGGGAGCTACATAACACAGCAGAAATAAGATTTCTCAATGTTAAATTCCCTAAAATAATCTAGAATCATCAGCCAATATCAACCCAATAAAAACCTATAAAAACAGGTAAATGTGTCAAATCAACATAATGTCAACAGGATCGAAGACAGAAGTCCACTGGGGAAGAATTAATACAGTTTCTAGTTTGTTCTCAACAAATCCCATTTCTGTATAACTTTGTAACTTTTCTTATAAATGCCAAAATCAGCTTTAGTATAAATCTCATATCAACTTTATTCTCTTTGGACTTTATATTTTTCATTAATGGATAGAGACTGAGGGAAAATATTCAGTTTCATTATATTAAATGCATTAAAATTATTTTATAGATTGGTCAGATAAATGTTTCTAATCTACTAAAATGATTACATGTATAGCATTTAAAATCACATTTGTATTTCAGAATAGCACTCAAATTACCCAGACAAGTTGTTCCATGTCCGGTTCTAACTGTTGCTTCTTGACCTGCATACAGGTTTCTCAGGAGGGAGGTCAGGTAGCCTGGTTCCCTGGTTCCCATCTCTAAGAATTTTCCATGGTTTGTTGTGATCCATATAGTCAAAGGCTTTGGCGTAGTCAATAAAGCAGATGTTTTCCTGGAACTCTTGCTTTTTCTATGATCCAACAGATGTTGACAATTTGATTTTTGGTTCCTCTGCATTTTCTAAATCCAGCTTGAATATCTGGTAGTTCTCAGTTCGTGTACTGTTGAACCTCACTTGGAAAATTTTGAGTATTACTTTGCTAGCGTGTGAGATGAGTGCAATTGTGTGGTAGTTTGAACATTTGTTGACATTGCCTTTCTTTGGGATTGGAATGAAAACTGACCTTTTCAGTCCTGTGGCCACCACTGAGTTTTCCAAATTTGCTGGCACATTGAGTGCAGCACTTTCACAGCATCATCTTTTAGGACTTGAAATAGCTCATCTGGAATTCCTTCACCTCCACTAGCTTTGTTGATAGTGGTGCCCACTTGTTTTCACGTTCCAGGATGTCTGGCTCCAGGTGAGTAATCACACCATCTTGGTTATCTGGTTCTTGAAGATCTTTTGTGTATAATTCTTCTTTGTATTCTTGCCACCTTTTCTTAATATCTTCTGTTTCTGTTAGGTCCGTAGAGACTAGGAGAAAGTAGGCAGGGAGTGTCTGCTAATGGATATGTTTTGTGTGTGTGTGGTGGGGTGGGGGTGGGGGGCAAGTTGGAGGTAATTAAATGTCCTAAAATTAAATGGTGATGTTGCATAATTCTGTAAGTATGTTGAAAGTCACTGAATCACACACTTTAAAAGAATGGATTTTATGATAGGTGAATATCTCAATAAAGCTGCTATTTAAAAATAACTTTAAAATCACCAATATTCTTTTGCTTTTAATCTATGTTGATAATAATATATACTAAGACAGTTTTTTCTAGCTTTTATTAATGCTATGTTAGAGTTACTTTTTTTAGTTAAATAACTTTGAGAGGTTCGTTTCATTTGCTATTAGCTTGAAAACAATCTTTTTAAAATTAAGGACTGATAAATGTGTCAAACTAAGTAAATTTGTACTTGTGTGAAATTATATAATCAATTTTATATTTACAAATATAGAATGGCTATTTTTATTCAAAAATTGTTTGTTCAGATGTTTTATCCACCTTTTAATTAGGTTGTTTCCCTATTGTGAGTTTTAAAGAGTCCACTGTATATTTTGGATAAAATTCCTTTATTAGATTTGTGTTTTGTCAAATTTTCTCCAAATCTGGAGCTTGTATTTGCATTTACTTAAAAGTGCCTTTCACAAAGCAGAAGTATTTAATTTTAATAAAGTTTGAATTAACAATTTTTTTCATGAAGCATACTATTTTGGTGTCTGAACAAACATCTCAATAAGAAGATATACAATTGACAACAAACATATAAAAAGAGGGTTAACATCATATGTGATTAGGGATTTTCAAAACAAAACAGTAAGAGATACCACTGCATATCTATGTGTGTGCAGTTCTAAGTAACGTGAGCACAGTCTTTGCGACCCCATAGACTGCAGCCTGCCAGGCTCCTCTGTCCATGGAATTTTCCAGGTAAGGATACTGGAGCCATTTCCTACTCCAGGGAGTCTTCCCAATTGAGGGACTGAACCCGTGAATTTTATATCTCTTGTACTGGCAGGCAGATTCTTTACCACTGCACCACTACATACCTTTGAGAATGACTAAAATACCAAACATTATTTTTTGGGGCCCCAAAATCACTACAGATGATGATTGCAGCCATGAAATTAAAAGACGCTTACTCCTTGGAAGGAAAGTTATGACCAACCTAGATAGCACATTCAAAAGCAGAGACATTACTTTGCCAACAAAGATCTGTCTAGTCAGTTCAGTTCAGTTCATTTCAGTCACTCCGTTGTGTCCGACTCTTTGCGACCCCATGAATCGCAGCATGCCAGGCCTCCCTGTCCACCACCAACTCCCGAAGTTCACCCAGACTCACATCCATCAAGTCAGTGATGCCATTCAGCCATCTCATCCTCTGTCATCCCCTTCTCCTCTTGCCCCCAATCCCTCCCAGCATCAGAGTCTTTTCCAATGAGTCAACTCTTCGCATGAGGTGGCCAAAGTACTGGAGTTTCAGCTTTAGCATCATTCCTTCCAAAGAAATCCCAGGGCTGATCTCCTTCAGAATGGACTGGTTGGATCTCCTTGCAGTCCAAGGGACTCTCAAGGCTATGGTTTTTCCAGTGGTCATGTATGGATGTGAGGGTTGGACTGTGAAGAAAGTTGAGCGCTGAAGAATTGATGCTTTTGAACTGTGGTGTTGGAGAAGACTCTTGAGAGTCCCTTGGACTTCAAGGAGATCCAACCAGTCCATTCTAAAGGAGATCAGTCCTGGGTGTTCTTTGGAAGGAATGATGCTGAAGCTGAAACTCCAGTACTTTGGCCACCTCATGGGAAGAGTTGACTCATTGGACAAGACTCTGATGCTGGGAGGGACTGGGGGCAGGAGAAGAAGGGGATGACAGAGGATGAGATGGCTGGATGGCATCACAGACTCGATGGACATGAGTTTGAGTGAACTCCAGGAGTTGGTGATGGATAGGGAGGCCCGGCATGGGGTCACATGGGGTCACAAAGAGTCAGACATGACTAAGCGAGTGAACTGAACTGAACGGAAAATCCCAAACACTGACAACGCCAAATGCTGATGAAGATGTGGAGGAGCCTCATTCACTGCTGGTGAGAATGAAAAATGGTACAGACTATGAAAAGAACACTGTCAGTTCTTAACAAAGCTAAACAGTCTACCACACCATCTTGCAATTGCCTTCATAAGTATTTGCCCAAAGGAGTTGAAAACTTATGTCCACACTAAAACTTGCACACAAGTGTTTGTAATAGCCTTATTCACAACAAAATCAGAAGTAAGCAGAATAGTCCTCAGTGGGCGAATGGACAAAATACTGTGGTGCATCCATAAAATGGAAAGTACTGGGCAAGTGAAGTAAACAAACTATCAAACCACAAGAAGGCATAGAAGAACCTTAAGGTTATTCTTATTGCTAATTGAAATAACCTAACCTCAAGAGAGTAGACATAATGGTTTCAACTACATAATGTTTTGGAAAAGGCAAGCTGTAGAGACGGTAAGAAAAAAAAAATCAGTGATTGACAGAAGATGTGGAGAAGGCTGTGGAATACAGGGAAGTCTTAGTGACACAAAAATATTTTGTTGAGACTATAGTATGATAATGGTGGGTACGTGATATCATGCATTTGGAGGAATCCATAAAACTAGAAGTATGAATAATGAGCTCTATGTAAACATTAGACTTTAATAATAATGCATCAATATCAGTTGATCAGTTATAACAAATGTACTGATTCAAGGGCTTCCCAGGTAGCGCTAGCAGTAAAGAAACTGCCTGACAGTGCAGGAGACAAGATGTAGGAATTCTCGGGGTCGATCCCTCGGTCAGGAAGATTCCCTGGAAGAGAGCATGGCAACCAGTATTCTTGCCTGGAGAATCCCATGGACAAAGGAGCCTGGTTGCCTACAGTTCATGGGATCACAAAGAGTTGGACATGACTGACTGACTGACACGGATTCAAGAGGTTCATAATAGAGGAAACTGTGGTGAGGGGAATGGAGAGTGAGTTTACAGTTTTTGTATTTCCTACTCAATTTTTCTGTAAGGTTCAAACTGCTCTATAAAATAAAGTCCATTAATTAAAAAAATTTTTTTTTTCAATCCTAATATTAAAAGTTATTTTAATTTTCAAAATTTAAGTAGTACTTAAAATATCACCTAAATTTGAACGAAAGTAAATACATTTAAGAAATGTTCAGTAGAAGTTTATATAAATTCTGATGTCAGAATGCCTTAATTGTAGGAAAAAGACCCTAAACATTGAGTCCTCAGTGACAAAGTCTAATAGGCAGGGAAACAAGAAAGTGAAGTCACTCAGTCGTGTCCGACTCTGCAAGCCCGTGGACTGTAGCCCTCCAGGCTCCTCTGTCCATGGGATTCTCCAGGCAAGAATACTGGAGTGGGTTCCCATTTCCTTCTCCAGAGGAATCTTTGCGACCCAGGGATGGAAAAGGCAAGAAGGAAAAGAAAAGTTTATTAATTTAAATTAAGTATTTAACTTTTCACAAAAGAAATCATTTGAGCATTTAATAAGGCTTAGTACATGTTTGGTATTGTGGGGAAAAATATCTAAAAGTAAGATGAAGTATTACAATTACTCTGTTTCAAGGTATTTGACTACCTCCTTGTATCATCCTTTACATTTGCCAACCTTCCTGGACTCATTTTTCTTTTTCTTTTCCTGAAGGAGTGAGTCAGTGTGTTCACTAAGATCTTTCCCAGATCTGAGAATGTATCCAATTAGAAAAGCAAAGTATCTCTTGTGAGCAAATTTCTAAGAGAATACGAAAAAATTTTGAACAATAAAAGTTGGGAATTGAGAATCTAATACCGACTCACCCTCTTTAATAAACCACACAGCTCTGGAGCAACAATAATAAAACAAATGGATCTCAAGTATCAGAAATATTAATATTTAAAATAAGCTACATTTGAACTTACATAAGGCAATGGCACCCCACTCCAATACTTTTGCCTAGAAAATCCCATGGACGGAGGAGCCTGGTAGGCTGCAGTCCACGGGGTTGCTAGAGTCGGACACGACTGAGAGACTTCACTTTCCCTTTTCACTTTCATGCACTGGAGAAGGAAATGGCAACCCACTCCAGTGTTCTTGCCTGGAGAATCCCAGGGACGGGGAAGCCTGGTGGGCTACCGTCTATGGGGTTGCACAGAGTCGGACATGACTGAAGTGGCTTAGCAGCAGCAGTCTTAATGAGGGCTTAATGAACTTACATATGTCTTAATGGCACTAACTGTAAAGAACCCTCCTGCCAGGGCAGGTAGATGCAGGAGACTATGCTTCAATCCCTGGTGGGGACGATCCCCTGGAGGAAGGCGTGGCAACCCACTCCAGTATCCTTGCCTGGAGAAACCCATGGGCAGAGGAGACTAGCAGACTCAGTCAATAGGACCTCAAAAAGTTGGACACAACTGGAGTTACTTAGCATACATGCACATGTCTTACTGAAGAATTTTCTCTTCTTGACCCTGTACTGTCCTACTGCATATTATGATGAGACATAATATGGATACTGTAACAGTAGCCACATCTTATTTATATACTGGAGAGCAGATTCATAAAATAAGTTTCTCATTAAAAATAGATTTCTTTACAAATGAACTTACTTATAAAACACAAACAGACTTGGAGAACAAACTTATGGTTATCACAGGGAAAGGATGGGGGAAAACATAGCTACAGAGTTTGGGATCAACATGTACACATTGCTATATTTAAAATCGATAATCAACAAGGACCTACTGTACAGCAAAGGAACTCTGCTCAATGTCATGCGGCAGCCTGGATGAGAGAGGAGTTTGGTGATGAATGGAAACATGTATATATAAGGTCGGGTCGCTTTGCTGTGCGCCTGAAACTATCACAGCATTGTTAATTCGCTACATTCTAATAGAAAGTAAAAGTTTACAAGAATAAAAACATTATGAAACAGTGGGAAAAAAGAGATTTCTTTTTCTAGGTATTTCTCATACAATATAACAAAGGTCAAAGGTGGAATTTTAGTGGTGCGGGGCTTGTGAAGTTTCAAAATATTATCTAGGACTACTCAAATTTTATCCTCATTCAACTCTGATTAACAGGAAGTGAGAATGGGAAGCATTCCAGCAATGTTCATTAAAAATATTCTCTGTACATGAAATCTGTTGGTTGTCTCTATTCTTTGATGTACAGCTTAGCTTACATGCGCACAAGTTCATACTTTGGGTATATTTTCATTATATATGTATAACCAAAGTATTACAATATACATAGTATATAAAATATATATATTTATGATAGTCTGTAAATAATTTATTTTTCACTAAAATTGATTTAAATATATGAAAGGCTAAAATATTTTGTACAGTTCTAATCAACAAGTATTTTGATTTACGATTCACTATCTTTAAGATATTGAAATAAACCCTGTGTGTTTCTGGGTGTGATATTTCTTATTTTGCTTTCCATGATGAAACTTAACCTTAATAGGTGTGTGTGTGTGTGTGTGTGTATCTAAGGGAGAGAAAGAAGGAGAAAAAGAGAGAGGAGACAGATATACTTTTTGCAAACATATAAAATTTTAAATTGCTTTTGTAACAGGTATGGAACCATTCAAAAAAGGAAGATTATGGCATCTGGTCCCATAACTTCATGGCAAAAAGATGGAGAAACAATGGAAACAGTAACAGACTTTATTTTCTTGAGCTCCAAAATCACTGCAGATGCTGACAACAGCCATGAAATTAAAAGATGCTTGCTCTTTGGAAGAAAAGCTATGACAAACTTTACATAACAAAAAGCAGAGACATTACTTTGCTGACAAAGGTCCATATAGTCAAAGCTATGTTTTTTTTCAGTAGTCATGTATGGATGTGAGAGTTCGACCATAAAGAAGGCTGAGTGCTGAAGAATTGATACTTTTGAACTGTGGTGTTGGAGAAGACTCTTGAGCATCCCTTAGACTGCAAGGAGATTAAACCAGTCAAACCTAAAGAAAATCAGTCCTGAATATTCAATGGAAAGATTGATGCTGAAGCTGAAGCTCCAATACTTTGGCTACCTGATGTGAAGAGCCAACTCATTAGAAAAGACCCTGATGCTGGGAAAGATTGAAGGCAGGAGGAGGAGGGGACAACAAATGATGAGATGGTTGGATGGCATCACCAACTCAATGGATGTGAGTTTGAGCAAACACTTATAGATGGTGAAGGACCATGGTGTGTTATGGTCCATGGATCCGCAGTTTCGGACATAACAGAGAGACTGAACAACAACAAGAGGCGTAGGACATATATACTCATTTTAGGATACAATGCATTTACTTAGAAAATAAAAGTTTAGGTAATTTTTAAACTAAATCATATTTTGAAGATGTGTAAGTTAACAACCAAAATTCTTAAATACCAGCAATGTTTAAGAAAGCTAAAAATAATACATTGTGCATGTTCTCTTTATAATCAAGAAATTTCTGTAAAAACTTCTTTTAAAATTAAGACAAAAAGATTCTATCAATGTTTCTTTTGAAGGAATAACAATATTTCACCTGCTCAGAGAATATGTGAGAAAAAATAAGAAGAGAATAGAAAATAAATGCTTGGTTGTATTTTTATGAGCAGGGTTTTTTGGTAGCAATAACAATAAAAGAGGATGTTTAAAAATTATTGTAATAGAATTTTCAATTATTTTTGAGTGGGCTTGTTGTTAATAATCATTTATTTTATGTATTATGAACATAGGAATTTTAAACTATAAATACTAATTATAAATTTCAATTACTGCTAAGTCACATCAGTCGTGTCTGACTCTGTGCGACCCCATAGACCGCAGCCCACCAGGCTCCCCTGTCTCTGGGATTCTCCAGGCAAGAACACTGTAGTGGGTTGCCATTTCCTTCTCCAATGCATGAAAGTGAAAAGTGAAAATGAAATTGCTCAATCGTATCTGACTCTTGGTGACCCCATGGACTGCAGCCTAACAGGCTCCTCCGCCCATGAGATTTTCCAGGCAAGAGTACTGGAATGGGTGCCATTGCCTTCTCCAAAATTTCAATTAAATCTCCTTCAAATAATCTTGCCTGAATAACTTTTATATTACTCCATTCTTCCTAGCTAAAAGGATATCTTTATTGCCTGTACATGAAGTAAAATGTCATAAATCATATCTTTTTAGGATGCCTGAATACTCAGATATGCAGATGACACCACCCTTATGGCAGAAAGTGAGGAAGAACTAAAGAGCCTCGTGATGAAAGTGAAAAAGGAGAGTGAAAAAGTTGGCTTAAAGCTCAACATTCAGAAAATTAAGATCATGGCATCCGGTCCCATTACTTCATGTGAAATAGATGGGGAAACAGTGGAAACAGTTGCTGACTTTATTCTTTTGGGCTCCAAGATCACTGCAGATGGTGACTGCAGCCATGAAATTAAAAGACACTTACTCCTTGGAAGGAAAGTTATGACCAACCTAGATAGCATATTAAAAAGCAGAGACATTACTTTTCCAGCAAAGGTCCGTCCAATCAAGGCTATGGTTTTTCCAGTAGTCATCTATGGATGTGAGAGTTGGACTATAAGGAAAGCTGAGTGCTGAAGAATTGATGCTTTTGAACTGTGGTATTGGAGAAGACTCTTGAGAGTCCCTTGGACTGCAAGGAGATCCAACAAGTCCATCCTAAAGCAGATCAGTCCTGGGTATTCATTGGAAGGACTGATGTTGAAGCTGAAACTCCAATACTTTGGCCACCTGATGCGAAGAGCTGACTCATTTGAAAAGACCCTGATGATGGGGAAATTGAGGGCAGGAGGAGAAGGGGACGACAGAGGATGAGATGGTTGGATGGCATCACTGACTCAATGGACAGGGGTTTAAGTAGACTCCAGGAGTTGGTGATGGACAGGGAGGCCTGGCATGCTGCAGTTCATGAGGTCGCAAAGAGTCGGACATAACTGAACGACTGAACTGAACTGAATACTCAGAACCAAAAAACTAATTTATAAGTGAATATCACTCTCTGACTTTCAGTTCATTTTTATAAAACCAACCAATGACAGTATTTGATGTCATTGAAAACTAGTCCACAAGATGGTATAGATCTCTCAGTAACTCAAAGTTAGCAGATGTACCCCTCATTATTGTTCAGAAAGATAATAAATATTGTGATTCTCAGGATATAGAATAAATACAGAAATATGGACTGATCACTTAACCAAGTCTTAAAGTATAGCATATTGTACCTGATTAAATCACCCACAAGCACAGAGAAATTCCATGTACTCCAGCTCTTTTTTTTTTTTTAATTCTGCTTTAGTATTATAGCTTTATGGGAATAAGCTACTAGTTCAACAAAAACATACATAATAAATGTATACTGATCATTGATCACATAGAAAATCCCAAGTAATATACTAAGTGCTAGGAATTCAAATAGAGGACATAATTCTTGTCCTTAAAATTGCAAAGTCCAGGTGTAGTTTTTGATCATCTAGTGACTAAATTCTGTGTATTTCAGGGTGTTAGCTTTGTAGTACATCTACTTTAGACTTTTCAATAAACCAGGCCACTTGACAGGATGTGATGAAAGCTGAAACTTTCCATCTCCCAGATGGAAGTGATTGATAGGGGATATATTTCAGAATGTTGTTTGTTCATCCAAGTATCTGAAAACCTTAGCTTAATTTATGTTATCAGTTCTGGGAACATCAACCTCAGACAAGTAGGTTTTTCTGAGTATTTTTTCCTCTTGGATGTATTGATATATTACTTCAGATGTCAAGATAGAAATAATGTTCATCTATTTTTAACGTAATTCTTGATGTTAGAAGTGTAGGATGTTTTCCTATAATGAAGAATTTTGTGAAATAATTACATATTGTGGACTGTGATTTAAAATGAATAGTAAGGGCAAAGCATTACAGAATAATTGGTTTGGGGAAAAGTTTAAAAATATAGAAATGATAAAAGGATGCTTCTTTGGACATAACACTCTGTATAGTCTTTTATCCTCGATATAACAGAAAAATGAAAATTACACTAAGATATTCATATTTAGCTTTTAACTACTGGTCCTTTGATCTCTGGAGTGTGTATTAAATTTTCTAATTCAAAACATGCTAAATAGCTTCTTATAGAAAATAGCAAAGGCTATATCAGATGAATATTACTTCTGAAAACTGATTATAATTCAAAGATGTTGCTCCATCCAAAGCTAGTGTGTCCACTTAAAAATATGTATTTAATTGAATTTTTAATTTAATCAACTTGAAGCTATGAATTTAGTGCCCCAGAAAGAAAGAGATTAAGATTGAATGGAGAGAGGAGGTCCCCATTGTGCTTTCCTAGTACATTTAAGATTTCACCTGAAGGGGCCACCCTCTAGTACACTGAACAATGCTTTCCACATGGTTATTAAATCCTATGGACAACAAAACAATAGGCCAGTGGATTTCACTTAGGACTTTCTTTAGCTCATTAAGTCTTGGGGCTTTCTTATAGAAAGTCAAACATGCTGTATTTTTCTTACAATAGGGCAGTAAGTATACTGAGTTTGACCACCTAATATCAAGCTGTAATTTTATTTAAAAACCATTTTCATAAAGAAAAGAACCAAAAATATTGTCTAAATGTTGAAAAGTCACTGAGGAACAGTTCAGTCTTAAAAAATACGCACACACACACAAAATATTTAGAATAGAGTTAGAGACATAGAAACGTTATAGCTTACTTAACAAAAAACAGTGAACTGAAACTCATCAAAGTTTCATGACACTGTTTTTAGATTGCATGCTTTAAAATTGTCTCCCATTTTGTAAAGACATTGATATCTAAAGTGAATTACATAAACATTCATCACTTCTTTTAATAATCAACTCTTGTGAGGTAAAACTTGGCAAGGAGTGATGTAGGAAATCTTTGCTTTAGATAAGGAATAAATACCACATCGGAACTGGTTCAAAGTAACTTTTCAGTTTCTCAGTATGTTGTCATTTAAATACCAAGCAATTATTCTGATAACTCCAGGAGAAAGAAAGTCCGTGTAGGAAATAGTTTATAAGAGCCATACTAGCACCGCGTTCATCAATTTCAAAATCAATTAGGTTCTAATGAAAACACTCCATATAAGCCAGGTAAAAAGTCCAGCTGCCAGGGAGATAAAGTGTCACAAACTATCAATGAAGAGCAAACAATCAATGAAGTGTTAGTGGGAAAACAAACTTTCCTCTTTACCTTCAACTATGCAAACAGCAAGCATTTCAAAAGCTACGAAAGTGCAACCCTACTGATAATGACAAAACAACAGTGCTGATTATCCAGTATGCTAGTGCAGAAGACTTCAAAGTTTGCCGACTACATATAATCACTTCCATTCATAATGAAATATCGACTTCCTTTGATTTGTATTTAATCCTTATCTTGGAAAATGTATAATTTTCAAATAGCATAATCACACATACTTTAAACACTCATTAAATTCTTTTTGTTAGAATTGGATGAAATAACTACACTATCAACAGCTATTTCAAAGTTAGCACAACAAACTTTGGTGATTGATAAAGATGGCAAGAATGTGTTAGGTACCATAGATTAATTCAGTTCATCAGTTCAGATATGTAGTGGTCAAATATGGGGAAAAAAAAGAAATCAGGAACAGGATGTATTTTTGTTTTTATACATGATATTTAACCTGTTACATTTTTTATTATTCAGAAAGTCAATATAATCCAAAAAATAGATCAGAAAACTAAAAGTGAAAGGAGCTGAGAATTTAGAATTATCAGATTTTAGAGACAGGAGGAAACAGAATTATTTTTAAAGACCTCACATTTTGAAAACAAAGTAACTAAGGTCTTTAAAGTGCTACATTTGGTTTTAAGTTTGAGTGGAATCTGCCTGCAATGTGGGAGAACCTGGTTTGATTCCTGTGTCGGGAAGATCCTCTGGAGAAGGGATATGCTACCCACTCCAGTGTTCTTGGGCTTTCCTCGTGGCTCATCTAGTAAAGAATCTGCCCGAAATGTGGGAGATCTGGGTTCTGTCCCTGGGTTGGGAAGATCCTCTGGAGAAGGGAAAGGCAACCCACTCCAGCGTTCTGGCCTAGAGAATTCCATGGACAGTCCATGGGGTCTCAAAGAGTTGGACACGACTGAGCGACTTTCACTCACTTCACTTGGTGGTAAAGGTAGAGCTAGGAATGTATCTTTTGATTCCAATTTTTTCCATCTCCCCAATCTGTTTAGAGCTTAATTATCATCCCAAACTCCATTATTGCTAATTATGAACAGAGCAATAGATTGTGAAGAACTCTCATATCCCTTCCATCTAACTCACTGCAGTTCATTTTTATATTCTACTAATATCTTAGAAATACTTGTAACCCATAGAATAGCATGGTATACTTTCAATCATATAACCTGTTTTGTCAGTGGTTGAATTTGGTCACAGTCAGGTAAAGCATAGGTAAGCTGCATTTCTTATTATCTGTTTCTTTTTTAAATGTGTTGTTATGTTTCTACCTCTTCAGATTTTTTTTTTGTATATTTTCCTAAATCAGGAAAAAGGAAAATATTAATAGGTTCATAGACAAACAATGCCTTTGCACTTTATCGTGATGGGCAATGTTGTTATAATGTCATTTATTAAGGGAAGTCTGACAGTGAAGGCAATGGCACCCCACTCCAGTACTCTTGCCTGGAAAATCCCAGGGACGGAGGAGCCTGGTAGGCTGCCATCTATGGGGTCGCACAGAATGGGACACGACTGACTCAACTTAGCAGCAGCAGCAGCAGCACGGTGTGTGAAGTGAGAAAGAATAGGACACATGATTTTTAGATACAATTGATTTTTTTTTTTTTGCAGAGAAACACTCCCACTCTTTAAAAGGGGGAGATTTTATCAACACTGGGGCTTCTCTTGTGGCTCAAATGGTAAAGAATCACCTGCAATGTGGGAGACCTGCATTTGATCCCTGGATTGGGCAGATCTCCTGGAGAAGGACATTACAACCCACTTCAGTATTCTTGCCTAGAACATTCCATGGACTGAAAAGCCTGGTGGGCTACAGTCCATGGTGTTGCCAAGAGTCAGACATGCCTGAGTGACTAACACTTTTACTTTCGCACTTTTAGTCAAAATTAGTCCACATTACCATATGTAAAATAGATAGCCAATTGGAATTTGCTCTGTGACTCAGGGAACTCGAACCAAGACTCTGTAACAACCTAGAGGGTTGGGATGGGTAGAGAGGTGGGGGACATATGCATACCTATGGCTGATTCATGTTGAGGTTTGGCAGAAGCCAACACAATTCTGTAAACCAATTATCCTTCAATTAAAAAATAAATAAATTTTTAAAAATAAAAAAAAACATGTTTTGGCTTCTTTTACAAGGGAGTGAAGCAAATGTTTTTAATAAATTCATGATGGGATAGAACTGCCAGACCTAGGCTTTCAAACTCTAGAACTCTGAAAGAATTTACAGATGTTACAGTGAAGCCATTATTGATAATTTTTAAGAATGATAATGTTTTGGAATTATAGCAGAAGAAAGAAAAGTGAAAGTGAGTGTTAGTTGCTCAGTTGTTCATGGAATTCTCCAGGCATGAATACTGGAGTGAGTTGCCATTCCCTTCTCCAAGGGGTCTTCCTGACCCAAGGATCAAACCCAGGCCTCTTGCACTGCAGACAGATTCTCTACCATTAGAGTCATGAGGGAAGGCAATCCTCTTTCTGTCTCTTTCTTAATATTAAAGAGGTGAATTCTGTATATTGCTAAGGTTATCTAACACTAATCTCTGGAAGAATTAGTAAAGTATAACTCTAACAGAGAAATTCACTAACACCAGGTCCTACCAAATCTCCTTCTCTTTTTATTTACAGTCACTTTACTAAACTTGCATATCTAAGGAATGGTCTAAAATGCATGTATTTTCATTTCAGCAAGTCAAATGATCACATGTATTACTTTTAATTATAGAAAAATGGGAAAATGTAAATGATTAATAATATAGATTGTGAATACGAAGCTTATTGAAAAGCAATGCCCATTTGGTATTGATTAATGGATCACTCTTACTTGGGAGAGTAGTCTCAAGTGACTTACCACAGACACTGGCCCTATCTTGTCAACATCTAATCAACAATTTCCACAGAGTTTAAAAAGGCACCGCTTATCAGATTGCATTCAAAACTAGGTTATAAACATATTTGATGACAGATTTTATATCTAAAAATCCATATTCAGAAGCGTGTTGTTTAGCCCCCATGTGTTTGTATTTTTTATAGTTTTTTTCCCTGTGCTTGATATCAAATCTTACCACAGTGTGATCAGAAAAGATGCTTGAAATGATTTCAGTTTTTAAAAATTTACCAAGGTTAGATTTGTGGCCCAAGATGTGATCTATCCTGCAGAATGTTCCATGTACACTTGAGAAAAAGGTGAAATCCATTATTTTGGGGTGAAATGCCCTGTAGATATCAATTAGGTCTAACTGGTCCTTTGTATCATTCAAGGCTTGTGTTTCCTCACTAATTTTCTGTTTGGTTGATCTATCCATAGGTGTGAGTGGGGTATTAAAGTAACCCACTATTATTGTGTTACTGTTAATTTCCCCTTTCATACTTGTTAACATTTGCCTTAGGTATCAGGGTGCTCCTAGAAAAAGAAATAAAAGGAATCCAGATTGGAAAAGAAGTAAAACTCTCACTGTTTGCAGATGACAGGTTCCTCTACATAGAAAACCCTAAAGATACCACAAGAAAATTACTAGAGCTAATCAATGAATATAGTAAAGTTGCAGGATATAAAATTAATACACAGAAATCCCTTGCATTCCTATACACTAGCAATGAAAAAACAGAGAGAAAAATTAAGAAGACAACTGCATTCACCATTGCAATGAAAAGGATAGAATACTTAGGAAGAAATTTACCTAAAGAAACAAAGAAAAACAAACAAAAGATCTATATATACAAAACCATAAAACACTGATGAAAGAAATCAAAGACGACACAAATAGATGGAGAAATATACCATGTTTGTGGATTAAAAGAATCAATATAGTGAAAATGGGTATACTACCCAAAGCAATCTATAGAGTCAACGCAATCCCTATCAAGCTACCATCAGTATTTTTCACAGAACTAGAACAAATAATTTTACAATTTGCATGGAAACACACAAAAAATCTTGAATAGCCAAAGCAATCTTGAGAAAGAGGATTGGAATTGGAAGAGTCAACCTTCCTGACTTCAGACTATACTGCAAATCTGCAGTCATCAAGACAGTATGATGCAGGCACAAAGACAGAAATATAGATCAATTGAACAAAATAGAAAGCCCAGAGATAAACCCACGCACCTATGGACACCTTATCTTCGACAAAGGAGGCAAGAATATACAATGGAGAAAAGACAAGCTCTTTAATAAGTGGTGCTGGGAAAACTGGTCAAGCACATGTAAAAGAATGAAACTAGAACACTGTCTAACACCATACACAAAAATAAACTCAAAATGGATTAAAGATCTAAATGTGAGACTAGAAATTATAAAACTCTTAGAGAAAAACATAGGCAGAACACTCTCTGACATAATTCGCAGCAAGATCCTCTATGACCCTCCTCCCAGAGTAATGGAAATAAAAACAAAAATAAACAAATGAGACCTAATTAAAGTTAAAAGCTTTTGCACAACAAAGGAAATTGTAAGCAAGGTGAAAAGGTAGCCTTCAGAATGGGATAAGATAATAGCAAATGAAACAACTGACAAAGAATTGATCTCCAAAATATACAAGTAGCTCATTCAGCTCAATACCAGAAAAATGAACAACCCAATCAAAATGTGGGCCAAAGACCTAAGCAGACATTTCTCCAAAGAAGACATGCAGATGGCAAATAAACACATGAAAAGATGCTCAACATCACTTATTATTAAAGAAATGCAAATCAAAACCGCAATGAGGTATCATCTCATGGCCACCATCAAAAAGTCTACAAACAATAAATGCTGGAGAGTACGGAGAAAAGGGAACCCTCTTACACTGTTGGTGGGAATGAAAACTGGTACAGCCACTGTGGGGAACAGTATGGAGATTCCTTATAAAAACTGAAAAAAGAACTGCCATATGACCCAGCAATCTCACTGCTGGGCATACGCACAGAGGAAACCAGATTTGAAAGAGACACATGTACCGCAGTGTTCATTGCAGCACTCCAGGTGAGTGATCACACCCTCGTGGTTATCTAGGTCATGAAGATCTTTTCTGTATATTTCTTCTGTGTATTCTTGCCAACTCTTAATATCTTCTGCTTCTATTAGGTCCATACGATTTATGTTCTTTATTGTCCTTTATCTAAGGCTAGGTAGACATTTTTACAAGTCCCTATGTAGAATGCTCTCATGTTTGGAACTAGGCCAATCGAGGTGTTCTCATTCCTTTTTGCCATTGATTACTCCTGAGATGGTTATGTTATCAGTTTCTACTATGAAGATATAAAGGATTCTTATATAAAAGGTAAGAGTTATTTCTTTCCTGGTAAGGAGAAAAGTTTTGTCAGAAGAATATAATTTTCTTTCTTAGCATATGGATAGCTGATGTGTGGCCATAATGTTTGTAACTGTAATTGGCTACAATTCTTCCTGGAAATAGAAAATTTCCAGGAAATTGAAGGAATGGTCAATGGAATTGCAGAAATGCTGCTCCAGAGCCTTGATATCACTAAGTTACCTAATTAAACTTAGGATCAACCACTTCTAGACTCTTATTAACCAAATTCTAAGTGTCCTCATATTTTAATTCACTTTTAGAAGGTATTCTACTTTAAGCAGATAAAATATTTTAAACTAATACATTATACAAATATTATATGACTATAAGATGTGGTAAGTATCATCAATAAAAGTATGAATAGGAAGATAAGAGGTTACTCATAATAGGAGAGACATACATACACTAAATAATCAGAAAATCCTTCTTTAAAAAAGGTACACTAAATGTTAGGGCAGAACAAAAACTGTCCATATGTTGAGTATATCATGTGGACATTTTGTGAGGAAAGAGTGAAAGATTTCATATGAGAATGCTCTGAAGCAGTATAGAGATTGGTTATTAGTAGCAAGTATAAGGCCTGTGCACTTGGAGCATAAAAAAGAATAGGAAGAGGGAGGAAAAAAAGTTTAAAGGTAAGATTAGGAAAAGGTAAGATTAAGAGTTTTGCTATTCATAATGAATGTATTCATCCTAGTGCAAATATGACTCTGGAAAGTCTGGTAGTAAGAGGCTGAGATTTATACAGTCAGATTTGTGTTTTTAATGTGTCATCTGTGATGAGAAAGTTTCTGGAGAAGGATTTAAAGTGGCTCTGGGGATGTTTGATTTAAGCCAACTGCATATGTTCAGGGAAGAGAGTAGCATAGTAGTGGTAATGGAAATATGTATATAAATTTGAGATATTTTAGCAAGAGCAAATCTTTATGATGGGCAGGATGTGGGGCCTGAAAGAAAGAGGAGAGTGTCAAGTAAAAGTCTTAGATTTCCAACATGAGCCAGAGTTGATAAGTGACATTGACTTGGAAGGAAAAGTATTATGAGTTTCAAAATTTTATGACAAAATCTAAACAAAGATACAAAACATGCATTGGATACCAGATCCTGGGATTCAAAAGACTGATACAGGATTATGAAAAACATTTATGAGTGGTTAGCATACACAAGTGGAGAAGGCAATGGCACCCCACTCCAGTACTCTTGCCTGGAAAATCCCATGGATGGAGGAGCCTGGTGGGCTGCAGTCCATGGGGTCGAGAAGAGTCAGACACGACTGAGCGACTTCACTTTCACTTTTCACTTCCATGCATTGGAGGAGGAAATGGCAACCCACTCCAGTGTTCTTGCCTGGAGAATCCCAGGGATGGGGGAGCCTGGTGGGCTGCCGTCTATGGAGTCGCAGAGTCGGACATGACTTAAGTGACTTAGCAGCAGCAGCAACAGCAGCATACACAAGGCACAGCTTTGCATATTTTATTATTTGGTGTTTATAATATTAATAATCATCAAAAGAATGAACAAAAGTTAACATAATGTGCATGTATAAATTCAGTTCTTAACCAGGAGACATTTGCATGGGGATTAATTTTCTAAAGGAATTAGTTCATTAATAGATAGTTTGCTTCTATTTACCAAGATATAATGAATGTTAGAGCATTGAAGAACCTCTTTATTTGAAGCCACTGGGATGACCTATTCAACTAGTATACATTCTGATAAATACCCTGGGATTCAGAGGGAGGAAGAACCTTAACTTACTCTTTGGGGTTATCTTGGACAAGGAAATGGCAACCCACTCCAGGACTCTTGCCTGGAAATTTCCATGGACAGAGGAGCCTGGTAGGCTACAGTCCATGGGGTTGCAGAGTCGGACACAACTGAGCGACTTCACTTTCACTTTCACTATTTCCTTCTTAATCACCCACAAGGACTACCACTCTTCTTGACAACCATCTTGAGTCTGCCATCTTCCATATATCTTTCTTCTTTTTTTTTTTTTTCTGATTTTATTTTATTTTTAAACTTTACATAATTGTATTAGTTTTGCCAAATATCAAAATGAATCCGCCACAGGTATCTTTCTTCTTGATTATTCCCACTTAATGCTTTTCCATTTGTTTTTTTTCCCTGCTTGATTTTTAAAATTTGAATGAATCCAGCATGATCAAACACTCCACAGTTATAGTAAACCCTGCATCTAGGCGATCATTCTCTGGATTTAACCTGAATATTATGACTGGTGTCTCTCCATTTCTGCAGCATGATGGCTGAGTTTCTTGGTTTAACACTTGAGACATTTAGCAAAAATTATAATTTTTCTTTTTGTGTAAGCACCAGTCATGCTTAATCTTGCTTATTTTATGTATGCAATTTATATTTCTTTTATGATCTAGTTCAACAGTATTTAATGGATAACTGCTACATGCAAAGAACTACACCATGTTTTCCTGAAAGGTATGTAGTCTTTGGACTTCCCTGGTAGTTCAGACAGTAAAGCACCCCCCTGCAATGCAGGGGTTTCACTTCCTGGGTAAGGCAGATCCCCTGGAGAAGGGAATGGCAACCCACTCCAGTATTCTTGCCTGAAGAATCCCATGGACAGAGGAGCCTGACAGGCTACAGTTCATGGAGTCACAAAGAGACATGACTGAACAACTAACACACACATAGTCTTTACCAATTATGACTTATAATTAAGCACATTGTATCTTTATGTTTCTGTGTCAGTTCAGTTCAGTTCAGTGGCTCAGTGGTGTCTGACTCTTCATGACCCCATGAATCCCAGCACGCCAGGCCTCCCTGTCCATCACCAACTCCCAGAGTTCACTCAAACTCACATCCATCGAGTCTGTGATGCCATCCAGCCATCTCATCCTCTGTTGTCCCCTTCTCCTCCTGGCCCCAATCCCTCCCAGCATCAAAGTCTTTTCCAATGAGTCAGCTCTTTGCATGAGGTGGTCAAAGTGCTGGAGTTTCAGCTTTAGCATCATTCCTTCCAAAGAACACCCAGGGCTGATCTCCTGTTTCTGTGTAGATATATTTTTTTAATCTCTTGGTGTAAGGACTTATCTAACTCTTGTTAGCATTGCCTAAAGCCTTTAGCACCAAAATGAAACTTTTTTTTTTAGTAGATGTTGATCACTGCAGTTTAGATATGAGAAGAATGTGAAAATAACTAAGTAAAGAAGTCTGGAGATGCTTTTCCAGTCTAGGTATTAGCTATTAGAGGAAGTACATCCATTCTTTGTGCCTGGCCATTTGCAAGGTTAGTCATTTGGGCACTATGAAAAAAAAAAAAGCACAAATAGATTTTTCAAACTATGCTTTTCATGCTAAAGCTTTGAAAACATTGTTTATCATAGTAAAAAAATATTAATCAACCTAATGTCTAACAATGTGGGTTAGGAAATATAGTATATATCTATTGAATTAAATACTTGACTGTTAGTAAAAGAATGATATGGGTCTGGTTTTAATGTAATGATTAATATTTACAGAGAAAGATAGTAACAAAATCTAGATAGATTATAATGCAAATTTTAAAGTTAATACTATAACTTTGATTTTATTAATATAAAATTTTGAAGTCACAAAGCAATATTCTAATTCTGCAGTCTAGACTTGTGCAAGCATTTTTCTTGTTTTTATGTTTTTCAAATATTGTCTTAATAAAGGGGAATAATATGCATTATTGTAAGTCCCAATAGCCATTATTATAACTATGATACCAGAAACAATGCATACCATTGCTCATAGTGAAAGTTCTAAGTGAGACAATGCAGATTTTACCACTGACACTGCCCAACACTGGGAAATTTCTTGATCACTCTGTGCCTCAGTTTCCTGTTTTCCTTTCTTTTAAATTTTACTTATTTTTTACTATGCCGGGTCTTTGTTGCTTTGCACAGGCTTTTTCTAGTTGCAAGTGGGGGCTTCTCTCCAGTTGCGGTGCACAAGCTTCTCATTGTGGCAACTTCTCTTGTAGTGGAGCATAGGTCCTAGGTGCTCATACTGAGTGATGCCGTGATGTGTGGAATTTTTCTGAACCAAGGCTCTATCTCATGTCCCCTGTGTTGGCAGGCAGATATATCTAACCACTGAACTCTCTGGGAAACCCTCTTCTCTTTCTATTGAGGATAATGATAAGACCAATTTCAAGGTGATATGAGGTAACAGCACCTGGAATATGTGAATCACTACACAAGTGTTAGAAATAATTAAAAGTAAACAGACACATAAACCTCCATTGCATTTTATTCATAACAGTAATCTCTAATAACTCTCCACAACACACTTTGTCATACATAGTTCAGTTCAGTTGAGTTGCTCAGTCATGTCTGACTCTTTGCTACACCATGAATCACAGCACGCCAGGCCTCCCTGTCCATCAACAACTCCCGGAGTTCACTCAAACTCACGTCCATCGAATCAGTGATGCCATCCAGCCATCTCATCCTCTGTTGTCCCCTTCTCCTCCTGCCCCTAATCCCTCCCAGCATCAGAGTCTTTTCCAATGAGTCAACTCTTCGCATTAGGTGGCCAAAGTACTGGACTTTCAGCTTCAGCATCATTCCTTCCAAAGAAATCTCAGGGCTGATCTCTTCAGAATGGACTGGTTGGATCTCCTTGCAGTCCAAGGGACTCTCAAGAGTCTTCTTCAACACCACAGTTCAAAAGCATCAATTCTTCAGTGCTCAGCTCTCTTCACAGTCCAACTGTCACATCCATACATGACCACTGGAAAAACCATAGCCTTGACTAGACGGCCCTTTGTTGGCAAAGTAATGTCTCTGCTTTTGAATATGCTATCTGGGTTGATCATAACTTTCCTTCCAAGGAGTAAGCATCTTTTAATTTCATGGCTGCAGTCACCATCTGCAGTGATTTTGGAGCCCAAGAAAATAAAGTCTGACACTGTTTCCACCGTTTCCCCATCTATTTCCCATGAACTTTTGGGACCGGATGCCATGATCTTCGTTTTCTGAATGTTGAGCTTTAAGCCAACTTTTTCACTCTCCACTTTCACTTTCATCAAGAGGCTTTTGAGTTCCTCTTCACTTTCTGCCATAAGGGTGGTGTCATCTGCATATCTGAGGTTATTGATATTTCTCCCGGAAATCTTGATTCCAGCTTGTGTTTCTTCCAGTCCAGCATTTCTCATGATGTACTCTGCATATAAGTTAAATAAGCAGGGTGACAATATACAGCCTTGACGTACTCCTTTCCCGATTTGGAACCAGTCTGTTGTTCCATGTCCAGTTCTAACTGTTGCTTCCTGACCTGCATACAGATTTCTCAAGAGGCAGGTCAGGTGGTCTGGTATTCCCATCTTTTGAAGAATTTTCCACAGTTTATTGTGATCCACACAGTCAAAGGCTTTGGCATAGTCAATAAAGCAGAAATAGATGTTTTTCTGGAACTCTCTTGCTTTTTCCATGATCCAGCGGATGTTGGCAATTTGATCTCTCGTTCCTCTGCCTATAAGCATTAAACAAATGCTTTCTGACTGAAACCTGAAGATATATGTTTGTGTTTGTATCACTGCCTGTGCTGTGCTGTGCTTAGTTGCTCAGTCATATCCGACTCTTTGTGACACCATGGACTTAGCCTGCTGAGCTCCTTTGTCCATAGGGATTCTCCAGGCAAGAATACTAGAGTGGGTTGCCATGCCCTCCTCCAAGGGGTCTTCCCACCCCAGGGATCAAATCCAGGTCTCCTGCATTGTAGGCAGATTCTTTACCGTTTGAGCCACCAAGGAAGCCCATACTGCATCCTTACATACGTGTGCTCATTGACTTAAGCATATCCTTTGATGTGTTCTTGTCATTTTATTCTACATAAGAATGTAGATGATTTTTACATGAGGTACTCTGAGGCTAAGTCCATTCTTATATATTCCAAATGGTAAACAAATCATGGAACATCTTTATTATTAATAAGCATTTTGAGTGAAAATAAGGAATGAACTGATCAAAAACTATTCCACTAAGACTATCTTTAAAATGCTGATTAATCACTGAATGACTCCAATACTTAAAGTTAGTAAGGCCTAGAGTCTCTCTCTGGACTTCCCTGGTGGCTCAGATGGTAAAGCGTCTGTAGATACATGTATTAGTAAAAACAAATGGTTTATAAATAAGGAAATATCTTTTTTGTCTATAAGCTTTTTTCATTTTCCCTTACATATTTTTGCTATTTCTATAATTGTCTGTTTCATTATTTTCTGGAATATATTTTCTTAATTTAAATATTAAACTCATGTTTTACATGAGCCATAGTTTAATTGCAGTTACCAAATTGATAGAGATTATAGTTGTTTTGTATGTAATATAATCTGGCATCAAAGCGATAATTAATGATAAAACATATTTGCTTTCACATGGTTGTTATAATTGTGATTCCTGGGAACCAAAACTGTATAATCCAGTATTAATATTGGACTTGAGACTTCATTATGAAAAATATATATCTGATATATATCTTGGGCTTCCCTAATGGCTCGGATGGTAAAGAGTCCATATGCAATGTAGGAGAGCTGGATTTGATCCCTGGGTCTGGAAGATCTCCTGGAGAAGCAAATGACTATCCACTCTAGTATTCTTAACTGGAGAATTCCATGGACAAAGACGTTGATCTTGAGGGGGGAAAAAAAGAGTGAAACATTTTTTTCCAGAAAAAAATTCTTTTCTAGACATGTAATGCTCCTTTTATTCAATTACTTAAGTGACTACAGCTAGCCTTTTTTTCTTAATTTTCAGCATTATTGATAAACGTCTCCCAGGCTGTATAAATTCCCTGGTAGCTTAGTTGATAAAGAATCCACCTGCAATGCAGCAGACCACAGTTTCATTCCTGGGTCGACAAGATCCACTGGAAAAGGGATAGACAACTGACTCCAGTATTCCTGGGCTTCCGTGGTGGCTCAGGTGGTAAAGAATTGCCTGCCATGGGTTCTATCCCTGGGTTGGGAAGATCCCCTGAGAAGGGAAAGACTTTCCACTCCAGTATTCTGGCCTGGAGAATTCCTGGGACTGTATAGTCCATGGGGTCATAAAGAGTCAGACACAACTGAGCAACTTTCACTAGCAAGCTGTATGATGCTGTTACTTAATTACTCTGGAATATGAGTATATGCAACAGTTTATTTCCCTCAAGATATCTATTAAACAATGTTTATTTGTTAATAGCTCTGACAGATTATAAACCTCGTAGAAAGAATAGATGTGACCTAATTTCCTTTTCCCCCAGGAATATTTAATAACTATAAAATATGCAAAATTATATGTATATATGTTCATATATATGTTCAGTTCAGTTCATTTCAGTTGCTCAGTCATGTCCAACTCTTTGTGACCCCATGGACTGCAGCACGCCAGGCCTCCCTGTCCATCACCAACTCCTGGAGTTTACTCAAACTCATGTCCATTGAGTCAGTGAGCCATTGAGTCGGTGAATCCATTGAGTGAGCCATCCAACTATCCATCCTCTGTTGTCCCCTTCTCTTCTCGCCTTCTATCTTTCCCAGCATCAGGGTCTTTTCCAATGAGTCAGGTCTTCATATCAGGTAGTCAAATTATTGGAGTTTCAGCTTCAACATCAGTCCTTCTAAAGAATATTCAGGACTGATTTCCTTTAGGATGGACTGGTTGGATCTCCTTGCTTGTCCAAGGGACTCTCAAGAGTCTTCTCCAACACCACAGTTCAAAAGCATAAATTTTTCAGCGCTCACCTTTCTTTACAGTAAAACTCTCATATCTGTACATGACTACTGGAAAAAACCATAGCCTTGACTAGATGGCCCTTTGTTGGCAAAGTAATGTCTCTGCTTTTGAATATGCTATCTAGGTTGGTCACAACTTTCCTTCCAAGGAGTAAGTATCTTTTAATTTCATGGCTGCAATCACCATCTGCAGTGATTTTGGAGCCCAAGAAAATAAAGTCTGACACTGTTTCCCCATCTATTTCCCATGAAGTGATGGGACCAGATGCCATGATCTTCGTTTTCTGAATGTTGAGCTTTAAGCCAACTTTTTCACTCTCCACTTTCACTTTCATCAAGAGGCTCTTTAGTTCCTCTTCACTTTCTGCCATAAGGGTGGTATCATCTGCATATCTGAGGTTATTGATATTTCCCCCAGCAATCTTGATTCCAGCTTGTGCTTCATCCAGCCCAGTGGTTCTCATGATGAACTCTGCATATAAGTTAAATAAGCAGGGTGACAATATACAGCCTTGATGCAGTTCTTTTCCTATTTGGAACTAGTCTGTTCCATGTCCAGTTCTAACTGTTGCTTCCTGACCTGCATACAAATTTCTCAAGAGGCAGATCAGGTGGTCCAGTATTGTATCTACATGTTTATGTATGAATGTATATATCTGTGTATATGTAATATGTTTAACTTGGGGCTTACCAAATTCTTTGTGATTTCTCTATTTCATCCTATTAGTCTCTTTATCTACCTCTCTATCAATATCGTCCTTTAAAAATTAATATAATGTGTGTTTATTTTACACAGTACAATTTCCCCAGATTGTGGATTCCCTATTCCCTGCTTCCCAAATCTGGTTCATAATGCTTCCCTTCAGATTTGTGTACTGTGCTCCATTGTCTGTTCGTGTTGACTGCTATAGAGATTTTTCAGTTATAGCTTTATGACATGCAATTTTTATTTTCTAAAGAGTTTAATGTTTAATCCATATGTGGCTACTTGAAAAACCATAGCTTTGACTAGACAGACCTTTGTTGGCTAAGTATTGTCTCTACTTTTTAATATGCTGTCTAGGTTGGTCATAGCTTTTCTTCCAAGGAGAAAGCATCTTTTAATTTCATGGCTACAGTCACCATCTGCAGCGATTTTGGAGCCCTCCAAAATAAAGTCTGCCACTGTTTTCATTGCTTCCCCATCTATTTGCCATGAAGTGATGGGACCAGATGCCATGATCTTCATTTTCTGAATGTTGACTTTTAAGCCAACTTTTCACTCTCCTCTTTTACTGATGCTGGGAAAGATTAAAGGCAAGAGGAGAAGGGGACAACAGAGGATCAGATGGTTGGATGACATCACTGACTCAGTAGACATGAGTTTGATTAAGCTCTGGGAGTTGGTGATGGACAGGGAGGACTGGCCTTCTGCAGTCCATGGGGTCACAAAAGTTCAGACATGACTGAGCAACTGAACTGAATTGGACTGAATGGTTAATATTATTTTGCTTTAAGTTTCATAAAAAGGAGTTTTATTATACACAGGTATGATGTTTAATTTTTTGTGTCAACGTGACTAGGGCATAAGGTATCCAGATATTTGATCAAACATTATTCTGGATGACTCTCTGAGAGTGTTTTTGGATGAGAGTAACAGTTAAATTGGGTTAACAGAGTAAACCAGATTGTGTGTGTATGTGTGTGTGTGCTCAGTTGTGTCCAACTCTTTGGTACCCCATAGACTGCAGCCTGCCAGGCTCCTCAGTCCATGGAATTCTCTAGGCAAGAATACTGAACGAGGTTTCCATTTCCTCCTCCAGGGTATCTTCCTGTCCCAGAGATCCAACCCACTTCTGTGTCTCTTGCATTGACAGATGGATTCTTCACCACTGAGCCACTTTTTCTGTGTTTCAGCAGCTTCAGGTCTCCAGACTCAAAAAGAGACATTGACTTGAAGTCTTGGACTTGCTGGTTTCCATAGTTGCATAAGCCAAATCCTTACAATAAATAATAAATATACTAAATTATGTGTATATATCTATAAATTGATATTTCTCTTCAAAAAGCATTGAAAAAATTCATCCTATTGGTGTTTTTTTTTTTTTCTGGATAATCCCAGGGACAGGGGAGCCTGGTGGGCTGCCGTCTACGGGATCACACAGAGTTGAAAACGACTAAAGTGACTTAGCAGCAGCAGCAGCAGCCCTAAAGCAGCAAGTTTCTGCCAATTTGTTTTTTTCTCTCAATATTTTGTCTATGTTATGATTATTGTTGTATATGATTGCAACTCAATAATTATTGTAATAGTTGTCTACTATTTCATTCTGTCAATATAACTAAATTAAAATGCATATTCTTTTATCAGAACATTTGAATTTCTCCCTTTATTGTTTTGCTGTTATAATAGTTTTAGTACTTTGTGTATCATACTTATGCAGGACACTGTCTATGGTATACACCTTGAAATTGAATTCCTCATTTGTAAAGTTTATGCATGTTTGGCTTTTCAGAAAAGTGCCTAATTAGTTTCCAAGGGTAACATTTATATGGCAATAAACAGTATATAGGATTCCCATTGGCATACCTTTTCATCCATGTTTGAAAAAATATACTATTTGTATTTAACAAATACCAGTTCAGTTCAGTCGCTCAGTCATGTCCAACTCTTTGCGACCCCATGAATCGCAGTGCGCAAGGCCTCCCTGTCCATCACCAACTCCCAGAGTTTACCCAAACTCATGTCCATTGAGTCAGTGATGCCATCCAGCCATCTCATCCTCTGTCATCCCCTTCTCCTCCTGCCCCAAATCCCTCCCAGTATCAGGGTCTTTTCCAATGAGTCAACTCTTCGCATGAGGTAGCCTAATATTGGAGTTTCAGCTTCAGCATCAGTCCATCCAATGAACACCCAGGACTGATCTCCTTTAGGATGGACTGGTTGGATCTCCTTGCAGTCCAAGGGACTCTCAAGAGTCTTCTCCAACACCACAGTTCAAAAGCATCAGTTCTTTGGCACTCAGCTTTCTTCAAAGTCCAACTCTCACATCCATACATGACTACTGGAAAAACCATAGCCTTGACTAGATGAACCTTTGTTGGCAAAGGAATGTCTGCTTTTTAACATGTTATCTATGTTGGTCATAACTTTTCTTCCAAGGAGCAAGCGTGTTTTTATTTCATTGCTGCAGTCATCATCTGCAGTGATTTAGGAGCCCCCAAAAATAAAGTCTGACACTGTTTCCACTGTTTCCCCATCTATTTCCCATGAAGTGATGGGACCAAATATAGTGCGTATAAAATGTTTTCATTGTAATTCCAACTCACATTTCTCTGATTATTAGTAGATTTGAACATATTTCCATTGTTGATTTATATGCCTTGTATACCTTTCATCTTCTATAAAATGCTACACATTACTTTCAGTCATTTTTCTGTTGAGATGTTTGGCTTTATATTTTTTGCATTGATTTGTTAATGTAATCAGTCAACAGATATTTATTGATCCTATACTACTTGCCAGAGACTCTTCTCATTACTGGAACACAATATGAAAGAAAATATGCAAAAATGCCTCCTTCATAGATGGTACATTTAGGATTATAAACAATACACAAATGTGTGAACCAGTAGTAATTAGAAGATGATAATTGTTATGAAGAAATACAAAACAAAGAAGTTATTCAGAGAGTGAAGGAAGTATTTATAATATGCAGACTTAAAATTTTTATGCTGCCTTTAAGATAAAAAAAACATTATTATTGTAAAACTGTACTTTCTATCCAAAGGTTATACATTTTGTGTCTTAAGTTCTTTAGATATTTTTTTCCAATTTCTGCTAATCCTTTTTTTTAACTTTTTAATTCTGCATTTAAATAATATATTTGAAATTAATTTATTGTTCTGGGGTATGAATAAGACACTTATTTTTCTTCTCCAAATAGATAACTAGTTGTCAACTTACTGAAAATTATTTTCTGCTTCCTCTATCCTTGTTTTTGTGATTTTTGTTAGTGTCTACTTGTGAATTTGTTTCTTCTTATGCTGGTATTTATATCTCTACTTTGATAGCTATCAATTTATAAGAAGTTGCTGCCTCTTATGGCATTTCCCTCACCTTATCCATTTCTACTTTTGGGAAGTCTTGACTGTTCTTGGATCTTTGAATTTCCATGCAGGTTTTTGAATCAGTTTGCTGACTTTCACCTAAATCCCTGTTGAGATTCTCATTGCAACTACTCTGAGTTTTTGATCCATTTTTACAGAATTTAATGTAATTATGACCTAGTCTTCCTCTTTATGTTTATGGTAAGTTTTCCTATTTGTGTGCATTTCCTTTGGTGTCTATTAAAAAAGTTTCTTAATTTTTTACACAAAGTTCTCTTAATGTTTATAAATTCTATGTCTAAACAATTGATATTTTAGTTTTTGTTGCCCTTAATTTTTCTTAATATACAAAAGAATAATTGATTTTTATCAGCTTTCTTAAATCTAGTCATTCTGCTAAATTTTCTTAATATGTATAAAGAGATCTCCATAAAGTTTTATTATTTTCTATGAACTGTGGTGTTGGACAAGACTCTTGAGAGTTCCTTGGACTGCAAGGAGATCCAACCAGTCCAATCTAAAGCAGATCAGTCCTGGGTGTTCATTTGAAGGACTGATGTTGAAGCTAAAACTCCAGTACTTTGGCCACCTGATGCAAAGAGCTGACTCATTTGAAAAGACCCTGATGCTGGGAAAGATTGAAGGCAGGAAGAGAAGGGGACAACAGAGAATGAGGTGATTGGATGGCATCACTGACTCAATGGACATGGGTTTGGGTAGTCTCCAGGAGTTGGTATTGGACAGGGAGGCCTGGGGTCGCAAAGAGTTGGACATGACAGCGGTTGAACTGATGCAGTCAACTGTATCATATCCATGATTAGTTTCAAATACTCTGACAATCATATCTTATTTTTTCTTGTCTTCTTGTACTTATTGGGACATCAAGAACCATGTGGTTTATTCATTATTGTATATACAAATATTTATTCACATTTGCATTATGAGTTTCTCTTTGGTGAATGATATTTTCTTGGAATAAGCTCTATAATTTCTGAATATACAAAATAAGAAATTATTGACAATATACTGCAGCTATTTGTTTCATTGTCTTGATCAGAAACTCAAATAGAATGCTTTATCTATTTGTGACATTCTCTTTCTAGTTTATCAAAAGTTTTTTTAATATAAACAAATGTTGAATTTCATCATATGCTTCTTTCTGCTGCTAAGTTGCTTCAGTCATGTCCGACTCTGTGTGACCCCAGAGATTACAGCCCACCAGGCTCCCCCATCCCTGGGATTCTCCAGGCAAGAACACTGGAGTGGGTTGCCATGTCTTTCTCCAATGCATGAAAGTGAAAAGTGAAAGTGAAGTCGCTCAGTCATGTCCGACTCTTAGCGACCCCATGGGCCGCAGCCTACCAGGCTCCTCGGTCCATGGGATTTTCCAGGCAAGAGTACTGGAGTGGGGTGCCATTGCCTTCTCCAATGTTTCTTTCTACAAATATCAAATATTTATATTATTTTACCCTTCAATAACTTACATTTTTAATTATACTAATTGATACCCTAAAATGTTCAATCATATAATAATTACATCATGCAAATTGCTGGAATGACTTTGCTACCATATTGTTGAAATTGTTTACATCTACTTTCATGAGTAATATGGATTATGATTTTTATTTTAATTTTTCTTAATCTGTTTTCTAATCATAAACCTTGGAATCCTATACCTCTGATTGTTCATTTTACATGCTGTATTTGTCCAACGTGGCAGAACAGAGACGATTGGAAAATATCAAATATCCTATACCCAAGTTCATTCCACCTCTTTGAAATGTGTCCCATTCTTACAAGGTTTTAGATCAGTTTTCTAATTTATCATGAAATATAAGAGCCTTTACTTACATAGCAGACCCGGCCCTCTATTACCTTGCTTCCTCTGGTTCTCTTAGAAATCTATTTTTTTAATCATCTTGTTATTATAATTTTTTAAAAAACTGGCACACAATTTATATTTTTCTAGAGATACCAACTCCAGTGTTTTGCCTGGAGAATCCCAGGAACGGGGAAGCCTGGTGGGCTGCCGTCTATGGGGTCGCAGAGTCGGACACGACTGAAGAGACTTAGCAGCAGCAGCGCAATACAAATAAAGTCTTGCCTATTTTGCCCTGATTTTTAATAGAGTACAAATATTAATTTCAATCAGCAAATTATACAACATACTTACATTTAAAGTAAATTCACAATATAAATACATTTATAATTTATATTTATATTTTTAAATGTTCGATTCTGTTCTTTTACTATTAAACAGAAATGAATATTGGTATGCTATATTGGAAAGGAAAATAAGTAAAAAATAAACATTTAGGAAAATTTATAAAATTTGTAACATTTATTACTGGTTTTAGGGAAAACAGGTCTTATAGAAAAAGCGTTTAAAAGCACTGTTAATAGAAGATAGTCAAAACATATATCTTTGGAAGGATGATATGAATCAGTGGAAAAATGGTATAGTATTTGGAAGTGGGGAGTCAAGATGTCCTGGAGAAGAAAATAGCAACTCACTCCAGTATTCTTGCCTGGGAAATCCCATGGAAAAAAGAGCCTGGTGAGCTACAGTCCATGGGGTCTCAAAGAGTTGGACAAAACTTAGTGATTGAGCATGCACGCATATGCATGTATGTACCTTTAATATAAGTTATGTCCAAATTAGGATCAGAATATAATATGTTTGAGTTTTATAAGAATATAGTGCTTTTGGTTATTGTTTTCCTTCTTTGTTTTCTTTTTTTTTTTAGAATAACTCAACACTTAATTTTAATAAAAATCCAGGTTTCGATAGATGTGTGGTTGAATTCTCAGGAATTTGAATTAGTCTGGTGTTGTGACTGCCAAAAATATACTGAAGTGATGTACTCTGCATATGGTGTTGAATGATTCTGCAGTATTCATTTAGGAGCTTACTTTTACCATTACTTAAACAGATATGTATGAACTAAGAGCTGTTTATCATTTCAATAGATATTGTACCCAAATGCTTCATAATCAAGCATTCATATTATGAATTGCTGTTGATAAATGCTTTATAGATGATGTAAGATAAAATTGTACATCAACAAAGCTGAGATCATTGACTTATTGATTCAATGTCCCTTGCTAAAATTACCAAGCTAAATATGATGTCAGCACTGAGACCTAACAGGAATGAATACTATTATTCTTTGTCACTATGCTTTTAATTTGAACAGATACTTTTAATTTAGTGTGTATTTTCTTTCTTGTTCACTGCCAATACTTCAGAGGTGTCAGTAAATCAAAATATAAAGCATGAAAGGTGTAACTTATGTCTCTTTTTAGTCTATGTATATTTATTGTTTGCTTTCTTCATTGCAATACATTGACAAGACTCCAGTAATAATGGATAATCCATATTACACGTGTACATTTATATTTTATGTAAAATCATTAGCAAGACTCTTGAATATAGAAAGGCACAGAATTTAATGGCAGATGAGAAACTGATAGATGCTTCTATTCTTCCCCAGAGTCTATTTGGAAGCGTTCTATACCAGTGTTATAATGATGTTCACTATTTTGGTAGATATAATTACTTCTGATTCATTAATATTTAATCTTTAATGTAAGGCCGTTTCTCTGGATCTTTATAATGCTTAAAGACAAAATAAACAGTGAGCTATGTAGAGAAGTAAGGGAGTATCTGGGAACTTGATAGTCTACTCGTTTCAACTCTCTTTACTTAAGCTTGTACACTAGAATAAAGCAGGATCATTAGTATCAAAAACTCATACTTTTCAAGGTATTTTTAGGATAGGAAAGACAAGCAAATTTCTAGGCCTAGAATGGCAAAATTACTTTAATATGCAGGCAAATTTTGTTTGTTTGGATGTGTGATTCTTATAAAGATTAATATAGATTGATACAGAATTGTGCTATTGGTATGAGCTGTTTTAATTAAAATGCACAAATGTTTTCAAAGGGTTTTGAGTAAACTTTTAGAAACTAGTGTATCAATAAAAATGAAAAATTTTTGAATAAATAGTGATTAAATAAAATTAGCACATACCATTATTTATTTTAAAGCAACACTTTTTTGGCTTCTGAATTTAATCAACAAAAACAGTATATACTTTTCTTTAGCAGAAAGAGAAATATGTCATAAGCTGATATCTTTCTTATGATCATCTAAATTGGATTATTAAAAATAATAATTGAATATCTAATATTTAGCTACTCATCCTCATATTATTATATAACTAAGTCATGTCTGATTCTTTGTGACCCCATAGACTTAGCCCACCAGGTTCCTCTGTCCTTGGAATTCTCCAGGTGAGAATATTGGAGTGGGTTGCCATTCTCTTCTCCAAGGGATCTTCCCAACCCAGGAATCGAACCCTGGTATCCTAAATTTCAGACAGATCCTTTACCATCTGAGCTACCAGGGAAACAAAATAAGAGTAAAAGAACCACTTTTACCACAAAACCACAAAAGAAGTATAAAATAATTTATATTTAGGTCATTTCCTTTTATATTACATATGCAATACAAAACAAATTTCACATCTGAAGATACAGAAGAATCAAAAGTGAATTGTTTAAACTGTTCACACACACATTTCCACATGTCTCTACAAAGGTCACCATTCCTAACAATTAGTTTCTTACACTTGAAGTGGTTTTTTAAAACATTTTTTCAATTATGATGAGAATTCTTGGTATGTGTTATAAATCTAATATTTTAAGAGCTACAAAATATCTCTGAGTGGTCTTTCATTATTTTTTCTATTTTATTTCCATTGAAGAATACATAAGTAGTATTTCATTTATTTATTAATTTTTTGGTTGTAAAAATGCTGTATGACTCTTCTTGAGATTTATCATTGAGTTCAAATGCAGTATTTCATTAGGTAAATTACTAGAAAAGGTTTATTTGGTTCAGAGATGTGTTCATTTAAAATTATAAGCAATATCAAATTACACTTTCAAAAGACTGAATTAGGTTGCAATTGTTGAGATATTGTATATAAGTGATTGTTGCTTTACACAGTATTCTAATATTTTGTGTGTTCATATGTGTATGTGTGTTTATCTAATGGGACATAATGATTTTGTATTGTCTTTTAAAATTCATTTGTTTAAATTATAGTGAAGTCGAACATTGACTTGACATATACTCTTACTTCTATATTTGGTTGTTATTTTTATATTTGAAGCTCTGTCTGTGGTTATTTTTCATCTTTATATAAGAAATCAATATTTTTTCTTTATCATTTCTGAAACATGTTTGTGTTTTGGAGGCTATTTCCCACTTAAATATTTTTTAAATGATTATATTTATTTCTAAGACTTTTATCATTTTTGCTTTTAACATTTTTTGTTAGAATCATTTTTACCCATGTGAAGGGATTGGAATGTTTTAGTCTATTTATTCAATAATTTCTTTATATCACTATATAACATCATTTATTTACATTAGTATTATAATTTGGGTTGTAATCAATATTATTTAATTTGTTGCTCAAATTTTTCTAGCTTTGGCTCTTGGGAGCTCTTTAAGTTCGGTCTTGTATTTCTTCCTCTTTTGATATTATTTGTGTGTGTGTGTGTGTGTGTGTGTTTATAGCAGTTTTCTGCATTTTTTTTTCACTACAAGATGTTCCAGACTCATCTTTGAAATTATCTTAGTCCCAGGATCAGCCATTCCTCCAAGGAACTCTGGCTTCCTTTATTTGGAGAATACTATCAGAAACTAAGATCTGGGGGCAACATAATATTAAAAATGGATTTAAAACAAATTTTAGAATAAAAATGCTAAAATATAATTATCTTACAGAAATCAGTTCAGTTCAGTTCAGTCACTCAGTTGTGTTCAACTCTTTGTGACCTCATGGACAGCAGCACGCCAGGCTTCCCAGTCCTTTACCAACTCCCGGAGCTGGCTGAAACTCATGTCCATCGAGTCGATGATGCCATCCAACCATCTCATCCTCTGCTGTCCCCTTCTCCTCCTACATTCAATCTTTCCCAGCATCAGGGTCTTTTCTAATGAGTCACCATCAGATGGCCAAAGCTTCAGCTTCAGCATGCATCAGTCCTTCCAATGAATATTGAGGATTATTTTATAGGACACAGCTTAGCTAACAACTAGATCATGTTATTGCCTTACTCTGAGTTAACATACTTAATTTTAAGTACAAAAATAATAATGTTGATACTTTACTAACGAAGAGTGATATTTGACCTAATAATTGTCATTTATTATTGCATTTTTAAACATATAAAATGAGCAAAATAGCTACTGTTAAAGCAGTTTTCTTATTAAAAATAATTATAAAATTTAAATTAATAAACATGATCAAGAAAAAATAAACAATGCAATAACCTTGCTTTACTCTATACAATAGTAAAATGAATGTTTACACAAATAATTAATAAGCTACTATGGACAAAATACCCATGTACAATTTTTTACACATAAAAATAAAGTATTATTATTATATTTAAAGCATCCTGCATGACATACTGCTATTGTTGATGTACTATATATATTACCCAAGTAGTCCCTGAAATTTTATTAATGTTAGAGTATCCATATGCATATTGACTATGTTTTCTCATTTGATTTCTCTCTCGCTATATTTATGGAAGCCTTAGATTTAAATTTACATTCCTCAGCTCTTTATTCTACTGGTAATTTGTCAAACATTTGATACAAATATGCTGAATCAGCTTATTTACAAGAAGACTTTCTTCATCTCCTCTTAGAAAATTTCTCTATTTATGTATGCACATACAAGCAACCTTATAGTAAGGGTATAAATAAAATATATAATCTTCTTGATAGTATGAAGACTGAGCAATTTCATAATGAAACTCAACCAAAATCAATTATCAGTTTGAATATTTTAGAGAAAAATATTCATGTGTCATTTTTCCTTCACCTTTGAGTTTCCCTTTAAGTTTGCAAAATATTTTCTAAGCTTTATACTGTACTTAATTTTATAGTTATGGAAAAAGGTGCTGTGGCATATGTAAATATAGAGTTATTTCACTGAGGTCTTATTTTTTTTTATTTATGAAAAAAATCAAAATTAAATACTTCCCTGAAATTACTACGGGCTTCCCAGGTGGCACTAGTGGTAAAGAACCCACCTGCCAATGCAGGAGACACAGGAGACAGATTCAATTCCTGGGTTGGGAAGATTCCCTGGAGGAGGGCATGGCAACTCAGTCCAGTATTCTTGACTGGAGAATCCTATGATCAGAGGAGCCTGGCAGGCTGCAGTCCTTAGGGTCGCAAAGAGTTGGATACAACTGAGGCGACCTAGCACTCACCCACCTGAAATTACTTCTCCCTCTGTATCTCTTCTCCCTTTAAGGAACTTTTTAAAAATGTAGTATTATTTTAATTCCCTACATTCAACTATTCAATTATTTAATATAACACGTATACTGTGTATTTTGCTAGATTTAAATTAATGCCCAGAAATGCTCTGGAACATTACTGAGCCAAAAGTAAGTGAAAGTCGCTCAGTCGTGCCGACTCTTTGCGGCCCCATGGACTATACAGTCGACAGAATTCTCCAGGCCAGAATACTGGAGTGGGTAGCCTTTCCCTTCTCCAGGGGATCGTCCCAACCCAGGGATTGAACTCAGGTCTCCAGTATTGCCAGCGGATTCTTTACCAGCTGAGCCACAAGGGAAGCGTGAGCCAAAGTTAACCTAGGAACAAAAACCAGATTTAATATTTCCATTGTCCATTTTTACAGGGAGCTTTGGAACACTGAGTAGATTGCCATGAATGCAATCAACTGTCTTCTAACTGTTCTCTTCTGGAGTCACTCTTATCATTCATTATGCCCACCAATCTTGCAATAATGAGTTAATTTGAGAAGTTAATACTGATTTAACTATGATAAAATGTGACTTAATCAGAGTTATTCATGGAAAAGAAGTTCCAAGAAAGAATATTGGTTGACTCAGGAAACTTTGCAAATTTTGCAAAAATATCAAGAAAATCTCCTGAGGTTTTGGGGAAATAACAAGCAGTAATTTTATTAAAATGTAAATTTATCAAGCTGGTAATTGATAACAGTGATATGTAATTGATCAATCTCCCTATAGGTAATAAGATTTAGTGTTTTATATATATATATATTTTTTTTTTTTTAAGTAGGGCATGGAAGAGTCTATCAAAATTGTGAAGCACCTAATGGTATACATCTCATATTTAAAAGGATTTATTAATTGTTAATAGGCTGCAACGCACTGAGAAATTCTGAAATTCCTTTGTTTTATTTTTCTCTCATTCCAAAACTATTTTGTCTTTAATTCCAAAATTTAAATAACTGTCTAAAGGTAGCTTGCCTTGCAAAATTAATCTGAAACTGTATGCTGTCATATCGTTGGTGGTATGGCATACAAGTTATGTGATAGATAACCTCTACCATACATGACATAAATAAGCATTTATAATAATCAATACAGTGCAAAAAAAAGCACTCTAAGCATATCAAGGTCAATGCTTTACACAGTTCTAATAAGTAGTAATAATAACATTGTAAGCAGGCAGGAAAATCCTTCTTTGAAATTGTAAAATTGTTATGGGCAGGAGGACTTACACCTATGCTGTGCTTTTAAGCATAAGGGACATTGGCATAGAGTTGAACTAGGTAAATGGAGTCCCATTAGCTTTGGATAATGTAGCTGGAGAATTTAATTTGGAGTCTGCAGTCTTCAGCATGGTAACTCACATGACAGGCTCTACAGGGAGAGTCAAACTTGGCAGTGATCACTAGAGTTTTTCAGGGCTTTCATGGTATAAGATGGTCATTATAGATCACTGTTTCTTTAACAGTATTTAAGGGGTAGGTGTGTTTAGCAGTTCAGGTGTAAACACAGTAACAAGTTGTAAAAAATATATATATATATATTTTTGAGTCAGACATTTTAACAAGTCTACAAAAAGGAACAATGCCAAAGGGAAGAATCAAGAGCACTGGCTGGCCCTGGAGGAAAAAACGGAGTCCGGAGCCAAGAAATCTTACTTATGATGCCTGCAAGGGTACAGAAAGGTCTTGGACAGCCTTTTCTGGAGTTATCTATGCTGAATCAGCTTTTTCCTAATTAGATTGTATATTTCACTGGCAGTGGCCAAGTCAAAGTCAGTTCTGATGGACTCAAAGTTAAGCATACTCAAAGCAAATTCTGATGTTGATTAGAAAGTCTATGCACTTTCTATTTATTGTAGAGCTTTTCCACAAAAGAACTGATCATGTTTTTAGAAGGTTAACATATGCAGTTTTCTATTCTGAAGGCCTTCTTAAAATATACAACATGAAAAGAAAAATAAACTTCCTGTATCCTTCTGTTTACTTAAAACACTATTTTACATTTACAGTCTATTTGAAACATAGAACACAAGTATTGATCTAAAAACACATATGTTGCACATCCATGTGATACAATACTATTAAGAAATAAATCTTAACACAACCTACTGAAGTGTAGCGAGATGGATGCATCTCAAATATATTGAGCTAAATGAAAGAATTTATACCCAAATGGTTGTATATGTTGTTTCCTTTTACATTTTTGAAAACACAAACTTATAAAAGACAGAAAATAGATTAGTTGTACCCAGAGTCTAAGGATAGGAGCATGAGCTATTAGTGGTGATAGAAATGTACGTGCAAAAACTCATAGAACTATGCATCTGAACAGGGTAAATTATATTACCTAAAAATTATACTTTAATAGATTATATCAAGTACTCTTCATTACAGTTAAAGAGTTATAAAAAAATCACAATATATGTTTAATATTGCACGTATGAAACATGCTTTTGTTTAATACAAGGAGATCATAAAAGAGACCAAAGATGGGAGGTTTAAAGCTTTGAATTCCAAATTAGGGATTCTTACCAGGAAAATTGCAAGGACAGAGGAGCCGGGCGGGCTACAGTCCATGGGGTCGCAAAGAATAGGAGATGACTGAGCAAGCACAAACCAAAAAAAAAAAAATTAACAGATTAAAGATGTAAAATGTTTAAATGAGGGCTTCCCAGGTGGTCTGGTGGTTTAGAATCTGCTTTGCATGCAAGGGACACTGGTTCAATCCCTGGCCTCAGAATCACACACCACACAGCAGCTAAGCCTGTGCACCACGGCTACTGAAGCCCAGGAGCCTAGAACCTGTGCTCTGCTAGAGAAGCCGCTGCAATGAGAGACTCATGCTCTACATCGAAGACTAGGCCCGCTCACTACAGCTAGAGAAAGCCCTCACTCAGAAGCAAAGACCCACTACAGCCAATAAATAAATAAATATTTTTTAAAATGTTTAAATGAGAATTAGCATTAAAAAGTAGTCACCCTTGAGACTCCAAAAATCCTCTATTAGGTTGTTTTGAATCAATAAAACATGATTAATATAATATCAGCCACTTTTTTTGATTACACATTTGGGTACTGGCTATTTCGTTTAAAAGATCAGGGGAAAAGTCACCCTTCCATCATCAGCTTATTGTCTAAGCAGTGTTTTGAGTTTTTTAAAATGTAATTTTCTGATATATCTTTTCATCCAGATCAAAATGAAACTTTTCTATTATAAATTTAAACTTTATTTATAAAGTCTAAACGTGAGGTATTCTTTGTTTTTATTTTTACTTATAAGAAAATAATGTAAAGAATTAAAACCCTAATTTAATTCTGTGATGTGTCAAGTGTCCAGTCACTGTACAAGCTAGGGATCAAGATGTCACCCAAATGATTGTAAATAGATCCCTGCTTTGTGCTGGGAATATTGACAAATGAAAATAATTCACAGTGATCACATATATAATAATAGCCTCTTGAAGGAGAACAAATGAAACAAAACATCTATTGACACATTTCTTAGACAGTTCTGTAAGGTTCACACCAGGGCAATCTTCATATTATTGAAAATAAAAATGTTGGAGAAGAATTATTTTGTCCAAGGATGAATCAGAGTTTATGTTTTTCATGATTTCAAAATGTTTTCTATTCATGATTACACAATTATGTTTTTTAAAACCAAATGAACCACATCCTTACACCATAATATGGTTGTTGTGGTTTAGTCACTAAGTCACGTCTGACTCTGTGACCCCATGGACCGCAGCACACCAGGCTTCCCTGTCCTTCACTGTCTCCCGGAATTTGCTCATACTCATGTCCATTGAGTCGGTGATGCCATCCAACCATCTCATCCCTTGTAGCCCCTTTTTCTTCCTGCCTTCAATCTTTCCCAGCATCAGGGTCTTTTCCAATAAGTCAACTATTCACATCAGGTGCCCAAAGTATTGGAGCTTTAGCTTCAGCATCAGTCCTTCCAATTAATATTCACAGTTGATTTCCTTTAGGATGGACTGGGTTGATATCCTTATAGACCAAGGGACTTTCAAGAGTATTCTCCAGCACCACAAATTGAAATCATCAATTCTGAGGCTCAGCCTCAGCCTCAAGCTCAGGCTCCTTTATGGTCCACCTCTCACATAGTATAAAAGCCATAGCTTTGTTCATAATTGTGCTTCCTAAGTCCCATCCTTCATCCTCTAGGATGTCTGGCTCTAGGTCAGTGACCACATCATTGTGGTTATCTGGGTCATTAAGACCTTTTTTGTATAGTTCTTCTGCATATTCTTGCCACCTTATCTTAATCTTCTGTTTGTCTTTACCCTTTCTGTTTTTATGGTGCCCATCCTTACAGGAAATCTTCCCTTGATATCTCTAATTTTCTTGAAGAGATCTTTAGTCTTTCCTATTCTGTTGTTTTCCTCTATTTCTTTGCATTGTTCACTTAAGAAGGCTTTCTTATTTCTCCTTACTATTCTCTGGAACTCTGCGTTCAATTGGGTATATCTTTCCTTTTCTCCCTTTCCTTTCATTTCTCTTCTTTTCTCAGCTATGTATGAAGCCTCCCCAGACAACCATTTTGCTCGCTTGCATTTCTTTTTATCTGGTCACTGTCTCCTGTACAATCTTACAAACCTCTGTCTGTAGTTCTTCAGGCATTCTGTCTACAAGATCTAATACCTTGAATCTATTGTCACCTCCACTGTGTATTCACAAAGGATTTTATTTAGGTCATGCTTGAGTGGCCTAGTGGTTTTCCCTACTCTCTTCAATTTAGGCCTGAACTTTGCAATAAGGAGCTTATGATCTGAGCCACAGTCAGCTCCAGGTCTTCTTTTACTATACCATCGTATATCTATATACATATATGTTTCGTTTCAATAAAGAATATAAAACATTGTTTGTTTGTTTTTTTCAAATAAAACAAAGTTGCCTCTAGGAAATCACAGCGAATTTTGACCAAAAAATACGGTAGTTCTTTCTGCATTTGGAAAATTACTGTGCATTATTTATGCTGTTGCTGAAAATCTCAAAATGACTATTTTCAAGGAGTGCCCAATTATGAATTATAAATTTTAGTTAAATTGCTCATAAGCATGTTTTCCTTCTTTGACTAGAAAAGTGAAAAGTTTGCAAAGTCATAAAATTCTCTCAGTTCATTAGTTTTTAAAATCAAATGATAGTATAATCTTAATTAAAAATAAATTAAGAACAGTTTAGAAACAGTATCTTAGCACTTTACCAAATAGTCTCTAGGTCCATAAGGCCCTGGTATACGTCTCTAAAATTTTACTCTCCAGGAAATCTTACCATTAATATGAGCCCTTAGATGAAACTTTAAGCATAAATTATTATGATATAATCACATGTTGGGCTTCCCAGGTGGCTCAGTAATAAAGAATCCACCTGCCAATGCAGGAGACTCAGGTTCAATCCCTGGGTTGGGAGGATCTCCTAGAGGAGGAAATGGCAATCCAACTCCAGTATTCTTGCCTGGAGAATCCCATAGACAGAGGAACTACAGTTCATGGGTTGAAAAGAGTCAACAGGACTTAGCAGCTAAGCATGCATATGATCACATGTTAGGGAACCCAGGGGTATAGCCCACTCTTGAGATTTTAGTTTCTTTCCAGTGTTTACAACTCACGTCATAGAGATGCTATCAGAGTTCTGGGTCACAGGTTGTTTTCTGCTAGATAATTTCAGTTTTTCCTTCATTGAAGCAATTCAAATAGAATTCAGGTGATTCAAGCTTTGTATATCAATTTAAAGAGGAAGACATTGGCAAATAGTAAAATACTTTAGTGTCAAAATGCCACAAATGTGAAATACACAGTCAAATAGTAATTTAGAAAACTTGCCTATGATTAAATAATGGTGGACAGTTGTGATACAAAGCCCAAAGTCACACGATCTCTTTCAACTATGTTTCAACTGAGTTTAACTTGTCATAATAACAAGCAGGAAGTGAAAAGCCATGCTGCTTCTGAGGGATCTGTTTAAGCATCTGTTTAGTAGATTAGCAGCTCCAGTCAGAACGAAAAGGATGCCAACTGGTTTTATAAAAAGATCTGAGTCTGATTTTATTGTATGTTCTTCTAGATAGGTTTCTCAGTCTTCAAGCTGATTTTAAGTGTTGACTAGAGAAAATGTAAATCTCATAAGTAGCTTCTTCTAGTAAAAGAATGACATTTGCTTCTGTTTTCCAAAAAGAGGGCTAAAGCAATTTTGATTAACAAAACTGACATGTCAAAGAATTATTGCATACTGAAAGTAGAGCACATCAGTAACATTTAACCCATTTGTGGAAAGTAGTTCATAAATAAATTTTCAGGCTCTTCTGACAGAGTATTTTCAGAGACTTATAAATCTGTAGATATATGCTTGGCCATGAAATGCAGAGGAGAAACAGTAAAAAGAATTTCATTAACATAAACAAGCCCCCCAAATCTTAATGCATTTCAAAAGAAATGGACTCTCATGTAAGCTAAAGTTTGGAATGAAAGCTCGTGTAGAATTCAAACTTTTTAGGAGCTTCTGCACAATGTACTATGATTTCTTTTAAAAGACATGGAAACATTCATGGCAGTAAAATTTCTTCTAGATTTTTAAATAAAGACTGAAAAAATCCAGTCTTTGAGTTCTGGGGTTTTTAAGGAATTAAAGTTCTTACTATGAAAAGGTTAATACTATATGAGTTACAGAATCTATATCCATCCACAAAATTTGAACAGAATTAATCTAAAGCAACCATATAGCATCATAGGAGAGGTTATTTCTGAACCCCCAGGGCATCCCTATTTTCCAATACTCAAATAAAAAGAAAATTCCATTCGTATGCTTCCCACCAAGAGAAATACCTTGCACTGCACGTCTGGCAAAATGGGTCGATATATTTTTTTCTACATCAGTGCTCTTAGGCAACATCAAAGAGCCATGGAAGTACAGAATCAATATCTTTGTGCCAGCAGCAGTGGCAAAGTTGTGACCTAGATGGCGTTTACTGCTAATCAGGTTACCGCCTCTCCCTCTAAACCTTCTGAAAGTACCAGCGGACACATGCACTTGGCAGAGCCTTTCTTTCAGCTATAGCTATTGAACATATTTCACTCTTATCTCACAATGGAAGTGTGATGGCTAAGAAAGGAACAGAGATAAAAACAAGCAATAGAAAAAGGTTTCTAAGTAGTTCATTAAGTGGAAATGTTTCAGAACAACAGTGCTTATTGAATTGTTCTTCTAAGGGGGCTGAGACTATGCAAAAGCTGAGACAGAGTACTAGGGCATCATTAGTCTCGCTCAGGCTACACAATTGGCTTCTGCCAGCTTTCCAGACGTGCACAATACCAAAAGGGAAAAAAAGAAAGGAGTTAAAGATATATCACCAGCAGTATTTCAAATGACTGATGCCCAATTTATACCCAACTATAATGAATGGAATGACACTGTTTAATGTAACTTATTCTGTACTTTAAACAATATTCCCTTAGTTAATTGAAAAAAGCAAGGTTACAGTTGATGATTCTACTATAATATACTCCTTCAGCATAACAGAATTTATAATAACCTAAATGCCTAATAATTCTAAACAGATCTCATGTGACAATAGAAAGAACATTTTTTGACTTCAATTCTTGTTATTGAACCACATGCTTTAAAAAAATCAATACAAAATTATTCCAGATGAAGTAAGTAAATGTTAATTGCTCAGTCACATCCGACTCTTTGCAACCCCATGGACTATAGCCTTCCAAGCTCCTTTGTCCATGGGGATTCTCCTTTAAGATACTGGAGTAAGTTGCCTTCATCCAGGAGATCTTCCTGACCCAGGGGTTGAATCCTTGTCTCTTACGTCTCCTGCACTGGCAGGTGACTTCTTTACCATTAGTGCCACCAAGAAAGCCCAAATGAAGTAAGGTGGATTAATTTAATAAGCAAAATGGAATGCTCAGGTGAACTCAGTAGACACAGATAGTTGGAACCACATAAAAACAATGTTTCTTAATTGAGCAACAGGCAGTATTTGATGTTTTGAATGAAATACTCAAGAAGAGACATTACTACTTAGAACTAGATACATAGAATACCAACATTAAAATGCCACTACTTGTGTCTGACCTGTTTCTAAAATGGTTTAAGGTAACTTGCAATAGAAAGATAAAGGTGCCAACAATCTTAAGCTTGAAGCTTAAGGAGAAAGCAGGGTAGGGTAGGGTTTTTACTCTGCCCTTACTGCCGAAGGATTGAGGCTTCGTAAATTTCTGAATTACTTTATTCTTTTTTAAAATGTCTTTTCATCAAAATTTGCATTTTAATTAATATATTTGGAACATAAAGTTGGCAAAGTAGATAGATTTATTTTCTTCTGCCTTGTCAATTGGTAAAGGCAGATGAGATGAGGTGGAATGGGGATGTGGCTCTTAGTAACTGGGTTCATTGCCCATGTTTAACTCCTCATGCAGTCATGTTTGATTCCCCAGTATTCCCCACAATATCTGACACATGAGTATTCAAAAGCTTTTCATTAATGAATTAAGAATTAAAAAATAAATGCCAAAATTCCTCATCACTCAGTTTTCTGTGGCTGATAGTATTTGTAAGAGATAGAAACATGCATTTTATTCAAGAAAAAGTCACCCCCAATTTTTAAAACTTTTAAAAATGTTTTTCCTCCTGTAATACTTAGGAGAACTTATCACTTTAAATAATAATGAAGTTAACTATGGGCAAAGATGAGATCTTAAAATAATTAGAATCAATGCTCACATTTGATTTTTTTTTTTTCCAGGAGCAGGATTCTATTGATTCTAGATTCTACCTTAATTTCAAAGGAAGGTTTAAAATCTAGTTTAACTTCATGGCTAATGGATATAGGAATGCAGAGCAAAACACAATTACCACAGTCAAAGTGCAGGAGTTTTGTAACGTTTCATTTTGATGTGATTTTAGGAGTTGTTAGTGATTTCACAAGAAATTCTTACCAAAATAGAGGTTCAAAATTCAGAATTTGAATCACATATGTCCTACTGCAAGACTGTCAGAGAAATATACAAGTGATGGGTAAACATCATAGTCTACATGGTTAATAACAGTGTCATATAGGTGCTATTTTAAAGAGGTGGATTTCTATGAAAAGTACAGGCATAACAGAAGAGTGAAATATTTGCCCACTTCAATAAATTTTCCAAAGTAAAATTTAATTGATATTTCAAATTTTAAGAATTCATGCAGGGAAAGAAAAACACATTTTATAATTATTTAATTCTAGTAAATGTAAAATTATGCAGTTTTTATATTATGATGAAAATCTCTCAATGAAAAGTATTTTAAAATATAAAAAAGCAAATGCTTAAAGAAGCATACAAAAGAAAATAAAAATTAGAATAGGTTGAGTCATTACATAAAGCTAACTTTTGTGTTACATAATTGTCAAACTATAATGTACAAAAGATCTTAGCTGTTATTTAGTGCAAATCCTCAACCTATCAAACAATACCTCTGATCTAGCCGATAAGTTGTCACTAACTCAAACAGCTAATGATAGTCACAGCGTGTTTGGGAATCTCTTCTTCTATAGTGGGGCATCTTCAATTGCTATCAAAATCTTCCTTTTATTAACTGCATATCTGAATCCCATGAATCATCACCAATTAGTCCTAATGAGAGTCCTTCTTTTATCTAAAATTTTAAACCACTTTGTTATCTTCTTGGGGAATTTTATTTCATTCAAGTTTAATTTCCACACTTTGTTGAACTTGTTTCTAGACTTTTCATTGCCTTGCTTATCCTCTGATGGAACTTGTCTGCTAATCAAGAGCATCCTCTGGAAATATAACCTGCAGGGTGAGGTACCATAACTCTCATGTCACTGGGATCTTATTCCACTTCCCATCTATCAATGATAGTACTATCCAGAATTCTAAAATTGCATACTAGATTTTATTTCGCTTTCTATATTTATGTTTAGGAGCTTCCCAGGTGGTGCTAGTGGTTAAGAACCCACCTGCCAATGCATAAGAGACATGAATTCGATAATCGGGTCAGGAAGACGCCCTGGGGAAGGGCATGACAACCTTCTCCAGTATTCTTGCCTGGAGAATCCCCATGGATGTAGGAGCCTGGTGGGATAAAATCCATAAAGTCACAAAGAGTTGGACACAACTGAAGACTAGCAAGCATGCACATATTTATGCTTAGATTTCATTTTATTTTCCACATTTAATAGTTTTGTATCAATATAAATGGCTTACATTGATGACTTGTAAAAGTACAGAAAAGGTCAACTAGTCTTATGCAGCCTAGAGGTGCATATCTAAATATGTACTTAAGTTCTGTAATCCAAGCTCATTTTAGACTTCATGGGCATCTCAAAATTTTTCTTTTCTTTCAAAATATATATGTCAATTTTCTTTCATATGTTAAGCATTCAGTTCAGTTCAATCGCTCAGTTGTGTCCAACTCTTTGCTACCCCATGGACGGAAGAATGCCAGACTTCCCTGTCCATCACCAACACCCAGACCTTGCGCAAACTCATGTCAATTGAGTCGGTGATGCCATCGAACTCTCATCCTCTGTTGTCCCCTTCTCCTATTACTTTCAGTCCTTCCCAAAATCAGGATCTTTTTCAATGAGTTAGTTCTTCGCATCAGGTAGCCAAAGTGTTGGAGCTTCATCTTCATCATCAGCCCTTCCAATGAATATTCAGGACCAATTTCCTTTAGGATTGTCTAGTTTGATTTCTTTACAGTCGAAGGGACTCTCAAGAGTCTTCTCCAACACCACAATTCAAAAACATCAATTCTTCAGCCCTCAGCCTTCTTTATGGTCCAACTCTTTGGTCCAACTTTATGGTCCAATACATCCACACGTGACTACTGGATAAACCATAGCATTGACTATATGGAACTTGTTGGCAAAGTAACGGTTCCTCTTTTTAATATGCTGTCTAGGTTTCTCATAGCTTTTCTTCCAAGGGGCAAGCATCTTTTAATTTCATGTCTGCAGTCACCACCTGCAGTGATTTTGGAGCCCAAGAAATAAAATTTCTCACTGTTTCCATTGTTTCCATATCTCATTCAGTTCAATTCAGTCACTCAGTCATGTCCAACTCTTTGTGACCCCATGGACTGCAGCATGCCTGGCTTCTCTGTCCATCACCAACACCCAGAGATTGCTCAAACTCATATCCATTAGGTCTGTGATGCCATCCAACCATCTCATCCTCTGTCCTCACCTTCTCCTCCCACCTTCAATCCTTCTCAGCATGAGGGTCTTTTCCAATGAGTCAGTTCTTCACATCAGGTGGCCTAAGTATTGGAGCTTCAGCTTCAGCATCAGTCCTTCCAATGAATATGCAGGACTGATTTACTTTAGGATAGACTGGTAAGATCTGCTTGCATTCCAAGAGACTTTCAAGAGTCTTCTCCAACACCACACTTTTGAATTCTATGGCACATCAATTCTTTGGCACTCAACCTTCTTTATAGTCCAACTCTCACATCCATACATGACTACTGGAAAAACCATAGCTTTGACTAGATGGACATTTGCTAACAAAGTAATGTCTCTGCTTTTTAATATGCTGTCTAGGTTAGTCATAGCTTTTCTTCCAAGGAGCAAGCATCTTTTAATTTTATGGCTGGAGTCATTATCTGCAATGATTTTGAAGCCCCCCAAAATAAAATCTCTCACTATTTCCATTATTTCCCCAACTATTTGCCATGGAGTGATGGAACTGGATGCCATGATTTTAGTTTCCTGAATGTTGACTTTTAAGCCTGCTTTTTCACTCTCCTCTTTCACTTTCATCAAGAGGCTCTTTAGTTCTTCTTCACTTTCTGCCATAAGGATGGATGCTGTCATCTTTGTATCTGAGGTTATTGATATTTCTCCCTGCAGTCTTGATTCCAGCTTGTGCTTCATCTAGCCTGGCATTTCGCATGATGTACTCTGCATATAAGTTAAATAAGCAAGGTGACAATATACAGCCTTGATGTACTCCTTTCCCGATTTGGAACCAATCTGTTGTTCCATGTCCAGTTCTACCTGTTGCTTTCTGACCTGCATATGGGTTTCTCAGGAGGCAGGTCAGGTGGTCTGATATTCCCATCTCTTTAAGAATTTTCCACAGCTTGTTGTGATCCACACAGTCAAAGGGTTTGATATAGTCAATAAAGCAGAGGTAGATGTTTTTCTGGAACTCTCTTGCCTTTTCGATGATCCAATGGGTGTTGGCAATTTGATCTCTGGTTCCTGTGCCTTTTCTAAAACTAATTTGAGCATCTTGAAGTTCATTGTTCATGTTGTTGAAGCCTGGCTTGGAGAATTTTGAGCATTACTTTGCTAGCAAGTGAGATGGGTTCAGTTGTGCAGTAGTTTGAGCATTCTTTGGCATTGCCTTTCTTTGGGATTGGAATGAAAACTGACCTTTTCCAGTCCTGTGGCCATTGCTGAGTTTTCCAAATTTGCTGGCATATAGAGTGCAGCACTTTCACAGCATCATCTTTGAGGATCTGAAATAGCCTAACTGGAATTCCATCACCTCCACTAGCTTTGTTCATAGTTTGGCTTCCTAAGGCCCACTGACTTCACATTCCAGGATGTCTGGCTCTAGGTAAGATCACGCTATTGTGGTTATCTGGGTCATGAGGATCTTTTTTGTATAGTTCTTCTGTGTATTCTTGCCACCTCTTCTTAACATCTTCTGCCTCTGTTAGGTCCATACCATTTCTGTCCTTTATTGTGCCCACCTTTGCATGAAATGTTCCCTTGGTATCTCTAATTTTCTTGAAGAGATCTCTAGTATTTTCCATTCTATTGTTTTCCTCTATTTCTTTGCATTGATCACTGAGGAAGTTTCCTTATCTCTCCTTGCTATTTTTGGAACTCTGCATTCAAATGAAATAATCGGACCAGATGACACTATCTTAATTTTTTGAATGTTGAGTTTTAAGCCAGCTTTTTCATTCTCCTCTTTCACCTTCATCTAGAGGCTCTTTAATTCCTCTTCCCTTTCTGCCATAAGAGTGGTGTCATCTACATATGTGAAGTTATTGATATTTCTCTTGGCAATCTTGATTCCAGTTTGTGCTTCATCCAGCCCAGCACTTTGCATGAGGTATTCTCCATATAAATTAATAAGCAGGTGACAATATACAGCCTTGACATACTCCTTTCTCAATTTGTAACCAAAACATTGTTCCATGTCTGGTTCAATGTCTGTTTCTAACTGTTGCTTCTTGGCTTGCATACAGATTTCTCAGGAGGCAAGTAAGGTGGTATGATATTCCCCATCTCTTTAAGAATTTTCCACAGTTTGTTGTGATCCACACAGTCAAAGGCTTTACTGTACTCAATGAAGCAGAAGTAGATATTTTTCCTGGAATTTTCTTGCTTTTTCTATGATCCAACAGATGTTGGCAATTTGATCTCTGATTCCTCTGCCTTTTCTAAATCCAGCTTGAACATTTGGAATTTCCAGTTCATGTACTGTTGAAGCCTAGTTTGGAGAAATTTTAGCATTACTTTGCTAGCATGTGAAATGAGTGCAATTGTGCAGTAGCTTGAACACTCTTTGGCATTGCTTATCTTTGGGCTTGGAATGAAAACCTACCTTTTCCAGTCCTCTGGCCTCTGGGAAGTTTTCCAAATTTTGCTGGCATGTTGAGTGTTAAGCTTTATTCAAGGATTTTAAATATTTCAGTGACCAAAGATCTCTACCCTTGTAGGGTTTATACTGTAGAGCTGTGTGGGCAAGTGATGAATAGTAAGAACAAAAATAGTAAAATTAGTATGTAGGAAATTAAGTGCTATGAAAACAAGGAACTCTAGAGCCAGGTAATAAAAATCAGGAGAGATAAATGGAAATTTGTGATTGGTCTCCTTGAGAAGTTGACATTTAGGCAAATTCGAAGGACAGAAGAAGTTGGAAAGGGCAAATTTTGTATCAGAGTTAAGAGGCATCCTTGAAGAACAATGCAAATATAAGTAAGCTAAAATAGGGAGAAAGGAAAGGTATTTATGGAAAATCCCTGTTGCAATGTAAAGAAATTGTAAGCAATATAAACACTAACACTGGTAAAATTTGATCAGCTGATTTAATAATTTTAAACAAACTATATATTCTTAATCCAGTTATTCTTCCACTCTACGTAAGTTGGTTATTTTATTTCTTTTTCTCTTTTTTCTAATCTGTAACATTTCCTTTTCTACCCTCCAGGTTAGCCCATGACTTTGCTAATTCACTGAGAATATAGAAATAATCAGAAGACAGACATTTCTCATCTACTCTTTTTTTAACCTGCCTCTGCCCACATGTACTTCCTTTCCTCATTTGCAGTTTCTTCCTGGTTCCCACATTTCTCAACAGTGAAATAATATGGTGTTCAATCCTTAGATATATTTTCTTTTCTATCTACCTGTATTTTTTGGGGGGGCGGGGGAGTTGGGGGTGCTGAGCTTTTCCAGTGTTGTTAGCTTCCTAGGTGGTTCAGTGGTTAAGAATCTGCCTGCCAATGCAGGAGATGCAGGTTTGATCCCTGGGTCAGGAAGATCCCCTAGAGAAAGAAATGGCAACCCATGCCAGTATTCTTGCCTGGGAAATTCCATGGACCGAGGAGCCTGGAGGGCTACAGTTCATGGGGTCACAAAAGACATGACTTAGCAACTAAACCACAATAACCCGCAGTGTTGTGGCTTGATATATCATGTACAGGCTGATGATTCTCCTCTCCACTTTTTATGGACTTTTCCCATAAATACTATTTATGATAGGTCTGATTGCTTATAAAAAATATCCATTTGGATGGTGTGGTGGGCAGAATGACCTCTTCCCCTCATGTCAACTTCTTCCTTTCAAATCTGTGAATATGTTGCATTAGATGGCAAAAGGGATTCTAAAGATGTAATTAAGATGACATTGCAAAATAGGTCCTCGATTACCCTGGTGGCCTCAATATAATCCCTTGAGCCCTTAAAAGCAGAGATCATTTTTTCTGTTTGAGCACAGAGATATATAGCAGAAAAAGAAGTCTGAGAGATTTCAAGTGTGAGAAAGAAAAATCATGGTTCTGATGAAGTGCATGCGTGCATGTTAAGTCGCTTCAGTTGCGTCCATAACTTTGAGACCCTATGGACCCGTAGCCTGTCAGGCTCCTCTGTCCATGGGACTCTCAGGAAAGAATACTGGAGTGGGTTACCATGCCCTCCTCCAGGCCACTTGATGTGAAGAGTTGACTCTGGAAAATACCCTGATGCTGTGAACCATTGAAGGCAGGAAGAGAAGGGGACCACAGAGGATTAGATGGTTGGATGGCATTACTGACTCAATGGACATGAGTTTGAGCAAACTGAGAGATGGTGAAGGACAGGGAAGCATGGCGTGCTGCAGTCCATGGGATCGCAAAGAGTCAGACATGACTGAATGAACAAGAACAATTCCATTTCTGCCTTTGTCCTGTTAACTTCTTGTCAGTCTATCAGTCTGTAATTCTTATAAAGTGAAGTGAAAGTGAAGTCGCTCAGTCGTGTCCGACTCTTTGCGACCCCATGGACTGTAGCCTGTCAGGTTCCTCCATCCACGGGATTTCCTCCATCCATGGGATTTTCCAGGCAAGACTGCTGGAGTGGATTGCCATTTCCTTCTCCAGGGGATCTTCCCGACCCAGGAATCGAACCCGGGTCTCCCTCATTGCAGGCAGACACTTTACCGTCTGAGCCACCAGGGAAGCTCAGACCTTCTGATAGTATCTATGGAGTCAATAATAAAAAGTATGATGTGAAAAAGCAGGCACAGATAGGTAGAGGCACAGGAACCCAGAGAAAGAGGACACCATGCAATTATAAATTCTGTCAATTTCCATTAACCAGGTATTGTGTCTGTGTGTGTGTGTATGCGCGCGCGGGCGCTCGCTCAGTCTCTCAGTTCTGTCCGACTCTTTGCAGCCCCATGGACTTAGCCTGCCAGGCTCCTCTGTCCATGTCTGTTTTTAACCAGGCTATAAAATTAAGAATTCCAAGAACCCTCATCTGTGGTTTAAGGAAAACAAAAGGCGTCACTTTTCAACTAGCTATGATTTAAAAACATACAGAATTATCTATTTACAGTGGTTATAATGGAAGGATGGGATTGAGGGGCACAGAGAAAAGGAGGTTTGTGTTTTGGTTGTACTCTTTCCCACTGTTATTAATTTTTCAATAAGGAAATGTTAGATTATATTAAATAATTACTTAAGAACTTGAGTTTTTACCTGGTCATCTCTGAATAGTGAGGTCATCAAACATAAAGTAGTAGAAATATCAGATATTATAAAAAAGTTTGCAACAGCTTATTTAAATAAGATTACTTATACCAAATAGCCTTTTGTTTTTCCTTATAATACAGGAATTTCACTTTTTAAATGTAAAAAAAAAAAAAGCATCATTTAAAATTAAACTACTTGAACTCTTCTTGTATGTGCTGTGAATGATATTGCAATAAATCAAGCAAATAAATATTCATTACAAACAATAAATTTTTAAGGATGCAAAGGGAATATGATTTATTGTGCTGGAAGAGGAAATAGACATTTATATGAATATATTGACATCCTAAGTAATATAAAAGATGTTCTTTTAAATTAAAAATTAAAGGAAAAGGACTTCTTAAGTAGTCCAATGGCTAAGACTCCATGCTGTCAGTGCGGGGGTTTGATTCCTGGTCAGGGCACTAGAACCTGCATGTTGCAACTAAGACCCAGTGAAGCCAAATAAATAAATGATTAATCTTTTTTTTTTTTTTGCAAAGGAAATAATTACTATACTTTATTTAGATAAATAATAATATATAATTAATACCTATAATTAGACATATGTTTAGTTTTAGTAATTTGAAGTGGAATTATGCTATACCATAATTCATGTTCCAAGGCCAGGGGAACTAATCAAATTTTTAAAGAATATTGTAAAGAATGTTTTGAAATAACACTTTGATAAAAGAAAAGAAAAATACTGAAATGGTAGACAGTCTGTAACTATGTGAAGCTCTAATAATTATCTAAAACACTTTTTTAAAACATATTTTTTGAAAAGCTTTTAAATATCCAAGCAGGTTGAATTATGCTACGCATTTCTTTCATTTTTTAATACACTTTCACTGTCAATTATGCTGAACCATATCTAAAGAATTTTTTTAGAATAAGGAAGCTGCAAAAATAGTTTTTAGAAATGTGGTAGGAAAATATCTGGGAGTCGTGAGTAGTTAGATGATTCAACTCCAGGAATAAAGATTGTTCTATTAGGGACAGATTGAAAGACAGACATTTAAAAAGCACATTTCAATTTCTTTTTGAATGCAGCATAACTATGTCAATAACAATTTGAATTTAAATGTAAAAATACATTTATTTCCAGAAATTGAAGTAATTTGACTGAAACCAATAGTATGTATCTACCAGTGACTAAAGCTAATTTATATGCATAGTAAACTAGGCATTGGACCTGAATATATACACCGATAAACACATATGTTTTATATATATATATATAATATATGAAGAAAATAGAAAACAAAGAACATATCTGAAATATTACTTTCACATAGTTTTAATTTTTAGCTCACATTTATTTTACTCAAAAAGCCATTAAAAATAAAAAAAAAAGTACAATGATCAATAACTTCTCATCACAATCTCTTTTCCTCATGTCTTTTTCATCTCTCTTTCTTACATTAGTAGATCAGATACCACGCAAGGCCATTCAGATAAAATGATCATTCAAATACAGACCACACATTAGGGAAGTCAATAGTTTAATGGAGAAGGAAGAAAAACAAATTTCAATTCAATATCAGAAACACTATGAAGTGTAAAAGTGCAGGATACCTACATGAGCATGTAGAAGTATTCAGTAAGGCTAGAAATTAAACAAGTGTGTTCAAATTAACTGCTTCAATTAGGAGCATATATGTAAATATTACCCAATTTTCAACTGGACTACTGTTTTTTAAATGTTGATTTTAAAGATAACACTTTATATTAAGGATTTAATGTCAAATCCTCACATATGTGCCATTATATATATAACATTTTTATTTTTATCTAAGTTTTCAAATTTTAATGTTTTTTGTGACATGTAATTTTCAATTTAGTGTTTATGGTTATGGTTTCTTCCTCACTTTTTAAAGTCATGATTAAGAAACTATTTCCCTTGAAAAATGAATAAGCAAATAAATGAATAAATATACAATTCATTCATAGTAGCAATTATTCTTTAGTAATAGACATGCAATATAATACATTTATATATGTATATATCTACTAAATATTTATATATATTCAACATAGACTGTTTAATTATATTACTTAGGCTATTTATAATTTATAATACTATATAATTATATAAAAAGCATAATATAATAATATATAGCAAAATTTACTACCAAGGAAAATTTTGTTTCATTTTTATATACATGAGATCATATAATGTAATTATATTTTGTATTATTCTATTACAGTTTTCTCTTTCTAAATAATTATTTGTAAGGCTACCTCTTTCTCTTTCATATGTACATGCATATAATTATAAGCACATATTCATAAATGCATCAATATAATGTTTTCTGTTAATCATGTGTATAATTATAAATATACTATTTACTAAGAAAGGACACTTTTTAATTCATGACTCCAAATGAGAAATAAAAATGTAGTAGTATATAACATATAATAATATAAGAAAATATATATACTAGAAAATGAAATCAGAAATTTTTATATATTATTATGTAACATGTATGATATGTAATATGTATCATGTGTTATGAAGATCTATATATGTATATGTGCAATTGTGTATTTATATAAATGGTAGAGCATAACATGTGGGTGGGTAGGAAACTTTACCATTAGGGGCAATATTTGTAATGTTCAAAACCATCTTTATATTCTTCATATATCAAACTCAGAGGAATTGTTAACTCTGCTGAAACTACTGTGATTTGATCAACTTTATTTTTCTAATAATTTTCATTTATATATTGCAATATAATGTTATTTAGTATATGCGATTTTTCACATATCTTTTTTAGCATATCTTGTTTCCATTTACTTTGATTCAAAGTTTGCAATTCCTCCTTTTTTGCACATATCATTCCTTTTAAAAATTTTTTCAGTTATCTTGCACCAATTTTGTTTGTAAATATCATAAACTTGGACATATTTTGCGCTAATCTAAGATTCATTGTCTCTTACAAGGAAAACTTAACTCACTTTTTCACTTTTACAGAAAGGTTTTTTTATATTCTTTTGTTTGTTTAGCATTTTTTTTTTCCAATTTGCTTTTTGTCTCTTCTTTATTGATTTTTATTTTCTCCAGTATTTTGAAAAATAGTTTTAAATGAGTAATAATCTTTAAAATTGCAAAAATAATGCTTTAATAGCATCAATCTAATTACCAAGGTCAAAATATAGTCTCTTCAATGAATTGAGTTTTCCATTTTCCCTATAAGAAAATCAGTTAGAGTTAGAGACTATTCTAAAGTTCCAGGATGATGAACATTTTCCTGAGAGAATTATATGATAAAAATAAGAAGTTTTGGAAGAAAAGCAAAGTTGGAGCAGAATGGATCTGGAGGAAAGAAGAGTTAGAAAGCAAATTAAATGCCAATGAGTCTGTGACTAAATGTATTGAGTTCTGTGGTGGTGCTTCTCCTCTCTATGATTTCACAAATCTTAAGTAAAATCCAGAAAAATCATGAGATGGCTGTGCTTTTGCTGTTCTTTCACGTTCTCTCTGTCCTCCACCTGCAGACCAGTCTCTTTAACCCTGTACCAACTGCCATTCATCCTTCAGCTTTCAGAGCAAACCCCTGCACCACAGGAGCTCAAACCCCTTAGTTGCATATCCGTAGACTGCCCTATATTTTTCCTCTATAGAATCTAAGAGAACTGTAATTAATGTTTTTGTAATTATCTATGCCTCCCCCAGACTCTATAAATATCAGAAATTGAAGTAATTTGAACAAATCCAATAGTATGCTTCTTCTAGAAAATAAGAATACCAATTTATATGCATGACAAATTTACCAAGGACAGGAACGCTGTTTAATTTTTTCACTATTTGTTCACTGGAGCATATCACAGAGGTCATAATCATTGAATATCTATTGAATAAGTATGCAACTATTAAATAAAGATGTATATTTATTGACATGCAAATCTGTCTCTGATGTATAGTTAAGAGAAAAAAGAGATTGTAAAACATCATGCATTTGTATCATGTTTTCAATAATCATATTGAACATATAATTGTGTTCAAGATGTAGAGCAGCATATCCTAGCCTGAAAAATATATTTAAGTTTATTAATTATACATGTCTGGATGATAAAATTAGATATGATTCTTATGTTTTTGATTCTTTACACCTTCCAAATTTGAATGTGCATTACTTTCAAATTTAGAAAACAAAATTCATTTTGGAAAAAAAAAATTCTCTTGGTAATTGGATTGAACTTTAGTGAAATGTAGAATTTTCCTGAATCACAATTTCTAAAAAGAAACAGAATTTTGAAATCTCTGCAGAATGAACTGAAATGGACATAAACTAGAGTCAGAACTTTCAAGAAAGAATCAATTTCCATAGACCAGAATATTGACAGTAAGAACCTGATATAGGGAAGTAACTATACTTTTTGTATTTTAATTTTGTGAATAATTACACACAAATACCAGATATTGGAGGGGTGAAACTTACAACACTTTGGACATGGTTTGTGGTTGGTAGAAGATTGTTTAGAACATTATCTACATGGTATTCTAAAATTATTACTGAGGCATTTCCCTCCTGTACCTCCTCAATGATAACTTCATGTAAGATGGTCCACTATTAAAATAGATCCTGTGAATACTATAAAATATTTTATATTTTCTCCTGTTATCTCCTCAGTTGATAACAGATTATTTCACTCCACTTGCCAGATTCAAGATTCAGAAAAAGAAAGTTAATTACTACAGTCACTTTTGAGCTTCCCTTGAGTCACTCAAGGGAAGATTGCTGGGAGAAATACCAGTAACTTCAGATATGAAAATGATACCACCCTTATGGCAGAAAGTGAAGGAGAAATAAAGAGCCTCTTGATGAAAGTGAAAGAAGAGAGTGAAAAAAACTGGCTTAAAACTCAGCATTCAGAAAACTAAGATTATGGCATCCAGTCCCATCACTTCACAGCAAATAGATGGGGAAATAATGGAAATAGTGAAAGACTATATTTTTGGCCTCCAAAATCACTGAAGATGGAGAATGTAGCCATGAAATTAAAAGATGCTTGCTCCTTGGAAGAAAAACTATGACCAACCTAGATAGCAAATTAAAAAGCAGAGACATTACTTTGCCAACAAAGGTCTGTCTAATCAAAGCAATGGTTTTTCCAGTAGCCGTGTATGGATGTGAGAGTTGGTCTATAAAGAAAGCTGAGAGCTGAAGAATTGATGCTTTTGAACTGTGGTGTTGGAAAAGACTCGCGAGAGTCCCTTGGAATGCAAGCAGATCCAACCAGTCCATCCTAAAGGAAATCAGTCCTGAATGTTCATTGGAAGGATTGATGCTGAAGCTGAAACTTCAATACTTTGGCCACCTGATGCAAAGAACTGACTCATTGGTAAAGACCCTGATGCTGGGAAAGATTGAGGGTGGGAGGAGAAGGTGAGGACAGAGGATGAGATTGTTGGATGGCATCACGGACTTAATGGACATGAGTTTGAGGAAGCTCTAGGAGTTGGTGATGGGTAGGGAAGCCTGGCATGCTGCAGTCCATTGGGTCACAAAGAGTGGGACATGACCGAGTGACTGAACTGACTGACTGAATGACTGAGTCACTCAGGTACTCTAGGTCCTCTCCAACTCATCCGTATTTGCTGCTTTCTTTGTTACTCAAACTTAGAGTGACATGTAAATATTTTGCTGACTTTTTAAAACTTGTTTAATATTTTTAAGGATTCTTGTATGGGTTTTCCTGGTGGTTCAGTGATAAAGAATCCACATATAATGCATGAACCACAGGAGATGCGTGTTCATTCCCTGGGTCAGGAACATCCCCTGGGTGAGAGCATGACAACCTACTCCAGGATTCTTGCCTGGAAAATCCCATGGACAGAGAAGCCTGGGAGGCCATAGTCCATAGTCCATAACATCGACGAAGAGCCAGACACAACTGAAGTGACTTGGTATTTCTTTGTAATTTTTTTCCTAAGGAAAATGCAGATCAAGAATTTCCTTCTAAATATACACTCTGCTCCTTGTTCATCAATATCATAAGTCTAAGGGAAGGATAATGGTAACAAAAATAAAGAAACAAACAAAAAAACAGCAAATACTATGCAATGCTCATCATATTCCAGGCACTATAATAAACAATATTGATTACTGCCATTTTATAGATAAAGGAAATTGAGAAATTATTTTTCTAGTTTGCACAGCTAAAGAACACACATTTTTTTCTCAGAGATACTGAACCACAATTTCATGCCCTAAACTACTTCTCCCTTCACTTTATCTTCTTTCTTCTGGGCAATTAGTTGTTTTATATTGTAACTAGCATCTCAGGCAGCTCTGACCAATGGAAGCAATGTAGTGGGAAACTAGTCTCTTCCCAGTGAGAGGCAGGATTATGAGCTTCGGGAAGTGAGGTCTCTGGAAGAACAACTACTAACATGAGTTGTATTTATAGTAGAGATGGACCAGAGATGGTGATGTCACTTCTTTTTAGATAAAATAAACATTCTGTGATAGAAAATAAGGTTTGGAATCAAAGACTTGAGTATAAAACCTGGTTCCACAAGTAATTAGCATAATCACATTCGATGTCACACTATGACATGATGTCACATTGCCCAGCACCTGTCTGGCATACCACAGCTTTCAGATATTTGCTTAATCCTTTTTTTGAGTGTAATGGAACTAGCGTATAAATTTCATGAGTATAAATGCTTGCTTGTCTTCTTTATTAGTTTAATTTTAATATAATTGGCATATTGTATTTATCTAATGGAGACGAATTTGAGCAAACTCCAGGAGACAGTGAAAGACAGGAAAGCCTCGCATCCTGAAGTCCTGTGGGTCACAAAAAGTGGGACATAACTTAGTTAATGAACAATAAAAACTTAATATTTATTGAATGAACTAATTAGTTGATCTAAAAATTTTTAGAGACTTATCTTCCTTGTCTCTGACATAGAAATAATGTTTCCGATCACTGAGTGACTGAACATATTTCAAATTCCTAGTCTACTGTTTAGAATATACTCGATGTTGTGTTCCAATAAATATTAGCTCCCTACCCTGACCAAAACCCTCAGTTAACTTAGGGACTTAGCATATGTATTAGAGTTTATTTCTACTCTAACTTAAAGCTTATGACCAGAGCATTCTCAAGTGTGCTCCTTTGGATGGGCTTGAAATACAAAAAAACCACTCAGCTAAGAATATCTGAATAGCACTGAATGGAACATATGAAAATCCTAATTAGTGAAAGTTATGCAGTGGATAACTACTGTGTATTCTAAATTATATTTATCCATTACAACTTTGTCATCAAATATTGGATATGGCCTATAGTTAGCGTCACTGTAAATTTGCATTTCAACTAGAGAAAAAGACACCTTCTTTTTGTCTTCACTGATTAACATTTTCAAGCTCTGTAATTTTCTTGCTGCTCACAGAAACAAAGCAAGCCAAGCTCAAACAGAAAGCCTATTCTCCAAGATATAAATATTTGCTATTCAGAAAATCTCAATGAGGGTTTAGTTATTTTAAACTAAAGGAAGAAAATTACTAGTAATGATTGGTTTCAGCTAACGAAATGCTTTTATGCAAATATGTGAACCCTAAATATGACCTGGAAACAAAAGACTGCTTAACAGTTACTATTAAGCAATACATTAGTAGATCAATTAAACAGAACTTCTTTCTAATGAGTACGTGGTACAGAGGTTGCCGTAGAAACCTGGAAAGGAAAAGCCCTTGAATGCTAATTTATTATTATAAGACTGTAAAATACTATAGATCTATTGGTGATTGGAAGTAACTGAGGTTGAAATAAGTCACTCTCGAAGAACTAACTTCTTTTAATTTATAAGGTGGCTTTGCAAAGATTATCTGTTAGATTCTAATCACCTCAGACTTATAGTATTTAGACATGCCATTCAAATATACCACCTCCCTGGTTGCTCCTATAATCCAGACCTGTGTCTATGGAGACCTGTTAGAGCTCATTCTATATGCCTAAACCTGAATTTGCTCCAAGAGGAGAAACATACAGAAAATATAGTATTGATACAATCTTGATTTCTTTCTGTGACATTCCAGTGAGGTAACTCTCTAACATCTCTTATATTTGCATATGAAAATCACAAAATTGGGCTTTACCAAGTGTTGCAGATTTGCAGGTTAGGGAGCAGGGGAGGATTGACATGACTGGGTGGAGAAAGAAGTCAAACTGCAATTCAGACCTAATGAGAAACTTGGTCAATCCCACAAAGACACCTGGAAATAAAACAGGCCTTCAGAATTAGACTCAGTGGGCCAAGCAAACAGAAATTTCATTCCACCTGTTCATGAGTTATTGAATGCAGGTTGTCCCAGGAAAGGATGTGACCTTAGGCAAAACAGGTCTCTGCCACTGACACAGAATCTGACGGCTGAGCTCTCCTTTGACAGCACTCACAGCACAATGAAGGGGAACTAGACAGCAATGCCCCATGGACTCATGAAAGGCTTGAATCCAATGTTTAAAAGCAGAGATTAGACTGAATCCATATATCCTTTCTTTGTGCATAATGAAGAACATGTTTAATCAGATCTTTGTGCAGTTGGATCTTAAATTATTAAAACACTATTGTTGTTCAGTTGCTAAGTCCTATCTGACCCTTTGAAACTCCATGAACTATAGCCTGCCAGGCTCCTCTGTCCCCCACAATCTCCCAGAGTTTGCTCAAATTCATGTCCATTGAGTCGGTGTTGTTATCTAACCATCATCCTCTGCTGCCTCCTTTTCCTTTTGCCTTCAGTCTTTTCCAGCATGAGTTGACTCTTAGCATCAGGCGGCCAAAATATTGGAACTTCAGCTTTCACATTAATCCTTCCAGTGAACATTTAGGGTTTATTCCTTTAGGATTGACTGATTTGATCTCTAAGAACTAGTAAAAATATCAGTTGGGCTGACTATAGAAGGATGGTAGTGGTGGTGGTTTAGTTGTTAAGTCATGTCCAACCCTTGCAATCCCATGGACTGTAGCCTGACAGGCTCCTCTGTCCATGGGATTCTTCAGGCAAGAATACTGGAGTGGGTTGCCATTTCCTTCTCTGTAGAGAAGGATATCATGTACAAATTTCACATTGGTGAAAAGGAATGAATGAAAAAAATCTCACGTGTCCATTGTTTCATAATGTGGGAAATCTACTTAATAGGGAAATGATAGAAGAGCTGTTCCTCTCAAAAAACAATCACATCTGTTTAAGAAGAGGCAAAGAGATGACTACAGCTTTAAAAAGTACTTAAAATACATTCATTTGGAAAACACATAAGTGAAATTATGTAATATTTTATAATAATAGTATGATAGTGAAGCTTTTTAAAAATACTTAATCCTGAACAAATGTATTAATGTATATGAGAAACCATAAAATTAGGGAGACAAGATATTGCCACCAAGAAACTGAATCCCTAATATTGTACAAGCCTGAATGAAGGTTAAGGAGCCTAAAGAGAATGGCAAAAACACTTACCAGAGGAATTATATAGAAAGATAAAAGCAGTTATTGACTCAGAGTTCATAAGAGCTCCATGCTCACTAGGTTGGCCTCTATTGAAAATGATCAAAGAATATTTGCATGACATTCAACTGTAGAGAAGAGTAGGCTACAGTCTGATGAATCACGGCTTAAAGATGACAGGAATAAGAACACTGGATTAGTAAGTGCTTATAAATATCTTATAATTTCAAAATTATACATATTGTTATTAAAAAATTATTAGTAATTTTATTTTAAAAATTAATGACAGTTTTACCATTAAAATTTGCATGCTTCCAAGTAATAAAAAGTCATGCAGTCTAGGATTTGTTGTGAAGTCTAGGATTTGTTGTGATCCTAGGCAACAAATAAAGATACTTAACCTCACTTAGAATGGGATGAGTTGAAGCAATCTTAAAATTGAGAGTATCTTTGCTGTCAAAGCATTTCACCGTTAAGTGTTAAGGGTGTGAGAATGGTATTCTCCTGATATTTTAAAATCAATCATATAATAATTCCCTGATAGCTCAGACAGTAAAGAATCTGCCTGCAATGCAGGAGACCAGTGTTCAATCCCTGGGTCAGGAAGATCCCCTGGAGAAGGGAATGGTAATCTACTCTATTCTTGCCTAGAGAATTCCATGGACAGAGGAGCCTGGTGGGCTACAGTCCACGGGGTCACAAAGAGTTGAACACGACTGAGCCACTAATACTTCCTTTCACTTTCATATAATAGTATCAACACTGACTGTAACTATATGCTGAATCTTACAGTTTGGACAGATACTCTAGTAGACTAAATGACAGATTATTATAAGCAATGTGAATTATTTAGTCCAAGATATATCAAAGATCCAATGAGGCAGCTATGAAATCTCCAAAGTAATAATGACTGCATATACTTGCCTTCTGGAGAAGACTAGAAGCAGGTATTAGTCTAAATTTTAATGATGTAAGTAAATATATTAACTATTTGAAGAAAACTGAATTATTTGTAAAGCCAACTATGTAAATTCTAATATTTTCCATGTGTAAGTTTTATAAAACAAGTGGAACACTTTTACTCAAAATCATGCGTTTTTCCCCAATTTGAATAGATGTTACCAAGTAATGAGGTAGCTCTTTATATGTTTAATATGTATAAATGATCTGGCTTAATCAAGACTCCTCATCATCTTTTTTCTGTGTAATTGTGAGAATAACTCCGCTACCATTTTCAATATTAGTGTCATATTAGTAAATCTGTATCAATAGATTATTTGGCATTTCTCTGATGACAATGGAATGTAGCTTAGTTTAGTAATGAACCTTAGTTCACAAAATGCTATGCTAGGTCTAGCAGTGATTATTGTTCAGTTACTAAGTCAAGCCCGACTCTTTTTGACCCCATGGACTGCTGCGTGCCAGGCCTCCCTGTCCCTCACCATCCCCCAGAGTTCACCCAAGTTCATATCTATTGAATTGGCGACGCCATCCAATCCTCTGCCATCTCATCCTGTGCTGCCCTCTTCTCCTTTTGCCTTCAATTTTTCCCAGCATCAATGTCTTTCCCAGTGGGTTGGCTGTTTACATAAGGTGGCTAAAGTATTGGAGCTTCAGCATCTGTCCTTCCAATGAATATTTAGGGTTGATTTGCTTTAGGATTGACTGGTTTGATCCCCTAGATGCCCAGGGACTCTCAAGAGTCTTTTCCAGCAACACAGTTTGAAAGCAAGTGGCATGGATATACATTCATTAAACACTTTCCTTTTAAAGTTGAGATTTTGCTTGTGGTTCAAAGTTATAACTAATCTTAAACACAACATATGTATTTTTAACTATATGAACTTTATGAAACTTCTCTGCGTTTGATAATGGTCTTCATTACAGTGATACCATGCATTTAAGATCCTGAATGAGAGGCACTAGAACCATCTGTGTTTCATTTTATGGGTTTTCCAGGTGGGTCAGAAGGTAAAGGTTCTGACTGCAATCTGGGAGACCTGGGTTCAATCCCTGTGTTGGGAAGATCCTCTGGAGAATAGAATGGCTACCCACTCTCGTATTCTTGCCTGGAGAATTCCATGGACAGAGGAGCCTGGTAGGCTACAATCCAAGATATTATTTTATGAGTTGATGATTAATATTTTTCTGTATATAAAACCATATACATTAAAAAACATAAAATTTTCTAAAAGAGTGGAAATTAAATGTGATCCCCAAAACTAAAGATAAAATGTGAGGTAATGGATGTGTTAGCTCAATGAGGGGAATCAGTATATATGTATAGCAAATCATCACACTATGCACTTTAAATCTGAGGATTTAATTTGTCAATTATTCCTCAAAACAACTGGGAAGGAAAAAGAATGGCTAGTATAAAAATAAGTAAAATATATAAATCAAAATATCAAAAGAACAAATAAAATTACACTGATAATTATAATTACATTTATTCATATCCTAAAAAATATTTAAAGTACTAATATTTTCTGTATATAAAATTGTCATAAAACCATTCTGGACTTGGCATTGCCCTGAATTGAAATAATAACGTTAAAGCTCATGAGAGCTCAAGGGAAACAACTTTCAGACAGGCTTCTATAAAACAGGAAAATACTAGTTCTAGAAATGATCGTTTGGAAGAGGGGGAATAATTTTCTAGTAAGAAATGAGTAAGTTCTAAGTTAAAAGGATCAAAAATAGATGATGATTCTGTGGACAGAGTGTCATTAAAGTGAACTGTGTTAGAATAATAGCTATAAGACGAAAGATAACTCATGTGACATTTGATTCAGTTTGAAAAGTTCAAAGACTCTCAATCATTATAGCTAAAGATTGATTTATTCTTGTCCCTCAGCACTAAAGATAATTTTAGATGGAAAAATATCTTCATTTTAAGAAAAATGTTAGGAGTATTACCAAAGCCCCAAATGGATTGAAGTTAATAAGACTTTTAAGAGCATGCATCAAAAAAAAAAAAGTCCCCTCCATCTCTCTCTCTTTTTCTGTCTCTCTGGTGTTATTTTTTCTTAAAACTTTATACAATCAGCCAAAAATAATATTACTTTGAGGGAAAATTTAACGTGAAACAATTGTTTTGTGAAAACAGTCATTTTGCCCATGAATCTTATGTCTATCAACTCTTATAACTGCCAGTTAAATTCAGTGTTAGGAAAATATTTTTTAAATGATGTCTTAGGTATTCTCCCTCCTCATTTCCCATTCAGTTTATTCATTTAGAGCAAAAGCCCATGTTTAGTAGAACTCTGCATTTAATATGGCATCTTCAGTGGTTGAAGGAGGTTACTATGCAGAATCTGAAATAGTGCTACAGCCCTTCACTGCTTTAGGGTGTAAGGGGTGAAATTCTAAGTTTCTTACATGTTGCAGAGTGATGAGGAAGTTACAGGATATTTCCATCAAGTCCATCGGGGAAAAGTCCATGGAGATGGGTGAGGCATTATTTCTTAGTTAAATCAAATGGCAGTTGCACTGGGCCTAACAACATAAAGGATAGCCAGAAAAGCCAAGGCAAGAAACAAGAAGGCAAGTGGAACAGATCGGACTCAGTCATACTCTTGATATCACACCAGATGGTAACAGCTAAGGACTTAAGATAGTGGATGAAGTGGAGACTAAAGAACAAAAGCACAAAAGGAGCAGCTCATTTTCTTCACCATGAGGAATGTAAGTTATATGCAGACTTGAATGTCCTCAAAGGAAAAGAACAGGGAAGTCAAGAATAAATCCTTAAGAAGCCCAGTTAACTCTGAGTGAACTACAAAAAAAATATCATTTTGAGTTAGAAAGTGCCAAATTAGTCTTCAAATATCAGATTTTGGTTGCATGTTGTATATATCTGCGTGTACCTGATGTCAATGTCAATTACAGAGGTTGCCACAAGATCAGGGTAAGATGATATATGGAAAATAAAAAAGATTCCCATATTTTCCCCTATGACAGAGAGGATTACAAACTCATAATACCCACCTATGGGTATTATAGTATTGAATAAAAATACATGTATAAGTTTGTGCTTCATTCAAACTAGGTACTACTGATTTTTTTCAAAACAAGTGCTACCTCAAAATAACATATAATAGAAAAAGTCTAACATCAGAATGTTTCAAAATCAAAGGTAAGGTTCTAGCCTTCTTAAGTCCAATATAGTAGCTACATTTGGCTATTGAACACAATAGATGTGACTAATACAAATAGAGATATGCTGTAAGTGTGAAAAATCACACTGTACAACAAAGACTTATTATAAACAAAAAGATTTTAAAATATCTCAATAATGATAGTTTAGTAATGATTACATAATGAAATGGTAATATTTTAAATATATTTTACTTAAATAAAGTATGTGGTAGAGTCATTCAGTTGTGTCTGACTCTTGAAGCCCATGGACTGTAGCCCAAGATACTCCTCTGTCCATGGGATTTCCCAGGCAAGAATACTGGAGTAGGTTTCCATTTCCTTCTCCAAAAATAAATTATATTTTTTTATCACATAAGTTGTGAGTACACAGTACTGTGGTTCACCATCTGTAAGCACTACCGAGTGGTTACAACTATAGGTCTAGTCACAATCCATCACCATACAGATGACCCTCTTCCCCTTTGGCAACCACTAATCTGCACTTCCCTGGTGTCTCAGAGGTTAAAGCATCTGCCTGCAGTGCGGGACACCTGGGTTCAATCCCTGGGTTGGGAAGATCCCCTGGAGAAGGAAATGGCAACCCACTCCAGTACTGTTGCCTGGAGAATTCCATGGATGGAGAAGCCTGGTGGGCTACAGTCCACGGGGTTGCAAAGAGTAGAACACGACTGAGTGACTTCACTCACTCTCAATCTGATCTCTGTATCTAGGAGTTTGTTTTCTTCTATTTTTGTTTGTTTTTTTAGATTCCAAATATGAGTGAAAAAATACAGTATTTGTCTTTCTATTTTTGACTTATATTTCACTTAATACCCTCAAGATCCATTCATGTTGTAACAAAGTGCAGAATTTCATTCTTTCTTATGGCTGAGGAGTATCCCTGTGTGTGTGTGTGTGTGTGTGTGTGTGTGTGTAGCACATCATATCCCCTTTATCTATTCATCCATCAGTGGACACTTATGCGGTTTATGTATCTTGACTATCGTAAAGAGTGTTGCAGTGAACATAGGGGTGCATGTTCCTTTCCAAATGTTCTTCAAGTGTTTCTCAAATAAATAAGCACAAGTGAAATAGCTGGCTCACATAGTACTTCTATTATTAATATTTTGAGGAACTTCCATATTGTTTTCCATAGTGGCAGCACCAATTTACAGACCCACCAAAGTGTACAAGATTTATCTTTGCTCCACATACTCCCTAGTGTTTGTTATTTCTTGTCTTCTTGATAACAACCATTCAAATAGGTAAGAGGTGTTGTGGTTTTGATTTGCATTTCCCTGGTAATTGGTAATGTTGATGCCTGTTGGCCATTTGTATTCTTCTATGGAAAAATGTCTATTAAGAAACTCTGCCCTTTTTTAACCAGGTTGCTTGTTTTCCATTGTTGAATTTTATGAGTTTTAAAATATATTTCAGATCTTAACCCCTTATCAGTTATATGACTTTCAAATATTTTCTCCCATTCAGGAGGTTGCCTTTTTGTTTTGTTGATGGCTTTCTTCATGATACAGAAGTTTTTCTTTCTTTCTTTCTTTCTTTTTTTGCTGTAGTCTATTTGTTTGTTTCTGCTCTTGTTTCCCTCACCTTTGGAGTCAGATCCACAAAAACGTTACTAACACTGATCTCAAAAGGGCATTCTGCCTATGTTTTTTCCTCAGAGTTTTATGGTTTCAGATCTTAAATTCAAGTGTTTGATCTATCTCAAATTAATTTTGTGTATAAGCTAAGAGATTGATCCAATTTCCTTCTTTTGTGTGTGCCTGTCCAGTCTTCTTGGCACCATGTATTAAAGAGACTGTACTTTCTCCACTGTAAGTTCTTTGCTCCTTTGTCATACATTAACTTCCCAACAGATCAGATCAGATCAGTCGCTCAGTCGTGTCCGACTCTTTGCGACCCCATGAATCGCAGCACGCCAGGCCTCCCTGTCCATCACCAACTCCCAAAATTCACTGAGACCCACATCCATTGAGTCAGTGATGCCATCCAGTCATCTCATCCTCTATCTTCCCCTTCTCCTCCTGCCCCCAATCCCTCCCAGCATCAGGGTCTTTCCAATGAGTCAACTCTTCCCATGAGGTGGCCAAAGTACTGAGTTTCAGCTTCAACATCATTCCTTCCAAAGAAATCCCAGGGCTGATCTCCTTCAGAATGGACTGGTTGGATCTCCTTGCAGTCCAAGGGACTCTCAAGAGTCTTCTCCAACACCACAGTTCAAAAGCATCAATTTTTCAGCGCTCAGCTTTCTTCACAGTCCAACTCTCATATCCATACATGACCACAGGAAAAACCATAGCCTTGACTAGACGAACCTTTGTTGGCAAAGTAATGTCTCTGCTTTTGAATATGCTATCTAGGTTGGTCATAACTTTCCTTCCAAGGAGTAAGTGTCTTTTAATTTCATGGCTGCAGTCACCATCCGCAGTGATTATGGAGCCCAGAAAAATAAACTCTGACATTGTTTCCACTGTTTCCCCATCTATTTCCCATGAAGTGATGGGACTGGATGCCATGATCTTTGTTTTCTGAATGTTGAGCTTTAAGCCAACTTTTTCACTCTCCACTTTCACTTTCATCAAGAGGCTTTTGAGTTCCTCTTCACTTTCTGCCATAAGGGTGGTGTCATCTGCGTATCTGAGGTTATTGATATTTCTCCCGGCAATCTTGATTCCAGCTTGTGCTTCTTCCAGTCCAGCGTTTCTCATGATGTATTCTGCATATAAGTTAAATAAACAGGGTGACAATATACAGCCTTGATGAACTCCTTTTCCTATTTGGAACCAGTCTGTTGTTCCATGTCCAGTTCCAACTGTTGCTTCCTGACCTGCATACAAATTTCTCAAGAGGCAGATCAGGTGGTCTGGTATTCCCATCTCTTTCAGAATTTTCCACAGTTTATTGTGATCCACACAGTCAAAGGCTTTCTCTGGGCTCTCGATTATCTTCCATTCATTTGTGTCTATTTTTATGCTAGTATCATCATGACTCCAGCTTTGCTCTTTTTTCTCGATTGTTTTGGCTATCTGGGGTCTTTTGTGGTTCCATATAAATTTTATACTTCTTTGTTCTAGTTGTATAGAATATGTCCTTGGCATTTTGATAAGGATTGCATGGAATTCGTAGATTGATTTGGGTAGTATGACCAGTTTAACAATATTAACTTTTCCAATCCACTAACATGGAAATTGAAGCATAATGTGTTAAAAACAAAACAAAACAAAAAACCCTGTGGAGAGGGGACTAGTTAGCTTAGATAGGATCCACAGCAGAGGATGGTATTTTAGTTGAGCCCTGAAATTCAAGAAGATGGATATAAAGATTCTTGAAACATGAAAGAAGAAAACTAATCTGGGCCCTTGCACTACAATCTAGTCATGGCCAGAATGACTAGATCATAGTGCAAGGGCCCAGAATTACATGAGAAAAATCAAGGAAGTCATGCTCTAGCTTATTAGGGCCCTGTAGATTATTTTAAGATGTTTAAATTTTGCTCAGAGTAAAATATAAAGCTGTAATTTACATCTCAAGTTGGTTTTTTTGTTTTTGTTTTTTTTCCCACCTATCCCTTTTGCCATCTTTTGTCAGGAAAAAAAGCCTTAATATTCTTTTTGAGAAAATTTAACTGAACACAGTGTGAGTAAACCTAAGTTCCCTAATGTCTCCTGGCAATCATAAAATTTCCCTCAAAATTTGAAAATTGAGCCCAATAATTCAAGGAAAATAAGTGGTTTGTTTTAATGCACTCTTTAAGGACCTTCTGAAGAGTATGTCTATTTCTACTGTTCGCAGTCCAAAAGCTGACATAATCCTTGTCTCTTGGGAACTTTAATTTTGTTTTGTTTTTTACTTTCCCCTCCCCGACTCCAGCTACTCACCTTTACCAACTGACCTGTTTTTTTCTTAATATACTCATCCAGGTGCTATCATCTAATTTTCTGGCTGAACATGACTCAGTTTTTCTCTCTCCCTATTCCATTCAGCATTCTATATTTTGACTTAGATATCTACTAAATATCTCAAACTAAGCATGCCCAAACCAAATCCCTGATTCCTGTTCCTGGCAAGTCTAATCCTTTAGCAGTCTCTGCTGATTCCTTAAAAGAAAGTATCAGACTTCCAGAGGCTCTGGCTGAATATTTTTGAGTCTTACTTGACTCCTCTCTTTCTTTCACTTCCAGTAACAAAACTACCAACAAATCTTTTGGCTCTAGCTTCAGAGTATATGCAGATTCCAATCACTCCTTAATACTACCATGACCTCCACTCTAGTCCAAGACACCATCATCTCTTTACAGGAGCTTTGCGGTGAAAGGTTCCCTCCTTCTGATATTTTCCCTTACCCCAGTATGCTCTCAACATGGAGAAAAATTAGTAACATCCATCAAAATTCAAAATGTATGTGTCTAGCAACCTCACTGCTATGAATTAAAGTATTTACTCACAGAATTTCACTGACTTTTAAGCAGAAGAAAGTTTATTACATTATAGCATTTAATAGCAAACTATAAATAATTTGTAATTGTTTCAGTTAAGCATGATACATCCATAAAAAATCATGTTGCAGTTTTATTTAACTGATAGGGATAACTCTTACCTATGTGAATAAGCAAACAAGAAAAATCAGAAAAACATGCAGCTATGGCAAAGTGCAGGAAAATATGGAACCTAAATTTCCCTCTGCATAATTATTTTAAAAGGAGCATATAAGTGGCTACATACATGTAACTACATACATTTTTTGATTCGAAATTACATGAAATTGATGTCTGGAGTGTTTGGACCAATGGGAAACTTTTCATATTTCACCTCTTTAAAATACTTAATTATTATAATCTTCACTATTCACTTTATATATATTTTAAATTTATCCTGAAAAAAATTCAGACATATTCAAAGTAGAATAATTAATGGAACTATTTCAAACCATCACTAAAGTTAAATATCATCAAAGATTTGTCAGTATTGCTGCATCTGAATCTCTCTGGCCATACCCGCCACTTTTAAAAAATTTTCTTCCAACAGATATTATTGTGGCAAGATGGTAATGGAACATATTTTAATTTTCTTTCTTTTCTTTTAATATTTTTAAAGATATAATTGAATATACAGAAGTATATTACCACTGACATGAACAATCACTTGTAAGGGGACAATAATGAAAGTAGAGGCTCAGGAGGGAAAATTGTGCAGTGGTCTTTATGAAAGATGAGAGGTCACTTTGTTGAGCTACATTTCTTTCTAATCTCACTAATAATTTTTTTGATTCCTTCATTCGTTCAACAAATCCCATTCTTACCTCATCAGTAATTAAAAAAAAAAAACCCTAAAGATACTTAAATATTTTTATTTGTGATATTTCATATTTCTATAGAAAGCATAGTGATTAAGAAAGTCACAGAACTAGGAATTTCCAATGGAAAAATAATGTTTTATCAAACTCCTTATTTTACTCTAAAGAAAATAAGAAGACATCCTTATGTGAGGATAAATTTTCTCATGTCTAAATCAAAAGATTATTGTTTTTCAAAGAAGTAGAAAGTATAAAACAAAACAGCAAAACAGAGAAAGACTGAGTTACTTGTATTGTGATTGCCACCTTAATTTGAATACTGTACATTGAACTGTTCAGAGAAATTCACAAGCTTTTCCTCCCATCAGAGGATATAGGTTAAATTACATATAAATATGGGAGAAGGAAATGGCAACCCACTCCAGTATTCTTGCGTGGAGAATCCTGTGAACAGAGGAGGCTGGAGGGCTGCTGTCCTTAGGGTCGCATGGAGTTGGACACAACTGAAGCAACTTAGCAGCAGCTGCAGACATAAATATATAAATAAAATTAAAGATACAGATACTGATATAGATATTGTGTAAATTTTCTAGGGCTGACATGACAAAGCAGCTAAATTCTAAGACCTATGTAGATAGTGACTATGTATTCATAATATTGCTAGTACTCATCCCTGTGATGACACAGCAGATCAGATCAGATCAGATCAGTCACTCAGTCGTGTCTGACTCTTTGCGACCCCATGAATCGCAGCACGCCAGGCCTCCCTGTCCATCACCAAATCCTGGAGTTCACCCAGACTCATGTCCATCGAGTCAGTGATGCCATCCAACCATCTCATCCTCTGTTGTCCCCTTCTCCTCTTGCCCCCAATCCCTCCCAGCATCAGAGTCTTTTCCAATGAGTCAACTCTTCACATGAGGTGGCCAAAATACTGGAGTTTCAGCCTCAGCATCATTCATTCCAAAGAAATCCCAGGGCTGATCTCCTTCAGAATGGACTGGTTGGATCTCCTTGCAGTCCAAGGGACTCTCAAGAGTCTTCTCCAACACCACACTTCAAAAGCATCAATTCTTTGGCGCTCAGCCTTCTTCACAGTCCAACTCTCACATCCATACATGACCACTGGAAAAACTATAACCTTGACTAGACGAACTTTTGTTGGCAAAGTAATGTCTCTGCTTTTGAATATGCTATCTAGGTTGGTCATAACTTTCCTTCCAAGGAGTAAGCGTCTTTTAATTTCATGGCTGCAGTCACCATCTATAGTGATTTTGGAGCCCAGAAAAATAAAGTCAGCCACTGTTTCCCCATCTATTTCCCATGAAGTGATGGGACCGGATGCCATGATCTTCGTTTTCTGGAGACCCTTATTAAACACTGGCTGAATAAATGAATAAACAGCTGACCTATTAATGAGAGAAACTAACCAAGAGTATAGTCCTTTTTCTGTAATATCTACATTATATGTGGCCTATTTACTAACTTAGTTTAGCTATTTAAGATAAATATTTAGCAGCTACTCTATATCTAAACTAATATCGGGTAGTCTGGTGAAATTTCAGCTCTTCTAATTACTATTGGAGTATATAAATTGTACTTCTTAATCCCAAATTTGTCTTTTTGATTGCAAAATAGAAATATAACCAAAATATACATGAAAGGAAATTGCTGATTCTAAAAGTTGCATGATTTTAAAAATTCCTGATTTGTGAAAATGATAAGAAAGCAATTCTTTGAAGTAAACATTAAAAATAAACCAGCATTCCAAAATATTTAAATTATATTAAAAATACACCTTAGACAATTGCATATACAGTTATTGCTAAATAAAATTTGTAGCAAACTGAGTCATCTCACACGCCAGTAAAGTGATGCTTAAAATTCTCCAAGCCAGGCTTCAGCAATATGTGAACTGTGAACTTCCAGATATTCAAGCTGGTTTTAGAAAAAGCAGAAGAACCAGAGATCAAATTGCCAACATCCACTGGATCATGGAAAAAGCAAGAGAGTTCCAGAAAAACATCTATTTCTGCTTTATTGACTATGCCAAAGCCTTTCCTGTGTGGATCACAATTAACTCAGGAAAATTCTGAAAGAGATGGGAATACCAGACCACCTGACCTGCCTCTTGAGAAATTTGTATGCAGGTCAGGAAGCAACAGTTAGAACTGGACATGGAACAACAGACTGGTTCCAAATAGGAAAAGGAGTACATCAAGGCTGTATACTGTCACCCTGCTTATTTAACTTATATGCAGAGTACATCATGAGAAACCCTGGGCTGGAGGAATAACAAGCTGGAATTAAGATTGCTGAGGGAAATATCAATAACCTCAGATATGCAGATGATATCACCCTTATGGCAGAAAGTGAAGAACTACAGGGCCTCTTGATGAAAGTGAAAAAGGAGAGTGAAAAAGTTGGTTTAAAGCTCAACATTCAGAAAACTAAGACCATGGCATCCAGTCCCATCACTTCATGGCAAATAGATTGGGAAACAGTGGAAACAGTGGCTGAGTTTATTTTTCTGAGCGCCAAAATCACTGCAGATGGTGATTGCAGCCATGAAATTAAAAGACGCTTACTCCTTGGAAGAAAAGTTATGACCAACCTAGATAGCATATTCAAAAGCAGAGACATTACTTTGCCCTCAAAGGTTCGTCTAGTCAAGGCTATGGTTTTTCCAGTGGTCATGTATGGATGTGAGAGTTGGACTGTGAAGAAGGCTGAGTGCTGAAGAACTGATGCTTTTGAACTGTGGTGTTGGAGAAGACTCTTGAGAGTCCCTTGGACTGCAAGGAGATCCAACCAGTCCATCCTAAAGGAGATCAGTCCTGGGTGTTCATTGGAAGGACTGATGTTGAAGCTAAAACTCCAATACTTTGGCCACCTGATGTGAAGAGCTGACTCATTTGAAAAGACCCTGATGCTGGGAAAGATTGAGGGCAGGAGGAGTAGGGGATGACAGAGGACGAGATGGTTGGATGGCATCACTGACTCAATGGACATGGGTTTGGATGGACTCTGGGAATTGGTGATGGACAGGGAGGCCTGCGTGCTGCAGTTCACTGGGTCACAAAGCGTCAGACTCGACTGAGCGACTGAGCTGAACTGAGTCATATTTTCCTTAATGAATACAGCACTTAGATGTGTTGTATTTCTAAATCAATAATCTTATAGATGAAATATAGAATGACAATATTAAATTAGCAATGCAAGCATTTATAATCATGAATAGCCAATGTGGCATAAAGTCATTCAAATTACTAAAAAATACTATATGTTATATATTAAATATACTAAATATATATGTATATATATACATATGTATATATATCTGATTCTTCATTTCCTGAGCTCTACCAGTCACATATTCCCAAAGAAAGCATTTTCTCTCTTTTGATTATTTATTTATTATTATTTTTTTAACTTTACAATATTGTATTGGTTTTGCCATACATCATCTGAGAGGGAGGTGGGAAGGGAGTTCAGGATTGGGAACACGTGTACATTTTCTCTCTTTTGAATGCTTTCTAGTCAATGGGATCATGAAAGTGACAAAGCCCATGTGTTGGCCAATGAAAGAAGGAAGAAGCAGACCAGTCGAAGAGGCATAAACAAAATCCTACATCAGAGATGATCTTACAATTACATTTTAGTAAAGTCAGGAAAATAAGAGCAGTCAGACTGATTTTTTTTAAAAGCCTTTCTTTTCATAATACAAAGTAAAAAACCTTTCAAAAAGGAATTTGAAGACAATTATTTTATATCAAACTATAACTCATAACCACAGCCTGTCACCAAAGCTCGCTCAAGATACATAAATGTTTCATCTTTACAGTGTTGATTGACACCCACACTTCACACAAATAAAACTGTAAGCTGATATTTACGTACTTTGTCATAAGCATGTCTCTAAAATGTTTATATCATGCAGAAATTTTTAAAAACTTATACTTACTATCTTCTCTAAGGAAATTTATTATGTAAATATCCATGTGAGATAATGAAAGATGCATACTTCAAGTCAATGAATGAGTGAACTTGCTTCAGCAAATGGGTTTATACCACCTAAAACTAGAGCTTTCCCTTGTAAATTTACTTAATTAGGGCAAATAGTAGCTATAAAATTTATACGGCATATTTATGCATGTTTCTCAATACAGACAGAATGTAAAATAACCTTTAAGCCATATGGGAATTATTTCTAACTGTTGGATATTATATTCTGTTATGGTGCCAACCATTCTGATTTGCCCATGACTGAGGAGTAACCAGAATAATTTCCCAGGGAAATTGAACCCACTAATCACCCAGTGACAACACGTAGGGGATTTGTCATAAGAAAGAAAAACAAACAAAACAACAACCAAGAAAAACAGCATCAATGATAAAAATCATGTCCCAGAATCAACACTCATTTTAATTTTGTCCTGCTTGATAAAGACTGATTGGAGGAATAATATGAGATTGTCTCTGGCTGAAATGCTTACCATTCCCACCAAAGATAATAAAGGTTGCTAATGACATTAGGAATGTTCACTTTGGTCTCCAAGTCAATAAATTCTGCCTACTAAGAATTTATCTCAAATCTCATAAATCTCTAGCCTATTCTCCACACTTTCTACTGCCACTGTCTCCATTTATGCTTTCATTACTACTCACCTAGACCCATGAAATTGCTTGGGTTTTACTTTTCTACCTTCCAATTTGTCTACCTTGCAATTAGAATGATTCTTAAATTAATTAATATTATAATTTTTTCTTTAATGAACCTAAGACTGCAAATTGGGTGACAAAGAGTAATCATATTTTTTTATTTGGCTATTTAAAAAAATAATATAAATGCCTTAGTTAATCCAAATTCCTGCATATTCATCAGCATCAACTACTGTAATCCCAGGTGTCGCACAAACTTATGTTATGTGTTTGACCTATGAGTACAACTGAGATTGTATATATCAATAGACATAATTAGCATTTAGAAAATGACAGTTATTCACTGGGCACTTTGTACATATAGAAACCCTTCCTCTAGGACATTAAATTTCAATGGCATCTCTGGTTATTAAAACACATAAATATACATTCAAGTATTTCTAAAAACACCTAAGTAAGAGAGTAATGCTGACAACTGAGAATCACTGGATAGAAATAAACATCATAGAAATACTTGAAGTCTTATCATTTTTAAAACCACCATCCCGTCGTCCTAGGGACTTTTTTTTTTAATTTCTCTGTACCATTATTGTACATGGATTATTACATACTACATGACATATGGGAATTATATACATATGAATCAGGCATATTTATATGTCTTACACACAATGCCATATGTTTTTTACATTTATGTATTTTCATGTTCCTGCTGCTGCTGCTGCTGCTGCTAAGTCACTTCTGTCATGTCCGACTCTGTGTGACCCCGTAGACAGCAGCCCATCAGGCTCCTCTGTCCCTAGGATTCTCCAGGCTAGATATATATGTACCTAGAAGGAACAAAACTAATTTATGTGAAATTTGATAACATGTTTATATGTAAGTCTTTTTATCTGTATCATATTATTTTTCAATGTTAATTTTTTCAACATTATCCATTTGGATACACATAGATACAATTCATTTTAGCTACTAAATAATATTCTATCATGTAAATACATTACAACTAATGTATTCCTCTATAGTATGATATAAGGATTGTTCCCTGGTGGTTTGCTTTTTTTCCATTTCAATGAATAATACTGTCATGTTTCTTTGAGTGTATATGAGAAAATATCCCTTTGAGTACATAAGAGACATTTTTAATTAAATGTTTTTGACATAACTACAGACTTCAATGTAAGAAATAATTGAGGAAATGATGTAAGAAGACCTCATGTACCCTTTACTCAATTTTCCCCAGTGGTAACATCTTATAAAATTTACTGCACTATCACACCCAGGGTGACACTGATGCAGTCAAAATAGTATTTCCATCACTGCAAAGATGTTGCTAGACCACATCCACTTTACTCTCCCACACTGTCCTAACACCTGGTAACCACTGTGAAGTTCTAAACACATGTTATTTCTCCATAACTTTGTCATTAAGGCAATGTTATATAAATAGAATCTAATAGTATGTAAGCCTCTGGGTCATCTGAGTTAAATTCACCCATTCCAGTCCATTTTAGTTCGCTGATTCCTAGAATGTCGACATTCACTCTTGCCATCTCTTGTTTGACCACTTCCAATTTGCCTTGATTCATGGACCTGATATTCCAGGTTCCTATGCAATATTGCTCTTTATAGCATCAGACCTTGCTTCTATCACCAGTCACATCCACAGCTGGGTATTGTTTTTGCTTTGGCTCCATCCCTTCATTCTTTCTGGAGTTATTTCTCCACTGATCTCCAGAAGCATATTGGGCACCTACTGACCTGGGGAGTTCCTCTTTCAGTATCCTATAATTTTGCCTTTTCATACTGTTCATGGGGTTCTCAAGGCAAGAATACTGAAGTGGTTTGCCATTCCCTTCTCCTGTGGACCACATTCTGTCAGACCTCTCCACCATGACCCGCCCATCTTGGGTGGCCCCATAGGCATGGCTTAGTTTCATTGAGTTAGACAAGGCTGTGATCCTAGTGTGATTAGATTGACTAGTTTTCTGTGAGTATGGTTTCAGTGTGTCTGCCCTCTGATGCCCTCTTGCAACACCTACCCTCTTACTAGGGTTTCTCTTACCTTGGACGTGGGGTATCTCTTCACGGCTGCTCCAGCAAAGCACAGCCGCTGCTCCTTACCTTGGATGAGGGGTATCTCCTCACTGCAGCCCTTCCTGACCTTCAACGTGGGATAGCTCCTCTAAGCCCTCCTGCGCCCGCGCAGCCACGGCTCTTTGGACATGGAGTTGGTCCTCCCAGGGTCGCAAAGAGTCGGACACGACTGAGCGATTGAACTGAACTGAATTGAAGCCTCTAGGATTGACTTCTCTTCAGTCAGAATGATTCTCTAGAGATTCATCCAGGTTGTGGTCTGTGTCAATTATTCCTTCTTTTCAACTGATAAATAGTATACACTGGTATGTATGGACCAGTTTGTTTAACCATTCATTTATGTACATACATCTGGGTTGTTTCCAACTTGTGACCATTATGAATAAAGCTTCTATACATGTCTATACAGTTTTTGTATGAACATTAGCTTTCATGGATCACAGCTTTGTCATGGTGAAAGGGCTTGCATAACTCAAAGAAGCAGTGAGCCATGCCAAGCAGGGCCATTCATGAAGGATGGGTCATAAGGAAGAGTTCTGATAAACTGCTTCACTGGAGGAGGAAATGACAACAGACTCTGTATTCTTGCTGCGAGAATCCCATGGAGAGTATGGAAAGGCAAAAAGATAAAATACTGGAAGATGAGTCTCCCAGGTCAGAAGGTGTCCAAAATGCTACTGGGGAAGAATGGAGAAACAGATCCAGGGAGAATGAGGAGCCTGAGCCAACGCATAAACAGTGATCACTTGTGGATGTGTCTGCTGGTGAAAGTAAAGTCCAATGTTGTGCAGAACAATATTGCATAGGAAGCTGGAATGTGAAGTCCATGAATCAAGGTAAATTGGACGTGGTCAGGCAAGAGATGGCAAGAGAAGAGTGAACACTGACATCTTAAGAATCAGTGAACTAAAATGGATGGGAAATGGCAAATTTAATTCAGATGAACATTATATCTACTACTGTGGGCAAGAATTCCTTAGAAGAAAAGGAGTATTCCTTACAGTCAACAAAAGAGTCCAAATACAGTGTATGTGTGTATGTGTACGCGTTGAGTCACTTTAGTCATTTCCAACTCTTTGCAAACCTATGGACTATAGCTCACCAGGCTCCTCTGTCCATGGGATTCTCCAGGCAAAAATACTGGAGTGGGTTGTCATGCCCTCCTCGTGAGTATCTTCCCAACACAGGGACTGAAACCATGTCTTCTGCAGCTCCTGCACTGCAGGTAGATTCCTTACCATTGAGCCACAAGGGGAAGACCATGGTACTTGAGTGCAATCTCAAAAATGACAGAATGTTCTCAGTTTATTTCCATGGCAAACCATTCAACATCACAATAATTCAAGTCCTATGCCACAGCCACTAATGCTGAAGAAACTGAAGTTGACTGGTTCTATGAAGACCTACAAGGCCTTCTAGAACTAACACCAAAAAAAAAAAAAAAAAAAGTCTTTTTCATCATAGGGGATTAGAATTCAAAGGTAGGAAGTAAAGAGATATCCAGAATAACAGGCAAGTTTGGCTTTTGTGTAAGAAGTGAAGCAAGGCAAAGGCTAACAGAGTTTTGCCAAGAGAATGCACTGGTCATAGCAAACATACTTTTCCAACAACACAAGAGACAACCCTATACATGGACATCACTGGATGGCCAATCATGAAATCAGATTGATTATATTCTTTGCAGCCAAAGATGGAGAAGCTCTATACAGTCAGCAAAAACAAGAGCAGGAGCTGACTGTGGTTCAGATCATGAGCTCCTTATTGCAAAGTTCAGGCTTAATTTGAAGAAAGTAGGGAAAACCACTAGGTATTCAGGTATTAGCTAAATCAAATTCCTTATGACTGTATAGTGGAGGTAATGAATAGATTCAAGGGATTAGATCTGGTAGATAGAATGACTGAAGCACTATGGACAAAGATTCATAATACTGTACAGGAGGCAGTGATCATAAACATACTAAAGAAAAAGAATTGCAAGAAAGCAAAATGGTTAACTGAGGAGGCTTTACAAATAGCTGAGGAAAGAAGAGCAGCAAAAGTCAATGGAGAAAGGGAAAGATACACACAACTGATTGCAGAGTTCCAGAGAATAGCAAGGAGAGATAAGAAAGTCTTCTTAAATGAGCAATACAAAGAAATATAGGAAAACAATAGAATGGGAAAGACTAGAGATCTTTTCAAGAAATTTGGAGATACTAAGGGAACATTTCCTTCAAGGGTGGGCACAATAAAGAACAGAAATGGTAAGGACCTAACAGAAACAGAAGAGATTAAGAAAAGGTGGGGCGAATACACCAAAGAACTATACAAGAAAGGCCCTAACAACCTGGATAACCACAATGGTGTGTTCACTCACTTAGAGCCAGGCATCCTGGAGTGTGAAGTCAAGTGGCCTTCAGAAACCTTACAATGAACCAAGCTAGTTCACAGTGATAGAGTTCCAGCAGAGCTATTTGAAATCCTAAAAGGTGATGCTGTTAGTGTTGCACCTAAAATGTCAGCAAATTTGGAATACATAGAAATGGAAACAGAAGTGGAAAAAGTCAGTTTTCATTCCAATCCCAAAGAAGGGTAATACCAAAGAATGCTCATACAATTGTGCTCATTTCACATGCTAGCAAGGTTATGCTCAAAATCCTTCAAGTCAGGCTTCAGCAGAACATAAACCAGGGACTACCAGATGTAGAAGTAGGTTTAGAAAAGGCAGAGGAACCAAATATCAAATTGCCAACATTCGATGCATCATAGAGAAACTAAAGAAGTTCTGGAAAAACTTCTCCTTCTCCTTCATTAACTATGCTAAAGCCTTTGGCCTTGGAAAAAAAGTGAAAGTGTTGGCCACTCAGTAGTGTCCAACTTTTTGTGACCCCATGGACTGTGGCCTGCTAGGCTCCTCTGTCTACAGAACTCACAAGGCAAGAATACTGGAGTGGGTAGCCATTCACTTCTCTAGGTGGTCTTGATTGTATGTATTACAACAAACTGTGGAAAATTCCTAGAGAAGTGGGAGTACCAGGCCACATTTCTTGCCACCTTAGAAACCTGCATGCAAATCAAGAAGCAATAAGTAGAACAGCATATTGAACAAAAGACTGGTTCAGAATTGGGAAAGGAGTACAAGTTGTATATTGTCACTCTGCTTATTTAACTTCTATGCAGAGGGAGTGCATGCTGAGTTGCTTCAGGCGTGTTTGACTCTTTGCGAGCCTATGGACCAAAGCCCACCAGACGCCTCTGTTCATGGAATTCTCTAGGCAAGAATACTGGAGTGGGTTGCCATGCCTTCCTCCAGGGAATCTTCCCAACCCAGGGATCAAACTCACATCTCTTATGTCTTCTGTATTAGCAGGCAAGTCCTTTACCACTAACGCCACCTGGGAAGCCCTCTCATGCAAAATGTCAGGCTGGATGAATCACAAGCTGGAATCAAGATTGCTGGGAGAAAGATCAACATCCTCAGATATGCAGATGATGCCACTCTATTGGCAGAAAGTGAAGAAGAACTAAAGAGCCTACTGATGAGGGTGAAAGAGGAGAGTGAAAAAACTGACTTGAAACCCAACGTTACAAAAACTTAAAGATCATGGCATCTGGTCCCATCACTTCATGGCAAATGGAAGGGGAAAATTGGAGGCAGTGGCAGATTTTACTTTCTTTGGCTCTGAAATCACTGCAAATGGTGACTGTTCTTGTTGTTCAGTCACTCAGCATGTCCGACTCTTTGAGACCCCATAGACTGTAGCACACCAGGCTTCCTTGTCCTTTGCCATCTCCCAGAGCTTGCTCAAACTTATGTTCATTAAGGCAGTGATGCCATCCAACCATCTCATCCTCTGTCATCCCCTTCTTCTCCTGCCTTCAGTCTCTCCAAGCATCAGGGTCTTCTAATGAGTTGGCTCTTTGCATCAGTTAGACAAAGTATTGGAGCTTCAGCTTTCTGCATCAGTCCTTCTAATGAATATTCAGGATTGAGTTCCTTTAGGATTGATTTCCTTGCAGTCTCCAAGGGACTCTCAAGAGTCTTCAACACACAGTTCAAAACAATCAGTACTTCGTGGTCCAACTTTGTTGACCAACTTTCACATCCAATACATGATTACTGGAAAAAAAAAAACATAGCTTTGACCATACATACCTTTGTCGGCAAAGTGATATCTCAGCTTTTAAATATGCTGTCTAGGTTTGTCATAGCTCTTCTTCAAAGGAGCAAGCATTTTTAAATTTTGTGGCTGCAGTCACCATCCGCAGTGATGTTGGAGCCTAAGAAAATAAACTCTCTCACTATTTCCTTTGTTTCCCCATCTATTTGCCATGAAGTGATGGGGTCAGATGCCATGATCTTAGTTTTTTGAATGCTGTTGAATTGTAAGACAGCTTTTTCACTCTCCTTTTTCATTTTCATCAAGAGGCTCTTTAGTTCCTCTTCACTTTATGCCATAAGGGTGGTGTCATCTGCATATCTGAGGTTATTGATATTTCTTCTGGCAATCTTGGTTCCAGTTTGTGCATCATCCAGCCTGGTGTTTTGCATAAGGTGTTTTGTCTATGTATAAGTTAAGTAAGCAGGGTGACAATATACAGCCTTGACACACTTCTCTCCCAATGTGAAACCAATCTATTTTTTCATGTCTGGTTCTAACTGTAGCTTCTTGATATTCACACAGGTTTCACAGGAGGCAGTTAAGGTGGTCTGGTATTGCCATCTCTTTAAAAATTTCCACAGTTTGTCATGATCCGCACAGTTAAAGGCTTTAGGGTAGTCAATGAATTAGAAGTAGATGTTTTTCTGGAACTCTCTTGCTTTTTCAGTGATCCAACAGATGTTGGCAATTTCATCTCTGGTTCCTCTGCCTTTTCCAGCTTGAACATCTGGAAGTTCTCATTTCATGTACTGTTGAAGGCTTGCTTGGAGAATTTTGAGCATTACTTTGCTAGCATGTGAAATGAGTGCAATTATGCAGTAGTTTGAAAATTCTTTGGCATTGCCCTTCTATGGGACTGGAATAAAAACTGATCTTTTCCAGTCCTATGGCCACTGCTGAGTTTTCCAAATTTGCTGGCATATTAAGTACAACACTTTAACAGCATCATATTTAGGATTTGATATAGCTCAGCTGGAAGTCTATCACCTCCACTAGCCTTGTTCATAGTGATGCTTCCTAAGGCCTACTTGACTTTACACTCCATGATGTCTGACTCTGTTCTAGGTGACTGATCACACCGTTTGATTATCTGGGCCATTAATATATTTTTTGTGTATTTCTTCTATCCATTCTTGCAGATGGTGAGTCTAGCCATGAAATTAAAAGACGTTTGCTCCTTGGGAAAAAAGCCATGACAAATCTTGACAGCAGACTTAAAGCAGAGACATCACTATGCTGACAAAAGTTTCATATAATCAAAGCTATGTAGTCCAGTAGTCATGTATGGATGTGAGATTTGGACTATAAAAGGCTAAGCACTGAAGAATTTATGTTTTTGAATTGTGGTGCTGCAGAAGATTCTTGAGAGTCTCTTGGGCAGCAAAGAGATCAAATCAATCTATCCTAAATGAATCAACTCTGAATATTCATTAGAAGGACTAATGCTGAAGCTAAAGTTCCAATATTTTGGCTACTTGATGAAAAGAGCTGATTCATTGTAAAAAGACCCTGATGCTGGGAAAGATTGAGGGCAGGATGAGAAGGGGATAACAGAGGATAAGATGACTGGATGGTATCACTGACTCAATGGATTTGAGTTTGAGCAAACTCCAGGGGAAAGTGAAGGAGAGAGAAGCCTGAATTGCTGCAGTCCGTGAGGTCACAGAGACAGACACAACTCAGCCATTGAACAACAACATTATATATGTAATCTCCTAATATTTTCTTCTTGTCTCTTGCTTTTTCATCTATGGATAGATTTCTTCTAATTTGTCAAATTTATGACCAACCTAAACAGCATATTCAAAAGCAGAGACATTACTTTGTCAACAAAAGTCCATCTAGTCAAGTCTATGGTTTTTCCAGTGGTCATGTATGGATGTAAGAGTTGGACTGTGAAGAAGGCTGAACGTCGAAGAATTGATGCTTTTGAACTGTGGTGTTGGAGAAGACTCTTGAGAGTCCCTTGGACTGCAAGGTGATCCAACCAGTCCATCCTAAAGGAGATCAGTCCTGAATGTTCATTGGAAGGACTGATGTTGAAGCTGAAGCTCCAATACTTTGGCCACCTGATGCAAAGAGCTGACTCATTTGAAAAAATCCCTGATGCTGGGAAAGATTGAGGGCAGGAAGAGAAGGTGATGACAGAGGATGAGATGGTTGGATGGCATCACTGACTCAATGGACATGAGTTTTCTTAAACTCCAGGAGTTGGTGATGGACAGGGAGGCCTCGTGTGCTGCAGTTCATGGGGTCACAAAGAGTCGGACATGACCAAGCTACTGAACTGATGTATGTAGAGTTATTCGCAGTGTTTTTTTATTGATCATTTTCCCCACTCTGTAGCATCTGCAGTGGTAATCCCTATTCACACTTGATTTTGGAAATTTGTGTCTTCTCTCTTTTTCTTTGTCTGTTTTATCAGTTTTATTGATCTTTCAGAGAACAAGGTTTTGCTTCATTTATTTTCTCTATTTTCAGTGTCATTGATTTCTGCTCTTATCTATTATTATTTCTTTTCTCTTGATTACTTTGGTTTTATTTTCCTCTTCCTAGTTTTTTGAGGTGGGATTATAGTACTAATTTGAGACTTTTCCTTTTCTTTTTTCTTTTTGTTAATGTAAGCATTTTAGTAACAGTGCCCCACAAATTCTGATATACTCTCATTTTTGTTTCAGTTCAGTGTGTGTGTTTTGTTTTGTTTTTTAATTTCCCTTGAGACTTTCATTTTTACTGAAAGGCTCTTTATAAATGTGTTGTTTAGATTCCAATTGCCCAGAGATAATCTTATTATCTCTCAGCTACTGCTTTTAAAATGTGTTTAGTTTTGTTTTATGTCCCATGATATACTTTACCTTGGTATATGTTCTGTGGACATTAAAAAACTATTCTGATGTTTTGGGGGTGGAGTATTCAATAAGTGCCCACTAGATCCTATTGTTATTGTTATTTTTTTTAATTTTCTGTTCTTGCTAAATTTGTATCTAGTTGTTCTATTGATTTTTGAGAGATGAGTTTTTAAGTCATCAACTGTAATTATATATTTGTCTGTTTTCCTTTATGTTCTATCTGTTTTGCTTCATATATTTTACAGCTCTGTGTTGTGATTAATATAGATTTAGAATGGCTATGTGGGCTTCCCTTGTGGCTCAGCTGGTAAAGACATTGCCTGCAATGTGGGAGACCTGGATTCAATCCCTAGTTTGGGAAGATCCCCTGGAGAAGGGAAAGGCTAATCATGATGGTGTGATCACTGACCTAGAGCCAGAAATCTTGGAATGTGAAGTCAAGTGGGCCTTAGAAAGCATCACTATGAACAAAGCTAGTGGAGGTGATGGAATTCCAGTTGAGCTATTTCAAATCCTGAAAGATGTTGCTGTGAAAGTGCTGCACTCATTATGCCAGCAAATTTGGAAAACTCAGCAGTGGCCACAGCACTGGAAAAGGTCAGTTTTCATTCCAATCCCAAAGAAAGGCAATGCCAAAGAATGCTCAAACTACCGCACAATTGCACTCATCTCACATGCTAGTAAAGTAATGCTCAAAATTCTCCAAGCCAGGTTTCAGCAATACATGAACCGTGAACTTCCTGATGTTCAAGCTAGTTTTAGAAAAGGCAGAGGAACCGGAGATCAAATTGCCAACATGCGCTGGATCATGGAAAAAGCAAGAGGGTTCCAGAAACACATCTGTTTCTGCTTTATTGACTATGCCAAAGCCTTTGACTGTGTGGATCACAATAAACTGTGGAAAATTCTGAAAGAGATGGGAATACCAGACCACCTGACCTGCCTCCTGAGAAATCTGTATGCAGGTCAGGAAGCAACAGTTAGAACTGGACATGCAACAACAGACTGGTTCCAAATAGGAAAAGGAGTACATCAAGGCTGTATACTGTCACCCTACTTATTTAACTTATGTGCAGAGTACATCATGAGAAACGCTGCGCTGGAAGAAGCACAAACTGGAATCAAGATTGCCAGGAGAAATATCAATAACCTGAAATATGCAGATGACAGCACCCTTATGGCAGAAAGTGAAGAGGAACTCAAAAGCCTCTTAATGAAGTGAAAGTGGAGAGTGAAAAAGTTGGCTTAAAGCTCAACCTTCAGAAAACGAAGATCATGGCATCTGGTCCCATCACTTCATGGGAAATAGATGGGGAAACAGTGGAAACAGTGTTAGACTTTATTTTGGGGGCTCCAAAATCACTGCAGATGGTGACTGCAGCCATGAAATTAAAAGACGCTTACACCTTGGAAGAAAAGTTATGACCAACCTAGATAGCATATTCAAAAGCAGAGACATTACTTTGCCAACAAAGGTCCGTCTAGTCAAGGCTATGGTTTTTCCTGTGGTCATGTATGAATGTGAGAGTTGGACTGTGAAGAAGGCTGAGCGCCGAAGAATTGATGCTTTTGAACTGCGGTGTTGGAGAAGACTCTTGAGAGTCCCTTGGACTGCAAGGAGATCCAACCAGTCCATTCTGAAGGAGATCAGCCCTGGGATTTCTTTGGAGGGAATGATGCTGAAGCTGAAACTCCAGTACTTTGGCCACTTCATGCGAAGAGCTGACTCATTGGAAAAGACTCTGATGCTGGGAGGGATTGGGGGCAGGAGGAGAAGGGGATGGCAGAGGATGAGATGGCTGGATGGCATCACTGACTCGATGGACGTGAGTCTGAGTGAACTCTGGGAGTTGGTGATGGACAGGGAGGCCTGGCGTGCTGCGATTCATGGGGTCGCAGAGTCGGACACGACTGAGTGACTGAACTGAACTGAACTGAACCCATTTCAGTGTGCCCTAGAAAATTCCATGGGCTGTATAGTCCATAGGGTCACAAAGAGTTGGACCCGACTGGGCCACTTTCACTTTCAGAACTGCTATGTATTTTTGATGGAGTGACTCTTTATCATTATGCAACATCCTCACTCAGTCTCTGGTAATTTTCTTTGCCCTAAAGTCTACATTTTTTGATATTATTATAATCTTTATTGCTTTTTAAATTAATATTTGTGTAGTAATATATCTTTTCACATTTAATCTCAAATTCCTATATTATTATATTTTTAAGCAAGTCTTTTATAGACATATATCACTTAGCTATTTTTAATCCACTCAGCTAATCCTTTTTTTTTTTTTTTTTTTAAATTTTATTTTATTTTTAAACTTTACATAATTGTATTAGTTTTGCCAAATATCAAAATGAACCCGCCACAGGTATACATGTGTTCCCCATCCTGAATCCTCCTCCCTCCTCCCTCCCCATACCATCCCTCTGGGTCATCCCAGTGCACTAGCCCCAAGCATCCAGTATCGTGCATCGAACCTGGACTGGCAACTCGTTTCTTACATGATATTTTACATGTTTCAATGTCATTCTCCCAAATCTTCCCACCCTCTCCCTCTCCCACAGAGTCCATAAGACTGTTCTATACATCAGTGTCTCTTGGTATATTTAGACCATTTATATTTAATGTGACTATAATATATTAAAGCATAGGTTTCTCACTTTATCATTTAGTGAGTAATGATTTTTGCTTCTGTGACTCATTCATCTGTTTATATTATTGTGGGTTTTAGGATATCATCTTAATTTCTTCATAGTGTTTGGAGGATATTTCTTTGTATGGCTTTTGTTTGTTTTAAGTACTACATAATATACTCATAGCTTCTCATTGTCTACTGTTGTTATTTTGGCAGTTATAGGGAATATAGAAACTGTATCTACATTTACCCTCCCTTCCATATGACATAGTTTTCTTAAATATTTTTCCTACATATATTTGTTACGACTTAAGGGAGTATTTTAGCTTTTGTTTCAACTCTCAGATATAATTTAGAAAATTCATTTCTTTTTTCACCCATTTTTCCTGATTTTCCAAGAATTCTTCTTTTTTCACTTCCTTTCCATTCAGAGGGTTTCCTAAAACTAACTTGGGTTGACAGAATTTTCCTTTCAGCATTGGGAAAATGTGCCACTTCTTTTCGGTTCCCACCATTTCTTATGAGAAATGTGCTGCCATTTAATTGTTTTTCCCATATAGGTGAAGTCTCATTATTTTCCCCACTGTACTCAAGATTTTTCATCATACAAAACTGACAGTTAATTTATCCATTCCCCTATTGAGAGATACTTATATTGTTCTCTGATTATCTTATTTTTCCACTCAAATTAACCATTATACAAATTTCCTTGAGCATATATGGCAGGATAAATATTTAAAGGTAAAATTGAAAAGTTATAAAATTTGCACACTTTTAATTTCACTGCTGCTGCTAAGTCGCCTCAGTTCAATCAGTTCAGTTCAGTTGCTCAGTCGTGTCTGACTCTTTGCGACCCCATGAATCACAGCATGCCAGGCCTCCCTGTCCATCACCAACTCCTGGACTTACTCAGACACGGCCATCGAGTCAGTGATGCCATCCAGCCATCTCATCCTCTGTCCTCCCCTTCTCCTCCTGCCCCCAATCCCTCCCAGCATCAGAGTCTTTTCCAATGAGTCAACTCTTCACATGAGGTGGCCAAAGTACTGGAGTTTCAGCTTTGGCATCATTCCTTCCAAAGAAATCCCAGTGATGATCTCCTTCAGAATGGACTGGTTGGATCTCCTTGCAGTCCAAGGGACTCTCAAGAGTCTTCTCCAACACCACAGTTCAAAAGCATCAATTCTTCGGCACTCAGCTTTCTTCATAGTCCAACTCACATCCATACATGACCACTGGAAAAACCATAGCCTTAACTATTGGCAAAGTAATATCTCTGCTTTTCAATATGCTATCTAGGTTGGTCATAACTTTTTTTCTAAGGAGTAAATGTCTTTTAATTTCATGGATGCAGTCACCATCTACAGTGATTTTGGAGCCCAAAAAAATAAAGTCTAACACTGTTTCCACTGTTTCCCCATCTATTTCCCATGAAGTGATGGGACCAGATGCCATGATCTTCGTTTTCTGAATGTTGAGCTTTAAGCCAACTTATTCACTCTCCACTTTCACTTTCATTAAGAGGCTTTTGAGTTCCTCTTCATTTTCTGCCATAAGGGTGTTGTCAGCTGCATATCTGCGGTTATTGATATTTCTCCCAGCAATCTTGTTTACAGCTTGCGCTTCTCCTAGCCCAGCGTTTCTCATGATGTACTCTGCATATAAGTTAAATAAGCAAGGTGACAACATACAGCCTTGACGTACTCCTTTTCCTTTTTGGAGCCATTCTATTGTTCCATGTCCATTCTAACTGTTGCTTTCTGACCTGCATACAGATTTCTCAGGAGGCAGGTCAGGTGGTCTGGTATTCCCATCTCTTTCAGAATTTTCCACAGTTTATTGTGATCCACACAGTCAAAGGCTTTGGCATAGTCAATAAAGCAGAAACAGATGTGTTTCTGGAACCCTCTTGCTTTTTCCATGATCCAGCGCATGTTGGCAATTTGATCTCCGGTTCCTCTGCCTTTTCTAAAACCAGCTTGAACATCAGGAAGTTCACGGTTCATGTATTGCTGAAACCTGGCTTGGAGAATTTTGAGCATTACTTTACTAGCATGTGAGATGAGTGCAATTGTGCGGTAGTTTGAACATTCTTTGGCATTGCCTTTCTTTGGGATTGGAAGGAAAACTGACCTTTTCCAGTGCTGTGGCCACTGCTGAGTTTTCCAAATTTGCTGGCATATTGAGTGCAGCACTTTCACAGCAACATCTTTCAGGATTTGAAATAGCTCAACTGGAATTCCATCACCTCCACTAGCTTTGTTCATAATGATGCTTTCTAAGGCCCACTTGACTTCACATTCCAAGATGTCTGGCTCTAGGTGAGTGATCATACTTTCGTGATTATCTTGGTTGTGAAGAACTTTTTTGTACAGTTCTTCTGTGTATTCTTGCCACCTCTTCTTAATAGCAGAGCGCGGGCGGCTGCGACGGTGTGCTGAGCACGGGTGGCCTAGAGGAGCTACCCAACGTCGGAGGTCAGGGGCAGCAGCGGAGAGTGCCAGGCTGTGACAGTGCAGGAACAGCCTAGAGGAGCTACCCCAGCCCGAGGTCAGGGGCAGCGCCTGGAAGGAGCTGCCCCACGTCCAAGGAGCCGTGGCTGCGCGGGCGCCGGAGGGCCTAAAGGAGCTATTCCACGTTCAAGGTTGGGAGGGGTGGCAGTGAGGAGATACCTCTCATCCAAGATAAGGAGCAGTGGCTGTGCTTTGCTGGAGCAGCCGTGAAGAAATACCCCATGTCCAAGGTAAGAGAAACCCTAGTAAGAGGGTAGGTGTTGCAAGAGGGCATCAGAGGGCAGACACACTGAAACCATACTCACAGAAAACTAGTCAATCTAATCATACTAGGATCACAGCCTTGTCTAACTCAGTGAAACTAAGCCATGCCTGTGGGGCCACCCAAGATGGGCGGGTCATGGTGGAGAGGTCTGACAGAATGTGGTCCACTGGAGAAGGGAATGGCAAACCACTTCAGTATTCTTGCCTTGAGAACCCCATGAACAGTATGAAAAGGCAAAATTATAGGATACTGAAAGAGGAACTCCCCAGGTCAGTAGGTGCCCAATGTGCTTCTGGAGATCAGTGGAGAAATAACTCCAGAAAGAATGAAGGGATGGACCCAAAGCAAAAACAATACCCAGTTGTGGATGTGACTGGTGATAGAACAAGGTCCGATGCTGTAAAGAGCAATATTGCATAGGAACCTGGAATATCAGGTTCATGAATCAAGACAAATTGGAAGTGGTCAAACAAGAGATGGCAAGAATGAATGTTGACATTCTAGAAATCAGCAAACTAAAATGGACTGGAATGGGTGAATTTAACTCAGATGACCATTATATCTACTACTGGGGGCAGGAATCCCTCAGAAGAAATGGAGTAGCCATCATGGTCAACAAAAGAGTCCAAAATGCAGTACTTGGATGCAATCTCAAAAACGACAGAATGATCTCTGTTCGTTTCCAAGGCAAACCATTCAATATCACAGTAATCCAAGTCTTTACCAACCAGTAGTTACCAACCAGTAATGCTGAAGAATCTGAAGTTGAACGGTTCTATGAAGACCTACAAGACCTTTTAGAACTAACACACAAAAAAGATGTCCTTTTCATTATAAGGGACTGGAATGCAAAAGTAGGAAGTCAAGAAACACCTGGAGTAACAGGCGAATTTGGCCTTGGAATACAGAATGAAGCAGGGCAAAGACTATAGAGTTTTGCCAAGAAAATGCACTGGTCATAGCAAACATCCTCTTCCAACAACACAAGAGAAGACTCTACACATGGACATCACCAGATGGTCAACACTGAAATCAGATTGATTATATTCTTTGCAGCCAAAGATGGAGAAACTCTATACAGTCAACAAAAACAAGACCAGGAGCTGACTGTGGCTCAGATCATGAACTCCTTATTTCCAAATTCAGACTTAAATTGAAAACAGTAGGGAAAACCACTAGACCATTCAGGTATGACCTAAATCAAATCCCTTATGATTATACAGTGGAAGTGAGAAATAAGTCGCTTCAGTCATGTCCAACTCTGTGCCACCCCATAGATGGCAGCCCACCAGGCTCCCCCATCCCTGGGGTTTTCCAGGCAAGAACACTGGAGTGGGTTGCTATTTCCTTCTCCAATGCATGAAAGTGAAAAGTAAAAGTGAAGTTGTTCAGTCGTGTCCAACTCTTAGCGACCCCATGGACTACAGCCTACCAGGCTTCTCCATCCATGGGATTTTCCAGGCAAAAGTACTGGAGTGGAGTGCCATTGCCCTCTCCGTTTAATTTCACTAAATAGTTTCAAATAATTGTTAAAGTAGTTAAATCATATGCAGTTTTAGGACATACCCATTTTTCTACATTCTAGTCAACATTGGTATTCATATATATTTCATTTTAAAATTCTTCTGCCACTTAAATGTCTATTGAAATGTTTTCACTGTTTAAAACTGTAAAAATTTATATATGTATCTTATTTTTTCTAGTTCAATGACTCAGAAAGGAAAAAAGTATGCTGATTTTCTCCCCCCAAAATGAGAAGTTATAGGTAGAATGTTCAAAGATTAAAGATTTGTCTACAAAACCCTTGTTAAATTCTTATTTTGCATTTATAGGAAAAAATCTTACAGTGTGGATAGTATATGAAAAGTGGAGCATTTATATTACTTACAATGACAACTAGCTCTAAAATTAAAACTAGAAAAATTCCAAAAATAAAATGTTGTTCCATTTAATAAATTTATTTTCAGTAAAATTATTTTTTTCCTCAGTCAGTCTGTTAGTGAAGGAGTTAACAGCATTAACCTAAGGAAGACAGGTAAAAGTACAATGTATTATTTTGAAAGTAACAATAACGTATGGACAAATGAAATGTTGTGTTAAGGGATCACATCATGATGTTCTTACCACAAAAACAGAAAATTGTAAACATGTGAAATGATGGATATGTTGTTTATTTCAGCTATGGTAAATATTTACCTATTTATGATCACCGCTTGTTATTACTATTAAATATTGAATATGTACTATTAAATATGTACACTTGCCAATTATATCTCAATAAAGCTAAGGGAAAAAAACAAGTAAGAGATTTCAATTAAATAATTTTAAAAAATAAATTTAGTTAAAAAATAGATATTTTGAGGCAATCATAATGTTCTAAGCTTTTGATGATGAATAGTAGCTCAGCTCAGTTCAGTTCAGTTCAGTCGCTCAGTCGTGTCCGACTCTTTGCGACCCCATGAATCGCAGCATGCCAGGCCTCCCTGTCCATCACCAACTCCCGGAGTTCACTCAAACTCACGTCCATCGAGTCAGTAATGCCATCCAGCCATCTCATCCTCTGTCGTCCCCTTCTCCTCCCGCCCCCAATCCCTCCCAGCATCAGAGTCTTTTCCAATGAGTCAACTCTTCGTATGAGGTGGCCAAAGTACTGGAGTTTCAGCTTTAGCAAAATAGTAGCTGGCTGGATATAAGTAACTGAGAGTCAACTATAATTTCCATTTATCTAGTTCTTTGATTTGTTATATTTTTACTTCATGGTATACTTTTTATTAATTATTTTATTTGTTTTTTATAAAGATTCATTTAATTCATATAAAACCTATGCAATATACTTGTAACTATTTTAAATACACGTTTAATTGAAGCAGCCTGTTTAACTTTCCCATAATTAACTGTGGGAAAAAAGCACCACCATGTGTCTGTGTGTGTATGTCTGAATAATGCTATCTATTTTAATGTTATATACATTTGAATATCAAGAGTTTTGCATTTGAGGTCAAACACCATAATATTTTCATTTCCATTCTAAAAACAAATCAAATTTTAAATAGTATATGTTATAGTTTCTACTAGATATTTTTATTTTACCTCAAAACTTTATTTTTTCACTGAAATTTTATTTTCTTTGTAGTGTCAAAGGATGTGTTTTGATAATAAAGTGTCAGAAATCAATGTTTCCATAGCAACCTATTTGAATAATAAAAAGAGAATAATAAAGGTTTTATATAAAAAAGTAGACCTTGACAACTATGAATTTTTACCAGAATAAGCTATAATGTATATATCATTTCCTACAGATTTGCTACACAATCCATTTTGTTATTTGATATAAAAATGAAGATAGTACTCATTCCTCCATGCTAGTTCCCACTGTTAAATTTATTTTAATCTCATATTTAAAGTTATCCTACTAACTCTGTCTCATACAAGCACATTTTCAAAAGACTGTTCAGATTTTATTGATGCAAACATTTTTTATTTGTCTATTTATTCCTTGCTTTCTTTCCTCTTCTAGTTTACCATGGATTTCTTGGGTATCTCACAGTGTACATAGCATGATAATATTTACTTTGAGAAATCAAAGAGGATTGAAGATGTCTAAATTATGCACAGCACATTTAGATTTCATTAGACAAAATATATAAATATATGTAATACATTCAAAACCATGATCTTTCCTAATTTCAGATTGATGACTATATATAAGGAAGTCATCAATAGGGAGAATATTTTTATTTGTAATTTAATTTAGCTTCCATAATAAATAATTGGACACATTTTAAAAGCTGATTGAACAATTAAGTGCATAACTGGAATCTTCATTTCCTCTGTAAAGCCTTTATAAAACAAATGCTCATGATGATATACATGAGATGTATAGAAGTTATTTTCTTTACATAAACTGCTTTAAAATATTGTCTTAGTCAAATGTGTGTTTGTGTGTGTGTGTTTCTCTTTGGTAACCAAGAGTATTTTGGACATATGAAAGAATTACTCTAAAATTATTTAAGCATTTGTAATTTTTCCCTATTAAGTTAAACTCAACATGATATATATGCTATTCATTAAAGAATAATGTAGCACATATTAGTACTTTATGATCTCATGATTGTACATGTTTACTGGCTACTTTTCTTCAACATACTTTCTTTTCTGTATCACAATTTCCCGTCTATTCTATTAAGTTCCTATTCTTTATTCCTTTCCATTATTTTGTCTTCTAAAAAAGTATTTTATTGTGAATACCTGTAACAAACACTTTAAAATACTTTTTAACTTCCTCTATAAATACCTTTAATCTAGAGTGATGCAATTAATTTAACAAGTTATGCATAATATTTCTGGTGCTGTTATACGTAAATAAGCTCTATTGTTGGGGAAGGAAATGACAACCAACCCACTCCAGTATTCTTGCTTGGAGAATCCTATGGACAGAAGAGCCTGGCAGGGTTCTTCTCTGTGACCCTGTGATAGGGTCACAGAGGGTGGGACAAAACTGAAGTGACTAAGCACATATGCACAAACTCTACTGCAGTAGAAGTTTATTTATGTTGGATAAGTTTCTTTTATGATGTGTATTTGTCCAAGGTATAAGTAGATATAGACAGATAATATAATCAATGTAATTGTGTTTAATGTGGATTGAAACCAGAGAACATAATTAGACTTAACCCTGCTTAGGCATATGTGAAGCCAAAAATGACTAAAAGAGAAAATATATAAATTTTCCTAGATATAAATTAAATTGAGCCAGAGATGTTTTATAAGATAAAAAAATTTTAAATGAAACTTTATAATAAGAAAATCACTCCATGTGTATGGCTTATATTTTTCCTTATCATCTGAATTTTTTTCTGATGGCTCTCTATAATAATTTGAATAGTCATCCTTAACTATCACCAATTTTTGTTCTATTTGTCGCTTATCTTTGGTAGTCTTTTACAAATAAACACTATCAAACTGTCTTTGTAGATTTTTAAAAATTTATATTTTACATAAGATAAAAATGTCATCAGTTCAGTTTGGTCGCTCAGTCGTGTCCAACTCTTTGTGATCGAATGAACTGCGGCATGCCAGACCTCCCTGTCCATCACCAACTCCCGCAGTTCACTCAAACTCACGTCCATCGAGTCGGTGGTGCCATCCAGCCATCTCATCCTCTGTCGTCCACTTCTCCTCTTGCCTCCAATCCCTCCCAACATCAGGGTCTTTTCCAATGAGTCAACTCTTCGCATGAGGTGGCCAAAGTATTGGAGTTTCAGCCTCAGCATCAGTCCTTACAATGAACACCCAGGACTGATCTCCTTTAGGATGGACTGGTTGGATGTCCTTGCAGTCCAAGGGACTCTCAAGAGTCTTCTCCAACACCACAGTTCAAAAGCATCAATTCTTTGGTGCTCAGCTTTCTTCACAGTTCAACTTACATCCACACATGACTACTGGAAAAACCATAGTCTTGACTAGACGGACCTTTGTTGACAAAGTAATATCTCTGCTTTCTAATATGCTGTCTAGGTTGGTCATAACTTTCCTTCCAAGGACTAAGTGTCTTTTAATTTCATGGCGCAATCACCATCTGAAGTGACTTTGGAGCCCAGAAAAATAACGTCTGACAGTGTTTCCACTGTTTCCCCATCTATTTCCCATGAAGTGATGGGACCAGATGCCATGATCTTCGTTTTCTGAAGGTTGAGCTTTAAGCCAACTTTTTCACTCTCCTCTTTGACTTTCATCAAGAGGCTTTTTAGTTCCTCTTCACTTTCTGCCATAAGGGTGCTGTCATCTGCATATCTCAGGTTATTGATATTTCTCCTGGCAATCTTAATTCCAACTTGTGCTTCTTGCAGCGCAGCGTTTCTCATAATATACTCAGCATATAAGTTAAATAAGCAGTGTGACAATATACAGTCTTGATGTACTCCTTTTCCTACTTGGAACAAGTCTGTTGTTCCATGTCCAGTTCTAACTGTTGCTTCTTGACCTGCATATAGGTTTCTCAAGAGGCAGGTCAAGTGGTCTGGTATTCCCATCTCTTTCAGAATTTTCCAGAGTTTATTGTGATCCACACAGTCAAAGGCTTTGGCATAGTCAATAAAGCAGAAATAGATGTTTTTCTGGAACTCTTTTGCTTTTTCCATGGTCCAGCAGATGTTGGCAGTTTGACGTCTGGTTTCTCTGCCTTTTCTAAAACCAGCTTGAACATCTGGAAGTTCACAGTTCACATATTGCTGAAGTTTGGCTTGGAGAATTTTGAGCATTACTTCACTAGCGTGTGAGATGAGTGCAATTGTGCAGTAGTTTGAGCATTCTTTGGCATTGCCTTTCTTTGGGATTGGAATGAAAACTGACCTTTTCCAGTCCTGTGGCCATTGCTGAGTTTTCCAAATTTGCTGGCATATAGAGTGCAGCACTTTCACAGCATCATCTTTGAGGATCTGAAATAGCCTAACTGGAATTCCATCACCTCCACTAGCTTTGTCCATAGTGGTGCTTTCTAAGGCCCACTTGACTTCACATCCCAGGATGTCTGGCTCTAGGTGAGTGATCACACCATCATGATTATCTGGGTCGTGAAGATCTTTTTTTGTATAGTTCTTCTGTGTATTCTTGCTATCTCTTCTTAATATCTTCTGCTTCTGTCAGGTCCATACTATTTCTGTCCTTTATTGAGCCCATCTTTGCATGAAATATTCCCTTGGTATCTCTAATTTTTTTGAAGAGATCTCTGATCTTTCCCATTCTGTTGTTTTCCTCTATTTATTTGCATTGATCTCTGAGGAAGGCTTTCTTATCTCTCCTTGCTATTCTTTGGAACTCTGCATTCAAATGGGTATATCTTTCCTTTTCTCCTTTGCTTTTCCCTTCTCTTCTTTTCACAGCTATTTGCAAGCCCTCCTCAGACAGCCATTTTGCTCCTGTGCATTTCTTTTCCATGGGGATGGTCTTGATCCCTGTCTCCTGTAGAATGTCACGAACCTTCATCCTTAGTTCTCAGGTACTGTGTCTATCAGATCTAGTCCCTTAAATCTATTTCTCACTTCCACTTTGTAAATACAACACTGTATAATCATAAGGGATTTGATTTAGGTCATACCTGAATGGTCTAGTGGTTTTCCTTACTTTCTTCAATTTAAGCCTGAAATTGGCAATAAGGAGTTCATGATCTAAACCAGTCAGCTCCCTGTCTTGTTTTTGCTGACTGTATAGAGCTTCTCCATCATTGGTTGCAAAGAATATAATCAATCTGATTTAGTATTGACCATCTGGTGATGTCCATGTGTAGAGTCTTCCAACAGAACATGTTATTTTTCTCCAATGGCAGAATAGTCCATGATAGATTATGCTTACATAGTTTTAATTTTAATTATTTAGTACCAGTTAAGCATGCTTTCTTCCCTGGTGGCTCACAGTAAAAGCGTCTGCTTACAATGCGGGAGACCCAATTTCGATCCCTGGGTTGGGAAGATCCCCTGGAGAAGGAAATGTCAACCCACTCCAGTACTCCTACCTGGAAAATCCCATGGATGGAGAAGCCTGGTAGGCTACAGTCCATGGGGTCACAAAGAGTGGGACACGACTTAGTGACTTCACTTTCTTTCAAGCATGCTTTACTGCTGCACTTATATATAAATAGATACCATTTGTATGACACCAAATTTATTAATGTTCTATTCAATGAGTGAAAATTACTCTGTAAATTGTTGTATTAATATTCACGCTTCCCAGGTGGCACTAGTGGTAAAAGATCCCACCTCCAAATGAAGAAGAAATAAGAGACTGGGATTTAATCCTTGGGTTAGGAAGATCCCTTGGAGGAGGAAATGGCAATCTGCTCCAGTATTCTTACGTGGAGAATCCCATGGACAGAGTAGCCTGGCAGAGTTACTTTGCTACATGGGGTCGCAAAGAGTCTGACATGACTGAAGTGACTTAACCACATACGTGTCAAAGAATAATCTTTCCTGTTGATTATCTTATACTTTCTTACTTGTCTGTCTTTGCTTTCATCTTGCATATTATATTTTTGCATTGAACTAATGTTTAAAATTTGAAAATCATTATTTTAGCCATTTAACAAGATAGTAATATGTTATGATAACAGTATACTCATTTTAGTAGCAGCAGGGTCAATATGGATATCTAAAGGCAGGAATTCTTTCCCTCAATAACTACTATTTTTAAGTGTATATCTAAGAAGTGTATATTTAGCATGTATTTTAGAAATACTTATATTTTGAGGAAAAAAATGCTCTTCCAGGAAGAATGTAACACATATTAGTTAAACCTTAATCCTAATATCTGATTTTTATAAATTACCATGAAGGAAGTAAAACTAGAAGAGTTGGAGTAACTTGCGCAAATGGCCCAAGCTCTTCACTACTTTCTATCAGATCAGATAAGATCAGTAGCTCAGTCGTGTCCGACTCTTTGCGACCCCATGAATCGCAGCATGCCAGGCCTCCCTGTCCATCACCAACTCCTGGAGTTCACCCAGACTCATGTCCATTGAGTCAGTGATGCCATCCAACCATCTCATCCTCTGTTGTCCCCTTCTCCTCTTGCCCCCAAACCCTCCCAGCATCAGAGTCTTTCGCAATGAGTCAACTCTTCGCATGAGGTGGCCAAAGTACTGGAGTTTCAGCTTTAGCATCATTCATTCCAAAGAAATCCCAGGGCTGATCTCCTTCAGAATGGACTGGTTGGATCTCCTTGCAGTCCAAGGGACTCTCAAGAGTCTTCTCCAACACCACAGTTCAAAAGCATCAATTCTTCGGTGCTCAGACTTCTTCACAGTCCAACTCTCACATCCATACATGACCACAGGAAAAACCATAGCCTTGAATAGACGAACATTTTTCAAGTGACTGTGTAGCACCTTGTGTAGTATGAGAGGAGTGGAGCATCCTGACTCATATGTTAACTCTAGATTCAGTCATGTGACTTGTTTTGGCCAATAGAATGGTAGGAAATGTAGATTCTTGAGAAGTTCTTGCATAACTGAGCTTACGTTCTCTTACTTCTTGCCGTAACAATGAGGACACCCCGAAGTTACCTGTTGGAAGGAGAGACGCACATGGGACACGCTCAAGTCTTCCAGGTAATTCGAGCAGAGTCTATCCTAGGTCTGTTAACAACCAGCTAACTTCCAGATCTCAGAACAGTCTGGTGCTTAGATAAATAAAACACAGGTTCCAAAAACTGCGTTTCAAGAAAACAGTAGTTTAATTCATAATGTCGTATTCACTGTGAGAATGTGATGGATTCTCATTAGAAGGGTCGTTATCAATAAAAGCAAATGGAAAGCTCCCAAGATTAAGAAGTCAGTGTTTATTCAGTTCAAGGAAATATTGAAACATAAACATTAAGACATTTGGCTATAGATTCCAATGTACATAATACTTCATAAAACTTTTCAATACATTGATGAAATACCACATAAAATTATTCTTTGAAAATTAATAGAAACTTTGGTTTGGGAAGATCCTCTGGAGAAGGAAATGGCAACCCACTCCAGTATTCTTGCCTGCAGAATCCAATGGACAGAGGACCCTGGCAGGCTACAGTCCGTGGGGTAGCAAAGATTTGAACATGACTGAGTGACTAACACTACTACTACTTTCTTATATAAACAAGGGATCTTAGACAAACACCAAAAACTTGCCCTACTCCCATCAAAAATTACCCCTCCCAGTACGATTAATATGCAAAGAAAATGCCTCAAAATCACCACAAAATAAAAAATGTTCTACAATTCAACATTTTGATGGACCATGCTGGTGGCTCAGATGGTAAAGAATCTGCCTGCAATGAAGGAGGACCAGGTTTGATCCCTGGGTTTGGAAGATCCCCTGGAGAAGAAAACAGCAACCCGCTCCAGTATTCTTGCTTTGAGAATTCCATGCACGGTGGAGCCTGGCGGGTTACGATCCATGGGGTCACAAAGAGTTGGACACTACTGAGCTACTAACACTGAGCCATACACATGGAGTTTGTTTACTTATGAAATCAGAAATATAAATTCGGGACCATAACTGTAGGCTATATATTCTAAAGTAGTACACAAAAACTTTAAATACATCTTAACATACAAAATAAAAAGAGAAAACTAAATACTATTTCATGAAAAAATCTCCCATTAACATGTCCTATGATATCCCTTTCCATGTCTTTGTCAACTCCCATAACTGGCCATTCTCAGTCTCTGAGCATCTGTGTCATTATGAGGCCCTCTTCTAATGATCAGATGCTGTCTCTACCATCTTTAGCTATGCTATCTCCAAATTAGTAGTTTGTTAGAAAATAATAAGGCTGGAAAACTAGCTTAATTTCACTTTTAAAAGACTATAATGAACCACATAATATGTTCATTTAATAGTAACACATTTGTATATCAATGCCTTGACATCCACTTTCAATATACTCACAGCACAGGAAATTAAAATGTTCATAAGAAAATAATAAGACTGGAAAATTAGCTTAATTTCATTTTTAAAAGACTATAATGAACTACATGATATGCTCATTTAATAGTAACATGCCTTTATATCAATGCCTTGGCATGTACTTTCAATATATTACAATACTGAAAATGAAAATGTTCACTAGTAATGCCACTGTAGGGCTTCCCTGATAGCTCAGTTGGTAAAGAATCTGCCTGCAACGCAGGAGACCCTGATTCGGTTCCTGAGTTGGGAAGATCCACCGGAGAAGGGATATGCTACCCACTCCAGTATTTTTGGGCTTCTCTTGTGGCTTAGCTGGTGAAGAATCTGCCTGCAATGAGGGAGACCTGGGTTCAATCCCTGGAGATCTGGGTTTGATTCCTGGGATGCGAAGAACCCCTGGAGAAGGGAAAGGCTACCCACTCCAGTATTCTGGCCTGGAGAATTCCATAGACTATATAGTCCATGGGGTCGCAAAGATTCAGACATGACCGAGTGACTTTCACTGACATATATTCCTTATAATGCTACTGTGAATACAGTTCTGCTAGGGTTTATGTTTAACGGTGTAACAATTCGTTCTTTTTAGAATGCACCAAGGATATGTGAAGATTTTCCATCAGCACCTGGTTAACAAAAGGGCCTAACCCCATGCCTTAAGTATGTGAAAGTTGCTCAGTCGTGTCCGACTCTTTGTGACCCCATGGACTGTATAGTCCATGGAATTCTTGCCAGAATACTGGAATGGGTAGCCTTTCCCTTCTCCAAGGATCTTCCTGACCCAGGGATCAAACCCAGGTCTCCAGGGATCGAACCCAGGTCTCCCTCATTGCATCGCAGGCAGATTCTTACCAACTGAGCTATCAGGGCCTTAAATACAGATTATATTAGAAAGGTAAGCTTCAACATCCTCCTCCAAGCAGCTATCTCCAGCCTTGGACCTCTCAACACTGATGCTAAATGAGATAACTCAAGTACCACAGACTGGTTTATTTCTTCTCTTTTCAAAATGAAGCCTTCATAATTCTGATACATTTTATTTCTGATCTGATTGATTGATACATTGATTCCTTCTCATGGTTTATCCTATATAAAAATCTATTCTGTATTATTAATTTTCTTATTACAGCTATTCATGACTTTCTGAGCACCCACAGTGTCTTTAGAACAAACAGTACATGATATAAAAATATAGTGAAACAATTGAAGACATAAGAGCTGAAACAAAAATGCCAGATGAGAGGATGATTACATTTCCAAGAGGTAAATTTACTAGCATGCATGCACTTGCTTTTTATATTTCAATATTATGATCCCTGTTTCACCCCACTATCTTTGAAAGACACTTTTCAAAATAAAGAAGAAATACCTTGAATTAATCCATAATTTTTTTTCCTAAAATGATTTTAAAACAGTTATTGTAAGGAAAAGTTGTGGTCCCAGGTGGTTGAATCTTTTCCCCTAAGCTATTCCATTCCAAATAATATCCATTACATATAATACTTCTAAGTGTAGAAAATAAATTTAAATTTCTCACAGGTACTGCTCCTATTTTCTCCTAACCTACTTAAAGTATGACTATGTTATCTTTATTTCCTTAAGTAAATAATTATAGCAGTCAGCAATATTCTTTTTAATTAAAAATTAACAATATTTTATTCTATTGTCAAAATGTTAGTTTATCTTTATGATATTCAGGTTCTTCATTATTAAAACTTTATGTGGAACCCTGGATTATAATACATGTGAGGTATAAATTATGAGGTCTGTTAAGTTAAATATTTCTGGATAACAAAAACAATGTGTAAAGTTACTAATGAATTTTAAATATCTAGGTTGATTTGTGAAAGATTTTCTCTCATAGAAGTGATTTATAAAAATATGTGAAACTACTCCTATTTATTTTTTAGCCTCTATCTTTGCATAGAAGTTAAAAAACTAAGTGATGTTTTGGTAGAGGAACTGATATTATTTAAAATGTGTAACTTTGCAGAAATAATTATTCTTAAATAAGGAAACAGCTTGGGATTGTATTTCAGTGTTTAAAAAGTATTTTTGTTGTTGTTTGTTTGTTTCTATTTACTTTACATTTTACTTTGAAAATGTGACATCTTGCTCAACATTTCCTCATATGTCATTTTAAAGAGTGCTTAACCGGGAAACTCTGGAGGATAAAATTTTGGTAATGAAATAGGTTTGTGAAGTACATCCTCAAGTCTCCTCTGAGAAAATAACAGAAAGTATAATAATTCAGAGATTTCCTACAAAAATGATGTCTATTCAATATGAATATACTCAGGAGTTAGTATAAATATATTTAGTTACAAGCCATTTTTTCTCTACCATAAATATCTAACTAATATCCCAGAGAAATTGTGCTTTATATAAAATTTATTATAAAATACTGTAGATCATACATTTTTCTATAAAAATAAAATATATAAAAATCACCTTTGCTAGTATAATATTGTCTACTTGAACACATGTTTTTTGCTGTTAAAAATACATTTTCTACTTTTAATTTTATGATTAATTACGATAACAATTTTTATGAGAATTATACCAGATTTCTTTTCCTTTTCAAAGATGCCACACTCCAAAAAAATCCCTGTGAACTTATGTAGCTTAAATATTAGTAATCCTGCCCAATAAAGGTGAAATATTAATTGACACAATTAACTAGTTAGTGGTAGAAGGAGAACTAGAATTCAGGTTCATAGCTGGTTGGTAGTAGAAAGGAAATTAGAAACCAGGTTATTTCATATACAGTCTTAAAACTAGTCAATTGTCCCAAGTTTTGGAGATACTCTAAAGAGAGCAAAAGAAAAATTGTTTATAACATTATAATTTAATTATTCACTCCATGTGTTTGTAATAGCAGCCTAACAGGGCACTAATTTATTAATAATAGCATCTATATATTGGCTAAAAATGTTTTAGCCTATGAATAATCCAGATTTCTGAGAATTATTGTGCTAAAAAACTGCCAAAGAAATCAGAGCCAAAGGAATCCCAATGTTGCATTACACAAATGGTTAAAAAGTATATTTTCAATCAGACAATTTCAAGATAATTCCACAAAACCAGGTTAATATAACCTTTTTATCTTCATGATCAAGCATATTTATAAGGAAAACAATAGTTGTCTCATAAAATTCTTAAAGGGTTAGAGGTAAAATATAGTTCAAACTGCATCAATTAATCAGGTACAGAGTTTTTATTTCATTTTATTAAAAAACTCTTGTCTATACATTTACTAAAAATTATTACAAAGCTGAATTAATATGATCATATTAAACATTGCTGCAGTTCTGACTTTTTCATTCTTTTCTGCTAAAACAACAATAAAAACACAGCCTTCCTTTGCTTCACTGCTCTATCTGTAATCCTGTGTTAATAACCTTCATAATTGTTCTCTAAATTTATTTATGACACATACCAGTAATATTTCTGTCAGTTTGTTTTACAGAATGGGGCCTTATCACATACACATTTTGTGGCTTTTTTTCCTCACTCAACAATATCTGTTGAAAAATTTCCAAATTAACTGACATTTGCAATTCATTCTTTTTAATGGCAGCCTTTTATTCCATAGTGTGAATGCTGTAGATATTTCCCAAATCTTTTAATTTTAGGTTTTGATGTGTATATTTGGGCTCATGTGTTCCACTTGTGCTCCCACAAAAAATGTTACCATACTTGCCTTTTGTGATTGAGTGCTAATAGTTTTTTATTTCTGAGATATAGATTCCCAGGAGTATGATTGACAGGTCAAAATTGTTTACATCATTACATGGCTAACTGCAATAGACATTTTTAAATTGGGATTTTAAAAAATGTTCTTTTTTTTTTTTTTTTTCCAAAAATTTTACTTAAAAAAAAATCACATGCTCCCCATCCTGAACCCTCCTCCCTCCCAACCTCCCCATACCATCCCCCTGGGCCTTCCCAGCGCACCAGCCCCAAGCATCCAGCATCGTGCACTGAACCTGGACTGGCATCTCGTTTCATACATGACATTTCACATGTTTCAATGACATTCTCCCAAATCTTCCCACCCTCTCCCACAGAGTCCATAAGACTGTTCTATACATCAGTGTCTCTTTTGCTGTCTCGTACACAGGGTTATCGTTACCATCTTTCTAAATTCCATATACATGCGTTAGTATACTGTATTTATGTTTTTCCTTCTGGCTTACTTCACTCTGTATAATAGTCTCCAGTTTCATCCACCTCATTAGAACTGATTCAAATGTATTCTTTTTAATGGCTGAGTAATACTCCATTGTGTATATGTACCACAGCTTTCTTATCCATTCATCTGCTGATGGACATCTAGGTTGCTTCCATGTCCTGGCTATTATAAACAGTGCTGCGACTCATTCTATGAGGCCACCATCACCCTAATACCAAAACCTGACAAAGATGCCACAAAAAAAGAAAACTATAGGCCAATATCACTGATGAACATAGATGCAAAAATCCTAAACAAAATTCTAGCAATCAGAATCCAACAACACATTAAAAAGATCATACACCATGACCAAGTGGGCTTTATCCCAGGGATGCAAGGATTCTTCAATATCCGCAAATCAATCAATGTAATACACCACATTAACAAATTGAAAAACAAAAACCATATGATTATCTCAATAGATGCAGAGAAAGCCTTTGACAAAATTCAACACCCATTTATGATAAAACTCTCCAGAAAGCAGGAATAGAAGGAACATACCTCAACATAATAAAAGCTATATATGACAAACCCACAGCAAACATTATCCTCAATGGTGAAAAATTGAAAGCATTTCCTCTAAAGTCAGGAACAAAACAAGGGTGCCCACTTTCACCATTACTATTCAACATAGTTTTGGAAGTTTTGGCTACAGCAATCAGAGCAGAAAAAGAAATAAAAGGAATCCAAATTGAAAAGAAGAAGTAAAACTCTCACTATTTGCAGATGACATGATCCTCTACATAGAAAACCCTAAAGACTCCACCAGAAAATTACTAGAACTAATCAATGATTATAGTAAAGTTGCAGGATATAAAATCAACACACAGAAATCCCTTGCATTCCTATACACTAATAATGAGAAAACAGAAAGAGAAATTAAGGAAACAATTCCATTCACCATTGCAACGAAGAGAATAAAATATTTAGGAATATATCTACCTAAAGAAACTAAAGACCTATATATAGAAAACTATAAAACACTGGTGAAAGAAATCAAAGAGGACACTAATAGATGGAGAAATATACCATGTTCATGGATTGGAAGAATCAATATAGTGAAAATGAGTATACTACCCAAAGCAATTTATAGATTCAATGCAATCCCTATCAAGCTACCAACAGTATTCTTCACAGAGCTAGAACAAATAATTTCACAATTTGTATGGAAATACAAAAAACCTCGAATAGCCAAAGCGATCTTGAGAAAGAAAAATGGAACTGGAGGAATCAACCTACCTGACTTCAGGCTCTACTACAAAAATGTTCTTAACAACACACATTAGTATCAATTTATGAGAATGCTGACTTCCTCACATCTGTACCAATAACACTTCACTTTCTCCTAAACTTTCTATAAGTTAATACCTCAGTCTTTCTTTAATTTGTGTTTCCCTGCCTGGTTTTGCATTTGAATAGCTTTTCAAATGTTTGTTAGCTATTTGTATTTCCTCTTTTGTAAAATTCTTCTTTATTACCTCTGTATTCTGTATTTTATCTAATTTGTAAAAGATTTTTGGTTATCACTGAAATTCTCAGTATGTTGCAGGTACGTTCCCTCCAAATCCATTATCTATGAGATCTGTTAATGCTGTCATTTATCATACAAAATTATATACATTACATATTCTACATAGCTTCCAGACTTCATTTTGAATATCTCCTTTATCCTCCGATTTTAAAGGAGAATAGTAAATGTTCTTGCTTTATTTCACTACCATGTACATTTTTACTTACAATGGGATCTGTTGCTATAGTCTCTCTCTATTCCTAGAATCAATGGCAATATCAAATAGAACATTATATAGTAGCTTTATAGTATTACCTGCTAAAATAAAGACCCGATAGCTGTGGTTTCTCTTCACTGAAAATCATTAAAAATTATTCTTATTAGGAACTTGAAAAAATATACTTGATTAAAAATGTTATGCTAAAATCTTTTGGAGAATTGTCATCTTTATGATGTTTCCTTTCTAAGATTACGGTCTTTCTTTCCATTTTTTAGTTATACTTTAGTCTTTTAAATGTTTTCTTTATTGGAGATGCTGTCATTTTTTAATTAAAATTATCTCTATTTGCTTTATTAATTTTTAAATTACTATAAATAAGTTTTCTATTTACATTTTTGAGTGCTAATTGCTAGACTATAGCAACATCTTGGGTCTTCAGGGATTTAGTCATATCACGAGAAAAATAAATTTATATCTTCTTCACCATTGTTTTGTTAATTATTTCACTTTCTTTTCTTACTGCTTTGCTAAAACTAAAAAATGATATCAGGTACCAGTGCTGAGAGGATAGCCCTATTTCAATTGCAATAATTAAATTTTTACTCTTGGGTATTTTATTTATTGTGTTTGTTTTTGTTGTTTTGCTTTGGTAAAGAGAACTCTATTGCCTTAAAGTATTTATCTATACACATTATCACTCTTTTTTTGTACATGTATACTGTTTATTTTTCATTTTTTACGGCTATTTAATTGGATATGGCAAAGCTGCCAGTGTAAGATTTTACATTTCAAAATTTTAAAACTTTTATTGAATATATATTGAAAGAATATCTGCATTCTTTTTCAGATTCTTTCCACTGTAGGTTATCACAAGATATTAAACATAGTGTCTGTGATATACAGTGGGTCCTTGTTGTTTATCTGTTTTGTATATGCGTGAGGTCACTTCAGTCGTCTTTGACTCTTTGTGACCCTATGGACTGTAGCCCACCAGGCTCCACTGTCCATGGGATTCTCCAAATAAGAATACTGGAGTGAGTTGCCATTTCCTCCTCCAAGGGATCTTCCTGACCCAGGAGTTGAACCCATGTCTCTTAAGTCTCTTGCAATGGTAGGAGGGTTCTTTACTACTAGCACCACCTGGGAAGCTCTATTTTACATATAGTAGCATGTATAAGTTAATCCCAAACTCCTAATTTATCCCTCACACACTCACTCTTAAACTCAATCAAATCAAATTTTCACCAGTAAAATTCTACCAAAATTTCTTTTGTCAAAGTGACCGATAATATTCCTATGTTAAATCTAATGGTCACTAGCCATTCTTCTTCTGTCCCTACTATTAATAATAATGTTTAGATGGGCTGATATCTTTTCTTTCATATACCTTCTTCTCTTTGTTTACTTCTCCTACAATTTCTTCTCAGTCTTCTTTCCTTCATTCCTCTTATTCTTTCCAACCTTTAGATGTTGGAGTAACCAAAGTCTCAGCACTCAATTCTATAATTACTCCCTTGGTGACCCTGTCCAAGCTTTTCATTCTAAATGTCATCCATTTGCAAAGCACTCCCAAATTTGTATCTCCTGCTCAGAGTTTTCTCCTAAGTCCCAGAAGAATAAATCCAATTGACTACGTGAATTATTATTTTGATAACAGACACTTTAAATTTCACCTATTCTATAGTTAATAAGTGGTGGCTTTCTTCAAAGTTTATGCACCTAACTGCTCTACTGCTCTGCTTTTTAGTTCTGTTTACACACAGTCTTATAAAAGTAATGATAAACTTGGCCAGAGGTTTAATAGTAATAATAATAATAAATATGTATATTGACAAAATATCTTCTGTGATTTGTCTTTTCCAAATTAAGTATAATATTATTTCTTACAAAGTATAGATTAAATATTGTGGAAGCAAATACACTCATTTCTTGGTATGGAGTAAAAATATATAAACAAAAATAGTTAATAATGTATCACTATAGAGTTTTCATAACAAAACAATTTTAAAATCAGCATTTTAGTGTGTCATGGAAACCCAAAGAACCAGTGTGTGTGTGAGTGTGTTGTATGTGTGAATATGTGTGTGTGTGTTCCATAAAAAAGAGCCATGAAATTTTGCATTCCTCACCTCATTTAATCCTTACAAGAATCCTATATGGTATATAACATAATTACTGTTTTATAAATGAGATAACTAAGATACACAAAAACTAAATAATTTGGTCAAGTTTTCACCCAGACAGACTGATTATAAGACCTATTCTCTTAAACATTGTATTGTTTTTTGGCAAAATATCTAACAATAAAAAAAATATTTAGGCAATATACAAATGACTGCTTTCTTCTACATCTATTATTAGTACATATTATGATAATGACATTGATGATTTAGGAGGAATTTGTCCAAAGAAAAGTATGTTTTGGACATTTATTCAGCCAATGCTCATTGCTGTGCTCTAGTCACATTGTTTTATAGCAGACTGGATTAACTGTGCAAATAATGAAAATAACTCATAGTCTTGATTCAGTCTTAAAGTAGTCATATTTTTATTAATATGTATTTATCACAATAATCTTTACAAGCTATCAACAAGAAATCTATGTAAATTTATTTTTAAATATAATTTTCTCTAGAAAGTAGCTATATACAAAAATACTTATTTAAAGAATTGTGAACAAAGAAAAGATTTACTAAGATATTTCATCTATTGCCTCATCTAGTATAGAATCTGTACTAGTGACTCAATACTAAGTTACTAATTTATTCTTACATTTCATAAAATCAAATTAAATACCTTAGTTTTATGAGTAACAAAAGCTATGCTACTTATAGAACATATTTCCTTATTTCATTCTCAAATGCAATATTGAATGAATGTTAAATATATGCTAACTTTAATATGGATGCACAGGTGTTCTCTCTTTTTTAATTTCTGGTGACTCAAGGCTAGGTAGAAGAAAATCTTATATTTAAGTGGAACCACCAATTTGAATAAAATAACTGTTAGTATAAAATCTACCAAGAATTGTTCAGTGGTTCTGTCTCTGAGAAGGAAGCTGCTTGGTCCTGAGAAGTGTCATTTGGAAGGGGTGGGTACACTTGCTCTGGGCAGCATTGCACAGGTATTGTTCCTCCCATGTCCTGGGACAGGATTCTGCTAAACCCCATCTAGGTCTAAAATAACATGGTATTAGCTGCTTCTTACTTTGGTTCTCATTTGAGAAGTTACTTATACACCCAAATATAAAATATATATTTAACTTATTAGAACTCCCTTGTAACATTACCAAACTTAACAAATACATTTATATAATCCCATGAAAATATTATTTTCAACTATTTTATGTACTAATGATCCACATAAACATTTATTTGAGAAAAAAATCAATTATAATAAGATAAATTTCTAAACAAGAAAGTTTAGGGAAAATATAATATCCACATTTGAAGAATAAAGAGATAAGGAGAATTAAAAACAAAAACTGAAATGCCTCATAGACACTAAAAAATATGAAAAATCAATAACTTTAATCACTATAGTGCACCCCATTTTCCTAAAACTACTTGTTTTTTCAGGATTTCTACTGTTTTTACTGAGTTGTAAAATTGGTATCCAAAATTTAATCATGATTTAGAGGTCTTAAAATATCCCTTAGTTGTTTGATGAATATGCCAATGCTTTGTCACTATTTTAAATTTGCATGCAACACACCAAAGCTTTTTTATTCATCATGCTTATTATTGTCATTAAAATTATATTATTAGGTAGAATCTAATTTGACTAAAAGACACTATTTCTCTTACAAATTGCTCATTTATTTTCACACATTGAAAACTAGTTGGCAGCACTTTTTAATGGTAACTTTTTCTAACACTTTTGTGAAAACTATATATTTAGTCTGATAGTCAATGATGATTTTTCATGCATATATCATGGTTTGCCTCTAAGTGATGATGTTAAAGACTTGTATGGATATCTGAATGTAATAAAATTTTGATTAAACACACTAAATTGTTTTTTATCAGATGAAATAATTTACGATAGACAGGCTTTGTGTTTGTTCACTGGGAGACTCTCCTCAACTGTTTTGTGTTCTCGAGTGAGCCAGGGAATGAATTAACATGCTGTGTACAATCACGCTGACCACTGAAAGACAAATGCTGAGTGCGCTGAGAGGCCCCAACCTCTTCAGGACTAAAAGAATTTTCTGACTGCTACATTTCCAAAACACATAGCTGAAAGAGAGCAACATCATTTAAAGCTGCTTCTGAGATCAGTGGAAATCCATTTCCCCGCTTCCATCAAGAGCAGAAGATGGAGTCTACTTCTCAGAAGTTTGAGAAAAAAAAAAAGAACAAATTCAACTTTGCCTTAGGAAGTCTAAATTACTTACATGTAACCTCAGAGTCGTTCAGAGTTTCACAATAAAGCCTACACAGTGCCCGCGGAACACTGACATGGTGGTATATGAAAAGAGAGCCTCTTCCGGGTGTATTCACCTCTGCATCTGTTGATATTATGTGGCCTTGAAGTCTCTAGAGTCTCCACGTACCTTTATTTCTTTTTGGTGTGTTTGGATCTCTGCCTGTTTACTACAGCACTCATGCTGTATGAAAAGAAGCCGGCTGGGATGTTTTATCTCTTGTTTGAGCTTGCTTCAATTAAATTAATGGACCCATTCAGCTCACTCTTTCCTCTTTCAGATGTACCCCTGATGAATACATTAAAAAGATCTTAAGTCTCAAGATGGTACATCATGGTATTAGCCAGGGCACTCATTTCCCTCTGCCTTCTTTTTCTGTAAATCAAATAATTAATGAGATCTCCACCTCAATAAAGCACTTCATCAATATTTTGTGGCAAAGGGAAAAAAATGCCCTCTTTGCGTGTAGTAGAGCTTTTATCTCCATCTGTGTAGGATTTTGTGGGCAAATGTACTAATATTGAAATGACAAAATATTGACTGATTTTTTGCAGTTTGTTCTTCAGAGCTCAGAAGGATTAGTTAAAGGCTTTATACACTGTTCAGCAGAGATGCAAGTGACAAGCTTGTCAATATACTGTGGATGTTTTGTACTCAATATATAAGTTGTAAACATCAAGTGGGACAATTAATTTTGGCAGAGTTTAATGTCACTACAGAGGTTGCATAGGTCAAGAGGGAAAGCACACATTAATTCATCATTTTGTAATGTGAAGAGTTATCTATACTTAGCTATATTTAATTTCTTTATTTTCCTTACATTTTAAGATATTGTACCTTTTAACAAAAAGTCAACTATTTTCTACTTTAGAGTTTCAATTAAAAATGACACTAAACACGTTAAGTGACTATAGTAGTTGTCAATGTTGTCATTTAGCCACCAAGAGTCCCATCTGACTCCTCATGACCTCATGGACTGCAGCATGCCAGGCCACACTGTGACCATAGTGGCTCCACTTAACTTGCTACAGAAGGTCCTTTTTTAATAGATTATTGAAGTGAAGTATAAAATTAGAGGAGTAAAATGTTCAATTTGCTTTATGCAACACTCTCCAGCTAGGTTGGCAGCCATTTCTCATTTCTGTGAAGAAGGCTACACCATAAAAGTTCTGGATCTTTCTCTTTCTCATTGATTTATATGGCTAGAATCTTAATCAAAGACAAAGGTTTGTTTTCCTGAAGTCTTTAGATTCACTTTGGAATGCATATCAATAAGCCATATTTGATGTTTCCTTGGGCATCTAATATCAATTCATATGGGTCATGGTCTGAATGGGAATTGAGTCTGGAAAGAAGGCAAGAGAGAAAAGAGACGATAGACACAGAAGTAGACGTAGAGACAGAGAAGAGAGAGAGGAATCTGATTCCCACTGCCAGAAATTAGGTTTACTTAGTCCATTTAAATCACTATCAATCCAAACACAGCTTGGTAAACTACCAAGCAAAGGAATGATGTGGCCCTTATCTTTGTAGATTATGGATTCAAACAACCAAATTTAAAGCAATAGGAAGCCTAAAGCATAAATACAGGCATATGAACAGGGTGGGGCAAGCAATTAGAGAAAGTTAAAAGGCTTGTTGTCTTTATTAAAATAACTGGATACATTTACAGGAAAACTGAGAAAGACTCAAGAAGAAAGGGAAATTTGGTGGAGGAAAAAGCATGCTCCTCCGAAGACTTACAAAGTATAAGAGCTGTCTTCAAGAAAACTAAGTTGAAAAATAAATAACTAGACATTGTGGTCAAAGAAATAGCCACTAATGATTGAGTCATGAATCCAGTATTGATATGTAGTATGTAATTAAACTTTGTCTCAAAGGCATCATAATTGAAATAATACTTACATGTCTACATCCAGGTAATTGAGGCAAGATTAATATTTTAAATATTCCAGAATGCACACAGTGTCCAGCAAATGAAGTGGATACCCAAATACAAGTCATGCACTGTACTGGATTTTCCTCAGTCTACTTAATATTTATGGATATGTACAATTCAAGTCCCAAATGATTTGACAAAAAGAGTAGAGAGGAAAGGTAAAATAGAAAACTTACAATGGATGCTAGAAAAAGTTGAAATTTACATGCTATAAACTTAAGAATATATTGATAGATTTAATGAACATAAATTGAAACAGCACAGAATCCAATTTATGATTCACTCTTCAAATAAAAATGTCAATTTAAGGTTAAACTACAATAAACTGATTTATTTTATTATTTTGGGGATCAAGACCATCCACAAGAAATGCAAAAGGGCAAAATGGTTGTGTGAGGAGGCCTTACAAACAGCTGTGAATAGAAGAGAAGTGAAAGGCAAAGCAGAAAAGGAAAGATGTACCTATTTGAATGCAGAGTCCCAAAGAATAGCAAGGCGAGATAACAAAGCCTTCCTCAGCGATCAATGCAAATAAATAGAGGAAAACAATAGAATGGGAAAGTCTGGAGATCTCTTCAAGAAAATTAGAGATACCAAGGGAACATTTCATGCAAAGATGGGCCCAATAAAGGACAGAAACGGTATAGACCTAACAGAAGCAAAAGATATTATGAAGAGGTGGCAAGAATACACACACTACACAAACAAAATCTTCAAGACCCAGATAATGACAATAGTATGATCACCAACCTAGAGCCAGACATCCTGGAATCTGAAGTCAAGTAGGCCTTAGGAAGTATCACTGCCAACGAAGCTAGTGGAGGTGATGGAATTCCAGTTGACCTATTTCAAATCCTAAAAGATGATGCTGTGAAAGGGCTGCACTCAATATGCTAGCAAATTTGGAAAACTCGACAGTGGCCACAGGACTGGAAAAGGTCAGTTTTCATTCCAATACCAAAGAAAGGCAATGCCAAAGAATGCTCAAACTACCGCACAATTGCACTCATCTCACACGCTAGTAAAGTAATGCTCAAAATTCTCCAAGTCAGTCTTCAACAGTATGTGAACCATGAACTTCCAGATGTTCAAGCTCATTTTAGAAAAGGTAGAGGAACCAGAGATCAAATTGCCAACATCCGTTGGATCATCAAAAAAGCAAGAGAGTTCCAGAAAAACATCTACTTCTGCGTTATTGACTATGCCAAAGCCTTTGACTGTGTGGATCACAACAAACTGGAAAATTCTTCAAGAGATGGGAATACCAGACCACCTGACCTGCCTCCTGAAAAATCTGTATGCAGGTCAAGAAGCAACAGTTAGAACTGGACATGGAACAACAGAATGGTTCCAAATAGGAAAAGGAGTACATCAAGGCTGTATATTATCACCCTGCTTATTTGACTTATGTGCAGAGTACATCATGAGAAACGCTGGACTGGAAGAAGCACAGGCTGGAATCAAGATTGCTGGAAGAATTATCAATAACCTCAGATATGCAGATGACACCACCCTCATGGCAGAAAGCAAAGAAGAACCAAAGAGCCTCTTGATAAAAGTGAAAGAGGAAAGTGAAAAAGTTGACTTAAAACTCAACATTCAGAAAACTAAGATCATGGCATCTCATCCCATCACTTTATGGCTAATAGATGGGGAAACAGTAGAAACAGTGACAGACTTTATTTTGGGGGGTCCAAAATCACTGCAGATGGTGACTGAAGCCATGAAATTAAGACAGTTGCTCCATGGAAGAAAAGCTATGACCAACCTAGACAACATATTAAAAAGCAGAGACCTTTGCCAACAAAGGTCCATCTAGTCAAAGCTATGGTTTTTCCAATTGTCCTGTATGGATGTGAGAGTTGGAGTATAAAGAAAGCTTAACACCAAAGAACTGATCCTTTTGAACTGTGGTGTTTGAGAAGACTCTTGAGAGTCCCTTGGACTGCAAACAGATCCAACCAGTCAATCCTAAAGGAAATCAGTCCTGAATATTCATTGAAGCACTGATGCTGAAGCTGAAAGTCCAATACTTTGGCCACCTGATTCGAAGAACTGACTCATTTGAAAAGACCCTGATGCTGGGAAATATTTAAGGCAGGAGGAGAAGGGGATGACAGAGGATGAGATGGTTGGATGGCATCACTGACTCAATGGACGTGAGTTTGAGTAAACTCCAGGAGTTGGCAATGGACAGGAAGGCCTGGTATGCTGCAGTCCATGGGGTCACAATGAATCAGACAAGACTGAGGGACTGAACTGAACTGCAACTGATCTATAAATGGTAAAAATAAATAGGAGAAGGAAATGGCAACCCACTCCAGTATTCTTGCCTGGAGAATCCTGTGGACAGAGGAGCCTGGGGGCTGCTGTCCATAGGGTCTCAGAGTCGGACACGACTGAAGCGACTTAGCATGCATGCATGCATTGGAGAAGGAAATGGCAACCCGCTCCAGTATTCTTGCCTGGAGAATCCCAGGCACAGAGGAGCATGGTGGGCTGCCATCTATCCGTCTGTCTGCACAGAGTTGGACACAACTGAAGTGACTTAGCAGCAGCAAAAATAAATAGGAACAAACAGAAATAAGCAGGAAAAGTATAAATGGTGTCTATAACTGACAGCTGCCTTAGAATTAAGATCAAATTATTAAACATAAAAGAAGGACAAATGGTAAGATACAAGAGGATGCTGTAACAGTCATGAATTTTATGCATATATTAATAAAATATATAAATATTTAAAAGTGCTAGATATGAAAAGAAACTAAAAAAATCATAAATGTAGAAGTCTTAGAATATTTCACTGAGCATTAATTGATTTCAAAATTAAGTATAAAAGGAGATTATCTGGAAATATAATAAAATTTGATTTAACAAGTATATAAAATATATTTTGTACTCCCATAATAATAGCCTCATGGAAAAATATAGGAAATGTGACCATGTATTAACCTAAAAGAAATATATTGATAAATTTTCAAGGGCAAATATGTTTGCATTTTTGTACTACCATATAATAGAACTTGAATCCCAAAGTCACTATCAAAACATTTTTTTAATTACTCAAAAATATCTTCTAAAACAGTGGAAAATAAAAATGAAAATAATAACAGTTAAGGCTTTGGGGTCAAAATTGTAAAAATATATATTTAAACAATACTGCATCTTACCCAATTAGTATATGCCCACAGATCCTATTGTTTTAATTATTTAAGATTTTTATATAAATATTTATAAATATTAAGCAAACAAAAACTGCTTACAACTTACGTGTAAAGTACAAGGCTAGCAATACAGGAACATGCATCAATTTAAGGGAGAAAATTACTTTACATGTGTATTCTCTTGTGTAAACTTCCCTGATTCTTAATCTAGTTTCTTCTCCTTTTCTCTCCATTAACCATTATATTAAATCTTTTGTTTATCATTCTCTGACTTCTGAATATTTTTAACTGCATAGATTAGTATTTTAAATGATATATTTTGTGGTGTATATATTAAACATTGTATAAACGGATTCATATAAAATCCATGACTTGCTCTTTTCACTTTTCATCATTCTCTGGCTGAATTTAGCTAAAGTGAATTCATCTTTGCCACTGCACAATAATGTGTCCTGGAGGTGATCTACTTATTTTTATATTGACAGTAATTTGGGTAGTGTCCAGATACTTGTATTTGCAGGAGTGCCACTATAGACAAATCCCCGTACAAATTTCCTAGTACACATTAAAAAAAAAAAAAAATTCTACTAAGGTACTATCTAAGAATTCTGGTTAGAGAGAAGATAGTGTTTAATTCGATTTGCTGGGATTTTTTAAAGTGCTTAATGACATTAGAGTTGCCCTTTCCAAAAAGAAATGATTATATTTAAATATCACTAAGTAAGATTCTGTACTTCGTGTTTCCACAACTGATATACCTCCACAAGTCTCAAATATTCTGTCTTATGCATTAAAATAATACTTTTTTTTTTCTATTTATAAAAACCCATGGTGGATTCATGTTGATGTATGGCAAAACCAATACAATATTGTAAAGTAATTAGCCTCCAATTAAAATAAATAAATTTAAATTTAAAAAAAATAAATAAATAAAAAATAAAAATACACTCAAAATAGAAAATTGAAATCTAAAGTACAAGATAAAATCAAAAATATTGACACACATATGTCTATATATACACATTTGCATATGTGTGCACATAAATAAAACTAATATGTATTAATCACTGGAAATATAATGACTGAGTCAAACTCTTTTAGTGGCAAACTCTTCTGGCAGCTGTGCTTTATCTGCAGCTGACATTTGTATCCAAAGGTGTTTTATAGTTAGAAAACTTCATTGCTAAAAGTTGACTCTAAAGATTTGGCAAAGCTTGAAGGCAAACCTCATTAGCTTCAATATTATTAAAGTCATTTGTGCTGTAAGTAAAATTTGCCCTCAAACTTGATCAAATTTACAAAGCAAATATGTTCATCTTTTGCTACCTAGGTCAGCTCAAAGTCAATGTAATCTTTTATGCCGTAGAAGGCTAAATGACTCATTTTTAAAGCAAAAGAGAAATACTGTCTCTATTAGGATGTCAAAAGGCAGCTTATCTGATATATTAATAAACAAAGCCAAATGGTCCTCTCCTACATATTTACCCATCCTAGAAGCAATCACTCAGCTGAATTTATTATAACTGCCAAGGCTTAGTTAAGAAGACATTTAATTATGAAGCACATAATTATCACAATGTTTGCTTAAATGGGATAATGAAATATATCTTGCATAAATATTACTATACATATGGACAGCTGTAGCAGAGAAGAATGAAATTAGGCTATCAAAATATTCTGTAATTAGATTAAAAGGCTTGGAATATCTTAATAAACAAAGATTCACAAGGACTAACTTTTTAGAAATAAATCACTGATAAAACATGGGCAATGAAGAAATGGCCATGATGGAAGACACCCAGAGTCCCTGGAATCACTCAGCTCTGTATTGTAAACTGAACTTTATTTAAAAACCCTCTTGTTGTGAGATGTCATGGACTCACTTTTCCTGGATCCTCTCCTCTTAGTACTTCTGTGTCCTGAAATAATTCCATAATCATAAACGGACTCAGAACTCTGTGAAGAAAAGGTGACCTCACAGCCCTGAGTTTCCTGGGTTTTCTTTCCCATAGATACTCAACTGGGCAGCAAAGAGGCCCACAATGTAGAGGCACTAAAATGTGTAGACAAAAACAGAGAAACAAAAAACCCTGCTCTGTTTGGTAAAAAGGCCAGGAAAGAGACAGCCAATCAGAAACCTAGCTAGAAGAAACATTCCATGATCCTCACCAAGGGTGCAAAGGGTCCCACTGGCCACAGCAGCAGAGCAAGGGCAGAGACCCAACCCTTACCACCAAACCTGCACCATTGACAGACCTGGTCTGGTGCAGCAGCAGAACCAGAACAGGAACCCAGGGCATATCCAGGGCATTGCTGCCTCATCCACCCCAGCAGCACCACCCAAAGATAAATCCTTGCCCCACATTTGAAGCATTACCAGGTTTAACATGTAGGAACTCACATAGGCAGCCCTCCATCTTTGATTTTAATGGCATTAAACTTCTTGAGATTTTTATTTTTCAAACTAAAGTTGTGTATAATTAGGTGACATTTGAGCTTTCCTGGTAGTTCAGTGGGAAAGAATCTGCCTATAATGCAGGAGTCACAGGAGATGCAGGGTTCAATTCTTGGGTCAGGAAGATCCCCAGGAGGAGGAAATGGCAACCCACTCCAGAATTCTTTCCCGGAGAATCCCATGGACAGAAGAGCCTGGTGGGCTACAGTCCGTGGGGTCGGAAAGAGTCAGATACAACTGAAGTGACTGAGCATGCAGGCAACACTTAATTCTAACAATGAGTTCATAGTCTTTAAGACAGAAGAAAATGTTTACATAGAAAAATTGTTTAAAGTACAAAACAATGAAATTAGATCTAAAAATCATAGTATTTTAAATATCACTTAAAATCAAGACAATGTTATTTTAGGAAAAGGTGATGCATGAGAGCATTTAAACTCTTACTCAGTCCTCGGAGACAAAGAAAGGGAGAAACTTGGATCTCCCATTCTGAAAGTGAAAAAGTGAAGTCACTCAGTTGTGTCCGACTCTTTGTGACCCCATGAATTGTAGCCTACCAGGATCCTCCGTCATGGGATTTTCCAGGCAAGAATACTGGTTGCTATTTCCTTCTCCAGGGGATCTTTCTGACCCAGGGATTGAACCTGGGTCTCCCGCATTGTAGGCAGACGCTTTTACCAGGGAAGTCCAAATATAAAGTGAGTGAAAGTGAAGTAGAGAAGAAAGGCTTCCCTGATCGGGAATTGAACCCCGGGCTGCTGTGGGGAGAGCACCGAATCCTAACCACTAGACCACCAGAGAGCACCATTCTCAAAGCACCCACAACTTAGTCAAGAAAGGCCAAATAGTAAGGGGAAAGATCCATGTGACACATGGACATGAATTTCATTCAGCCTCAGGGAAATAAAGAAGCCAAGAGGACATATACATGTGTGTTTTCAACCAACAGTAGAGCCATTAATTTGAGCAAACAGAAATAATCCACCTTCACTAGGTTATTTCTCAAATTAATACAGAGGTATAAAGAACTGTGTTAGCATCAAGATAGAAGGAAAAAGTCATGCTCTTAAAAGAGAAAAGACAGAGTCACTATGAATGTGTAGTTTGTACACAAAAGACCTTGATGAAAGAACATGGCGGTTGGGGGTGGGGGGCGGTGAAATTTAGCACATAATCCATGATACCTTCTGCCTGGATACAGGACTGCACTTACTCTCGCAATATCACTGTTCACCAAACCATGCCCTTGCTGGGCTACATCTTCCAAGGAAAACATTTTTTTTTCTTTCCTTGTCATCATTGCATAGGCTGGTGATAGACCTGAGGGAAATGATACAAAACAAACACTCAGAACATGATAATAAAATAAAATAAGAACCATTTTCAAAAAGGTGTTTTGGTCATGGCCTTGAAAGAAATTAGAGTCATGAAGATAAATATCAGAGGTGCTCAGTCACATCTTGTCTAAGATGCCAGAGAAAGCTTTGGGTACTCTCTCAGAATCTTTTCAGTCTTAACTCCTCCTGTGGATGTTCTGATCCTAATGCTATTAACTATTATATTCATTAAACATCTTTTATTCTGACAAAATGTTTCACAAAGTACCATTTTGAGTCTGTTTTATCTGCACCTGAACGGAACATTCAAATCATTCTTCTGACCTGATTTTCCATGGATTAAAATTTCTTGGCTGTTTGAGCAAAATTATAAGTGTGGGCTTTTGCTGTGCTAAAAAACAGAGCTTCAGAATGAAAAGATTCCAGAAGACTAATTACCATGAGAAAGATTACAGAGCTTCTCACCGAGAAAAAAAAAATCATAAAAGTAGGAATGCTGGACAAGAGTTTTTAAAAGAGGGGTATAAGGGTATACAATGGAATTTTGACCCAGAAAAATCTTGGAAAATGAGGTTTTGGGTGTTTTTTTTTTAACCAGATGCTCTGAGAAGTTGGGATATGGACAAGTGGAAAAGATTTCTTAATGTTGTTTTGTTATTATTTGAATCCCCTCGGAAGACTTGGATATAGAATTGTAATACTTATTTTTAAATATTTTTTGCAGAAATCTTTTTATTGAGGTACAACTCACAAAATGTAGATTCTGAGTACAGTTTAATGAGTTTTGACAAAGGTATACTCCCATATAACCTCTGGCAAAATCAAAATATAGAAAACTTCCATTTATCCTAGAATGGTCAAGATTTTTACCTTAATTTATATTGGCTCTGGAATTCCAGACTATGACTCTTATCTCACAAAGCTCTGTATTATGTTAGAGGTAAATTTTCCATGTAAGAAAAGAATTGAAATATGCCTTTAATAGAAAAGTTAACCAAACATGCAATTCAATCAGTATGTTCATCTTCTTCCAAAGATTTATGTCTTCCTGTTTCTATCTTCCATGGGTTACTCTCTAGTATCTATAAAGAGTTTTTTTTTTTTTTTAAAGATATTTGTTCAGACTTTATAATTGCCATTCAGTCAGTTCAGTCGCTCAGTCATGTTGGACTCTTTGTGATCCCATGAATCACAGCATGCCAGGCCTCCCTTTCCATCACCAACACCTGGAGTTCATCCAAACTCATGTGCATCGAGTTGGTGATGCCATTCTGCCATCTCATCCTCTGTCGTCCCCTTCTCCTCCTGCCCCCAATCCCTCCCAGCATCAGGGTCTTTTCCAATGAGTCAACTCTTCGCATGAGGTGGCCAAAGTATTGGAGTTTCAGCCTCAACAGAACACCCAGGACTGGTCTCCTTTAGGATGGACTGGTTGGATCTCCTTGCAGTCCAAGGGACTCTTAAGAGTCTTCTCCAACACCACAGTTCAAAAGCATCAATTCTTCGGTGCTCAGCTTTCTTCACAGTCCAACTCTCACATCCATACATGACCACTGGAAAAACCATAGCCTTGACTAGACAGACCTATGTTGGCAAAGTAATGTCTCTGCTTTTGAATATGCTATCTAGGTTGGTCATAACTTTCCTTACAAGGTGTAAGTGTTTTTTAATTTCATGGCTGCAATCACCATCTGCAGTGATTTTGGAGCCCCCCAAAAGAAAATCTATTGCTGCTTCCACTTTTTCCCCTTCTGTTTGGCATGAACAGATGGGATCAGATGACATGATCTTAACATTTTTAATGTTGAGTTTCAGGTCAGCTTTTGCACTCTCCTCTTTCACCCCCATTCAAGAGATTCTTTAAGTTCCTCTTCATTTTCTGCCTTTAGAGTAGTATAACCTACATATCTGAGGTTGTTGTATTTCTCCCGGCAATCTTGATTCCAGCTAGTGATTCATCCTGCTAGCATTTCACATGATGTACTATGCATAGAAGTTAAATAAGCAGGGTGACAATATACATATATAGCCTTGTTTTACAATTTTGAACCACTCAGTTATTCCATATCTGGTTCTAACTGTTGCTTTATTGACCCACATACAGGTTTCTCAGGAGACAGGTAAGGTGACCTGGTACTCCCATTTCTTTAAGAAATTCTCACAGTTTATTGTGACCCACATAGTCAAAAGTTTTAGCATAGTCAGTAAAGCAGATATTTGTATGGAATTCTCTTGCTTTCTCCATGATCCAACAAATGTTAGCAATTTGATCTCTGGTTCCTCTGCCTCTTTGAAGCCCAGCTTGTACATCTGGAAGTTCTCAGTTCATGTACTGCTGAAGCCTAGTTTGAAGGATTTTGAGAAAAACTTTGCTAACATGTGAAATGAGCACAATCGTACTGTAGTTTGGACATTCTTTGGCATTGCTCTTCTTTGGTATTGGAATGAAAAGTGACCTTTTCCAGCCCTGTGGCCACTGCTGAGTTTTCCAAATTTGCTGACATACTGAATGCAGTGCTTTAACAGCTTCATTTTTAAGATTTTTAAATGGCTCAGCTAGACTTCACACTCCAGAATGTCTGGCTCTGGGTGAGTAAACACATCATTGTGGTTATCTGGATCATTAAGACCTTTCTTCTATAGTTCTTCTGTATATTCTTGCCACCTTTCTTAATGTCTTCTGCTTCTGTTAGGTCCTTACATTTCTGTCTTTTATCATTCCCATCATTGCTAGAGTCCAGCTCCAGCAGCCAGGGATTCAACCTGAAGGGGTGAGTGGTGTCGGCAAGAAACGAGACAGCCTCTCAGTTTTCTTGGATTGCCTATTTATCTCAAGTTTAAGATTTTCTTTTATATTTTTACAAAAACATTAGGTCAGAGGTTTGACATTTTCAGTTCTCCCTCACATAGATTTATTATCTCCATAAATCATTGTTGCCCTTCAAACAATGATTCAAACAATGAGTTCCTTCTTCAGTGATTCTCTCGGAATCAGCTTTACTATCTATTCTACTTCCTCTTATATGTCCTATCATTAACTTGTGATTACACTGTAACTCATGCTACATTCCTCAGTTTATTTCTTTCTAAATCCTGTTTGCTCTAACATCCTGAGCTTACTATCTCTTAAAAAGGCTTCTAGCTATAGTATCTCTAAAATTTCTAACCTCTATAAGCTGTAGTAAAATATGCTAACATTACAACATTCCTTAAATCTTCAACTTCTAACTATTTTAATTATTTATAAGCCCTAAATTCAGTAAACTCCTTTGCCATAAACATTTTCCTCACAAATAAGCTTCAGATAGCAATCCCTCCCATGGCCTCAAGCTGCAGCCTATGTGCTCATCCTGGAACATTCTTTTGTAAAAGTTCTTGAACAAATGTCAATGACTAACTTTATGAATTATTTTCTGAGCACAGCTGCAGAAGGCTTTGCTCCTTCTCATGCTCCTCTCAAGAATAAGCACCTTAATATTCCTTTTCAGTCAACTCAGCCGAGAAGAAGAAAAAACAAGTCAGAATCACAAGGCCTAGCTCCTTCATCCTGGGTCTATGCCTGCAGAACAAAGAGAGGGAGTTGGGGCCATGCCTCCATTTTGTCAGTAATGCCTAACACAGTTCCCGACACGTCATTGCATAAAATGTTTCCTTGATATCTCCAATTTTCTTAAAGGGATCTATAGGCTTTCCTATTCTATTGTTTTCCTTTATCCCTGGACTTTATGGAGATCAAACCAATCAATTCTGAAAGAAATCAACCCTGAATGTTTATTGAAAGGACTGTTGCTGAAGTTGAAGCTCCAGTACTTTGACCATCTGATACAAAGAGCTGAGTTATTGGAAAAGACTGATTCTGGGAAAGGTTGAAGACAAAAGGAGAGGAGGTGGCAGAGAATGAGATGGTTAGATAGCATCTCTGATTCAACAATCATTAATTTGAGCAAACTCCAGGAGATAGTGAAAGACAGAGGAGCCTGGCATGCTGCAGTCCCTGGAGTCAAAAGAGTCAGACACAATATAGCAACTGAACAACATCAACAAAATATGAAGGCACCTAATTGAGAAAATTCATGAGAATATGCTGTATAATTTTCAATTAGAAATTGAAAATCTCTAACCTATCGTCCACTGAGTCCCATTTTTCCTAAGAAAGGTAAATATCAGTTATAGTCAGTCTAATTCAAGGCATTTTACTCATTTTTCCTGGATGATTCTAGAGCTATGGAAATAGACTTTCACTGAGAAAAAAACAGATTATGTAGCCTTTACAACTATAGGTCACACTGTCACCTTGTACAAGATTTAAAAAAAGTACAAAGACACATTTCTATAAATTAAAAAAAAAAAAACTTTGATTGTAAAATGTTACTAGAGTGGTTAAAGGAGCAGGTATTTTGAAATATGTGGACAAGTGAAAGTTTGCACTTATAGCACTAGAATATTCATTATTTACTCAAATTCCCAAAGACCTCTGTTTCTCTGCTGGACAACCTGACCACCCAGGAAAAGTATGCTTCATAAAGGAAAATTTCTGGGACTCTTATATAATATTTACAACTGCATTTCAAAATGAAATTACTGTTGCAAGTTATTTATATGTTAAGGATTTGTAACAGGTTAGCTACAGTAATGAGCACTGTTCTGAGAACTAAAACAAGAGAAAAAATAAAAAAAAAAAAAAAACTAAAAAATTTAGGCAAGAAAGAGAATTGGATGGCCAATTATTTTAATGGAGCTTAGAAGTGGCCAGTAGCAAGGGAACACTTAAATATAAAATATTATTAAAGTCAGTTAGAGAGGGTGAAAAGAAAGTTGCTCTCACAGAGACTCTTATAGAATGAAATATCAGTGAGAATCATTCATTTGAAATGTCCAAGTTCTCAGGGACCCATAATGAATGTAGACCCAACTCACTCTCCTTATACCAGATGTCAACAATCAAGGTTTTAATAGACAAGAATAAATGCTGATGCTCAAAATCAATGAAATAACAAGCTCAGGACCATTTTGAGTTAGGAACTGCATCCCTGATTTGTTTGTTTTTTACTGGGGGACAGAATTTATCACAAAAGAATTATTGTCGTTAATGGGATGATAATCTCATACTGTTCTAAGAAACCCCCAGATCATATAAGAATGACTGAATTACAAATTGGGACTTCCTAGAAATTTTGTGGGTTAGAACATAGAAGTCCCTGTTTTATTTGTTATAAAAAGAAATATGATTAGTAGCCAATTTCATTCATGATAAAAAAAAATCCTATTGCATTCTTTTTACCTTCTCTTGCAGAAGAATCAGTTCTAATGAATTTAGAAAGCATTATATCTGGTTTCAGATATGTTTCCTGCTCTAAGAATTCAAATTCCCTAATGTATGTTTTGGTTGGATTATGCCATGATAAAACCCAGCAAGATGAATTGTACAATTTCTCCATCCACATCTGGGAGGAACCCAACTCCATCCTGGAGGAGGAGGAAGAAAATGGGGATGAGGGAGTAGGGAAGTAAGAGAGTGAACATCCTGGCTTCGAGGACTTTTGGATGGCAAAAATGCAAATGGCTCTGTGGATTGTAGCAGACAAGAGTTATTTAAAAGAGACAGAAAATAAGCATTATAGAATTCTTTCCTATTAAAAAATATTAAAGAGCAGCTCTTTAAAGAAAATAAGAAGGTAAGAGAATGGTATGAGAGTTAAAAAGTAGGACAATAATGAAAAGAAAACATTAAAGTTAGGAGTTTGAGGAAGAATTTATGATGAGGTGGTAATAAAGAGATAATTTCTTTTGTAATTATCAAATGAAAAGAAAATATTTTGATATTATGTTGTATAATGTTTACAACTGTACACTGTAAAATTTAAATTATTTTTCTGGATACTGAACTAGCAGTTATTTTGAACGCAACACTGATCTAACACAGTCCAGATGACAGTTTACTTTTATCTGAATTACATTAAAACCATTTTACTAATTTTTTCAAAAAATATACATCCATGCTAATCATTGGACTACTTGCAGGGGATATGGTGACAGTCAATTCCTGCCCATCAAAAAATGATTTGCTATTTCAGTTCAGTTCAGTCACTCAGTCATGTCTGACTCTTTGCAACCCCATGGACTGCAGCACGCTAGGTCTCCCTGTCCATCACCAACTCCCAAGTTTACTCAAACACGTATCCATCGAGTCAGTGATGCTATCCAACCATCTCATCCTCTGTCGTCCCCTTCTCCTCCTGCCTTCAATCTTTCCCAGCATCAAGGTCTTTTCAAATAAGTCAGTTATTCACATCAGGTGGTCAAAGAATTGGAGTTTCAACTTCATCATCAGTCCTTCCAATGCATATTCAGGACTGATTTCATTTAGGATTGACTGGTTGGATCTCCTTGCTGTCCAAGGGATTCTCAAGAGTCTTCTACAACACCAGTGTTCAAAAGCATCAATTCTTCAGTGCTCAGCTTTCTTTATAGTCCAACTCTCACATCCATACATGACCACAGGAAAAACCACAGCTTTGACTAGACGGACTGTTGTTGGCAAAGTAATGTCTCTGCTTTGTAATATGCTGTCTAGGGTGGTCATAACTTTCCTTCCAAGGACTAAGTGTCTTTTAATTTCATGGCTTCAGTCACCATCTGCAGTGATTTTGGAGCCCCCCAAAATAAAGTCTCTCACTGTTTTCATTGTTTCCCCATCTATTTGCCAAGAAGTGGGACCAGGTGCCATGATCTTCGTTTTCTGAATGTTGAGCTTTAAGCCAACTTTTTCACTCTCCTCTTTCACTTTCATCAAGGGGCTCTTCAGTTCTTCTTCACTTTCTGCCATTAGGGTGGTGTCATCTGCATATTTGAGGTTATTGATATTTCTCCCTGCAATCTTGATTCCAGCTTGTGCTTCATCCAGCCCAGCATTTCACATGATGTACTCTGCATATAAGTTAAATAAGCAGGGTGATAATATGCAGCTTTCACATACTCCTTTCCCTATTTGGAATGGATATATTAACAAATTGTTTTCAACTATCATTTACAGACCATGGTGACATAAATAGTGTAGTTCTCACGACAGTTAGATTTTTCATTTTAAATTAATAAATTGTAAACCAACATCCATTTCCATGAGACTATTTATTTATTTTGATATTATTGGGAACTTATAATATCTTCACAAGATTAATTGCTAAGTTTGTCATGTAAGATTATATAGAAGCATAAAACTTTATTCTATAAGGAGTAGTATAATAAAAGTACCATGTTTCATATGCTTACTATAGGCAGTAATTCCAAGTTGCTTTAATTAAACTTTTTCATTTAATAAAAATATAAACATTGTGAATCTATAAGGTAAATATTATTACTGTACCCATTTCATACAAGAAGAAATTATACTTCAAAATTATATTAATTTTTCTGCATTCCACAATAACACATGTTCTAAATTTTATTCATTTTTGCAATGCTACCTAACAAGCCACATACTACTTCAATCACCTTATTTTCCTGCACAAAATCCAGTTTTAAATAATGTTGATGGGCAGTTAAAATGTGAATTTAAAACATGTTGTTGACAGACCTTCAAAATTGTGATGATTTTCCTATTTACTTAAGCAAGAAAAATCTGTTGAAAAATCACTCAGATGAATCATCAAAATATGCTAAAAAACCCATTGGCTGATAATCTTTAGGCCAGTCTTCTCATTTGTTTTTGATACAAAGTCTAGCCTTTTGATTTTAAAAAAAAATGCCATATAGCATATAAAATACTTGATATTCAAGGTTCTTTGCTCATAATGGTGACAATTGACATAGTTACACAAAGAAAGTTTCTGACAGAAAAGGATATTTAGCCTAAAATGATCTGTTAGATGATGAGTGGAGAGCAGTGGCTGCACGGCACTGGAGCAGCCGTGAAGAGATACCCCATGTCCAAGGTAAGAGAAACCCAAGTAAGATGGTAGGCGCTGAGAGAGGGCATCAGAGGGCAGACAGACTGAAACCACAATCACAGAAAATTAACCAATCAAATTAGATGGACCACAACCATGTCTAACTCAATGAAACTAAGCCATGCCATGTTGGGCCACCCAAGATGGATGGGTCATGGTGGACAGTTCTGACAAAACGTGGTCCACTGGAGAAGGGAATGGCAAACCACTGCAGTATTCTTGCCTTGAGAACCCCATGAACAGACAAAGAGATATGTATGAAAAGACAAAAAGGACACTGAAAGATGAACTCCCCAGGTCGGTAGGTGCCCAATATGTTACTGGAGATAAGTGGAGAAAGAACTCCAGAAAGAATGAAGAGATGGAGTCAAAGCAAAAACAATACCCAGTTGTGAATGTGACTGGTGATAGAAGCAAGGTCCAATGCTGTAAAGAGCAATATTGCATAGGAACCTGGAATGTTAGGTCCATGAAACAAGGCAAATTGGAAGTGGTCAAACAGGAGATGGCAAGAGTGAATGTCGACATTTTAGGAATCACCAAACGAAAATGGACTGGGATGAGTGAATTTAACTCAGATGACCATTATATCTACTACTGCGGGCAGGAATCCCTCAGAAGAAATGGAATAGCCATCATAGTCAACAAAAGAGTCTGAAATGCAGTACTTGGATGCAATCTCAAAACGATAGAATGATCTCTGTTCATTTCCAAGGCAAAGCATTCAATATCACAGTAATCCAAGTCTATGCCCTGGCCAGTAATTCTAAGGAAGCTGAAGTTTGAACGGTTCTATGAAGACCTACAAGAACTTTTAGAACTAACACACAAAAAGGTGTCCTTTTCATTATAGGGGACTGAAATGCAAAAGTAGGAAGTCAAGAAACACTTGGAGTAACAGGCAAATTTGGCCTTGAAGTACAGAGTGAAGCAGGGCAAAGGCTGATAAGAGTTTTGCCAAGATAACACACTGGTCATAGCAAACACCCTCTTCCAACAACACAAAAGAAGACTCTACACATGGACATCAACAGATGGCCAACACCAAAATCAGATTGATTATATTCTTTGCAGCCAAAGATGGAGAAGCTCTATACAGTCAGCAAAAACAAGACCGGGAGCTGACTATGGCTCAGATCATGAACTCCTTATTGCCAAATTCAGACTTAAATTGAGAAAGTTGGTAAGATCACTAGACCATTCAGGTATGACCTAAAACAAATTCCTTATGATTATACAGTGGAAGTGAGAAATAGATTTAAGGAACAAGATCTGATAGACAGAGTGCCTGATGAACTATGGACGGAGGTTCATGACATTGTACAGAGACTGGGATCGAGACCATCACCAAGGAAAAGAAATGAAAAAAAGCAAAATAGTTGTCTAAGTAGGCCTTATATATAGTTGTAAAAAGAAGAGAAGTGAGAAGCAAGGGAGAAAAGGAAAGATATAAGCATCTGAATGCAGAGTTCCAAAGAATAGCAAGAAGTGATAAGAAAGCCTTCCTCAGTGATCAGTGCAAAGAAATAGAGGAAAACAACAGAATGGGAAATACTACATTTCTCTTGAAGAAAATTAGAGATGCCAAGGGAACATTTCATGCGAAGATGGGCTCAGTAAATAACAGAAAATATGCACCTGACAGAAGCAGAGGATATTAAGAAGAGGTGGCAAGAATATACAGAAGTAAAAAAAATATCTTCAGGACCCAGATAATCACAATGCTGTGACCACTAACCTAGAGCCAGACATCCTGGAATGTGAAGTCGAGTGCCCCAGGAAGCAACACTATGAACAAATCTAGTGGAGGTAATGGAATTCCAGTTGAGATATTTCAAATCCTAAAAGATGATGCTATGAAAGTGCTGCAATTGATATGCCAGCAAATTCAGAAAACTCAGCAGTGGCCACAGGACTGGAAAAGGTCAGTTTTCATTCCAATCCCAAAGAAAGGCAATGCCAAAGAAAGCTTAAACTACTGAACAGTTGCACTCATCTGCACGCTAGAGAAGTAATGCTCAAAATTCTCCAAGCCAGGCTTCAGCAATATGTGACCCATGAACTTCCAGATGTTCAAGCTGGTTTTAGAGAAGGCAGAGGAACCAGAGACCAAATTGCCAATATCCACTAGATCATCGAAAAAGCAAGAGAGTTTCAGAAAAACATCTATTTAAGCTTTATTGACTATGCCAAAGTCCTTGACTGTGTGGATCACAATAAACTGTGGGAAATTCTTCAAGAGATGGGAATACCAGAGCACCTGACCTGCCTCTTGAGAAACCTATATGCAGGTCAGGAAGCAACAGTTAGAACTGGACATGGAACAACAGACTGTTTCCAACTAGGAAATGGAGTATGTCAAAGCTGTATATTGTCACCCTGCTTATTTAACTTATATGCAGAGTACATCATGAGAAATGCTGGGCTGGAAGAAGCACAAGCTGGAATCAAGATTCCTGGGAGAAATATCAATAACCTCAGGTATGCAGATGACACTACCCTTATGGCAGAAAGTGAAGAAAAACTAAAGAGGCTCTTGATGAAAGTGAAAGAGGAGAGTGAAAAAGTTGGTTTAAAGGTCAACATTCAGAAAACTAAGATCATGGAATCTTGTCCCGTCACTTTATGGCAATAAATGGGGAAACAGTGATTGACTTTATTTTTTGGGGCTCCAAAATCCCTGCAGATGGTGATTGCAGCCATGATAAAAAGACTAGCTTACTCCTTGGAAGGAAAGTTTTGACCAACCTAGACAGCATATTACAAAGCAGAGACATTACTTTGCCAACCAAGGTCCAGCTAGTCAAAGCTATGGTTTTTCCAGTAGTCATGTATGGATGTAAGAGTTGGACTATAAAGAAAGCTGAGCACCAAAGAATTGATGCTTTGAACTGTGTTGTTGGCAAAGACTCTTGAGAGTCCCTTGTACTGCAAGGAGATCCAACCAGTCCATTCTAAAGGAGATCAGTCCTGAGTGTTCATTGGAAGGACTGATGTTGAAGCTGAAACTCCAATACTTTGGCCACCTGATGTGAAGAACTGACTCATATGAAAATACCACGATGCTGGGAAAGATTGAAGGCAGGAGGAGAAGGGGATGACAGAGGATGAGATGGTTGGATGGCATCACCTACTCGATGGACATGAGTTTGGGTAAACTCCAGGAGTTGGTGATGGACAGGGAGGCCTGGTATGCTATGTTCCATGGGGTCCCAAAGAGTCAGACATGACTGAGTGACTGAACTGAACTTAACTGAGTGATGAGTATTAGGTACAAGACATAGTTTTAGGAACCATTTCATCGTTTGAAATAATAGGCTTTCCTCCATGTTCACAACTTTGTTCCAGCAACAAAGTCATTCTTTTCACTGGGTGAATGTAGGTTCATTGTTCTCTGTCTTCGTTTATATTTAGACAGGACCAACATATGGAATTGCAGACTGATCATGAGGGAGGCTTCTCAAGTAATTCAGCCTGAATCAATGTCAGTTCTGCTACCAAAAGCTATACTACTTTGGACAAATTGCATAACTTCTTTAAAATTTAGTTTCCTGGTAGTATGCCTATGTCACAGTACTGATTTGGATTTAAGCACTTGATTAATAGTAATCAATAAACGTTGGCTACATTTAGTAGTTGTTGGGGTCTTCTATTTTTTTAATTAATAATTTTTTTACTTTACAATAATGTATTTGTTTTGACATACATTAACATGAATCCTCCATGGGTGTACATGTATTCCCCATCCTGAACCCCCCTCCCACCTCCCTTTTAAAAGGGGATCTGATTTAAGTTAGAATGAAAAATGAAGATTCATTCTTCAGTTTCAGTTCAATAAAAAATAATAACCATATCTATTTTTGTAAGCTTGAGGAGAGGAATAAATAGAGTAAGACATATGGGAATCCTTTAAAAATAAAAAAAATATATAAGGTATTTAAAAATAAAGTTATATTCTTTGGTTCTCTATTTGTTCTGTGTGAGTCTTGTTTTCTGAACTTCTTGGTGGCATAGGTCAGCCTCATGTTCTTTGCTCAGTCGTGTTTGACTCTACGACCCCATGGACTGTAGCCCGCCAGGCTCCTCCGTCCATGGGATTCTCCAGACAAGAATACTGCAGTGGGTTGCCATTCCCTTCTCCAGGGGATCTTCCCAACCCAGGGATAGAACCCGGGTCTCCTGTATGGCAGGCAGATTCTTTACCTTTTGAGCTACAGGGAAGTCACTTAAAAAAATACAAAAATATAAAAATATAAGGTATTTTAAAATAAAGTTATCTTTTTTAGTTCTCTCTTTGTTCTGTGTGGGTCTTGTTTCCTGAACTTCTCGGTGGCATAGGTCAGTCTCATGTTCTTCTTGGAGGCTTCCAATATACCTAGCACAGTGGCGCCCTATAGAAGGCATCCAGTGAGCAACCTGTTGAAAGCTTTCTTGATTATAGTGGCTTGGTGGTGGTCCTCCCAAGTTCACACGGCATTTCTATACATGTTTTTATATATGCAATGTAAAACTATGTTTTAATTACTTGTGCACTTGTTGTATTTCACCCCAAACAGTGGAAATTTCTTATATGAATTAATATATTTGAACACTTAGGACAATAAAGAGCAGAAAGTATGAACTATAGAAGGGTTTGCTGTTATAATAGTAAGTACCATCATCATTGTTGTAACTAGCTCTTTCCAGGTTGGGACCATATGTACCACCTAGCCAGGTGCCTAACTGTAAAAATAATATTCGATTTGAGAGTTCTGAATCTTAACAATAAAGAAATATAAGCTATTTTCTTAAATAGGCTCTTTGTTTTTATTCAAGAGTTCATGGAATGTAGCATATTCCTGAGGGAACTTGAATACAGTGGACTTAAGGGGAGTGAGGCAGAGAAAAGGTTAAGAAATCACCTTAGACAGAAAATCCCATAACATTAACTTCATGCATAATCACACATGAGCAATGAACAGTATTACAACCAATTTCAATTTATGGAATCAAAATCGTGACTGGAGGTCATCCGTCTAATCCTTGAGAATAGCAGCTTTAAAATGAGAGATGTCTGGGTAATAAAATGCCCATTATCTGCTTCTACCCATAGGTAACCTGCTTTTACCCTTCGACCCATGAATCTGCTATGCTGAAATATCTGTGAGAGGGAACGCTTCTGAAAATGACATATTAGCACCAGTGAATCAGCACATCCAGCACTGAGATGTCATTCCTGTATGTCCTGCATTCAGAGACAGTGTTCCCAGAAATGGTAACAAGTAGAGTGAAGGACAGGAAGTTTTCTCATTCAATAATTTTGGAACAAAAGGTATAAATACAATAAGAAAGGAGAATCATGCCTTAAATATGGTTAAGTCTCAAGAAGGTTTTATGACTAGCCAAATTTCTTAAAACAAACAAACAAACCCAGATTTAAATATGTTATAAACTCCATCTGCTGCTGCTGCTAAGTCGCTTCAGTCGTGTCCGATTCTGTGCGACCCCATAGACGGCAGCCCACCAGGCTTCCCCATCCCTGGGATTCTCCAGGCAAGAACACTGGGGTGGGTTGCCATTTCCCTCTCCAATGCGTGAAAGTGAAAAGTGAAAATGAAGTCGCTCAGTCGTGTCCGACCCTCTGCGACCCCATGGACTGCAGCCTTCCAGGCTCCTCCGTCCATGGGATTTTCCAGGCAAGAGTACTGGAGTAGGGTGCCGTTGCCCTCTCCGATCTAGTTGTATGTAATTTCTGTCTCCTTCCTCTCAATATGAGAATCACATCTTTTATTATCAGGGAAATATCTTAATTATTTTCCCAAAGTATTACATTTTGATAAAGAAGTTCTTAACAATTATTCTTAGAATTGTGTCCATAAATGTTCTGATAGCTAGTCTTACTCATAAACACTGATTAAGTCCCAACTTTGCCCTAAGATGCACTGATTGTTGTGTGGGATGCACAGCTAAACAAGACAAGATACTTTCAGTCTCAAAGTAGTAAACAATCTAAAACTCTTAATGGGACATGGATGCAAGTGATTTGGTCTTCTACAATCCAAGTATCATGGTGGTTTAGTCGCTAAGTTGTGTCCAACTCTTGTGACCCCAAGGACTGTAGCCTGCCAGGTTCCTCTGTCCATGGGGATTCTCCAGGCAAGAACACTGGGTTGCCATGCCCTCCTCCAGGGGATCTTCTCAACCCGGGGATCAAACGCAGGCCTCCCTCATGCAGGCAGATTCTTTACCAGCTGAGTCACCAGGGGAGAACCAATATCATACTGTTTGATATAATACCTGCAGCTTAAAACTAAATGAAATAAAAATGAAACATTTTATAATTAAATTTAATTCCTTTATTTTTTTCCAAAGGTTTTAGAGATGTACTCTCTGAATTTATTTTTTTAATTTAAATTTATTTATTTTAATTAGAGGCTAATTACTTTACAATATTGTATTTGTTTTGCCATACACTTACTTGCAAATTTTACCTCTGGAATAATTATAACCATAGGATATTTAGGATCTACTCGGCACAGAATTATTTATTCGGCAAATAATTTGTGAAGTATGTACTGAGTGCTGAAAAAGACCTTCCTCCTACAGATAAAATGACCATCTACATATGAGGAAGACTTTTACAGCTTGAGAGATGACACGTCATCTTTCACTTCACACAGTCAGTTATGTCAGTTGTTCTGGAGTATTTATTAATATCATCTCATTTTATTGTCAAAAGTATCCCAGTTTGGAAAGTTAATTATACTGTCATGAGAGAGGGGGAAGAGTATGGGGACTAGAGTCATACAGATTAAAGATTTAATCCTGGTTTTGCTTTGTATCTGTTTTGTGACATTGAATCTCATTTTCTTCATCTGGTAAACAAAAATACTATCACATAATTACATAATTATGAAAAATTAAATGAGTTTGAAAAATGCTTTGCCCTCCCACACCTCACCCCAGGTGCCTGGCACCGCTATAGGCAGAGTAAACACACAATATATATTTGTTAATATTGAGAAAGATAGGGCTAACTACACAGTTTTGGAGGCCCAGTGAAAAATAAAAATGAAGGGTCTCTTGTTGAAGAAAACATGAAAATACTACTATTAAAGTTATAAAACATAAAGGATTTTTTTCTTCTACACACACCACCTCTCAACTTGTCATAATGTATTTTGGCATTTAATCTTATAAGTAAAGACAAATTATATGTTAAAATCAGTAGCATGGATTTTGCCATTCTTCTTTACACTGTGCAATGCCAGTTTTAACTATAAAGATAAGAGTTTTTAACTCATACATAGAATCACCAAAATTACACACCTTATATTCCTTTGCTCATGCTCGCACATATGTTTCATTCTTACCAGAACATAGAGAAAGTTGTACAAAACTAGTTGGTTTCATTTCACTTGATACACATACATTCCATCATGACTAAGGAAGAGCTGAAAGGAAAAGGAACTATGGATTGCCCTCTTCTCCTTACTTTCTAAATCATCATTTTCAAACTAAATGGTTGGCAGGTATAAAGGAGTAATACAAGTGAAAAGACAAAACAGGGTTCCTTGGCCATTGTGTTTTTTAGAAGACCATTGCCTTCCTTCTGTGTTCAAATCAAATTTGGCTCAAATAACTGAAAAGATGGTTTCCCATCAGTGACCTCACAAACTGAATGGAAATGTAACATGTTTTTACTTTGTACTCTGAGCCTGGCTGAATACTCACAATCATAGATCAATAGGAATCTTGTGCTCCTGGGCATCAGAAATGCTCTATGCATATGACACAGCAAGAACTGGGGCAGACATGTATTGTGAGCATATTCTCTGTTCATTTGCACATCTCATTGTCCCACTGGATATCATTTACAAACACAAGTTCAAAGATTATATTATCAAGAATTTCAACACATCGATGTAAACCAAGTGACATTAAACCCCACTACTGAATGACAGGCCCTGTCCAATGTCACAGGTCACAGGCCCATGAGGCTGGCCTTATTGAAGTATAGAGATTTCCTGGGGCTACCATAAGACTCACAGCAATAAGCAAGACTATTAAGGAAAGGCAGAACCTTTGAGATAACCAAGGTTGCAAAAGAATCCAAAATGCCAGAAAATACTCTATAAAATTTACTTTACCCAGAAGTCCTCTGACACCTACCCAACTCATATCCTCCATGATCATTGTCACTTTGTAAATAAAAACTCTTCTACTCTTGCATGAATATTACTGTTTAGCTTTTTACTTTTCCCCAAAAGATGTTTTACTGATTATCTTATGTCTTTCCCTACCTATATGGGCACAGATAAGACAAGTCCTACTATGACACTAAGACTTAGAATTCTCATACTTACAAAGATCATTTGAGAGATCAAGTTCATTTTGTCTTCTGAACAGATAAAAGGTAAAAGGTTTGTTATCCTGAGATCAATGTCAGTGTTCTATGCATGCCAAGTTGTCCATATTGCAGTTGTGAATTCTCCACCTATTTACCTGTATCTGTTGCTGAAATAGTGAGGAAAATAGAGTTTTAATCTACTCACAATGTGATGCAGGTGAGTATGGGACTTGGAAAAAAAAAAAGAATACTTCATTATTTTTATCTCTTTTACATCAGTATCTTATGGTGGAAAGGTAAAAGCTAGATATTGTTGTACTGTGTTTGTAAATTTTTGAGGTGTCCTTTCTGCCTAGAGTTGAATATGTTTCTCATATTCATGACTAAGGTCATTAACAGTCAATTTATAGAGAAAAATATTTATTAATAAAGTAACACATATTATTGGTATTAATTTTAGAAAGCAAAATATGATTTTATAATTTAATGTCATGAACAAAATTTTATTCTAAGAAAAATTTTCCAAGTATCCCCAAAAATCTTGAAAAAATCTTCAAGTCAGAAAGTTTTGAAGAGAAAAATATGCTCTAAAATAAAGTTTTTGATGTAAATTAAATATTAAAACTGTCAAGCCATTAAAAATGAAACAGTAAAGAATATAATTTGGGCATATATTGTTTGCATGTATGTGTTTGTGGGTTTGCATTGTAAATATGAAATAATAAACTTAGGTGTAGCTTTGTATGCTTCAATTCTTCCAGCTACAACTTTACCCCATTTGAAATAAATTGCACCTTAAATTTGAAGGCAATTTTCAGTAGTTTGGTGTGCAGTACAGATTTTATCTTTGATATTTAGTAAGCCTGAGATCTTTCTAACTTGTGAAGTCTGCATGTCTGCAAACTAGGATGTCTGTATTTGTGTTTATTACCTTTTTCATGCATGCCTTGAAATGACTAAATTACAGGTATTTTACATGTGTTTTGTGGTACAAGACAGATACAGTCCACTGGTATAATTTATCTTGAAACACCCTGTTTTACAAAATTACAGAAAAGCACTGCAATTTGCTCAATTTTTTATTTCTAAGACTATGGTAAAAATCTTCAAAGCCCAGATGTCTTCCAGATAAGAACTTAGCCATGCAATAAACAATTTTCATCAAAGCTCTGGGTTTGGGGAAATAGAGTACAATTGTAGATTTAAAATCTTGATAATGTTTCTTACTTATTAGTTATTTTGTCTTTTGTATTTTGACCTAATTCAGCTACCAAAGGCATCAACTCTTATGTAAGATTAGATACATACATACACAGACACACACAGCAGTCCAAATCAGATTATCTACAATCAAGGTAATTGTGGAGAACAAAACTGTTCGTCTGTGCCATGTAGATGCCTTTTGGATTTAGTGTTTGATCCCAAGTGACTGCTGAAGTTACAGCTATGAAGTATTCTTCTCTAATTCAATGGAACTTTGTTACTTGAAAAATCACTTTTTAAAAACTCCTTTTGGCTTCCACGGATGGAGGAGCCTGATAGGCTGTAGTCCATGGAGTCGGACACAACTGAGCGACTTCACTTTGACTTTTCACTTTCATGCATTTCTATGTGAATAACCAAAAACTCAATAGACAACATATAAACCTTACAGCATTTATATAAAATGCGATAATCTGATGCTGAAAATCATTCTTACTAATCTTTGATAAATATTCAAAATATTTTGTGCCTCCAAATCAGTTGTAAGTGTTTTGCCTTCTTAACACTTAGCTAAGAATCTTTGTATATTAAGAAAATATTTTATAAATGAATGTAGTTAAACCATATCATGAAATTTTGACTTAGAATTCTTTTCATTAAAACATACAAATAATAGAATCAGTTATCAAATGTGACTTGAGTTTTATGTTTGCTAGTGTGACTAAATGTGTAAAAAGTTATACTCATTTGTTTCTTTAGATTACGTATTTAATATTTTGGAAAGTCAATCAGAATACCTAAGTTAAATTTTGTATCTTAGTTCATTACTCCAGATATTTTTGGATATAAAATACTGCCATTACTAAAGACATTTTCAATTTTTCTCCTTTAGAAGTATTTGTGAATTAGTGCAACAGGTAGATACTAAACAGAAGCAATTCATTGGGATTTTCTGCTTTACTTGGATATTTTCCCCCAATGGAAAAAGTACCTTTGCACATTACTGGTGAACTACAACCTTTACTAGTAAATGATCATTGATATATTAACATATTTTCTAAATTCATAGTTTTTGCCTTGATTTTGTTTATCACATACAACAATTCTTTACTTATAATTCTTCAAATTAATAAGTAAAAAAAGCATGCAATTGTATTTTTAAACATTTCAAAGTCAATGTTTATTTCATGAGGATAAAACACTCTGCTTCTCACACACTGAGACTTGCATGAACTACACTAATTATGTGCTCTGCTATGCCTGACCTTAAACTTGGATTGAACCACAGTGATCAAGGTAAATATGGGTTTGTTTGCAGCTTCTGTAGTCTTCTCCTTCTCTCAGTGGTGCCCACGCTAGATTTTAACTTGCTTGTCTTCCAAATGCTGTCTTTGCCTTTGTGTGGACAATTAGCTTCCTCCCCACGAAAAAAACAACCAGTAGTTTTGAAATTAATATCATAAATAATAACAGGCATAAAAGCAGTAGAAATGTGGAAGCAAAACTACAAGAGTTTATTTCCTGAATAAAATTATTATTGCAATTTTAAAGAATCAGAGTCCCTAAAATACAAATGCAGTTCAATCTACAGATATAGAAGTATAGATTTACAGAAGCATATCATCACAAAGCATTCATAATTACAGTTATAAACACTAATTTTATTCTGAGTGTGCTGTATGGTAGGCATTGTCCTGAGCTTTTTGCCTTACCCTTTTAAATCTTTAAAATTCTGCAGGTGGAATTATTCTCATTTTTCAAATAATTAATCAAAGGTTAGTATACTTGCTGCACTCAATATGCCAGCAAATTTGAAAAACTCAGCAGTGGCCACAGGACTGGAAAAGGTCAGTTTTCATTCCAATCCCAAAGAAAGTTAATGCCAAACAAAGCTCAAACTACCGCACAATTGCACTCATCTCACATGCTAGTAAAGTAATGCTCAAAATTCTCCAAGCCAGGCTTCAGCAATACGTGAACTGTGAACTTCCTGATGTTCAAGTTGATTTTAGAAAAGGCAGAGGAACCAGAGATCAAATTGCCAACATCCACTGGAACATCAAAAAAGCAAGAGAGTTCCAGAAAAACAGCTATTTCTGCTTTATTGACTATGCCAAAGCCTTTGACTGTGTGGATCACAATAAACTGTGGAAAATTCTGAAAAAGATGGGAATACCAGACCACCTGACCTGCATCTTGAGAAATCTATATCCAGGTCAAGAAGCAACAGTTAGAACTGGACATGAAACAACAGACTGGTTCCAAATAGGAAAAGGAGTACGTCAAGGCTGTATATTGTCACCCTGCTTATTTAACTTATATGCAGAATACATCATGAGAAACGCTGGGCTGGAAGAAGCACAAGCTGGAATCAAGATTGCTGGGGGAAATATCAATAACCTCAGATATGCAGATGACACCACCCTTATGGCAGAAAGTGAAGAGGAGCTAAAGAGTCTCTTGATGAAAGTGAAAGAGGAGAGTGAAAAAGTTGGCTTAAAGCTCAACATTCAGAAAACGAAGATCATGGCATCTGGTCCCATAAATTCATGGGAAATAGATAGAGAAACAGTGGAAGTAGTCTCAGACTTTATTTTTCAGGCTCCAAGATCACTGCAGATGGTGACTGCACCCATGAAATTAAAAGACACATACTCCTTGGAAGGAAAGTTATGACCAACCTAGCTGCTGCTGCTGCTGCTAAGTCGCTTCAGTCGTGTCCGACTCTGTGCGACCCCATAGACATCAGCCCACCAGGCTCCCATATCCCTGGGATTCTCCAGGCAATAATACTTGAGTGGGTTGCCATTTCCTTTCAATGCATGAAAGTGAAAAGTCAAAGTGAAGTCGCTCAGTTGTGTCCGACTCCATGGACTACAGCCTATCAGGCTCCTCCATCCGTGGGATTTTCCAGGCAAGAATACTGGAGTGGGGGGCCATTGCCTTCTCCAATGACCAACCTAAACAGCATATTAAAAAGCAGAGACATTACTTTGCCAACAAAGGTCCATCTAGTCAAGGCTATGGTTTTCCCAGTGGTCATGTATGGATGTGAGAGTTGGACTGTGAAGAAAGCTGAGCGCGGAAGAATTGATGCTTTTGAACTGTGGTGTTGGAGAAGACTCTTGAGAGTCCCTTGGACTGAAAGGAGATCCAACCAGTCCATTCTAAAGGAGATCAGTCCTGGGTGTTCTTTGGAAGGAACGATACTGAAGCTGAAACTCCAATGCTTTGGCCACGTCATGCAAAGAGTTGACTCACTAGAAAAGACTCTGATGCTAGGAGGGATTGGGGGCAGGAGGAGAAGGGGATGACAGAGGATGAGATGGCTGGATGGCATCACTGACTCAATGTACATGAGTATGAGTGAACTCTGGGAATTGGTGATGGACAGGGAGGCCTGGCGTGCTGCTATTCATGGGATTGCAAAGAATCAGACATGACTGAGCAACTGAAGTGAACTGAACTGAGTATACTTTTCAAAGATAAATAACGAAGAATTTTTAGACTTGGTATTCCAATATTCTAATTCAAGTTCATCCAATTTTAGAACCTATCAAGTGTTACCTGACTGAAACATAACAGACAATCATAAATAACCAAATAAACCTTGAGAAACACTATTATAGCAACAGAGGCATTTAAAAGGTGGAAATTTACAAAATTGACACAATTTCAGTATTGGATCAACTTATGGGGAGCAATTCTTTCCTAACTTGTCTATTCAGAATTTGCACTGGAGTACAAAATGAAGCAGGGCAAAGGATTACAGAGTTTTTCCAAAAGAACACATGGGTCATAGCAAACACCTTCTTTCAACAACACAAGAGATGACTACACATGGATGTCACCAGATAGTCAATACTGGAATCAGATTGATCATACTCTTTGCATGGAGATGGAAATGGCTACCCACTCCAGTACTCTTGCCTGGAATATTCCAGGCAAGGGAGCCAGGAGCCTGGGGGAGGCAGGTAGGCTACAGTCCATGAGGTCGCAAAGAGCTGGACATGACTGAGCGACATCACTTTCTTTCTTTATATAGTTCCTTTTGGAGAGGGAGATGGAAACCCACTCCAGTGTTCTTGCCTGTAGAATCCCATGGACAGAGGAGGCTGGTGGGACTGCAGTCTATGGGATTGCAAAGAGTCAGACATGACTGAGCAACTAACATACATACTCTTTGCAGCAAAAGATGGAGAAGCTCTATACAATCAGCAAAAACAAGACTGGGAGCTGGCTGTGGATCAGATCATGAACCACTATTGCAAAATTCAGATTTAAATGGAAGAAAGTAGGGAAAACCACTAGACCATTCATGTATTACCTTAATCAAATCCCTTATGATTATACAATGGAAGTGATGAATAGATTCAAGGAATAAGATCTGATAGAGTGCCTGAAGAATTACGGACAGAGGTTCATGACATTGTACAGGAGGCAGTGATCAGGACCATCACCAAGGGGAAAAAAAAAAGCAAAATGGTTGTCTGAGGAGGCCTTACAAAGGCAAGGTGTGAAAGACAAAGGAGAAAAGGAAAGATACACCCATTTCAATGCAGAGTTCCAAAGAACAGCAAGGAGAGATAAGAAAGACTTCCTCAGTGATCAATGAAAAGAAATAGAGGAAAATAATAGAATGGGAAAGACTAGAGATCTCTTCAAGAAAACTAGAGATAACAAGGGAACATTTCATGCAAAGATGGGCACAATAAAAGGCAGAAATGGTATGGACCTAAGAGAAGCAGAAGAGGTGGCAAGAATACACAGAAGAACTATACAAAAAAATATCTTCACGACCCAAATAACCAGGATGGTGTGATCACTCACCTAGAGCCAGACATCCTGGAATGTGAAGTCAAGTATGCCTTAGGAAGCATCACTACGAACAAAGCTAGTGGAGGTGATGGAATTCCAGTTGAGCTATTTCAAATCCTAAAAGATGATGGCTGTCAAAGTGCTGCAGTCAATATGCCAGCAAATTTGGAAAACTCAGCAGTGGCCACAGGACTGGAAAAGATCAATATTCATTCCAATCCCAAAGAAAGGCAATGACAAAGAATGTTCAAACTACCGCACAACTGCACTCATCTCACCTAGTAGCAAATAATGCTCAAAATTATCAAAGCCAGGCTTCAACAGTACGTGAACTATGAACTTCCAGATGTTCAAACTGGATATAGAAAAGGCAAAAGGAACCAGAAATATTGCCAACATCCATTGGATCATTAAAAAAGAGAGTTCCAGAAAACATCTGTTTATGCTTTATTGTCTTTGAATGTATGGATCAAAACAAACTGTGGAAAATTCTTCAAGAGATGGGAATACCAGACCACCTTAATGTCCTCCTGAGAAAACTGTATGCAGGTCAAGATGCAACAGTTAGAACTGGGCATGGAACAGCAGACTGGTTCCAAATTGGGAAAAGAGTAAGTCACGGCTGTATACTGTCAGCCTGCTTATTTAACTTATATGCAGAGTACATCATGAGACATATTGGACTGGATGAAGCACAAGTTGAAGTAAAGATTGCTGGGAGAAATATCAATAACCTCAGATACGCAGATGACACCACTCTTATGTCAGAAAGCGAAGAAATAAAGAGCCTCTTGATGAAAGTGAAAGAGGAGACTGAAAAAGTTGACTTAAAACTCAACATTCAGAAAATTAACATCATGGCATCTGGTCCCATCACTTCATGGCAAATAGATGGAGAAACAATGGAAACAGTGAGAATCTTTATATTTTGGGGCTCCAAAATCACTGTAGATGGTGACTGCAGCCACAAAATTAAAAGACAGTTGCTCCTTGGAAGGAAAGTTATGACCAACTTAGACAGCATATTAAAAAGCAGAGACATTACTTTGCTGACAAAGTCTGTCTAGTCAAGGCTATGGTTTTTCCAGTAGTCACGTACGGATGTGAGAGTTGGATTATAAAGAAAGCTGAGCGCCGAAGAATTGATGCTTTTGAACTGTGGTGTTGGAGAAGACTCTTCAAGGAGATCCAACCAGTCCATCCTAAAGGAAATCAGTCCTGAATATTCATTGGAAGGACTGATGCTGAAGCTGAAAGTCCAATTCTTTGGCCACCTGATGCAAAGAACTGACTGATTGGAAAAGTCTCTGACCCTGGGAAAGATTGAAGGTGGAAAGAGCATGGGTCAACAGAGGATGAGATGGTTGAATGGCATCACTGACTCAATGGACATGAGTTTTAGTAAACTCTGGGAGATGTTGAGGGACTGGGAGGCCTGGCAGGCTGTGGTCCATGCAGTCATGATGAGTCAGACAGGACTGAGTGACTGAAATGAACTGAGTCATTTTCACAATATTGATGCTTCCAATCCAAGAACATGGTACAGCTCTCCATCAGTTTGTGTTATGTTTGATTTATTTCATCAGTACCTTATAGTTTTCTGTGTTCAGGTCTTTTTTCTCCTTGTGTTAAAATGCTAGTCACTCAGTGGTGTCTGACTCTTTGTGACCTCATGGACTGTAGCCCACTAGGCTCCTCTCTCCATGAAATTCTCCAGGCAAGAATACTGGAGTGGATTTCCATTTCCTTCTCCCAGGGATCTTTCCAATCCAGGGATCAAACCCAGGTCTCCTGCATTGCGGGCATATTCTTTACTGTCTGAGCCACTATGGAAGCCCCTTTGTCTCCATCAGATGAGATCAGATCAGTCGCTCAGTTGTGTCCTACTCTTTGCCACCCCATGAATCGCAGCACGCCAGGCCTCCCTGTCCATCACCAACTCCCGGAGTTCACCCAGACCCACGTCCATTGAGTCAGTGATGCCATCCAGCCATCTCATCCTCTGTCGTCCCCTTCTCCTCCTGCCCCCAATCCCTCCCAGCATCAGAGTCTTTTCCAATGAGTCAACTCTTCGCATGAGGTGGCCAAAGTACTGGAGTTTCAGCTTTAGCATCATTCCTTCCAAAGAAATCCCAGGGCTGATCTCCTTCAGAATGGACTGGTTGGATCTCCTTGCAGTCCAAGGGACTCTCAAGAGTCTTCTCCAACACCACAGTTCAAAAGCATCAATTCTTCGGTGCTCAGCCTTCTTCACAGTCCAACTCTCATATCCATATATGACCACAGGAAAAACCATAGCCTTGACTAGACGAACCTTTGTTGGCAAAGTAATGTCTCTGCTTTTGAATATGCTATCTAGGTTGGTCTTAACTTTCCTTCTAAGGAGTAAGCGTCTTTTAATTTCGTGGCTGCAGTCACCATCTGTAGTGATTTTGGAGCCCAGAAAAATAAAGTCTGACACTGTTTCCACTGTTTCCCCATCTATTTCCCATGATAAGTAGATTTATTCCTAGGTTTTTTATTCTTTTTGTTGCAATGGTTAATGGGGGTGTGTCCATGATTTCTCTTTCTGATCTTTCATTGTTATTATATAGGAAGGCAAGAGTTTTCTGTGTATTAATTTTATGTCCTACAACTTTACTAAATTCGTTGATTAGCTCTAGTAGTTTTCTGGGGGCATCACTAGGATTTTCTACATATACTATCATGTTATCTGCAAAGAGTGACAGTTTTACTTCTTTTTGACTTTGGATTCCTTTTATTCCTCTTTCTTCTCTGATGCTGTGATTAGGACTTTCAAAACTATGTCGAATAATATTGGCAAGAGAGGATACTCTTGTTCCTGCTCTTAGAGAAAATGCTTTCAGTTTTTCACCATTGAGAACGATGTTTGGTGTGGGTTTGTTATATATGGCTTTTACTTTGTTGAGGTAAGTTCCCTCTATGCCCATTTTGTGAAGAGTTTGTTTTGTTTTGTTTTTGTCGTAAAAGGATTTTGAATTTTGTCAAAAGGTTTTTCTGCATCTATTTTTCCTTCATTTTGTTAATACATGCATCACATTGATTTGTGTATATTGAAGAATCCTTGTATCCCTGGGATAAATCCCTCTGGATCATGACATATGATCCTTTTAATGTATTGCTGGATTCAGATTGCAAGTATTTTGTTGAGGATATTTGCATCTATGTTCAACAGCGATATTGGCCTGTAATTTTCTTTTTATATAATATGTTTGTTGGGTTTTGGTATCAGAGTGATGGTGGCCTTGTAGAAAGAGCTTGGGATTGTTCCTCCCTTTACAATATTTTGGAAGAGTTTGAGAAGGATAGGTGTTAGCTCTTTCCTAATGCTTGATAAGATTCTCCTGTGAGGTTGTCTGGTCCTGGACTTTTGTTTGTTGGAAGATTTTTAATCACAGTGTCAGTTTCATTATTTGTGATTCATCTGATAATAATCTCTATTTCTTCCTGGTTCAGTCTTGGCAGGTTGTACTTTTCTAAGAATTTTTCCATTTCTTTCAGGCTTTCCATTTTATTGGTGTATAGTGTCCATTTGTTGGCATCGATTGTAATAGCTGCATATGATCCTTTGTATTTCTGCAGTGTCAGTTGCAATTTCTCCTTTTTCACTTCTAAATTTATTGATTTGAGTCCTCTCCCTATTTTCTTGATGAGTCTTGCTAAAGGTTCACCAATTTTGTTTATCTTCTCAAAGTTCCAGCTTTTAGTTTCATTGATATTTGCCATTGTTTTCTTCATTTCTATTTCATTTATTTCTGCTCTGGCCTTTATGATTTCTTTCCTCCTACTAATTTTGGGTTTTTTTTATTGTTACTACTTCTGTAGTTGCTTTAGGTGTAAGGTTAGGTTGTTTATCTGGTGCATTTCTCTTTTCTTGAGGTAGAATTGTATTGCTATAAACTCTCCCCTTAGAACTGTTACTGTTGCATCCCATAGGTTTCACGCCATCATGTTTATGTTGTAATTTGTCATTTATTTCTTTAACTTCCCTCTTTGATTTCTTCAGTGATCTCTTGGTTATTTAGTAGCATATTGTTCGGCCTCCAGGTTTTTGTGTTTTTCACTGTTTTGTTTCCTGTAATTGATTTTTAATCTCAACTGTTTCAGTCAGAAAAGATGTTTGATATGATTTTTTCTTAAACTTACTGAGATGTGATCTATCCTGGAGAACGTTCTGTGTGCACTTGAGAAGTAATTGTATTCTTCTGCTTCCAGATGGAATGTCCAATAAATATCAAGTCTATCTAAAGTGTCACTTAAGGTTTGTAATTCCTTATTAATTTTCTGTATGGATTGTCTATCCATTGGTGTAAATGGAGTGGTAAAGTCCCTCACTATTATTGTATTACTGTCAATTTCAATAAATTTAGAAGTGAAAAAGGAGAAATTGCAATTGACACTGCAGAAATACAAAGGATCATATGCAGCTATTACAATCAATGCCAATAAATGGACACTATTGTCTTATGTATATGGTGATCCTATATTGGGTGCATAAATATTTACAATTGTTAGAGTTTCTTCTTGGATTGATCCCTTGATCATTACTTAGTATCCTTCCTTGTCTCTTGTAACAGTCTTTATTTTAAAGTGCAGTTTGTCTAATATGAGTATTGCTATTCCAGCTTTCTTTTGATTTCCATTTGCTTGGAATAACTTTTTCATCCCCTCAATTTCAGTCTTCATGTATCCCTAGGTCTTAAGAGGGTCTCCTGTAAACAGCATATATATGGGGCTTGACTTTGTATCCACTCAGCCAGCCTGTGTCTTTTGGTTGGAACATTTGATCCATTTACATTTAAGGTAATTATCAATATACATGTTTTTATTGCACTTTTCTTAATTGTTTTATTTTGGGTTTGTCTTTGTAGGTCTTTTTCTTCTCTGTGTTTTCCACCTTGAAAAATTCCTTTAGCATTTGTTGTAAAGCTGGTTTGGTGGTACTGAATTGTCTCAACACTTGTTTGTCTTAAGTGGAGAGTGAAAAAGTTGGCTTAAATCTCAACATTCAGAAAATGAAGATCATGGCATCTGGTCCCATCACTTCATGGGATATAGATGGGGAAACAGTGGGAAAAGTGTCAGACTTTATTTTTTGGGGCTCCAAAATCACTGCAGGTGGTGACTGAAGCCATGAAATTAAGACGCTTACCCCTTGGAAGGAAAGTTATGTCCAACCTAGACAGAATATTCAAAAGCAGAGACATTACTTTGCCAACAAAGGTACATCTAGTCAAGGCTATGGTTTTTCCTGTGGTCATGTATGGATGTGAGAGTTGGACTGTGAAGAAGGCTGAGCGCCAGAGAATTGATGCTTTTGAACTGTGGTGTTGGAGAAGACTCTTGAGAGTCCCTTGGACTGCAAGGAGATCCAACCAGTCCATTCTGAAGGAGATCAGCCTTGAGATTTCTTTGGAAGGAATGATGCTAAAGCTGAAACTCCAGTACTTTGGCCACCTCATGCGAAGAGTTGACTCATTGGAAAAGACTCTGATGCTGGGAGGGATTGGGGGCAGGAGGAGAAGGGGACAACAGAGGATGAGATGGCTGGATGACATCACTGACTCAATGGACGTGAGTCTGAGTGAACTCCGGGAGTTGGTGATGGACAGGGAGGCCTGGAGTGCTGCGATTCATGGGGCCGCAAAGAGTCGGACACGACTGAGCAACTGAACTGAACTGAAAGCTTTTTTATTTCTTCATTGAATCTTAATGAAATCCTTGCTGGGTAGAGTAATCTTGGTTATTTCTCTTTCATCACATTGAAGTGATGTGAAAGTCACTCAGTCAAGTCTGACTCTCTGCAACCCCATGGACTATACTGTCCATGGAATTTTCCAGGCCAAAATACTGGAGAGGGTAACCTTTCCCTTCTCCAGGGGATCTTCCCAATTCAGGAATCGGGCTCAGGTCATCAAATTAAATATTAATATATCCTCCCACCCCCTTTTGGCCTGTAGAATTTCTGCTGAAATATTAGCTGATAACCTTATGAGGATTCCCTTGTATGTTATTTGTTTCTTTCCCCTTATTTCTTTTAATGTTTTTTTCTTTATATTTAATTTTTGTTAATTTGATTAATACATATCTCAGCATGCTTCTCCTTGGTTTTATTCTGTATGGGACCCTCTATGCTGCCTGGACTTGGTTGACTGTTTCATTTTCCATGTTAGGAAAGTTTACAACTATCAATTCAGTTCAGTCCATCAGTCATGTCTGATTCTTTGTGACCCCATGGACTGCAGCACACCAGGCTTCCCTATCCATTGCCAACTCCTAGAGCCTACTCAAACCCATGTCCATTGCTTCAGTGATGCCACCCAACCATCTCATCCTCTGTCATCCCCTTGTCCTCTTGCCTTCAATCTTTCCCAGCATCAGGGTCTTTTCCAATGAGTCAGTTCTTCACCTCAGGTGGCCAAAGTATTAGAGTTTTAGCTAAAATTGGAGTTTCAACTATAATCTCTTCAAATATTTTCTCAGGCCCTTTCTGTTTCTCTTCTTCTTCTGAGACTTCTATAATTTAAATGTTGGTGGGTTTAATGTTGTCCCAGAGATCTCTGAAATTCTCCTCTTTTCTTTTCATTCCTTTTTCTTTTTCTGCTCCTCAGCAGTTATTGCCACCATTCTATCTTCTGGCTCACTTATTTATGGTTCTGCTTCAGTTATTCTGCTACTGATTCCTTCAAAGGTTTTTTTTTCCATTAAATTATTGTGCTGTTCACTGATTGCTTGTTCTTTAGCTTTCCCAGATTGTTGTTAAATATTTCTTGTATCATCTTGATCCATGCTTTCATTCTATTTCTAAGATTGTGGATCTTTACTATCATTATTTTGAATTTTTTTTCAGGTAGATTGCCTATTTCCTCTTCTTTTATCTGATCTTGTGAGTTTACCTTGCTCCTTCCTCTGCAACACATTTCTCTGTCATCTCATTTTGTATAACTTAACTCTGTTTATGGTCTCCTTTCTGCAGGTTACAGGGTTGTATTTCCCCTTGCCTCTGTTGTCTGGTCCCAGTTAGTGAGGATATTCTAGGGGCTTGTGTAGGCTTCCTGGTGGGAAGTAGAGCTTGGTCCTTTTCCTCTGATGTGCAGGGTCACATCAGGTGGTGTGCATTGAGGTGTAAGGGAGTTTAGTATGACTTTAGGCAGCCTGTCTTCTGACGGATGGGGCTGTGTTTCTGTCTTACTCATTGTTCGGCATAAGATGTTCATAGTGGACCTTCAGGCAGTTGGGTTGAGCCAGGTCTTAGTATCAATATGGATACCTCTGGGAGAGCACATACTGATTAATATTCACTGAACCTAGGAATTTTCTGGTAGTCCAGTGTCCTGGACTTGGTGTTCCCAACCCAAAGGCCCAGGTCCAACTCCTGGCTAGGGAAACAAAAGCCCAGAAGCCATGCAGCATGGGCAGAGAAAAAAAAAAAAGAAAACAAACAGAACCTAAGACTAGTAGGAGAAACAAAAACCAACAGCAACAACAACACACACACACATACACACATACAAAGTAATACAAACAAACCAAATCCAAGACAAATGATAAAAACAAAACCAATCAGAAACAAATAATAAAGCGGAAATAAACAAACAAAAACCCAAAAAACAAGAGAACAAACAAATAAACTTAAAAATAAAAACAAACACTAAACTAACTAAAAATACAATAAAACAAACAAACAAAAAACAGCAGAAAGCAACCAAAAAAGAAGAGGGAAAAAAAAAACAAACAAACAGAAAACACATAAAGGTTATTAGCAAAAAGTATAAAAATAAGGAAAAAGCACAAAACAACAAAAAGTAAAATAAAAATATATGTTAAAAATAAAACAAAAAATAATAAATACAACTGAACAAAGTGAAACAAATACAAAGAATAATAGTAATAAGAATATTTCCTTGGGGCCTCTCCTGTCAGTGTCCTCTCCACAGTGAACCACAGCTAACACTCACCTTAGGAGGACCTTCAACGCTTCTAGCTAGGTCTTTGGACTTGCTATGGGCACTGTGTCATTCTCTCATATACTTGCCTCCAGTGCTGCTGCTGCTAAAACTATACTGGTCTCAGTAGTGGGAACGGTCATTTTCTATTCAGATATTTCCAGAGGCAGGATTTACCAAGCTAATTGCAAGGATTTAATCCACAGCTTGTGTGGCAGCATGGGGAGATTTCCATTCCTCTTCCTTAGCTGCACTGTACTTGGGGCTCAGCTTTGGTTTGGGCCACACCTCTGCATTTGCACCACCCTCATATATCTGTTCCCTTTACAGTTAAGAGGGAGCAAAAGCAGCAGCTGATTGGGGCATGCTTACGGGAGCGGGTATAGCAGCACAATTGGGGTATGCCTGAAGTGCCTGCGGTGGCAAGAGAGTGGCGAGCAGTTGCAACAGACTCATTCACTCCTGTGGGAGTCCCTTTCAGTGCCTGCAGAGGCAGGGGTTGGCAAGTGGGGGCAGTGACAGCCCCACCCTTTATGATCCGCTCAAGAATTGTGCCTCATTTCTTAGGCAGACCACACTTCCTCTAGGGACATTCCCAGCTGCAGAACCCCTCACGCCTGTCTCTTCTGTTGTATTTGCACATCCAACAGTGGTCCTGTCTCCAGATCTGCTCTCTCAGCCCCATACTTTAGCACTCAGAACCCACCAGCATTGGCAAATTCTCCTCTCAAGCAGGGATACCCACGGCTGATTCCTGAGGAAGCTTTGGGATGGGCAGTGCTCAGGTCCCTGGAGCCAAGGTGAGAGGAGGCCTTGACTTGAGAGGTGGGCGAGCCTGCTCAGATGGGTGCCCGTCCCAGTGTCTGCAGAGGCTGAAGTCAGTGGGTAGGGAAGGGGGTTGCAATGGCAGCCCTACCTCTTTTATGCCACACAACAATGACTTGCTTCCATGGTGTCCTGGGCTTTTTCTGCCAACCTTCCTAGTTGTGGAGCTCATTATTCCTGTCCTTTCAGGCTGGCTTTCCACAGTCAATAGCTGTCCCTTCCCTTGGTCCATGTTCCAAACGACACTTTCCAGCACCCAGCCTTCCTCGACAACAGGGGATGCATGATTCAGGCTGGGTTGTGCAGGGCTGCGGCACAGGCCAGGCCTGCAGTTCTGTCTGCCCTGCTGTCCACAGACCATCCACTGAATTCTCCTTCAATCCTTCAAAAGGCCTTTTCTGTCCCAGCTCATTTCCCCATTGTTGTGGGGGGAGGCATTTCTGAGAGAGGGAACTTTTCCTCATCTTCAGCTTCCCACCAGGGTTGCTGGCCCCATTTTTGATTCCTCTTCACTTTTTCCCTTTCTTTCATCCTACCAAGTTGTGAGGGAATCTTTGTTCCTCTTTTAGGAGTCCAAGTCTTCTGCCAGTCTTCAGCAGGTGCTGTGTAAAAATTGTTCCATTTGTAGATGTATTCTTGATGTACCTGTGAGGAGAGATGAATTTCATGCGCTCCTATCCCACCATCTTGATTCTTCTCCTTCTAATCATTATTTTGGAACACTAGTCCTTGTCTTAGTAAATCAAGCATTGAACAAAAAGGCAGGTCACAAGGACTCTGCCTAAAGACTCTCATATATACATTTTAATTGGCGAGCTGTCTTTTTAAATTTGTAATTCCTCAATTTTGGATGTAACATTAAATTTGACACAAAGAGACCATCTTAACATAGTATTACTTAACAAAGATGGCTGTCATTGCTGTCACATGAAAACCCTGTCAGGAATCACACTTCAACTTTTCTGTTGCCATAGATACCACTTTTCTTCTTGTGACCAAATGTGAAAAATGCAGCTCAGTGACATGATTCAAATATAAGGAATTGAAGCCAATTCAAAAATATATGCAAAGACTCAGGAACAAGTCACTTGGATTTCAGTTACACAAAGTAAAATTCTAGAACATCAATAGTTGATTGGCAGGTGGAGAAGCTGAAGAATGGAATATTAATGGTACAAAAGTTAACTGCCCCATAAAAGAGCAATACATATTTGAATCAGTGTATTGCTTCTAGATTACTTTTACCCATTCATTAATAAAAGAAAGTACTTTTGACTTTATATTCAAGTTGCAAAACCTCACCTGGACAAATTAAATTTCTTGGTGTAATTTACATATTAATAAAAGAGCAGACCTCACATCAAATGTCTTTGTGGCTGTTTTATCTTGATCTGTAATTAAATTTTATTCTGAAGAATGGTCGTCAGAGATTATCCATGAATTTAAAGACAAATAAATAGTATTTGAAGACCAGAGAAATTTGAAGAGTAAAATTATCCCAATTAAAATTAAAGCCCTAAAATTTCAGCCCTATAATTATAGGGCTGAAAATCACCTATATAGCAATAAACAACATATTCAGGGAAAGAGTCACCCTCACAGGCTACTGTGGTCACCTAACTATTGTGGAATATTCCAAGCTTGTTGTAAGAAATTGTTAAACCTTTTACTGTCTCTTGTGCCCTCTGAATGTAGAAAGCCCTTGTTCAAATGCCTTTGACATGATTATTAATTAAAAGTACAGGTTTGTTCCCTCATTCCTTCCTTGTGGGCCTTACACCAAATTCAAGTTGAATGGTCCAGGTCTAAGTAAAAAAGCTTATATAAAGTATGAGCCACTAAAATATTCAAAAGATAATTACTCTATCAGAAAGCTGTTTACTTTTTATACAAAAAGGCAAATGAGAACAGACTGTTAAACTATTATATTTACTGCAGCCAGCATTATATTGTATTGAATGATATTTTCAGGATCAAAATTCCTTCCCAAGTTATAACCACCAATAATTGAGAGGCAACAGGTGTGATGGGTAAGCATCTGGGCTTGAGTTAGATAAAACCTGCCTCTGCCACTTACTAGCACGAATAAGCTCCTTAACCTCTTTAACTCCCATCTCCTCATCTACAGAATGATGATAATCATAATATTTACCTAATAGGGTTACCACAAAGATTTAAAAGCTAATGTAAAGTACTAATTAAAGTTACAACTACCTAAAAAATGTTTTTTTAAAAAAAACAATATTGAGTGACAAAAATGACTATATAGAGACTTGAGACACACCATGATGTGTGACAGAAAAAAATGGATTTTGTAAGGAAGAAGCTTGATTTCAAATTGCAATTGGGTTTCAGCACAATTCCAACAAAACACTAGTGGAATTTATTTGGGATCTGACAAACGTTAAGTGGAAGATTTGGTAAATGGGATTTAATAACTAAAAATAATTTTAGAAAAAGCATTAATATTTTTAAGTTTTTCAGATTTACTAACAAAAATCTAAGCAGTAGGGTCATATTGCAAATATTACAAAGAAGATTAATGGAGAATTTATAATTCAGAAGAGATTCCAGTATATAATACCTTGCTATAATAAAAAAATGATAAAAACATTATATGGTAAGCCAGTAGAGAAATAAATGGTTACTTTCTAAATGATTTTAGCAGTATTCAGTTCAGTCCAGTCACTCAGCTGTGTCCAACCCTTTGCGACCCCATGGACTGCAGCACACCAGGCCTCCCTGTCCATCACCAACTCCCAAGTTTACTCAAACTCATGTCCATTGAGTCGGTGATGCCATCCAACCATTTTACCCTCTGTCGTCCCCTTCTCTTCCCACCTTCAATCTTTCCCAGCATCAGGGTCTTTTCAAATGAGTCAGTTCTTTGCATCAGGTGGCCAAAATATTGGAATTTCAGCTTCAACATCAGTCCTTCTAATAAATATTCAGGACTGATCTCCTTTAGGATGGAGTGGGTGGATCTTCTTGTAGTCCAAGGGACTCTCAAGAGTCTTCTCCAACACCACAGTTCAAAAGCATCAGTTCTTCAGCGCTCAGCTTTCTTTATAATCCAACTCCCACATCCATACATGACTACTGGAAAAATCATAGCTTTGACTAGATGGACCTTTGTTGGCGAAGTTAACTTAAAGACAGAAAAGCTAAATTTTATTACATACGTTAGGTATAAATGAAGTACAAATGTGCTTAAACATTAAATGAAAATATTAAAATCATTCAAAAGACTGAGAAGAAATAACAAAATATCAACATACATAGAAATGGGAGATGAATTTTTAGAAACATAGAGTCATTATAGAAATCCCAGAGGTTAAGGTGTTTCAGTTCAGTTCAGTCGCTCAGTTGTGTCCGACTCTTTGCCACCCCATGAATCACAGCACACCGGGCCTCCCTGTCCATCATCAACTCCCGGAGTTCACTCAGACTCACGTCCATTGAGTCAGTGATGCCATCCAGCCATCTCATCCTCTGTCGTCCCCTTCTCCTCCTGCCCCCAATCCCTCCCAGCATCAGAGTCTTTTCCAATGAGTCAACTCTTCGCATGAGGTGGCCAAAGTACTGGAGTTTCAGCTTTAGCATCATTCCTTCCAAAGAAATCCCAGGGCTGATCTCCTTCAGAATGGACTGGTTGGATCTCCTTGCAGTCCAAGGGACTCTCAAGAGTCTTCTCCAACACCACAGTTCAAAAGCATCAATTCTTCAGTACTCAGCCTTCTTCACAGTCCAACTCTCACATCCATACATGACCACAGGAAAAACCATAGCCTTGACTAGACGGATCTTTGTTGGCAAAGTAATGTCTCTGCTTTTGAATATGCTATCTAGGTTGGTCATAACTTTACTTCCAAGGAGTGTCTTTTAATTTCATGGCTGCAGTCACCATCTGCAGTGATTTTGGAGCCCAGAAAAATGAAGTCTGACACTGTTTCCACTGTTTCCCCATCTATTTCCCATCAAGTGGTGGGACCAGATGCCATGATCTTCGTTTTCTGAATGTTGAGCTTTAAGCCAACTTTTTCACTCTCCTCTTTCACTTTCATCAAGAGGCTTTTGAATTCCTCTTCACTTTCTGCCATAAGGGTGGTGTCATCTGCATATCTGAGGTTATTGATATTTCTCCCAGCAATCTTGATTCCAGCTTGTGTTTCTTCCAGTCCAGCATTTCTCATTATGTACTCTGCATATAAGTTAAATAAGCAGGATGACAATATACAGCCTTGATGTACTCCTTTTCAACATTGGAACCAGTCTGTTGGTCCATGTCCAGTTCTAACTGTTGCTTCCTGACCTGCATGCAGATTTCTCAAGATGCAGGTCAGGTGGTCTGGTATTCCCATCTCTTTCAGAATTTTCCACAGTTTATTGTGATCCACACAGTCAAAGACTTTGGCATAGTCAATAAAGCAGAAATTGATGTTTTTCTGGAACTCTTGCTTTTTCGATGATCCAGCGGATGTTGGCAATTTGATCTCTGGTTCCTCTGCCTTTTCTAAAGCCAGCTTGAACATCTGGAAGTTCACAGTTTATGTATTGCTGAAGCCTGGCTTGGAGAATTTTGAGCATTACTTTACTAAGGTGTTTAGATGTAAATAAATGTTAATTGTTACATATCAAAAAGGCAAATGGCAAAATGAACATGATGATTCCAAGAAAGTACTGCACAAAAACTTCCAAGTCTAAGAAGATACTAACTCTGCCACGGAAAAAATGGCTCAAATCATTTAGACACTTTAAAGAAGAAGAAATACAAAGGGTCAGTAAACACAAAATAAAGATTTCACATCACCAATAAAGTAATGCAAACTTTTAAAAGATGTGATTATCTTTCACAAAATTAGAAAATATGAAAAAATTCTGATAGGGAAATTGGTGTGGTAGCAAAAGGATTTTCATGAGGTACTTAAAAAAACAGAAATTGGCATAGCTTTTTGAGTAAGTAATTTGGAAAAATAGAACTTTCATTTTTTTCAATGTGTTGTTCCAATAATAATTGTTGCCTTCACCTATCTTAAAGAGAGGGATAATGAGGATATTTTAGAATAATTCTCATTGAAGTGCTTTTGTGATAATAATAGAAACTAATTGATTATGATGATGATGAAATTGTTTGATAGATTCATTAATTGAATTATTATGTCAAAATTATATTTAAAGTTCTTTAACAACATTTAGCATATTATATAGAACAAAGGAACAAAACAGATAACAAATTGTCTAATAGCATAATTTGAATTTTTATGTAAGTAAACACATTTTACATTTGTGTAATTGTACTCTAAAAATAAATACAATTAGAATAATAGCAGCAGTATAGTTTGGATATAATGGTAAAAATACACCTCAGCTTCTTTTCTAAATGTATTTATGTTCACCTGATTTCCTAAAATAGACTTTTCAACAATAATATATACTACCTTAAGCATTTCATGTTGCAAATAATGTAAACCTCTAACAACTCTATATAGTAGATTTCACTTTCTCCATTTTTTCATGTGGAGAAATTGAGGCACATTGTTTGTGCCTGTAAAATGAAAATTAGCAGCATGGTACTCAATTCCGAGACATACTTTGCTCTGATGAATTTACTCTAGTTTACTAAGTGATAGCAACCATTTCTTGGGTAATAATTTATTTAACACCACACATAAATGAATTAAAAATAAAACAATGCATCAAAGTTCAGTAGGATACTCTACCTCAGTTTACTCTAAATCATTGGAATTTGATAATTCAAGGTCACAGACAATTCTTAGTTTTGTATTTGTATTGTAATTGTTGATGTTTCTTAAACAGCCTGGAGAATAAACAATATAATAATGAAACCAAGACTAGTGACCAGCTGCTAACATACTTCTTTTATTGCCCAGACATGCTTTCTACATCAATAATGACATGTTACGGAAAATAAATTTTTGGCCTCAGCTTAGGAGACAAGTCTTGGATGTTCATTGGAAGGACTGATGTTGAAGCTGAAATTCCAATACTTTGGTCACCTGATGGGAAGAGCTGACTCATTTGAAAAGACCCTGATGATGGGAAAGATTGAGGGCAGGAGGAGAAGGGGATGAGAGAGGATGAGATGGTTGGATGGCATCACCGACTCGATGGACATGGGTCTGAGTGAACTCCGGGAGTGCATGATGGACAGGGAGGCCTGGCGTGCTGCAGTTCATGGGGTCACAAAGAGTCGAACACAACTGAGTGACTGAACTGAACTAACTATAACTGGTCTGCCTGTAATTAAAATTAAAAACTCTTGAGTCCTAAAATTTTTGATTGAAGGGAATATATGTGGAGGGAGAAAAAATCTTATTAAATATTTTTACCAGCTTAGTTATACTTTACTTCCATGAGACTCTAGTGTTTAGCAGTGTTTTCATTTTATGATGTTCTCTATCTTAACATATTTATTAATAGGCAGAATTGGTGTGGTTAAAAATGTAGGTTACTTGAAATGTATATATCATTATTGTTTAAAAATTTCTATAAGTTACTATCCACATAAGAGGGATATTGTCTTATTCAAAACCAATTCTTTCTATTCTGGCTAAATTAATTATTATAAAAAATTGTGAATGAATTCTCTGTTTCCAAAAATAAACTCATCTCCTTCAAAGTTTCATATTCTTTAAACATTATATAACACTATTACTATAATCTAATATGTATAAATTGTCAGCAAAACTCTGACTTCAGAATTTGATAGTAACCAGATGTTTTTCTACTGCCAGTGCTAAAGTTGGCTCTAGTGCATGGAGATTCCCCACTCAACTGCAGACAGTAAGTACGGAGGGCAGGCGGGATCTATTTCAGTCTTCCAATCAGCCCCTTCGAGCACTTTCAGTTAACAGATGCTGAGTTTCTTTTTATATTTTATTTCTTCTATTTTACCTTTTATTTCTAAATTAATGATATTTCTCAAATACACAGAAATTAGTCACATTAGACTGACGCAAAAACAAAAACACAAATCCAAAGTAAATTTGACATTCTTTAGTACAAATTGTTCTGTAATTGATCTTACAATTTATTTTATTATAGTTCTAAACACTAACAAATTTCTATCTGACTACACATATGTAGGTACCTATGTACATTATACACTTTTTAGAAACAATGACAATAAAAAGCAATAACAACTTTTTCTTCCTTGTTTTTAGGAAGAAAGAATAAAAGAAGTATCGAGTACTCTGAGAAAATTATACTTTTCTTATTGAGTCCCAAATTAGTGATTCCAAGAATATTTTATACTTGAAATATGGTACTCTGTTTAAAAATCTGAACACAAAGCCTCAACTCATTTGGAAATAGTATTTAGTTTTGCAATGTTATTAAAAACTTTTGAGTTCTAATGGTACTAATATTGTATTAACACAGTATTAGAATGAGTTACAACTGCTCCAAAATTCTACTAGAAGAATCAAAGCTACAAGAATCAAAATGGAATCAATGTCTGTTTCTTTTAGATACAAAATAATAGTGCTTGCTTTTGCAGCACATATACTAAATACAAAATAATATACATACCATGAATGTGTTTAAACATGGTTGCTTGTGTCTGTGATATGTATATAATTTTTATAAAGTATACTCATAAGAATACAGCTTCCAGTGGTTTCATTTACAACTATTTATCTTTTATACAACTAGAACACTAGAAATACATTTTATATTTTATTATATTTCAACTTTAATGTAATTTTGTAACAAGGAAAATGCTTGAATTTATTATTTAGTACTACTCATAACTGTACAATTTACATTGAAAATATTCCAATAGTCTTAATTTTGACATTATCTTTGCTATAGTAATCAATTAAAACAAAGAAACCATTATTTAGGAATACCAGGTTTTCTACAAAGAAAGATGTGGTTAACATGTGGTTAACATGTTCCCAGTGCGCAGCATTTGAAGAAAAAAACAAAGTGCTACGTATGTAAATATAAAAGAAAAAAAATAATTTGCCCCAAAGAAGAGATAGCAGAAATCCTAAAGGACTATCAAGTGAAATTTAAATAAGACAATTCCATAATAAGTCAGAATTATTTTTCTTAAGAAAGCTACAGTAGTATAAATCTTCCAGTGATGTTAACATACATCACCATGCCAGCTCTCAGAATAATCACAAGTTCCACATTTCCTTTGCTACCAGCATGGACTTGTCTCCCTTCCAATATTTGAGTTGATCTTTATTTATTCCGTATAAATCACTGTATAGTCGGTGGAAACGTTTTAATGAAAAATAACAAAATCCAAGAACAACAACAAAAAAAGCTGGTTATATAATATATTATTTAATCCTTCTAAATGAAGTCTCATTTTAAAAATAAATAGACTAAAGACAGAGTAGTTAATTATATGCATTCTCTCGAGTTAGTTCTTTATGATTTGACAACTTGCACGGCAGCTGTTCCTGTAAATATGACAATAAATTTCTAAATCTCCAGAGAACTGGTAAATACAGGCAGATGCACTTAACTGCTGGTGGGCAACAAAAGTCAGACTGCAGGAAACTGTGGCACTAATGTAGCTCTTGATTAATCTCTAATTACAGTTTTGTCATCTTAGCAGGGAGACAAAACTATATCACTTCCTAAACAGGCAAGCAGCATTTTGGCACCTAGCAACCGGCAGTTCGTTCCTATTAGCTGCAGTGGACTTGATGCTGTTACATGGAAGGTGGTTATGGATCACTGCTCTATTATTTATGGAGCAGCATTTCCAGAGGCCTTCACAACAGTAGATAAATTAGCAGCTTAATAGGCCAGCACTAACTAAAAACATAGCATAAGCTGAAGCACCAAGTATGAAATTAAAATGTGAATTGCCCATAATGTTTGCATCATACATAGAAAGAAGCATTCATTTATTTCTAAATGCTAAATCATTCGTTTTATTTCGTAAAGTATTTATATTAAATCTTTCAGAGAGACCTTTTTTTTTTTTTTAAGAGAAAATTTATTTTCCTCTTTCTAAGGGGATTCTTTTGGATTCGTTCTTAAGCCCAGGGATGAGAGGTGGTAAGCATTAATTAGAACTAGTGCAGATACAAGAGAGCCCTAGGAATCTGTGTGAAAGTGCCTTATTAAGCTCAAAATGGGCAAATGAGGCTAATTCTCATCACGCTTCCATTTCCCTTTCACTTTGGGTGTGATGAAAAAGTCTAAGGAATGACCTCACACTTCTGTCTGTGTCAGCAATTTGAAGAGATATAAAATTCTCAAGTATTTCTTTTTCAAAAGGCAACCCACAGAAGATTTCCTTAATTAAAACTGATGGGCCATCTTAGTCTTATTAGTAGAGATGATATTATTAGTATGATTCTGCTTGGGAAATAAAAAATGTAATATCCAAAATGATGGCAACTTTTCATTCCTTCAATTGTACTAAAACTTAGTTTTTAATAAAATGGCATGATACAATGTGATATATACTATTGAAATTTGACTTGCAGTTTTCAATTATAATAATAAAAATATCCTATATTTAAATCACTGTATGACTTTAAAAATTAAATTTTTCTGATGAAACAAGTAGCAAAGATTTTTTTAAAAAGAATAACATAGCAGCAATATATTATAAACAAATACAATTGCTTTAAACTAACAGCCCTAAATAATCTGCAATAACAGTTGAACAGCCACCTTATTGAAACGAGATCCTTACTCTAAAGCCCTGGTGGCTCAGATGGTAAAGAATCTGCCTTCAATGCAGGAGAACATGGGTTCAATCTCTGGGTAGGGATCACTTCAGTATTCGTGTATGGAGAATCCCATGGACAGAGGAGCCTGGTGGGCTATAGTCCATGGAGTGGCAAAGAATTGGACATGACTGAGTGACTAACACTTTCACTCATTCTAGAAATTGTTTCCATTTAAAATCCTCTTTCACAGAATTGTTCCTTGAAAGTAACTCAAATCTATATCATCAAAAATTCTGAATATAAATTTTCAGTATCATTATGTCAATTTATCCAAAAAATAAACCCTGAAAGTTGGCAAAGTTTAAAAAGAAAGCCCTGGTTAGATTCTAGTGTGTAGAGTTTAGGTGCCTTTGGAATAGCCAGGTGAAGATGTAGTAGTTAGGTGGATAGAGGTATGGAATTCAGAGAACTCAGAACTAGAAACAAATTTCTACGCTCAGATCATGAACTCCTTATGGCAAAATTCAGATTTAAAGTAGAGGAAGTAAGTAGGGGAACAACTAGACCATTCAGGTATGACCTACATCAAATCCTTCATGATTATAAAGTGAAAGTGGCAAATAGATTCAAGGGATTAGATATGATAGACTGAGTGTCTAAAGAACTATGTAACATTGTACAGAAGGCAGTGACCAAAACCATACCCAAGAAAAAGAAATGCAAAATGGCAAAATGGTTGTCTGAGAGGGCAAATAACTGAGAAAAGAAGAGAAGCAAAAGGGAGGTGAAAAGGAAAGATATACCCATCTGAATGCAGACTTCCAAAGAGTAGCAAGGGGAGGAAAGAAAGACTTCCCAAGTAAACTATGCAAAGAAACAGAAGAAACAATAGAATGGGAAAGACTAGAGATCTCTTCAAGAAAATTAGAGATACCAGGAGAACATTTCATGCAAAAATGGGCACAATAAATGACAGAAAGGATGTGGACCTAACAGAAGCAGAAGAGGTGGCGAGAATACACAGAAGAACTATACAAAAGAGGTCTTAATGACCCAGATAACCAGGATGGTGTAATCAATCACCAGAATCAGATATCCTGGAGTGTGAAGTCAAATAGGCCATAGGAAGCATCACTACAAATAAGGCTAGTGGAGATGATGGAATTCAAGCTGGGCCATTTCAGATCCTAAGAGATGATGCTGTTAAAGTGCTGCATTCAATATGCCAGCAAATTTGGAAAACTCAGCAGTGGCCACAGGACTGGAAAAGGTCAGTTTTCATTCCATTCCCCAAAAAAGGCAATGCCAAAGAATGTCCAAGCTATCATACAATGAGCTAATTTCACATGCTAGCAAAATAATGCTCAAAATCCTCCAAGCTAGGCTTCAATATTACGTGAACCGAGAACTGCCAGATGTACAAGCCAGATTTAGAAAAGGTAGAGGAACCAGAAATCAAATTGCAAGCATTTTTTTGGATCATGGAGAAATTAGAGTTCCAGAAAAACATCTTCTTCTACTTCATTAACCACACTAAATCCTTTGACTGTGTAGATCATAATAAACTGTGGAAAGCTCCTAAAGAGATGGGAATACCAGACCACCATACCTGCCTTTGAGAAACCTGTATGCAGGTCAAGAAGCAACAGTTAGAACTAGACATGAAACAATGGACTGGTTCAAAATTGGGAGAGCAGTACATCAGGGCTGTGTATGGTCACACTACTTATTTAACTCATATGCAGAGTAGATCATGTGAGATACTGGGCTGGATGAATTGTGGCTGGAAGCAAGATTACCAGGAGAAATACCAATAACCTCAGATACGCAGATGATACTACCATTATGGCAGAAAGTTAAGAGGAACTAAAGAACTTCTTGATGTAGGTGAAAGAGGAGAGTGAAAAATCTGGCTTAAAATTCAACATTCAAAAAAACGAAGATTATGGCATCCAGTCCCATCACTTCATGGCAAATAGATGTGAAACAATGGAAACAGTGAAAGACTTTTATTTTCTTGGGCTCCAAAATCACTGAGGATGGTGACTGTTCCCAGGAAATTAAAGGATGTTTGCTTATTGGAATAAAAGCTATGCCAGACCTAGACAGTGTATTAAAAAGCAGAGACATTACTTTGCCAACAGAGGTCCAGATAGTCTAAGCTATGGTTTTTCCAGTATTCATGTATGGATGTGAGAGTTGGACCATAAAGAAGGCTGAAGGCCAAAGAACTGATGCTTTCAAACTGTGGTATGGGAAAATACTCTTTACAATCCCTTGGACAGCAAGACCAAACCAGTCAATCCTAAAAGAAACCAACCCTGCAAATTCATTGTAAGGACTGATGCTAAAACTTAAGCTCCTGGCCAAAATACTTTGAGCTGATGCAAAGAGCCAACTCTCTGGAAAAGACCATGATGCTGGGAAAGATTGAAGGCAGGGTGAGAATGGGATGACAGAGGATGAGATGGTTGGATGGCATCACTGACTCAATGGATGTGAGTTTGAGCAAGCTCCAGGAGATTGTGAAGGACAGGGAAGCCTGGCATCCTGCAGTCCATGGGGTCACAGAGTCAGACATGCCTGAGCAACTGAACACCAATGACAACATTGTCCTAGAGACATGGCATCAAATATTGCCATCAAATATTGACATGGATAAGATCTAAAGAGAATAGAATATGAAATAAAAGTGAAAATAAGGAACAAGTTTTGAGGAATTTCAACATTTAAGAATCAAGTAGAAAAGGCTGAAGTGGAAAGAAGACTAACAAGTATTAGCCAAAGAGTATGAAGCGAAAGTGCTATTGCCAATGCCAATGGGATGGAGTTTTGAAAAATAGTAAAGACATTTGAGATGCCATCAAAAGACCAAGTACTAAGAGAACTCAAAAAACACAGTAGGAAGATCAGCATAAGTATTTCAAAAGAGTGATGAGGATGAGTAGAAGCCAAATATGAATAAGTTGAGTAAATAAATAAGAAACATGGAAAGTGAGTGGTAGCAACTACTCCTTTATTAAATGTAATTACAGAGGAGAAATCTGATGGTAGCTGGAGGGCTTCAATTTGTTGCTGACAATATTGTCTTAGAAAGTCAGGGAGTTGAAAAAAATATTTTAATACAGAAAAAGAGTGATATAAGTAAATGAAGAGCATCCAGGTATGGGCAATGTAATTATTATTACAGGGCCTTCTTTCTTGTCCTAAGAAATTTCATGCTTTCTTTGATGGTAATATTTGGGAGCAGTGAGGGTGTGAAGAGGCAGGAGATTTGCCCTTCCTGTTTATCCGTTGCTTAAGGATTTCTCTTTTACTCATGGCACTTGGGTCACCCTATAACTGTGATAATCAGTAAAAAACTGTGTAGTAACTCTCAAGTAAGCCAAGCCAGCCTTATCTCTGTCTCTGCTGGAGGCCCTAAATATGATTAAGAGGTAATCACTACTGTATTCCTAAATTTTGTTTGTTAGGCTATTTCTCTGGACCTAACACAGTCTCAATTATCAGGCAAAAAAAAAAGTTCTTGAGTGAAGAAGCAAGTTTTCTCAGAAAAAATATAGTACAGAAAATGCAAAGAAGATAATTTTGCGTTTTTCTATTACCTCCTGGTTTACAGACTTGGACTTTTGCTGTGTACCATCTCCTTTTTCTCTCACTTTTATTTTAAAATTTTCTTATCTATACAATTTACCTACCCATGGGGGGAAAAATACTTGTGTTTCTCCCTTCCATTCTGGGATTCAACCTTAGTCTCTTTTTGTGACTTTCCAAGTAAATTATTCCAACCTAGTCCAGATGATCATGAGGATTTCTCTTAGTTTCTGTGACTCTAAATAGGAAATGCTGTGTCCTGTAGGCAGAGAACTGTGAGTAAATGTAGGGGCTCCCATTTTCGCTTACTTATATTTTTATAAGAGACTAAGTTTTTCACTTTTTTTGTATAAAAATAAAACCCATTTTAACAAAGAAAATGTGAATGTTATTTCAGTAGTAATACAATCTAATCTCATCTGAGTTCCCTCTTTGAACATAATTTTAACCTTGATCTTTGTGAAATAATTACATGAGCATTATTGCAAATGAATATTTGTATTTTTCTTTGGTAATATATGTCTCACTATACTAATGCAAACAGCTCTTAGCCATCTATATTCCTCCTCACACAGAAGGAGGGAAGGGTAGTTTCAAAACCACTGTTCTTAATCTTTAAGAAATTCAGAACGCACAGGATCCAGAGGAATGGTGGAAAATTGACTACAGAGAAAAAGATAAACACATTCTCTCAAAGAAGGAAACAAGTAAAAATATGCACAGGTGTCCAAAAATTGAAGAACGTTTGTCTGAATTCTTGTTTTATGTTTTATATTTTCTTCGTGATAGAGAAAACATGACCATTTGTTGAGAATAATTCCAGTGAATTGACAGAATCAAAGTTTAAAGAGCATTAAGAAGGCTTGAAACATGATAGAATTTCCACACTGATTAAAGGGCACTTGGCATTAGTTAATCACAAATTAACAACAGTTCAAATGTATTCTAATGCATAATTGTCTTGCACAACAATCAACTGCAAGGCAATAGAGAGTAAGTGAATATCTTTGTTTACTCAGTGTTGAGGTTTGGCAATTGTTACTGAAGTGATAAGGGATCTTAAAATGGATATGAATAAAAGTAAAAGAAGAACAGGACTACATCCATAGCAAGGAGAAAGTCCCCAAGAAGTCAAGAAAAAGTCCCCTTAGGAATTGTTGAGCTCTCAAACAGGAATAGGAAATTTTTTCAGAGACTTTCATGTTTGTTTCAATAATCTGGAGTTGTAGAGTAGTTTCTGGCATAAACAGTGTTTAGCACGTGACCTCTGTAGTGTGGATGATATAGAGATAAACAAATCAAGAAATGTGGAAGTCAGGTAATTGGACAAGTCTGTCATGTGGATACAGACATGTCCACAGATGATAGAGAAAACCATGAATCATGTGCCAAGAGTTTATACTTTATGAAGAAGGAGTGAATGGATTTACTAAAGAGCACTAGCTTCAGTAAAAAGTTATTCTTAATCTATTTTAAGCAAGTGAATTAGGGAATAATTATCTGAAGAGGCATCAGGAACAACAAGGATGATGACCGTTCCTCTAAGCGATTAGTCAAATAAAATAATTAATGCAGGGTAACTGAGAACAGTTAACACTGAGAAGAAAAGTCTAAAATGTTCCATAGGAAACACTATAAATAAAGCTTTGGTGTTTCTTAAACAGATTCTAGTGGTTTAGACATATAAATAGTGGATATATTAAGTAAAAATAATTTTAAAATTCATAGTCGTTTAAAATTTCTCGATGATTTTCCTTTTATCCAAAGATGCAGAAAACCTTCATGAGGACGTTAGTAAGAGTGATAATCTTGAGATGCTATATGTATGGGGTAGAAATGTCAGATAAATCCTTCCGTAGAAAGCAAATGAAATGCATAGTTAACATTAAAGAAGAGACATGGTCAATTAGTTTTAATAGCATGGGAAGATTTGGGAAGATTGTTTAATGATGACACCCTCATTTTAATGAATCGATACTAGGGGTGTTTTACAATTAAATGTCTCTCTCTAGTGAGTACTTTACAATAAATAAGTCCACAAATCCATCAAAGCAGAAAATAAAACTCCTCTACTTACCTGGAAATCTATAAATATGCATGGTTAAAGAGCACTAAGAATTTTTGACACCTAGGTTCCAGGTCAGCATATGGTCACTGAAGCTCAAGTAGTAAATTTGGGAAAGGCTATTCAAAATGATACATTCATTATGGATATATTTACTGATCATGAAAATCCTGTGCATAAATGGTATGATCAAACTATGGATTACATTTTTTGGGAAAATAATCTGCTCCCTTGGCATGCTATTAGGTTTTGTCCTTAGATGTTTTTCAAGTGTGTATGTTCTGGAGTCAACTTGTCTGTTTCACAATCTAGCCATTTACTAGTTGTGTGACATTAAACACTGTCTCTAAGCTTCAGTTTCCTCAGCTGTAAAATGAGGTAATAGTAGCACTTGTTCATATGACAGTTCTGAAAATTAAATGAATTAGTCTGTGTGTAACACTTAAAACTGAAAACAATATCAGGCACAGAGTAAGTACCCAATAGCTATAGCCTACATATACATATATGCACTGTTTCTCTGGAGAATGTTAACACATGCATTGATTGATTTTTTTTTACCTTCATATATTCTCTTATATATCTTAACATAATACTTTATGATGTGGACTTCAATATTATTTAAGTTTTTAGGTGATACAGAATTTTTTTGTATAGTTTAATAATTTGGGAACTGAATTTTCAATAGGGCATGTATTAGAACTTCTTAAATATTAATTATGAAACAATAACATATACCTTTTTTAAAAAAAAACCTGATCTTAAAGTATAAGTACTATCACACCTAAAAACCAGGTTATATCTTTGTTGAAAATTGAACTGAATTATACATTTACAATTCAATGTCTACTTTTGTTATTCTAGGAAAAATTACCATATTCAATATAAGTAGTTTTAGAAGTAATTCTTCTGTACCAGAGTAAATGAAAGATGAGATGTCTTTAAGCTAGTTGGACTTTATTCTGTTGCAAAAATCAGACATATTTCCTCGAGTGAAACAATGTATTTTAAAGATGCATAGAGAATTAAGAGAAAGAGGAAAAAACACATTGCCAGACTTCCTAGAATGAGAAAACTGAAAGGTCCTTTTGGGAACAGTGCAAATGAAGATGGTATGGATTACCTAGTCCTTTTTTGTACTTTATTCCATAATTTGGCGTGGCCATTGGGGTTGGCCATGTATATGTATTTCCTTCACCTCCCCTATGAATCATATTCTCGTGAGTGAGGCCCTGAAATTAGTATTCAAAACTTTCTCCTAGTTCTGGTCATACAGTTCAATGGGTTCTTACCCATGACCCAACATTAATAAGCACTGCTCTTCTTTAGTGATGCATCAAGGGCTTGTTGATTTAGTTACGCTTTGTCTCTGCCTCTAACTGCCTACTGATTTTATTTGCCTTTCTCTCATTTAGTCTCTCAAGGGAGCACCAAGATTGGTTCTATCAAACACAATCTTTAATAAGTAATCTATTTGTAAATTTATATATGTATGTGTATATGTACATAAGTGTGTATATGCTCACATATAATTGCACGTATTGTTGGTCGGTCGCCCAGGTGTGTCAGACTCTTCCCATGGACTGCAGCACACCAGGCCTTCCTGTCTCTCAGTTCAGTTCAGTCACTCAGTCGTGTCCGACTCTTTGCGACCCCATGAATCACAGCATGCCAGGCCTCCCTGTCCATCACCAACTCCCGGAGTTTACTCAGACTCACATCCATCGAGTCAGTGATGCCATCCAGCCATCTCATCCTCTGTCATCCCCTTCTCCTCCTGCTCCCAATCTCTCCCGGCATCAGAGTCTTTCCCAATGAGTCAACTCTTCACATGAGGTGGCCAAAGTACTGGAGTTTCAGCTTTAGGATCATTCCTTCCAAGGAAATCCCAGGGCTGATCTCCTTCAGAATGGACTGGTTGGATCTCCTTGCAGTCCAAGGGACTCTCAAGAGTCTTCTCCAACACCACAGTTCAAAAGCATCAATTCTTCGGCACTCAGCCTTTTTCACCGTCCAACTCTCACATCCATACATGACCACAAGAAAAACCATAGCCTTGACTAGATGGACCTTTGTTGGCAAAGTAATGTCTCTGCTTTTGAATATGCTATCTAGGTTGGACATAATTTTCCTTCCAAGAAGTAAGCGTCTTTTAATTTCATGGCTGCAGTCACCATCTGCAGTGGTTTTGGAGCCCCAAAAAATAAACTCTGACACTGTTTCCACTGTTTCCCCATCTATTTCCCAGTAAGTGATGGGACCAGATGCCATGATCTTAGTTTTCTGAATTTTGAGCTTTAAGCCAACTTTTTCACTCTCCACTTTCACTTTCACCAAGAGGCTTTTGAGTTCCTCTTCACTTTCTGCCATAAGGGTGGTGTCATCTGCATATCTGAGGTTATTGATATTTCTCCCAGCAATCTTGATTCCAGCTTGTGTTTCTTCCAGTCCAGCGTTTCTCATGATGTACTCTGCATATAGGTTAAATAAGCAGGGTGACAATATACAGCCTTGATGGACTCCTTTTCCTATTTGGAATCAGTCTGTTGTTCCATGTCCAGTTCTAACTGTTGCTTCCTGACCTGCATACAGATTTCTCAAGAGTCAGGTCAGGTGGTCTGGTATTCCCATCTCTTTCAGAATTTCCCACAGTTTATTGTGATCCACACAGTCAAAGGCTTTGGCATAGTCAATAAAGCAGAATTAGATGTTTTTCTGGAGCTCTCTTGCTTTTTTCATGATCCAGCGGATGTTGGCAATTTGATCTCTGGTTCCTCTGCCTTTTCTAAAACCAGCTTGAACATCTGGAAGTTCACAGTTCATGTATTGCTGAAGCCTGGCTTGGAGAATTTTGAGCGTTACTTTACTAGCATGTGAGATGAGTGCAATTGTGCAGTAGTTTGAGCATTCTTTGGCATTGCCTTTCTTAGGGATTGGAATGAAAACTGACCTTTTCCAGTCCTGTGGCCATTGCTGACTTTTCCAAATTTGCTGGCATATTGAGTGCAGCACTTTCACAGCATCATCTTTCAGGATTTGGAATAGCTCAACTGGAATTCCATCACCTTCACTAGCTTTGTTCGTAGTGGTGCTTTCGAAGGCCCACTTGACTTCACATTCCAGGATGTCTGGCTGACATTTCTGGATGTGATCACCAGGTCAGTGATCACACCATCGTGATTAACTGGGACGTGAAGATCTTTTTTGTACAGTTCTTCTGTGTATTCTTGCCACCTCTTCTTGATATCTTCTGCTTCTTTTAGGTCCATACCATTTCTGTCCTTTATCGAGCCCATCTTTGCATGAAATGTTCCCTTGGTATCTCTAATTTTCTTGAAGAGATCTCTAGTCTTTCCCATTCTGTTGTTTTCCTCCATTTCTTTGCACCATCCCCTAAAGTTTGCCCAAGTTCATGTCCATTGTATCAGTGATCATACATATGTATGTATACATACACAAAAATACCCTCACATGCAATTGTACAAGAGCACATACGTTGTTCTAACTTATGTTTTGGGACCTAGTTCTTGACCTTTTATTTTCAGTGCTTCTGTCCCTCTTTTTCTGTCCTTTTTGAACTTACTTGTCTTAATCAACATTCACAATATATTAAACACAATGGTTCTCTTTTGTAACTCTGTGAAAAGAAGGGTTACACTGGGTAAAAATCTTGGGAGAACTAGATTTACTGCTTGGTCTACTTTTTTTGTTTTTATTGTCCTAGGTTTTTGAGAATATTATAGCATCACAGTAAGAGTCACATACTCCAGGAGGCATTTTAAAATCCATTCCAACTGTGGGCTAAGTGAACTGCAGGTTGGTCAAGAAGCTCAGACTCAGGTTTTTGATAACACATGAATAGATGATTATAATACAATGTGAAAAACACAAAAATATATTCATATAGGTGAGATTGCATGGTCACAGAGACAGGGTACCCAAACCCATTTGAGAGTTCCAGTACTGAGCATTTGTGCCCAGGTCCTGGAAGTGAGCATCATCTCTCTCAAGGTCTAATACCTCATCACTGATGGATTAAGAGAACTCAGACTTGGTTTCCTTATTATTAGTTTCAGTGGCATCATATGAAAAGGAATATAATTCTATACTCCTCATAGGTATTTTATAAGGAATGAAAGGCATGTGTATATGTATATACATTTTTCCATTATAGTTCATTGCAAGACATTGAATGTATTTTCCTGTACTATACGATAGGGCATTGTTGTTGATCTATTTTATGTATAGTGGTTTGTGTCTGTTAACCCCAAACTCCTAATTTGTGATTAAAAACAAAAAAATAACTTTAGCTTTCTTACTTATAAAACAAGGAGGTTAGACAGATTTGAACTTACATTTTCAAACAAAGTTCTTTTCAGCCCAGGGTGATTTTACCATATTTCCTTGGGAGATGAGATGGGAGGGAAAATGTTCTTGGGATACAAGCCCTCATTCTAAACACATATCATTAGAAAATTTTGAATCCTGTCGTCATGGAAAGTAACTACAGCGATGAGCAAATCTACTTCATTTTCTCATTCTATTAAATTAAACTTTGATACTAAAGAAGTAACAAAAAGAATGCTGTTCCCATCTCCAGACATTACAAATATTTATCTCAGTTTCTATTATTCTACACAAAATAAATAGTACTCAACAACAACAACAAAAAATTATGAGGTTTGAAAAAAAAGAGGAAAAACAACTCCACTGCCAAGAAGTTAATATGACACATATGTTGCAACAGAAACATTTTAAGTAACTATAATTTAAGGATTAAAAATTCTAATAGGTGGGCAAAATAAAAAATCAGATGGATAATTTCAGCAGAGATGGAAACTATAAGAATTAACTGGAAATGCTAGAAATTTTAAAACAAATGTAAAAGAAAATAAGTATGCCTTCAACAGGCTTATCAATTCAGTGAAAGTACACACAACTTAGCTAAGGAAAGAATGAAAGACCTAAGTTAAAGATAATTCAAAAGAAGTAATCCAAACTGAATGATAAAATAAATTAATAATAGTGATGATGATAATAACAGAATAAGAAGATTTAAGAACTTTGAATCAATATCAAATGGTATAACTGGCATAAAATTAAAACTTCAGAGTGGGAAGAAAAATCATTTGAAGAAATAACTTACAGTAATATTCCAAACTTCCATGAAATTAAAAGATGCTTACTCCTTGGAAGAAAAGTTATGACCAACCAGATAGCATATCGAAAAGCAGAGACATTACTTTACCAACAAAGGTCCATCTAGTCAAGACTGTGGTTTTTCCAGCGGTCATGTATGGATGTGAGAGTTGGACTGTGAAGAAGGCTGAGTGCCAAAGAATTGATGCTTTTGAACTGTGGTGTTGAGAAGACTCTTGAGAGTCCCTTGGACTGCAAGGAGATCCAACCAGTCCATCCTAAGGGAGATCAGCCCTGGGATTTCTTTGGAGGGACTCATCCTAAAGCTGAAACTCCAGTACTTTAGCCACCTCATGCGAAAAGTTGACTCATTGGAAAAGACTCTGATGTTGGGAGGGATTGGGGGCAGGAGGAGAAGGGGATGACAGAGGATGAGATGGCTGGATGGCATCACTGACTTGACGGACATGAGTCTGAGTGAACTCCGGGAGTTGGTGATGGACAGGGAGGCCTGGTGTGCTGCGATTCATGGGGTCACAAAGAGTCAGACATGACTGAGTGACTGAACTGAACTGAACTGAATATTCTAAAATTTATGCTAACAAACCAAAGTTCCAATAGCTCAGAGATACTGTTACTGTTTTCCGTCACTAAGTCGTGACCAATTCTGTGACTCCATGAACTGCAGCACTCCAGGCTTCCCTGTCCTTCACTATCTCCTAGGGTTTGCTCAAACTCTTGTCCATTGAGCAAAATAAATTTCACACACACACACACACATTACACCAAAATGAAAAAATTCTTGCAACAAAATAAAAAGATATATTATCAATGGAGAAATAAGAATAAGAATGACATCAATTACATTACATTTATCAGAAACCATGCATGTGAAGATAACAGAGTAATATTTAAATGTGCAGAAAGAAAAAATTAACTTTCCACAAATATACTTCACAAATGCAATGAAAAGAATGGCTCTTTCAGATAAAAAGGTGACAACTTATTGCTAGAAGACTAGTACTAAAGGAAATATTAAGGGAGCTTATCAGGTTGAAGAATGTTATACCAGACTGCAACATGAATCTATATGAAGAAGTTTACTGAACATGAAAGGTAAAATAGAATAAACAAAGGTAAAAAAGTACATTTTGCTTCTTTAATTACTCTGAAAGATAACTATCTGTATTAGTCAGAGGCTTCCAAATACACATATGAAGAGGTGAGGATGCAGAGGGAGAGACAGAGATATGAAGGGAGAGACAGAGATATGAAAGGAGAGACAGAAATAAAGAGAGACATATTTATCATAAGGAATTGGCTCATGTGATTATAACAGCAAAGTCAAAAATCTGCAGTATGGGTCAGTAGGCTCAAGACCCATGCATTAGGGCAGCTCTATTTGGAAGGAATGATGCTAAAGCTCAAACTCCAGTACTTTGGCCACCTCATGCGAAAAGCTGACTCATTGGAAAAGACTCTGATGCTGGGAGGGATTGGGGGCAGGAGGAGAAGGGGATGACAGAGGATGAGATGGCTGGATGGCATCACTGACTTGATGGACATGAGTCTCAGTGAACTCCGGGAGTTGGTGATGGACAGGGAGGCCTGGCGTGCTGCGATTCATGGGGTCGCAAAAGAGTCGGACATGACTGAGCGATTGAACTGAACTGAACTGAAATGAGTCTAAAAGCAATCTGTCAAATAACTTTTCTCCATTCACAGGGAGGCTAGTCATTTCTCCTTTTCAGTCCTTCAACTAGATAGAGTCTACCCACAGAGGACAATCTGTGTTACCCAGTGTTCACCAGTTTAAATGTTGTGCATGTGTGTGACATTGCTTCAGTCATGTCCAACTCTGTGCAACCCTATGCACAGCAGCCTGCCAGGTTCCTCTATCCATGGGATTCTTCAGGCAAGAATACTGGAGTGGGCTGCTGTGCCCTCCTCCAGAGGATCTTCCCAACCCAGGGTTCCAACCCAGGGATCTCTTTTAAGTTTCCTGCATTGGCAGGTGGGTTCTTTACCTCTAGTGCCACCTGGGAAACCCAATTTAAATGTTTATCCAAAAACACTCTCAAAGTTCACACATAGAATTAAACATCACTCTATCTAAAACACAAATAGTAGCAAATTATTATATGTTTATACAACATACAGGAGAAGGCAATGGCACTCCACTCTAGTACTCTTGCCTGGAAAATCCCATGGATAGAGGAGCCTGGTAGGCTGCAGTCCATGGGCTCAAGAAGAGTCGGATACGACTGAGCGACTTCACTTTCACTTTTCACTTTCATGCATTGAAGGAAATGGCAACCCACTCCAGTGTTCTTGCCTGGAGAATCCAAGGGATGGTGGAGCCTGGTGGGCTGCTGTCCATTGGGTCGCACAGAGTCGAACACGACTGAAGTCGAACATGACTTAGCAGCATACAACATACAAAAGTACTATGTGTAACAAAGATAGCCCACAGGTTGGGAGTTGGAAATTATATATATATATCCACCTCCCAACCTGTGGGCTATCTTTGTTACATATAGTACTTTTTGTATACTGTATAAAATATATATATAATACAATATATATAGTATATAGTACTATATATATAATATGTATATATATAATACATATATATATATGGTCCTTCACAACATGTGATCCAAGGAGGACCCTAGTTAAGTTGTATATTGTAAAGCTTAGAGTTTAGGAAATCTCTACAATAGTTAAAAATGGATAAATAATAAAAATATGGAAAAAGTTAAATCATAAATAAATGCTTAATTAACCCAAAGAAATGGAAGAGGAAATAAAGAAAAGAGTTCCCCCTAAAAAAATAAAATAAAATAAAAAGCCTGAATAAGCATTAACAGATATCATCATAGCAAAATTTATACCAGTAATATTCATAGTCACACCAATTAACAGGGAAATTGTGAGATGAGATTAAAATGCAAGATCTATTATCAACAATAAACACATTTTAAATATACAGTTAAAGTATGGGAAATGATATAACATACATAAGCAATTTTTTAAAAAGCTGGAGTAGCTGTATTAATATTGGACAAAAAATAGACTTGGAATAATAAATCCTACCACAGATAAGGGGCACTATATTACTCCTTGGAAGGAAAGTTATGACCAACCTAGATAGTATATTCAAAAGCAGAGACATTCCTTTGCCAACAAAGGTTCGTCTAGTCAAGGCTATGGTTTTTCCTGTGGTCATGTATGGATGTGAGAGTTGGACTGTGAAGAAGGCTGAGCGCTGAAGAATTGATGCTTTTGTTTTTTTTTTTAAACTTTACAATATTGTATTAGTTTTGCCAAATATCAAAATGAATCTGCCACAGGTATACCTGTGTTCCCCATCCTGAACCCTCCTCCCTCCTCCCTCCCCATACCCTCCCTCTGGGTCGTCCCAGTGCACCAGCCCCAAGCATCCAGTATCGTGCATCAAACCTGGACTGGCGACTCATTTCATACATGATATTCTACATGTTTCAATGCCATTCTCCCAAATCTCCCCACCCTCTCCCTCTCCCACAGAGCCCATAAGACTGATCTATACAGAGTGAAGTAAACCAGAAAGAAAAACACCAATACAGTATACTAACGCATATATATGGAATTTAGAAAGATGGTAACAATAATCCTGTGTACGAGACAGCAAAAGAGACACTGATGTATAGATCAGAATTGATGCTTTTGAACTGTGGTGTTGGAGAAGACTCTTGAGAGTCCCTTGGACTGCAAGGAGATCCAACCAGTCCATTCTAAAGGAGATCAGCCCTGGGATTTCTTTGGAAGGAATGATGCTAAAGCTGAAGCTGCAGTACTTTGGCCACCTCATGTGAAGAGTTGACTCATTGGAAAAGACTCTGATGCTGGGAGGGATTGGGGGCAGGAGGAGAAGGGGACGACAGAGGATGAGATGGCTGGATGGCATCACTGACTCGATGGATGTGAGTCTGAGTGCACTCCGGGAGTTGGTGATGGACAGGGAGGCCTGGTGTGCTGTGATTCATGGGGTCGCAAAGAGTTGGACACGACTGAGTGACAGATCTGATCTGATGACATAACAATAATGAACTCAATTTTCAAAGAAGGCAGAGAAATCCTAAATACAATGCACCAGAAACAGAACTTCATAAGACACGGAAACAAAATTGGAAGAGAAATAGACATATCCAGAGCTACAGTTAGAGATCTCAACATTCTTCTCTCAGTACTTGATACAATAGGCAGAAAATGAAAGGTAAAATATTGAAGAGCAGAAAAACACTCTTTATCAAATCCATCTAACCTACATATACAAGACTCTTCTTACAACAAGACTCTTAAACATTTAACAAGTACACATGGCATATTCACTAAGATAGATCATTTTTTTTCACGATAAAATCAATCTCATTAACTTAAAAAAATGCAAGTCATACAAGTTGTGTTCTGACCATATGAAATCAAATTAAAATTTTAAAAATGAATAAAGTGAAAGTCGTTCAGTCATGTCTGAGTGAACATTTTACCCTTAAGGTTGGGAAAAAGTAAGATTGTTCTCTCTTTCCACATTTATGCACCATAGTTCTAGGGTCCTAACCAGTTTAATAAGTCATCAAATTTTTTTAATGAATATAAATTATAAAAGAAAAATTAAAATTTCTGTCCATTCACAAATGATGATTCTACATGAAAAAAAAAAAAAACTAAATGTAAGAAACACTGACATAGAACTAATGAATGAGCATATAAAAGTCACAAGCTTCAAGGTCAATACATCAAAACTAACTGACTATACTCACAGTAAAATATTAGAATTCAAATTTAAAATACCATTTGTAATAGCACCAATAATAAAATAAGTATATTTAAATCCAACAAAATATATTTACTAACTTAATCTTGAAAATTACAAAATATCAGTGAAAGAAATCAAACAAGACCTAAATAAATGGAGAGACATACTTTGTTTACAGATTCGAAGGCAATATTCCTAAGATGACAATTCTCTTCTATTAAGCTACACATTTTAAGAAATCTCAATCAAAATCCAAACAGACCTTTTTGAGAGAGATTAACAAGCTGACTCAAAAGTTATATGGCAATAAAGGAACTAGAATTGTCAAAAAAAATGTGAGAAAAGAACAAAGTTGAAAAGCTCACACAAACTGATTTTCAGAATACAGTCAGTGTGGTATTGCTTGGCTTATCAGAGCAGAGACTCATAAGCAGAAACTTCCAACTATTGGTTGTAGGAAAACTTGAACTTGAATTGATGAATTGCTGAAGGCTAAATCCAGATGTGGGGTTCTCAAGGCAAGATTACTTAAGTGGTTTGCCATTCCCTTCTCCAGTGGATCATGTTTTGTCAAAACTCTCCACCATGACCTGTCCATCTTGGGTGGCCCTACACGGCATGACTCGTAGTTTCATTGAGTTAGACAAGGCTGTGGTCCACATGAACAGATTGGTTAGTTTTCTCTGATTGTAGTTTCCAGTCTGTTTGTGCTCTGATGGAGAAGGATAAGAGGCTTACGGAAGCTTCCTGATGGGAGAGACTGAGGGGGAAACTGGGTCTTGTTCTGATGGGCAGGGCCATGTTCAGTAAATGTTTAATTCAGTAGAAGTGACAAATAGATTCAAAGCATTAGATCTGATAGACAGAGTACCTGAAGAACTATGGATGGAAGTCTGTGACATTGTGCAGAAGGCAGTGAAGAAGGCCATCCCCAAGAAAAAGAAATGCAAAAAGGCAAAATGGTTTTCTGAGGAGGCCTTACAAATAGCTATGAAAAGAAGAGAAGCAAAAGGCAAAGGAGAAAAGGAAAGATATACCCATTTGAATGCAGAGTTCCAAAGAATAGCAAGGGGCAGAAAGACTTCCACAGTGCTCAATGCAAAGAAATAGAGGGAAAAAATAGAATGGGAAATTCTGGAGATCTCTTCAAGAAAATTGAAGATACAAAGGGAACTTTTCATGCAAAGATGGGCTCAATAAGGGACAGAAATGCTGTGGACTGAACAGAAGATATTAAGAAGAGGTGGAAAGAATACACAGAACTATACAGAAAAGATCTTCATGACCCAGATAATGACAATGGTGTGATCACTCACCTAGAGCCAGACATCCTGGAATGTGAAGTCAAGTGGGCCTTAGGAAGCATCACTATGAACAAAGCTAGTGGAGGTGATGGAATTCCAGTTGAGCTATTTAAAATCCTAAAAGGTGATGCTGTGAAAGGGCTTCACTCAATATGCCAGCAAATTTGGGAAACATCAGTGGCCACAGGCCTGGAAAAGTTAAGTTTTCATTCCAATCCCAAAGAAAGGCAATGCCAAAGAATGCTCAAACTACTGCACAATTGCATTCATCTCACATGCTAGCAAAGTAATGCTTAAAATTATCCAAGCCAGGCTTCAACAGTACATGAACTGTAAACTTCCAGATGTTCAATCTAGATTTAGAAAAGGCAGAGGAACCAGAGATCAGAGTGCCAACATTTGTTGGATTATCGAAAAAGCAAAAGAGTTCCAGAAAAACATCTACTTCTGCTTTATTGAGTATACCAAAGCCTTTGACTGTGTGGATCAAACAAACTGTGGGAAATTCTTCAAGAGATGGGAATACCAGACCACCTGACCCGCCTCCTGAGAAATTTGTATGCAGGTCAAGAAGCAACAGTTAGAACTGGACATGGACCAACAGACTGGTTCCAAATAGGGAAAGGAGTACATCAAGGCTGTATATTGTCACCCTGCTTATTTAACTTCTGTGCAGAGTACATCATGAGAAATGCTGGGCTGGATGAAGCACAAGCTGGAATCAAGATTGCTGGGAGAAATATCAATAATCTCAGATATGCAGATGACACCACCCTTATGGCAGAAAGTGAAGAGGAACTAAAACGCCTCTTGATGAAAGTGAAAGAGGAGTGCAAAAGTTGGCTTAAAGCTCAACATTCAGAAAACTAAGATCATGGCATCTGGTCCCATCACTTTGTGGCAACTAGATGGGGAAACATTGGAAACAGTGACATACTTTATTTTCTTGGGCTTCAAAATCACTGCAGATGGTGACTGCAGCCATGAAATTAAAAGATGCTTGCTCCTTGGAAGAAAAGCTAACACCAACCTAGACAGCATATTAAAGCAGAGACATTACTTTGCCATCAAAGGTCCATCTAGTCAAAGACATGTTTTTCCAGTAGTTATGTATGGATGTGAGAGTTTGACTATAAAGAAAGCTGAGCACTGAAGAATTGATGCTTTTGTTGGAGAAGACTCTTGAGCGTCCAGGAGTCAAGGAGATCCAACCAATCCATCCCAAAGGAAATCAATCCTGAATATTCATTGGAAGGACTGATGCTGAAGCTGAAACTCCAATACTCTGGCCACCTGCTGCAAAGAACTGACTCATTTGAAAAGACCCTGATGCTGGGAAAGATCGAAGGTCGGAGGTGAAGGGGATGACAGGGGATGAGATGCTTGGATGGCATCACCAACTCAATGGACATGAGTTTGAGTAAACTCTGGAGGCTGGTGATGGACAGGGAGGCCTGGTATGCTGCAGTCTACGGGGTCACAAAGATTCAGACATGACTGAGTGACTGAACTGAAACAAACAATCCAGACAACTGAAGAGTTTAAAAGTCCAGGAAGACTCAGTCATCAATATCATGAGATTCGCCACCTGGAGCTTGACTAAACTCCCACAGCAAATATAGAAGAAAAATCCTCTCAGCCTTCCAGCAGGCGGGAGGGAAAAAGAGCCATTTTGAAATATTGTGGAGCGTTCCATTCCTTTTAATGGGGCTTGCCCTCAAGTGAAGCTATTTAACTAAAAACTACCCTGCTAGAGTATTATCAGAGCCAGAGTAACCCAGGGAGAGAGAACTATCCAACTCAAGCTAGCTCTAGCCTTCTCCTTGGGAAAGGGGGAATATGTACCGAACTCCAGTCCACACTAGCCATCCTGTCCTACCCAAGTGGGGAAAAATATGCAAGCACTGTGAAGCTCACACCACAGAGGCATAGGCTTACTAAAGGACTGACACCTAATTGACTATAAAGCACTTGCCCTCCCCTCACACCTCATCCCCACATTTGCTAAAGGTTTTTTGCCGCAGTTCCATTTTTCTATTAATGCTAAAGCATGTCCAGCTATCAGTAAAAAGTTACAAGGCATATCAAAAGACAAAAAACACAAACTTGTAGAGACAGATAAGCATGGAAGCAGGGATGTTGGTATTATTAGAGAATTTAAAACAACTATGATTAATATGCTAAGGATTCTAATGGAGAAAAATGATACTGTGCAAGATCAGATGGGTAATCTAAGCAGAGAGATATGAATCTGAAAAAAGAATCAAAAAGAAACAGGGATGTCAGGGACAAATACTAGAAACAAAACTATAACAGAAATGGAGAATGACTTTGTAGGACTCATAAGTAGATTGGACACAGCTGAGAAAAGAATCTGACTTCTCAAAACCAAAAAGCAAAGAGAACAAAGACTGGAAATAAAAATAGAATAGGATATTCAAGGACTGTGCAACAACTACAAAAGTATAGCATACTTGTAATTTAAATATCAGAAGAAGAAAAAGAGAAAAAAACAGAAGAAATGTTTGAAACGATAATGATTGAGTAGTCACACAAAGCAATGTCAGGCACAAAACTACAGACCCTGGAGTCTCAGAGAACACCAAGACTGAACCCTAAGGTAAACTACAGACTCTGGATAATCATGGTATGTCAATGTAGTATCATCCTTGGTAAACAATATACAATCTGGTGAGTAATCATGTGGGTGACTATGCAGGCACAGGGGCAGAATGTATATGGAAAATTTCTGTATCTTCCTCCCAATTTTGTAATAAACCTAATAATACTCTAAAAATAATAGTCCCTTAAAAAAAAAAGGCAAGTTACACTACAAATCAGGGGCAGGAAATACTTAGAGCAATGAAAACAAAACATAATTCATCAGATCAGATCAGATCAGTCGCTCAGTCGTGTCCGACTCTTTGTGACCCCATGAATCCCAGCAAGCCAGGCCTCCCTGTCCATCACCAACTCCCGGAGTTCACTGAGACTCACGTCCATCAAGTCAGTGATGCCATCCAGCCATCTCATCCTCTGTCGTCCCCTTCTCCTCTTGCCCCCAATCCCTCCCACCATCAGAGTCTTTTCCAATGAGTCAACTCTTCCCATGAGGTGGCCAAAGGACTGGAGTTTCAGCTTTAACATCATTCCTTCCAAAGAAATCCCAGGGCTGATCTCCTTCAGAATGGACTGATTGGATCTCCTTGCAGTCCAAGGGACTCTCAAGAGTCTTCTCCAACACCACAGTTCAAAAGCATCAATTCTTTGGTGCTCAGCCTTCTTCACAGTCCAACTCTCACATCCATACATGACCACAGGAAAAACCATAGCCTTGACTAGACAAACCTTTGTTGGCAAAGGAATGTCTCTGCTTTTGAATATGCTATCTAGGTTGGTCATAATATTCCTTCCAAGGAGTAAGTGTCTTTTAATTTCATGGCTGCAGTCACCATCTGTAGTGATTTTGGAGCCCAGAAAAATGAAGTCTGACACTGTTTCCATTGTTTCCCCATCTATTTCCCATGAAGTGGTGGGACCGGATGCCATGATCTTCGTTTTCTGAATGTTGAGCTTTAAGCCAACTTTTTCACTCTCCACTTTCACTTTCATCAAGAGGCTTTTGAATTCCTCTTCACTTTCTGCCATAAGGGTGGTGTCATCTGCATATCTGAGGTTATTGATATTTCTCCCAGCAATCTTGATTCCAGCTTGTGTTTCTTCCAGTCCAGCATTTCTCATGATGTACTCTGCATATAAGTTAAATAAACAGGGTGACAATATACAGCCTTGATGTACTCCTTTTCCTATTTGGAACCAGTCTGTTGTTCCATGTCCAGTTCTAACTGTTGCTTCCTGACCTGCATACAGATTTCTCAAGAGGCAGGTCAGGTGGTCTGGTATTCCCATCTCTTTCAGAATTTTCCACAGTTTATTGTGATCCACACAGTCAAAGGCTTTGGCATAGTCAATAGAGCAGAAATAGATGTTTTTCTGGAACTCTCTTGCTTTTTCCATGATCCAGCAGATATTGGCAATTTGATCTCTGGTTCCTCTGCCTTTTCTAAAACCAGCTTGAAAATCAGTAAGTTCACAGTTCACATATTGCTGAAGCCTGGCTTGGAGAATTTTGAGCATTACTTTACTAGCGTGTGAGATGAGTGAAATTGTGTGGTAGTTTGAGCATTCGTTGGCATTGCCTTTCTTTGGGATTGGAATGAAAACTGACCTTTTCCAGTCCGTGGCCACTGCTGAGTTTTCCAAATTTGCTGGCATATTGAGTGCAGCACTTTCAAAGCATCATCTTTCAGCATTTGGAATAGCTCAACTGGAATTCCATCACCTCCACTAGCTTTGTTCATAGTGATGCTTTCTAAGGCCTACTTGACTTCACATTCCAGGATGTCTGGCTCTAGGTCAGTGATCACACCATCATGATTATCTGGGTCGTGAAGATCTTTTTTGTACAGTTCTTCTGTGTATTCTTGCCATCTCTTCTTAATATCTTCTGCTTCTGTTAGGTCCATACCATTTCTGTCCTTTATCAAGCCCATCTTTGCGTGAAATGTTCCTTTGGTATCTCTGATTTTCTTGAAGAGATCTCTAGTCTTTCCCATTCTGTTGTTTTCCTCTATTTCTTTGCATTGATCGCTGAAAAGGCTTTCTTATCTCTCCTTGCTATTCTTTGGAACTCTGCATTCAGATGTTTATATCTTTCCTTTTCTCCTTTGCTTTTAGCTTCTCTTCTTTTCACAGCTATTTGTAAGGCCTCCCGAGACAGCCATTTTGCTTTTATGCATTTCTTTTCCATGGGGATGGTCTTGATCCCTGTCTCCTGTACAATGTCACGAACCTCTGTCCATAGTTCATCAGGCACTCTATCTATCAGATCTAGGCCCTTAAATCTATTTCTCACTTCACTGTATAATCATAAGGGATTTGATTTAGGTCATACCTGAATGGTCTAGTGGTTTTCCCTACTTTCTTCAATTTCAGTCTGAATTTGGTAATAAGGAGTTCATGGTCTGAGCTACAGTCAGCTCCTGGTCTTGTTTTTGCTGACTGTATAGAGCTTCTCCATCTTTGGCTGCAAAGAATATAATCAATCTGATTTCGGTGTTGACCATCTGGTGATGTCCATGTATAGAGTCTTCTCTTGTGTTGTTGGAAGAGGGTGTTTGTGATGACCAGTGTGTTTTCTTGGCAAAACTCTATTAGTCTTTGCCCTGCTTCATTCCATATTCCAAGGCCAAATTTGCCTGTTACTCCAGGTGTTTTTTGACTTCCTACTTTTGCATTCCAGTCCCCTATAATGAAAAGGACATCTTTTTTGGGTGTTAGTTCTAAAAGGTCTTGTAGGTCTTCATAGAACCGTTCAACTACAGCTTCTTCAGCATTACTGGTTGGGGCATAGACTTGGATTACTGTGATATTGAATGGTGTGCCTTGGAAACGAACAGAGATCATTCTGTCGTTTTTGAGATTGCATCCAAGTACTGCATTTCGGACTCTTTTGTTGACCATGATGGCCACTCCATTTCTTCTGAGGGATTCCTGCCCACAGTAGTAGATATAATGGTCATCTGAGTTAAATTCACCCATTCCAGTCCATTTCAGTTCGCTGATTCCTAGAATGTCGACATCCACTCTTGCCATCTCTTGTTTGACCACTTCCAATTTGCCTTGATTCATGGACCTAACATTCCAGTTTCCTATGCAATATTGCTCTTTACAGCCTCGGATCTTGCTTCTATCACCAGTCACATCCACACCTGGGTGTTCTTTTTGCTTTGGCTCCATCCCTTCATTCTTTCTGGAGTTATTTGTCCACTGATCTCCAGTAGCATATTGGGCACCTACTGACCTGGGGAGTTCCTCTTTCAGTATCATATCGTTTCGCCTTTTCATACTGTTCATGGGGTTCTCAAGGCAAGAATACTGAAGTGGTTTCCCATTCCCTTCTCCAGTGGACCACATTCTGTCAGATCTCTCCACCATGACTCGCCCATCTTGGGTTGCCCCACAGGCATGGCTTAGTTTCATTGAGTTAGACAAGGCTGTGGTCCCAGTGTAATTAGATTGACTAGTTTTCTGTGAGTATGGTTTCAGTGTGTCTGCCCTCTGATGGCAGATAATTCATAGGCTAATGAAAAAAAATATGAAAAATCCATGAGAAAAAGAATATTTATCCAGGAAAAAGATACATATATCTATATTTGTATAAATATACACTTATACAAATTCAAGAGTAAAGAGTTGCCGGAGCCAGCCGGCAAAGTCGATCAGGTCCCGAGAACGTGCACGGCGGGGCTAAGAAAGAAACTAAAGCAAGAGACTACAAAGATGGGGTCAAGAGGTTCAGACACGTCACCACAAAGGGACGCAGTCTGACACCAACTTTATTCAACATCTCATATTTATACAGAAAAACGTGAGAAAGACAAGACAGTTGACATTTTTTCTTGGTTGGCCTATACATCTTACAAACAGTCACAAGAAATCTTGAGAGCATGGGAATGGCTCCCTGTTATTATTTCTTACACCAGATAACATTTCTCTGTGCGTGAGAAGTTTGCACAGAACTCCAGGTGCCTGCAGTAAATAAGCACCTAATCTCTGGAGTGGCGGGACAGACAGCTATGTTTGCAAGCAAACCCTCAAGGACTGAGGCAGCTCCCAGAGCTGTGTCCTTCGGACAAAGGACCCCGTTCTCACGGGCAGCTCCCCGCAAAGAGTAAAGTAAATTCAAGAGTAAGAAAACAATCCAATAAAAAATTCACAAAACTTTTGAGCAGACGGATCACCAAAAAGACATACTGATGGTAAAATACAAATGAAAATATACTCTTAATTATTTGTCTTTAAAGAAATGCAAATAATTTTATACCACCATTGTAGTGGTACCAGATACCACTATGTATCTAACAAAATGACAATAAATTTTAATTTTTTTAAAAGGAGAAGGAATTAATAATGCCACGTAGCTGCAAAGACTTAGAAAAACTGAACATCAATTCATTACTTGTGGAAACACATACTGCAGGATTTTTTAGAAAATAGGCTTGCAATGTCTTTTATTTATTTTTTTATATATTTATTCATGAATCAGCCATGGCTGTACATGTGTTCCCCATCCTGAACTCCTCTCTCATCTCCCTCCCCATCCCATCCCTCTGGGTCATCCCAGTGCACCAGCCCTGAGCACCCTGTCTCATGCATCGAACCTGAACTCGCAATCTGTTTCACATATGATAATATACATGTTTCAATGCTATTCTCTCGGATCATCCCACCCTCGCCTTCTCCCACAGAGTCCAAAAGACTGTTCTATACATCTGTGTCTCTTTTGCTGTCTCACATATAGGGTTATTGTTACCATCTTTCTAAATTCCATACATATGCATTAGTATACAGTATTGGTGTTTTTCTTTCTGGCTTACTTCATTCTGTCTAATAAGCTCCAGTTTCATCCATCTCATTAGAGCTGATTCAAATGCATTCTTTTTAATGGCTGAGTAATTCTCCATTGTGTATATGTACCACAGCTTTCTTATCCATTCATCTGCCGATGGACATCTAGGTTGCTTCCATGTCCTGGCTATTATAAAAAGTGCTGCGATGAACATTGGGGTACACGTGTCTCTTTCCCTTCTGGTTTCCTCAGTGTGTATGCCCAGCAGTGGGATTGCTGGATCATAAGGCAGTTCTATTTCCAGATTTTTAAGGAATCTCCACACTGTTCTCCATAGTGGCTGTACTAGTTTGCATTCCCACCAACAGTGTAAGAGGGTTCCCTTTTCTCAACACCCTCTCCAGCATTTATTGTTTGTAGATTTTTGGATAGCAGCCATTCTGACCATTGTGAGATGGTACCTCATTGTGGTTTTGATTTGCTTTTCTCTGATAATGAGTGATGTTGAGCATCTTTTCACGTGTTTGTTAGTTGTATGTCTTCTTTGGAGAAATGTCTATTTAGTTCTTTGGCCCATTTTTTGATTGGGTCATTTATTTTTCTGGAATTGAGCTGCAGGAGTTGCTTGTATATTTTTGAGATTAATTATTTGTCAGTTGCTTCATTTGCTATTATTTTCTCCCATTCTGAAGGCTGTCTTTTCACCTTGCTTATAGTTTCCTTCGTTGTGCAAAAGCTTTTAAGGTTAATTAGGTCCTATTTGTTAACTTTTGTTTCTATTTCCATTACTCTGGGAGGTGGGTCTTAGAGGATCCTGCTGTGATTTATGTCAGAGAGTGTTTTGCCTATGTTTTCCTCTAGGAGTTTTATAGTTTCTGGTCTTATGTTTATATCTTTAATCCATTTTGAGTTTGTTTTTGTGTATGGTGTTAAAAAGTGTTCTAGTTTTATTCTTTTACAAGTGGTTGACCAGTTTTCCCAGCACCCCTTGTTAAAAAGACTGTCTTTTTTCCATTGCATATTCTTGCCTCCTTTGTCAAAGATAAGACAGTATGGTACTGGCACAAAGACAGAAATATATATCAATGAAACAAAATAGAAAGCCCAGAGATAAATCCACGCACCTATGCAATGTTTTTTAAAATTAAACACGTATTTACCATAACACCTAGCAATTCTAAACTAGGTATTTACTGAAAAGAAATGAAAACTTGTGTTCACACAAAAATCTATATGAAAATATTTACAGCAGCTTTCCTCGAAAACTGGATTGTCAAAAACTGGAAACAACTCAAATGTCCCTTAACTGGTGACGGCTAAACAAACTAGTACCCTCATATAATGGAATACTAATATTAACATTATAATGAAATACTAATATGCAATAAAAAGTAACAACACTATTGATATACATGACAAAATGGATGAATTGCAAACTCATCTTGCTAAGTGAAGAGAGCCAGGCCCAAAGAATACAGCTAAATGGTTTTATTTATATTACATTTGGTAAAAGGCAATACCATAGAGACAAAAAGCAAACAGATCATGGCTGGCAAGGCCTAGGATTGGCAGGACGAGTTGACTACAAAAAGATAGGATGATATTTTGAGGAATGATGGAGCCATCTAAATCTTGGCTGTGTTTGCCAAACCTCTTGGAACTGTACCCTTTTCAAAATTAAGGATTAGACTGTTTCTCTGAAACAAGACCCTATAAAATTTCTAAGTTAAAATTTATGGCCCCTGTTTCTTCTAAATTAGTTTTTAATTAGTGGGTGTTATTTTACATATTTTATCTTCAAATTCAAGTCAAGAAGCTTGATACATAAACATTCTAGCCTGAATTTTAAAAATGAAATTCTAAAATGCAGCATGAATTAGTTATACAATTTTGAATAATACAGTTTATTTATAACAAAAATTCAAATTAAACTCATTAGCTCCCTGCGTTCTAAGTAAATTAATGAAAAAAGATACCAACTTGTTTAATTACAAAGGAAAAGAAAAGAAAATCTAATGAGCACTAGTATCTGGACAATAAAATGAGCATTTTTTCAATAATAAAAGATTAAAAGACAAAGGAATGATCTACAGAGGATGGATGTAAATAATGGTTGTACCTCAATAATTTTACGTAAAACAGAACAGGTAAAGAAACATTACTCATGGAGAAAAGTAAGAAAATGTCAGATCTGCAGCAGTTTCAGTGTGAAAGAAACATTACTCATGGAGAATAAGTAAGAAGATGTAAGATCTGGAGCAGTTCAGTGTGAAAGCTGGAGATGTGGGAGTCCTGTGGACAGTTGACAAAGACATATGAGTTGACTACACCTCAGAATACAGACAAGGGAAAAGAGGTACAAGGGAAAGACAATGGGGTGAAATCTGTGTATCAATAGATATGTGGAAACAGGTAAAGAAGAAAAGGGGAGGAATGCGGCCAAAGTGGGAAGATAACAGCAGGGGTAATTAAAATATACTTAGCTAAAGACTGAAAATAATCTTCTTACATGACATTTCCCATTTAACCTTTATGAAAATATAAGGGAAAATCAAATGACAGGATGTTAGTGATCAGTAGGAATAGAAATCCAATCTGTTTTATTCCAAATCTCATCCTCTTATTATTACAATTTTTCTGAGTTCATGGATGCATTGTTGATCTTCTGTTATATTTATCAACTGATTATCTATGAACAACTGGTATATAAATGTCCACATGCCATTGAGATGGCAGTCATCAGTGATTACATCCTTCCAATGCTAGCTACTGAGCCCTGAAGTAACCCAGGAAGAAGAATACCTGGTATCTCACAGCCATCAGACTGTAGCCACTCCCTAAGGTGATCCTGAGAAAAGGAAGCTCAAGATATGAAAACACAGGAATCTGGCCCCAGACTGCTGAGGTGTATATTAAAGGAATGATTTCAGTGAGCCCAAGTCTTCTCTTGTAACCATAAACAGAAAAGTGCTAAATTCTTTAACTTGGAATATCTGTTTTGTTTGTTTGTTTTAATTCACAAAAATACTTTTGCTCTTCAGACTACCTGCCCTTTGTTGCAAAGTTTCAATATAAACTGGTTCCTCTCCCTGCCTCCTCAGAGCAGGTCTCACAGGATCACTTAAAATACTGTCTCTCAGACTTGAAGTGTTAAAAGTTCTCACTGAATAAAACATAATTCTCAACTTTTATCTTGTGAATATTCTTTAAGTCAACACCATAATCCACATAATAGAGAGTTTACTTTTTATTAATAGTGGGAAATTAAACAAATACTATTTTCAGTTCTTAACCATAATTATCTTTTTTCTCATCCAGTAATTAAATACAGACCTTCCTCTTAACTTGAATTTGCCCAAAAACAAATAACTCTCTCATCTTGTGTCATATGATAAATTAGGGACATATTCAGATGCTTCTTAAAAATCTGTTGTATTTTAGAACATTCTTATCCAAAGCTTCTATCCCTCTCCCCTAGGAGCTAGTGGATTCAGAAGAATGATGGTTTTGTTGGGGGTAAAAAACAACTTTAAAGAATGAGATTCATGAATCATTTTTGAGTTCTCAACTTGTTAAACATGTAAAAGAATGAGTGAGGGATATGAAAGCTTGGTGAGTTCAACTCTACATCTCAACATACAGAGAAATAGAGAAGGTATTTGTTTTAGGTAAGAAAATTTGCTAAGTAGCATGTCAAGACTTTGAGGCAATTAAATTCAAGAAATCCCAGATAACTAATTCCACTGCTCACCCCCTACCTTTATAGGAAACTGAATAGAAAGAAACATATTTTCTTATAATGATCTTTCACTTTAACAAATATTTACTGAATCTTTGAATATGGAAGGCAAGGACAATTTCTGATCTCTGATTCTTCTTTTATTATAATTTATTATCATTGTTTCATAAGAAAATAACCCAACTTTAATCAAAATTAAATTGAAAATAATATATTTGTACTAAGGAGAAAAGTTTAGAAAATAATTTCATACATTTTGCAATTGGCATGCAACACAAAGAACACAAGCACAGACACACACAGAACACAGGCGTATAAAGAATTTTGAACCTAAAGTTGAATAAGCAGTAACATGTGCAAGCAGCAAATTCGGAGCTAAAGTATATATAATTTTTTTTTCTAAAATTTTCCTATTTCTTTATCTAAAATGATAAAAGCAATCACAAGGAAGCCATTAGCAGAGGATAGTTGATTGATTTAAGGAAACCAAGAAGCCCTTAAACAATAAATTCCAATTATTTGAAAGCAACAGCCTTAGTAACAAAAACAAGAATGAGAATGTAACTTGGAATGTTGGGAAATTAAAGTGCTTTGTTTCAACAATTCATTATTAAATTGCATGCAAAAATAAGGACCTTGTAAAACTACTGTTGACAAAAAGCATGCCTTTTTAGGGGGTCCTAGGGACATATATGTAAATACACAATTAATTGTCTATGTTTTAAATAACTAAGTTTAATTTCGGAAACTCACAAATTCTATTGAAGTAATAGTTCTCCCCAATAAAATGAAAAGATGAAATATTTGATTTTTTTAAAAGAAGATTCTGCTAATAATAAATGGCAACCCACTCCAGTATTAGTGCCTGGAGAATCCCATGGACATAGGAGCCTGGCAGGCCATGGTCCATAGGGTCGCAGAGAGTCAGACAGGACTGAAGCGACTAAGCATGCACGTATGCACGGGTAATAATCTTTCACTTAAACAATTTTTATTAAATGTTTAAAACAAAAATACACTTGATTCCTCTCTTTTTAGAATTCCCTTTCAATAAATAATTCATTCTACCATTAATCAAAGTTAAAATAACTAGTTTAGCTCTCTAGAACAAGAAGAAAAAAAAAGAAAATATTAGTCACTCAGTCATGTCTGACTCTTTGTGACCCTGTGGACTGTAGCCTGCCAGGCTCCTCCGTCCATGGAGTTCTCCAGGCAAGAATACTGGAGAGGGTTACCATTTTCTTCTCCAGGGAATCTTCCTGACCCAGGGATCAAACTTGAGTCTCCTGCATTGCAGGCAGATTTTTTACCATCTGAGCCTCTAGGGAAGCCCCAATAAATAATTCACTATAATATTAATCAAAGTTAAAATAATTATTTTAGCTCTTTAGAGCATAGAACATACAAATAACTGCATATTTTTATAATTAAGCCAATTATTATATAAATACATATTTAATGATGAAGAAACATGCACACAAAATTGAATTAGCAGGCATCACACCTAGATTTATTCTACTGGAAATGAAACATTAATGCTTTCTCTAAAATCCAAATATTAATATTTTCCAATAATGTCCTATATAAAGCATATTCTTGACAAAAAGCAGCATTTAACAGGTGGCACACAGAAAACTAATTCAACAAGAATTCAATCTGGACACATATTATTACATATGTGTATTACAACATACACATTACAAATGTATAATCATGTATAAGAAATCAACCCTCAATATTCATTGGAAGGACTGATGCTGAAGCTGAAGCTCCAATACTTTGGCCACCTGATGTGAAGAACTGACTCACTGAAAAGACCTTGATGCTGGGAAAGATTGAAGGCTGGAGGAAAAGGCAGACAACAGAGGATGAGATGGTTGATGGCATCATTAACTCAATGGACATGAGTCTGAGCAAACTCTGAGAGACAGTGAAGGACAGGAAACCCTGGCGTGCTGTAGTTCATGAGGTCACAAAGAGTCCGACACTACTTCAAGACTGAACAACAAGGCACTCAGACTCCTTTAGAAGACCCTGAAAGAGCCACATTGTCAATAAAAAGTGATGCCTCCAGAGAAATGACTGTCAGGCATTTCTCGAAGCTTTGCACCTATTTTGTTTGCAAAATACTACATGGGGGAAGTACACCCTTATCATCTCTGGGAAACTGAGGTTCAGAGAGGCTTAGTAACTAGTCCAATTGAACTTGGGCATTCTGGCTTTATAACCTCTAATCTTAGCCACAAAGTGATGTTCCCCTCTTCGTTTAGGCAGGCAACCTCTGAGGTTTTCTGTTCCAAGGCCTCTGCCTTCAGCTTTATACACAGTTCAGTTCAGTTCAGTTCAGTAGCTCAGTCGTATCCAACTCTTTGCGTCCCCATGAACTGTAGCACGCCAGGCCTCCCTGTCCATCACCAACTCCTGGAGTCCCCCCAAACCCATGTCCATCGAGTCGGTGATGCCATCTAACCATCTCATCCTCTGTCTTCCCCTTCTCCTCTGGCCCTCAATCTTTCCCAGCATCAGGGTCTTTTCAAATGAGTCATCTCTTTGCATCAGGTAGCCAAAGGATTGGAGTTCCAGCTTTAACATCAGTCCTTCCAATGAATATTCAGGACTGATCTCCTTTAGGATGGACTGGTTGGATCTCCTTGCAGTCCAAGGGACTCTCAAGAGTCTTCTCCAACACCACAGTTCAAAAACATCAATTCTTTGGCACTCAGCTTTCTTTATAGTCCAACTCTCACATCCATACATGACTACTGGAAAAACCACAGCCTTGACTAGGCGGACCTTTGTTGGCAAAGTAATGTCTCTGCTTTTGAATATGCTATCTAGGTTGTTCATAACTTTCCTTCCAAGGAGTAAGCATCTTTTAATTTCATGGCTGCAATCACCATCTGCAGTGATTTTGGAGCCCAGAAAAATAAAGTTATACACAAAGAAAGGTTAAATGCCAAATTCAGGAATCAATATACCTAGGATTAAATTCAGTTCTGTAGAGCTTTCTCTGGTGGTCTGTTGGTTAAGAGTCCAAGCTTTCACTGCAGGAAGACCCAGTTTGATCCCTGGTCAAGGAACTAAGACCCCACACGCTGCATGCCAAAAAAATTGTTTTTAATTTTTTTTTCACTTCTATAGCAACCAACTCAGCTGTGTGATTGCAGTAATTTACTTAACTTTTGTAGTCTTCAATTTCCTCATCTATGAAATGGGGCTAATAATTCCCACCTTGTCAGGTAAGCTCTGAGAGAAGATTAGATGAGATGGTGCAGAGATGCCTGCTGTTCACTAAATGTGGTAAGGAGGAGGATGCTGATGCTAACATTTGCTAGGAATAGGTTTTGCATCTTTTTTGTTGTTGTTCAGTTGCTCAGTCATGTCCGACTCTTTGAGACCCCATGGACTGCAGGACCCCAGGCTTCCCTGTCCTTCACTATCTTCCAGAATTTGCTCAAACTCATGTCAATGATGCCATCCAAACATCTCATCTTCTGTTGCCTCCTCCTCTTGCCCTTTCCCAACATCAGGATCTTTTCCAAAGTGTTGGCTTTTGGCATCAGGTAGCCAAAGTATTATTTTCATATATAAGAAATTAAAATATCTATTTAAAGCATATTTTTGATGCTCTAATAGTCTAATCTGATTATTCCAGATTATTAGTGCTGGCATAACATTGATAATAAGCCACTAGCACCAATGCTGCCATCAGAATGGAAGGTGACCTTAGTTTGGCACTGTGTTCTAAAGTCCCTGTTGCTACAGGTTTAACCACTTAATTGAGGATTCGGGAAAACTCTTGAGAGTTTCAAGGAAGGGACTAGAACTGCATAAACATTTGGAGGGTCTGGGACAATCACTGTTTACCATCTGCATGGTAGTATCCCAGCATTTGTCGATCATAATGCCCATTCTGTTGTATAGTATTTGAACATTGGCCTTGCCATAACATGTAGTATAGTAACAGGCTCATCAATTTTCTGCCTTGTTTGTGATGTTCTTCCCACTCTTTTTTTCCCAACTGTACACAAAATTCACTCCTTTTCCCTATCCATAAGATTCACTCATGTCTTCTTCACCTGCTTCTAAACCTGTGATGATGTGATTCGACCCTTGGAGTATGGTTTTGTTTTTGTTGTTTAGTCATTGAGTCACACCCAACTCTTTGCACTCCTATGGATTGTAGTCTGTTAGGCTCCTCTTTTCATGGAATTTTCCAGGCAAGAATACTGTAGTGGGTTGCCATTTCCTACTCCAGGGTACACCTTGACAATTACTTTAGACCCAAACAGCACATTTCTCATAAGCTTGTTTTGTTGAAAATGCATCTTTTGAACTCTTTTCTACTCAAAATTTTCCTCTTCACTTCAAGTGGTTTATAATAAGCAGAAATTTTATTTGTTACTCATGTTTGTAGGGAACCACAGATCTGCAGTGTGGTTCATGTAGAAGATGCTGTCTTAAAGTACCACATCTGTTTTTTGAGACTGTCCTTTTAAAAATGTGATATTAAAAGCAAACCAAAAAGATTAAGTGATTTATTTTCACACTGTCTCACAACTTAATTTGACCCCTGCACTTCTGTGCTTTTTTTCTTTTTCTCCTCATGGTGGTTTTATCCACTTTCTGACCCCTACAGATTTATCATCAGTGTCATATGATATGATTATTATTTATCTGTGAATTTAAGAATTGCATCTTATGTCTCTTTAATATCCTTTCTACCATCTACTGTCCTTGAACTGGTGCTAATTTAATAGTAAATGATTGATTTTATAGTACAAATACTGTAACATGTAGTTTTCTCTTTATCAAGCAGTAGATCTATAGATTTCTTAAACTCAGTATCAGGGTTCTTGGTTTATAACAAATAAATAATGTGACATGCCAAATTATGACACAAGTGATGAAATTGCCCCATAAGAATTCATGTTCTCCCAATTGAGAGGCCATACCATTAAATATCACAATGAAAATCAGAATAAAAAGTCACATGGATCAAATTATTCATTCAGCAAAGGCATCCCCTCCTCCCTCCATCTTGCCTCACTGCCTTGCTAGCCACACAAGCTTTTCTGACAAAGTATAGATGCCCTTATATAAGCAGGCTTGGCATCAGTTAAGAGAGCTCAATCAGATAAAGTGACAGATAGCTTTCGTGCACTGGAGTCAAGAAACCCTCGCACCATTCTCAGGGGGATGCTCACGACTATGGTGTCCCTAACATAGCTGATTATAAATAGAGCTGGAAAGTCATTCAGCAGCAGAAACAAGATCACAATAGAGTATAAAGGGCACTCTAGAGTAATATGGAGTCTGAGATTCATTTTCTTATTACTATTCTTCAATACTTCAAATCGCATACCTAATTTATTAGGTCTATGAGTCTGAACAACTTATTATTTGCCTTATTTTGTTCTCTTTTGAATATAAATCTGTAGCATGCTATCATATTCTTAGTGAAAAGCAACAATTTTTTATTTATAAAGAGGGCCTCCATTATCAAGTGTCAATAAATTACACAAAAGTAAGTTTCAAGATTAGGATTGTTGGCAATCAGAACTCCTTGTTGCTGAAATTAAAATTATGATAATGCAAGTATGTCCCTCTCATGTCTTCCAGGTAGGATGAGACTTTTCTCATTTCCAAGTGAAACTTATAACAGAGTAATCTGAACACATTCTTTGTTTACTCATTGAAATTTGTTCTGTAGCAGGATAAATTTTCTGAATCAATGTTAATATATGGGGGGAAAAGTTATGTCATACGTAAAATTAATTCTACAAGTTGCTTCAAGTTAATTTAGGCATTTTTTTCCTCTAAGGACTAAGAATAGAGAAAACCCCATGAAGTCTAAATAAGAAAGGTAAGAAAAGATTCTTATATTTCCTACAGTGTATTAAGTGAGTGTTACAAACGGAAGAATTAAAATTATTTTTTATTAATTATCAGGAGAGAAGAAAACAAAGGGTCAAAGTCGCTGTCATGTCTGACTCTTTGCAACTCCATGGGCTGTAGCCTGCCAGGCTCTTCTGTCCATGGGATTCTCCAGGCAAAAGTACTGGAGTGGAAAGTCATTCCCTTCTCCAAGGGATTTTCCCAATTCATGGATCAAACACAGGTTTCCTGCACTGTAGGAAGATTCTTTACCATCTGGGTCACCAGGGAAGCCAAGCAAAGAAACATTGAGAAATGGAAAAATGACTAAACACTTGTAAAACTGAATTATCCACTTTGTCCACCCTGAGGTGTAATCAGTATTTCTCTATTTCTGTGTGGTCAGTTCAGATCATAAATCATGTACAACTCTTTCTTCTTGTTCTCATACTCACCCATCACCTAAACTGCTGCCATGTCATGTAATTCTCTCTTCTTTAGGAATCCATCTCACTTATTCTCTCATCCAACTAGGTATATACTGTCTTTTTTGCTCTTGACTTTCTCCTTACCTCTAAATTACCTTATGTACTTCTAAAAATCAAATCATGTCACGCAGTTTCAAATTTTCTATTTGCCTTCCAGATCAACTTTCTTAGATTAACAAATAAGCCTTTTATAACCTGGCCTTTGTCTTCTAATTCAACCGTCCTCACACAATCAACACACTGCTACCACAATTTCTCTGCCAGGCCCAACACACACAAACTCTTTTCTGGATATAGTAGACTCCTTAAAATTTCCTGACTGTGCCAGGAGCTCCTAATTTCATGAACTATTTTTCTGTCCTATTGATTAACATTGATTAACCTCCTCTCTCTCTTGTTGACCACCTAATCCTCATGGTACTTCCCCCAGCGCATAGAACCATTCATTTTTAACCTGGATTTAGATGCCCTATCTCCAGGAAAACATCCCTGTACAAACCTTAATCATGGCCTTTATCACATATCATTTCACCTGTTCCCATGACTGACTTCATAAACTTTAAGAACGCTGATGTTAAGAAATTGACATTATTTGAGTTTGTATTTTAACAGCATCCTGGCAAGTACAAGGATGCAAAATAGACATTTAATACATTTGTACTGAATTTAGGAATGAAAAAATTCATTCATTCATTCAACAAATATATATTAATTGGCTACCATATGTATTCCAAGAACTGGTCTATGCCCCCAAAATAAAATGAGCAAAAGGAAAACAAATTCTCCATATTTTTGGAGCTTTTACTTTACTAAGAAAAGATAGAAATAACCCTTAAATATGTGGTTTCAAATAGGGTAAGGTAAAAAAAATAAAATCTTGGAGTCTTAAATACAGATATTAAATAAGTGCATATTAAATTTAATATCCATAGCTTAGTTGGTAAAGAATCCGCCTGCAATGCAGAAGACACTGGTTCAATTCCTGGGTTGGCAAGATCCACTAGAGAAGGGATAGGCTACCCATTCCACTGTTCAGACCTGGAGAATTCCATGAACTATAAAGTCCATGGGGTCACAAGAAGTTGGACACAACTGAGCAACTTTCACTTCTCATTTTTTAAGATAATTCCGTTTTTGTTTTAAGATGATAATGTGCTCATTCAATTTATCCACTTTTTAGAATTCCTTGTAATTAGGTATGTCCATTTGATGCAGTCCTAACCATGAGCTCAGGTGTCTGGATGGGCCAGCTGAGGCTGTTTTTCTTTTTGCCTCCTTTTCTTTACCTATCCTCCCACCTGGAAAGTGGAACAGATGGTTTTAAACCAAGGGCTTCCCTTGTGGCTCAGCTGGTAAAGAATCCACCTGCAATGTGAGAGACCTGGGTTCTATCCCTGGGTTGGGAAGATTCCCTGGAGAAGAGAAAGGCTACCCATTCCAGTATTCAGGAATGGCTACCCACTCCAGTATTCAGGCCTGGAGAATTCGATGGACAGTATAGTCCATGGGGTCACAAAGAGTCAGACACGACTGAGAGACTTTCACTTCATTTCACTTCACTTCAAGAATGCAAAGTAGGAAGAGAAGAGCCTAGATCTTAAATAGAAGTACTATACATGGCTCATCTGATGCTAGGTTCCATGTCAGACAGGAAAAACAAACTAACAAGCAGGCATGTATTAAGCCACTTAGTTAGGTTTCTGTTAAGTGTACGCCAGTGAATTATAATTTTATGGTAGCTATTGTTCAGTTGCTAAGTCCTGTCCAACCCTGCAATCCCATGGACTGCAGTACGCCAGGCTCCTCTGTCATCTACTATCTCCCAGAGTTTGCTCAAATTCATGTCCATTGAGTTGGTAATGCCATCCAACCATCTCATCCTCTGTCGCTCCCTTTTCTTCTTGCCCTCAGTCTTTACCAGCATCAGGGTCTTTTCCAGTGAGTGGATTCTTTTCATCAGGTGGCCAAAGTATTGAAGTTTCAGCTGCAGCATCAGTCCTTCCAATGAATATTCAGGGTTGATTTCCTTTAGAATAGACTGGTTGGATCTCCTTACTATCCAAGGGGCTCTCAAGCGTCTTCTCCAGCACCACAATTAGAAAGCATCAATTCTTCAGCACTCTATCTTCTTTATGGTCCACCTCTCACATCCACACATGACTACTGGGAAAAGCATATCATTGATTATATGTACTTCTGTCTGAAGAGTGATGTCACTGCTTTTTAATATGCTCTCTAGGTTTATCATACATTTTCTTCCATGGAGCAAGTGTCTTCTAATTTCATGGCTGCAGTCACCACCTGCAGTGATTTTAGAGACCAAGAAAATAAAATCTGTCACTGCTTCTACTTTTTCCCCATCTATTTGCCATGAAGTTATGGGACCAGATGCCATGATCTTAGTTTTGGGGTTTTCTTTTTTTTTATTTTAATATTGAGTTTCAAGCCAGTTTTTTCACACTCTTCTTTCACTCTTATCAAGAAGTTATTTAGTTCCTCTTCACTTTTTGCCATTAGAGTGGCATTATTTGCATATCCAAGGTTGTTGGTATTTCCCCTGACAGCTTGATTCATCTAGCATAACATTTTGCATGATGTACTCTGTATATAAGTTAAATAAACAATACACAGACTTAAGCACTCCTTTCCCAATTTGGAACCAGTTGGTTGCTCCATGTCCACTTCTAACTGTTACTTGCTGACCTGCATACAGGTTTCTCAGGAGATGGGAAAGTGGTCTGGTAATCCTATCTCTTTAAAAAGTTTCCACTTCATTGTGATTCACACAAATGCTTTAGTGTAATCAATGAAGCGGAAGTAGATATTTTTCTGGAATTCCCTTGCTTTCTCCATGTTCTAGTAAATGTTGGCAATTTGATCTTTGGTTCCTCTGTCTCTTTGAAACCCAGTTTGTATCTGGAAGTTCTTGGTTCACATACTGCTGAAGCCTAGCTTCAAGGATTTTGAGTATAACCTTGCTAGCATGTGAAATGAGTACAATCGTGTGGAGGTTTCTACATTCTTTGGTATTGCCCCTCTTTGGAATTGGAATGAAAACTGACATTTTCCAGTCCTTTAGCCTCTGGTGAGTTTTCCAAATTTGCTGACATCTTGGGTGCAGCACTTAAACGGCATCATCTTTTTGCATTTTGAATAACTCAGCTGGAATCCCATCTCCTCCATTAGCTTTGTTTGTAGTACTACTTCCTAATGTCCACTTGATGTCTCAGTCTAGGATGTCCAGCTCTAGGTGAGTGACCACACCATTGTGGTATCCTGGTCTTTCTTGTATAGTTATCCTGTGCATTCTTTCCACCTCTTCTTAATCTCTTCTTCTTCTGTTATGTCTTTTCTGTCCTTTATTGTGCCCATCCTCGCTTGAAAGTTTCCCTTGATATCTCCAATTTTCTTGAGGAGAGCTCTAGTGTTTCTCTTTCTATTTCTTTCCTCTATTTCTTTGTATTGCTCATTTAATAAGGCCCATTTAGGATATGGTTATTATTCAGGTATAAATAATATACCTGAAAAATATACTCACATGCTTCAGAGAATCAGAAACTAGTGTGAGACATTTTACCATTATGAAAATATACCAGTATTGTTTATAATTTTTTGTTAAACATTATATTTTACATCTATATAGCAAGATTTTAGAGCCAGAAAAATATGTATTAATTATGATTTCAATTCTAAATAAATGAGGTCTTATAGTTTTATAATATTGACATTAACGTATTCCTGATTATAAAAAGTACAGTAAACAATGACACAATTAAAAGTCTTATAGAAGATTGGCGATAGAAAATATATCACTTAATACAAGGCATAACATAATAGAAGGCATAACATAAAAAACAATGAAATATTGCTCTTTGCTGCAACATGGACGGACCTAGAGATTATCACACTAAGCAAGGTAATTCAGAGAAAGGCAAATATTGTATATTACTTACATGTGTAATGTAAAAAGTAATGCAGATGAATTTATTTACAAAACAGGAACAGACTCACAGAAATATAAAATAAGCAAGGTGGGAAATGAAGATGTGGGGAGAGGATAAATTAGGAGTATGGGATTGACAGTGACAGATATACAATACTATACAGAAAATAGATAAACAACAAGGATTTACTGTATAGCACAGGGAATTATATTCAATATCTTATAATAAACTATAATGGAAAAGAATCTGAAAAATGCATATAAATGTATGTATTTTTTGTGTATATGTATGTGTGTGTGTGAATCACTTTGTTATAGTCCTGAAAGTAACACAATATTATAAATCAACTGCACTTCAATTTTAAAAAATCAATTTTAATAAATCTCTATGTAAGCTTTTAAAATGAGCAGAAAGTATGCAACTCATGATTTTCTTAGTAAGGGATGGTTAGACGGGGACTAATATTAGTAGAGTCAGCAAAGGCACAATGTCATGAAGATCAATAAGGTATTTTTGCCTTCCAGACACTTTTAGCTCATTGATTGTCTAATAATGGTAATTTCAATATTAGGGTTTTATTTCTTTGCCCTCTGACTCTAATATTTAAAATAGAAATGACATTTAAAATTACCTTAAGTACATTAATACTTAAGTTTTCATTAACGCTTTTATATTTAATAGGAATAAGTTCATCAGATTCTCTTTAGGCAGTTGGGAGTGTGTGTGTGTGTGTGTGTGTGTGGTACATGTGCCCGTGTGACTATATGATTTGATGTGGAGACTATGGTCCAAATAAGAGGAAAGACAACAAGCAAAAGGACTTATTACCCAAGTTATGTTTGTATGTGATATTCTTGCTGTAATTATGCAAGATTAAACAAAAAATTATAAAACTTACATTTTATTGTTTTTTGAAACAAACACCATGAGTTCAGCCTTCCTAGAAAGTGGGAGCCGAACAATTCTTCACACAGGGGTGTAGGAGCTGTCTCCAGACCGAATATTGATACCCTGGCCCACCGTCTGCAGCAGGGTATTAAGTATCAGCCACCTCAAAGGTTGGCGCCAAACTTCTCTTTCAGTGCACCACAAACCAGAATTAATTGCAAATCAATCGAACAAAGTACAACTGATCAGTAAACCAATTAGTAATTTTAGCTGTTCATCCTGTCTTAATTTACGAGGGGGGAAAGTGGGAAATGGAAGTGCTTTTTAGACCAAATATAAGAGTCTACTCTTTCCTTCTCTCCCCCTGCTTCCTCACCCACTGCCATTGCAATAATATTCTTATGTAAACCCTGTAAAAAGCATATGCTGCATAAATATTTTACAGGTAGTCTTTGAATTTCTTCACTTTCTCGTGGAAGTATAAATTAGCTTTGGCAAATAATTGCTGGAGAAAGTGAAAGTAAATAAGTTTTCCTATGCAAATAGTGCATGTTATATTTTAAACTCAGTTTGAAAAATCCTTAATTCATATAACATTTTTTCCACAGATTTTGTTATAGGACACTTATCCTTCTCATGAATGATAGGTATATAAAGGTCTCTGATTAAAGAATAAGTGAATATCAGAGGTAAATGTCAGTTATCTGTCCTAAATTTCTTCATTTGAATGACATCCTTTACTTTCACTACCCTTTGGCATATAGATATTATAATATAAACATTGATATGTGACCCCATGGCCTGAAGCCCACCACGCTCCTCTGTCCATGGGATTCTCCAGACAAGAATATTGGAGTAGGCTGCCATTCCCTTCTCCAGAAACATTTATATAAAATAAATCTATATTTATAGTTTCTTCAGTTTCCTTTCAGTCCCAAAGGAATTCATCTTTGCTAATAACTCATATATTACCTGTTACTGAGTAGAGGTTCATATCATATTTTGCATAGCCTACACTCTAATGCTCATTAGGAATATTCTCTTTGTTATTTAATTTTCCTTAACCATTTGGCTAGGTTTACATAAAATTATTCTGCTTGAGAAATAAATTTAAGTTACTACTGGCATTCATAGAAGATGATAGGTTTTTAGTCTAGCTCTAGAGAAGATTTTTAAGGAACTATGTTGTCTTTTTATGGATTCAGGTCATTGCTAATAATGTCCTGTGAGTACAAATGTCCAAGAAAAATAGCATTCTATTTATTCTAGTTAAGATAAAAGTAGTTCATTTGAGAACACTTAAAATTCCCATGGAAATTCATCCAGTTATCTTAGTCACAGTACTCTTAGTTACAATACTCTTCTATAAGGCTCTGTTTTTCAAAAATCAATGATAGAGAAAATCTAAATGGCCATCAGGTAGCTTTCATCACTGGAGAGTAATCTACTTCAAAATTATTTTATTTTACAACAGGTCTCCAAAGATAAATATTTCCTATTTCAATAGAAAATTCTAAGGGGAACAAGTTGTTCTAAGCCAAACAAGTAGTTTGTCTAATTAAATTAAATTAAATTAAAATTTGTCTAATAAAATTAAAATAAAATAATTATTGTTTTCCAATAAACACTCAAACTTGTCACAAAGTTTAGTTAATATTACCTACCTTTCCATTATTATTTATTAAACTTTTTACCCATTCTTTATTTTCAGAGAAGCATTTTTAAGAAATCTTGCATTATAAGAAATAACCTGTTACAGAAGCAGATGTGCATTGAAAGGGCTCAGAAAAACTGTGTGGGTACCAGTGAAAGAAAGGTAGGCAGTGCAATCCAAAGTGGTTTCTACAAATCACATGCCACTGGGCATGCAGGCTAAGTCACTTCAGTAGTATCTGACTCTTTGCAACCCTGTGGACTGTAGCCCACCAGGTTTTTCTGTTCATGGGATTTTGCAGGAAAGAATATTGGAGTGGTTTGCCATGCCATCCTCCAGGGGATTTTCCTGACCCAGGGATCCAACCTGCATCTGTTATGTCTCTTGCATTGGCAGGCGGGTTCTTTACCATTACCACCACCGGGAAGCCCTTAATTAATGTTAGTAAGTAGCTAAAAGAAAACCTTTCCTCTGTGCAATATAAAATATAAATAAAAATAATCTAGATGTTGCATCTGTATACAAATATATGCATTCACAATATCACAGGCTTAGAATCTGCACGTTAGGCATGAAGTGACCTTGTTTATAACTGAAACCTTAATCATTATGTAGATCAGTAGCCTCCAAACCTTTTCAATTGTGCATCATGGTATTTGTGTAATTTAATGTGAACAAGATATACATGAACTACTGTATTAATACAATATTCACACTATAAATCATACAGAAAAATACAAAATATATACATATACTCAGAGTAGCCAGTGTTGTCCTCATGAATCTAAGAGAATAGTTGGCATGTACCATCAGGCGCATGTATCTGGAAATCACCAGGGCAGCAAAAGTAATTGCCATCCACAGAGAAAGGAAAAGCAAATCAAAAACACCAGGGATGGTATGGGGAAGGAGGAGGGAGGCAGCTTCAGGATGGGGAACACGTGTACACCTGTGGCGGATTCATGTTGATGTATGGCAAACCAATACAATAATGTAAAGTAATTAACCTCCAATTAAAATAAATAAATTTATATTTTAAAAAAACCCAACATTTGTCCACCGTCAATGCTAGATCTCTCAGGTAAGCATATTTAGACCGTCTTTGCTTATTGTGATAGTTAATGAGAAATCTTCTGTTGCCGTTTTTCCTTTGGGTAATTGTGTGTGGTGTCTTGTCCTGCTTTTTCTTCTCATTGTCCCATTGTTTAGGTTCGTGTTACAAACATAAAAGTTGTTGAAGGCATATCACCTACTACATTCCTTCTTTATTTTTCCCTTCATCGTAGCCCCTTCCAACATGTGTGGCCTTTACACATTACTTTTTTCCCTAAAACTATTTTTGATTGTCATGTAGATGTATAGCATGAATATCAGCACATGTTCCCCAAAGATGGATTTTCCACAAATTAGAATATTCTATTTCGCTCTAAATATGGAAACTAAAAATATATTACCCACTGTGAAATGAATTACTCATACATTGTGTGTCACATTTTAAACTAACAACTCTATAACCTTAAAATATAGCTCAATCTTTAAGTATTAATTTTGAAATGATGCATTTGTGCTAATGATTTACCGGGAGGAAAAATCCTTTAATCTAACTCTTTTGCTTATGAACTTGAAAGTTGAACTCCATAGAAATGACTGACTGCAACAGCAGGGCTTTTCACCAGCTGATCAAAATTAACAGTTTCTTTCAATTGTTCTAATTAAGACCAAGGGGAGTTCTGGAATGTACCAACAGTATCTCAAATTGCTCCCTGCTTAAAACTAGTTCTAGGGGAGAAATGTCAGCTTTTACCTTTCCCTACAAATAGTTTAGTCTAAGTTGCTAATATTACTATCTACTAAAAGGCCTTATGTATATATCCCATGAGAATTTTTTTCAGTTTTGTTTTATTAGAAAGGATAACAATTAAAGATGAGAAATATAATCATCTAGAGTAGAAATGTATCAGAAGTGAGATGGTATATCAATGATCTGTAAAACTGATGAAAACTCTATAAATATGGTTAATGTTTTACAGAGTAGTCATTTTATCTTAAGAACTTTTTCACATTATACTAGAAACATATTTAGAGAAATCAGATAATTGAATCAATAATCATTGTAAAAATACAAAAATTCAATGTATTTAAACCTTAGGAAATATAAGATTATTGCTTTCAAGTGTACATTTTTCCTGCTAGCTGAACATCTCTCAAGGAACATTTTCTGCCCCTCAAAATCAATTCATTTCTGCTAAGTTGTAGTCTTTTGTCATTCATCATCCAAAGTTCTGATCTAGGTTATTAATGAAACGTGTTTTCTTGCAGTAATTTCTTTCAAACATTCATTTTCTTCAAGATTCGTTTTTCTTACTATTTGTATAAAACACCTACTTTAAAAGTTATATAAATGGTGAAGAGACATAAAAGCAAACACCAATATTCTCATTATAGAAGCAAAAACAGAGTAAAGTTTAAAATCTTGACCTACATGTAACTCAATAGTAAGTTATTTAAATGGAACTTTTAGGTGATAATTAAATGAAGACTGGAAGGTCAACTATTGAACAAGTATCTTGTATACTATGATAACAATTTCAGAATCCTAGAAGTCAATCAAACACCAGTTTGCTTATAAAGTATGACTGTGTTATGAGTGATGAAAATACATTGCCTTGCTTCTTCATAATTTTAAGCCATCTCTTCTTTGAATTGGCAATTCTCAGTTTAAAGGCCTTTGAGAGGTCATACTCTTTAACCCCATACACAATCCCTAAATAAGTAATTGACTCTTTCAACTCTCACCACTGTGTTAAGATATAAGCAATCTCTTGTTGTAATTAGCATTCTTTCCTAGGAGAAGGATGATGTTTGGGTGGCTAAATGGGCTAGCAGTCTTTAGAGAAGCATTCTCTTCCCTAGGGCTGAACACAGACTATTTAAAACTGCTGTGAAAGAGTCAACAGGATTAACATGGAGTCAACTTCCTTGGGAAATGGAGCCAAAGAGATTCTAAGGAGACAAAATACTTCAAGGCAATCACAGTAGTAGTGAAAATGTCCAGGCTTACTGGCCCTGTCACATCTAATTTAACTGATGACATGAACATTAAGCAGGGCCACAAAGACTTTTTTTATGAGTCTAAATTCTGTTTTCTTTTTTTTAACCTCCTGTAAACTTAGGATATTTCCATTTTTTTTAAACAGAAATCGAAAAAAATGTATCATAAAACCTTGGAAAATACCTTCTATTTATTTAAAAGTGCTTACAAAATTAGCACTGTTATAGAAAAGCACTTTTGCCATCAAATTTTAAACTGTATTAAAGTGTTTTTTTTGACTTGCAATCCTTATCATGTGCCTTTGACAAGTCTCAATTTTGCATAAAAAGTTTTAATTTATAGATAATTAAAGCTTCACAAAAGTAATTTATATGTTGTGGAAATTGTCCATGAAAATTTTTCAAAGATTTGAGTATTTTCTCATTATCAAGTTTCATATCTGAGGATTTAAATATATAAGTAGAAAACAGAACTTTAGGAGACAATTTCATAACCTATAAAATAATGATTTCATTGTCAATAGGTTAAATCCAAATAGTCCACCAATGATGGGTTTTTATTAAAGATAGAAATTTTAAACATAAAAAGCTATCACTCCTTGTTTTATTTGTATAATTAGAAAATCGTTTTATTAACTATGAACTATGTGCAAATCATTATGATGCCAATTTTTAGTGAAGAGATGAGTAACAGTTTCTACCTGTAAAGAATGTAAATGGTAGTTGGCTAATAAGACATATTTATGAATAATAGTATTAACTATTTAATATAGTGGGATCTCTTTGGAAATAATCAGCTTCTAAGTTGAAACTTCAACGCTGGTAGACCAACATTACGTTCTATCTCAGGAGTTACAGATGTCAAAAACCAGTCTGGGTATATGGGTGGGGGGAAAGGCTGGCACTTTTAATGATTTACCAAATTTAAACCAGATCAACTGCCTAAGAAAAATGATTTTTATTTTGAGAGAAAATATACAAATGATTTTTGTGTAGTTATGATTACTTACCAGTCTAGAAATAAAGATTCAAATATATCTTGAATGCAGTTCATTTATTCATTAATTTGTTCATTAATTTATATATGCAACCATTTAATAAAGCACTTGTGGTGCATACAGTGTGCTTAGCACTGGTTTAACTGAATTAAAAACACTATTTTCACCTTCTTGTAAGATTTTCTTCTCCTGGTGTATGTAATACTATGGATTTTCCAAAGTAAATTAACTCTGTTCATGATTGTTGCACTGGCTTAAAGTTATTTGGTTTAAAAGGATGCAGAAAAAAGTAATGATAGAATCTACCATAAGGGAACCTATGCCTCTGGGAGAAAGAAAATTTAATATTAAAATAAAGACCAAGATGACCTAATATGGGGGGCCGGGGAGGGTGAGTAATAAAGCATGGAAGTGAGTAGAGTATAGCTTAGTGGCGGTTATTTAAAGCCTTCTTGACCCAGGCACACTGGACATGTTATGTATCCTAAGAATGAGTTACTAGGTGACATTGTGTGACATACTGTGCATAAGCCAATGCATTAAACACTTGTACTACTTTGTGCCCAAGCATCCCTGCTATGGTACCCCTTATAAATGTGTAATACTAAGTAGAAGGAACTTTTTCTTACTGCGAATTAGACTTAGATCAGTACAACACTATGATAACTGAAAGAATTATTATTTAAGACAATGTTTTGAGAATCTGAAACTTAAGTGTGTCTTAAATATTCTGAACTTATTTTTATCAAAAGGTGTCCTTGGAATGAGTCCTAAAGATCTTTTATTCTCACAGGTGGGGGCTGATTAAGTAGAAAAATTCATACTGTAAACAGAAGTCTTCATATTTATACAGATCACTATCTACCTTGAAATAAAACCAAGAAGTCATAAAAGTTAAACCCTAACCTTCCGGCATACCTAAAAATATTATCTTAGCATAGGGTCCTTTTATTAAATTTCTAAGACCAAAATGTTAATGGAAAAAATTGAAGGTAGCTAAACTGGTGTCTTATCAGAAGGCTACCTTTTCTGTCCTATTATTTGTTTACCATTAAAATACTATATTACCTAGGCTATTAGACTGGAAGAATTAATAGTGTTTAAATGACCAGACTTTCCAAAGCAATCTACATATTTAATGTAACCCTTATCAAATGACCCATGACATTTTTTCACAGAACTAGAACAAATAATCCTAAAATTTACATGCACTCGGAATTGCCAGAGAAATTCTAAAAAAAAAAAAAACAAAGTAGAGGCATAATAACCCTCCCAGACTTCAGACAATATGACAAAAGTTACAGTAATAAGAAATAAAAAGGTATTGTCCCCAAAACCATAAATATAGGTCAGTGGAACAGCATAAGAGGCGGGAAATAAACCCATACACCTACGATAAATTAATCTTTGACAAAGATGTCAAGAATATACAACAGAGAAAAGACAGTATGTTCAACAAATGGTGATGGGAAAGCTGGACAGCCTCATGTAAGTCAATGACATTAGAACACTCCCTCACATCATATGCAAAAATAAACTCAAAATGGTTTAAAGGCCTAAATATAAGACAAGACACAAACAACATAGGCAAAACACTCTCTGATATAAACCATAGAAATATTTTCTTAGTCTCCCAAGACTAAAGAAATAAAAGAAAAAATAAACAAATGGAACCTAATCAAACCTCAAAGATTTTACAAAGCAAAGAAAACTGGAGAGATTATATTCTTTACCATGCTCTTACTTTCTCTCTGCTAGAATTGGACTCACTACCTCCAAATAGAGGTATCATCTCTATTATATCATCTATACAAGCAATTGATCAAAAATATACCATTAAAAGTCCAGAGTTCCATGTCATGTAAAAACTTAGAATAATGCCAGGCAAAGAGGAAGCATTCAAGAAGTTTCAGCTGTAATTATTATTATCCACTTAATTCCCACATTTAAGGCCCAAATCATGTCTCAAAAATATTTATTACTTTAAATTTATCTAATTTTAAAGATTTCAATAAATAGTAAAAGCAAACTCCAATGATAATAATCATAAGAGAATTGCTATATTATTACCAATCATGCCAAATAAATTTTTATCTGTTATTATTGCTATTTTGATAAAGGAAAAATGTTGTGACATTAAAATTTGGATATTGAGTAAAGAGAAGATCTTGAAGTTAAATAAATACAATGTTATGAAAAATTGACTAAATTATGACTTCATTCCATAGCAAAATTATGAAATTAATCTACAGATTTGGAAAAACATTTCTCTCAATTGTGTATTGGAATAATTATGGCAATAAAAAGCACTAATCTCCTACTATTGCTACATAACAAGCACACTCTTCCAACAATACAAGAGATGACTCTACACATGACATCACCAGATGGTCAACACCAAAATCAGATTAATTGTATTCTTTGCAGCCAAAGATGGAGAAGCTCTACACAGTCAGCAAAAGCAAGACCAGGATCTGACAGTGGCTCAGATCAAGAGCTCCTTAGTGCCAAATTGAGATTTAAAGTGAAGAAAGTAGGGAAAACCACTAGACAATTCAGGTATGACCTAAATCAAGTCCCTTACAGATTATATAATAGATGTGACAAATAGATTTAAGGGATTAGATCTGATAGACAGAGTGCCTGAAGAACTATGGACAGAGGTTTGTGACATTGTACAGAAGGCAGTGATCAAGAACATCCCCCCAAAAAAGAAACACAAAAAGGAAAACTGGTTGTCTGAAGAGGGCTTACAAATAGCTGGGAAAAGAAGAGAAGCTAAAGGCAAAGGGGAAAAGGAAGGATATACCTATCTGAATGCATAGTTCCAAAGAATAACAAGGAGAGAAAAGAAAGCTTTCCTCAGTGCTCAATGCAAAGAAATAGAGGAAACAATAGAATGAGAAAGGCTAGAGACCTCTTCAAGAAAATTAGAGATACCAAGGGAACATTTCATGCAAAGATGGGCTCGATAAAGGACAGAAATAGTATGTACCTAACAAAAGCAGAAGATATTAAGATGAGGTGGCAAGAATACACAGAAGAACTTTATTATCTTGGTCTCCAAAATCTCTGCAGATGGTGATTGAAGCCATGAAATTAAAAGACACTTGCTCCTTGGAAGAAAATCTATGACCAACCTTGACAGCATATTAGAAAGCAGAGACATTACTTTACCAACAATGGTCCATCTAGTCAAAGCTATGGCTTTTCCAGTAGTCACGTATGGATGTGAGAGTTGGACCATAAAGAAACCTGAGCACCAAAGAATTGATGTTTTTCAACTGTGGTGCTAGAGAAGGCTCTTGAGAGCCCCTTGGACTGCAAGGAAATCAAACCTGTCAATCCTAAAGGAAATCAGTCCTGAATATTCATTGGAAGGACTGAATCTGAAGCTCTAATACTTTGGCCACCTGATGCAAAGAACTGACTCATTGGAAAAGACCCTGATGCTGAGAAAGGTTGCTGGCAGGAGGAGAAGGGGACAACAGAGTATGAGATGGTTGGATGGCATCACCAACTAATGGACATGAGTTCGAGCGAGCTCCAGGATTTGGTGATGGACAGGGAAGCCAGATATGCTGCAGTCCATGAGGTCGCAAAGAGTCAGACACAACTGAGTGACTGAAGTGAATTGATAACTTACTATTCAAAAGGTAAAAAATCCAGAGTTAAGGTAAATATTGTCATGTGTTTATCTAGAATTACTTTTCTCCTTTCTTCACACATTCTAGTTTTGTTCAGGAATTTAATTTCCTCCTATATGTCCACATGCCTTGGCAAAAGTTGGTCCATCAGTAGTTCCAAAAGGTATATCCAGATTAGATCATGCCGCTCTGTGATCCTGCCTTGATACACAATCCCAATTGTGTTTTCTATTCCATGCAATTCATACTAACAGCTAAAATGATAACAATGAGCAACAGATATGAAAACTTGAGAGTTCAGTTCAAATAATGTTGTTGTAAGAGTAGTGAATCCAATTAACTAGAAAGTAATACAACATCATAAAACAACTCTATGATAATAAAAAGTAATTAACAAATTGACCAAAAAACCTAACTTGTGATGTATCCTATACAAGACCAGCTGCATATTTGGGGCCCTGTACAAAATGAAAATGCAGAAACCGTGTTTCAAAATTACTAAGTGGGTAACAACTGAGCACTAATTCAAGAATAGGACTCTTCTGAGCATGATGCCCTATACAGCTCAGGTCTCATGCCCATGAAGCCATGGAAGTCAAAGGAAGTTCCTGAACCTCTTTATGCCTCAGTCATTAATTGGTAGCATTATAATTGTGTCTGTGTTAGCGATTTGGAGAGCATTTTTCAAACCATCAATGATGTATGAGTTTAAGTAATTTAGAAACTTTATTGAGAGGTAAAAGTAAGGGTGACATTCCAGTAGAAGAATAATTTAGCCTGGGCAAGGGGACAGCAATCATAACAAGTCAAGCACACCATCTTCCTCCCTAAGCTCCTGCACCTAACCCTTGTAACTCCACAAATAAGTAAATGTTAAAATATTCACTATGAAATAATGTGAATTCCTCTTAAATTATAATCTTATTCTATGTGTCTCTGTGTATGTGTGTGTGTTGTAGGGGGCAGGGGGGAGATAGTAGGGCTAGCTTTTGCTATTCATTTGCTTATATCGTGAAGTAAAATGAATTTATAAATAATATTTCCTTTACTCCAAATTACAAAGGTATAATTTAAAAGAGCCAGTAAATGAGAATCTAAATCTATACCTAGCCAAAAGAAGAGCTCATTCTATACTTTTAATGTCTTTAAAAATACAAATGAACCAGGATAGCAGGAATGATATGAGAAATAAATAATGGCATCATGGCCATTTGCAAACATAAACACAAATAATTAGGGAACTCAGTTGGATATATTTGCATATGTCACAGTGCACACCTGATCTTTTCTAAACATAATGTTTAAATAAATATTTGCTTTAGGTAACATTGCTTTTTGGGGAAATGTTAAATATATTCTAATTCAGAGTGATTTGCACATGACCATTTCACACATTCCTCTAAACCAATCTTACTTCTTTACCAGTAAAAGGACAGAACAACAATGACAAACATTCTTTACAGCAGGGTGAGTGGAAAAAAAGAAAAGTGGAAATATTTTTACCAAGCTGAAAGATTACAAATAGAAATAAAAATCATTCTTAAAAAAAAGTAGAAAACCTGTGACTTAAAATTTTAAGAAAGCAGATTCTCCGAATCACTATGAACCAGGGCAGCATTATTAGGTGCCATTTCCCAGTGAACCTGCAGTAAAAAGCCATAAGGCTTGCACCTGTCACCACTATGCTGAGATTAGTTACTCTGATTGGTGTGACATTTAAGTAAGGTGCTGAATGCTGTTTCACACAACAATCTGAATATGCTGCCTAGAAAATGAATATAAAGTTTCCATTGTTATTTTTCTTAGGTTTTTGGTCCCTTTATATCGCTACTAGAAAGATTTTTATTTTAACATAGAACTCTGATATGCTGCAACATACATAGACGTTTTACACAAATTACAGTCCCCTTTGATCCATTAAGATACAGCAGCATAAGACATTCATTTTCTTGAAGAAATTCTAGGCTTCTAAAAGGAATTTAGTAACAAGATACTACTTTGGACCTCATACCACCAGGGCTGTCAGGCTCTTCCCCTCCTCTAAGACTGGAATATAGGTAATAACAAAATGAAATATAGGTAATAACAAAATGACTTAATAGCAGAAGAACACATTACCTTATAAAAGACAATTTTAACTACTTCAAACCTGGATAACTCATGTTAGCTCTCAATAATTGCTATAGTAATGCTAGCTACTGTAGTTTCTCCAAGAGATATCTTTTGCCTGTTCCTTCCTCCTAGTACAAGAGATGAGGTAATTCCATAGATTACCTACTATTGTTAGGTAATTATGGCCAAACAAACTATTAGGGTTATCAGATGCAACACCTAAATAAATGGAGAATATGACATAAATACTCTTGTCCATAAACAAACTCATGTTTGGGAAATGGATAAATTAAAGGCTGTTTGAACCTAAAGATATCACCACCATTATGACCCTCTTTCTTGGCTGGCCAGAGAGAAAACAATGACCAGAGGTCACAGGGTTATGCAAAGGTGTGGCTTATTTTGGTGATTTTACAAGAAGTACAACTTAAAGAAATTTAACATGAAGTAACTTGAAGCAAATTATCATTTGATGAGGAATATTTCTAGATAGATTTACTCAAAGGCAAACAGTTTTAATTCTTTAAAAAAGAAACCCTCGGGTGACAATTATCTATCAGAGAAGCTTGGGTTTTCCCATGACTGGGGAAGTTGCCACTATGTTTTCTTACAGTATTCATCCGAGTCTTCTATAAAGATGTGTAGAAGTATTAAATGATGGGGAATCTAAAGCTCATTGTGAAGTGATTCATCTATGATCAAACACAAACAGAGCCAGAAATATTGATAGTTGTCATACATTTTATATCCGAACACAAGGCAGACAGGAAAACATCTTTAATAACAACATCTTCAATAAAAAGATGCAAAAGTGAACAATGCATACACAGCCTGATCATGATGTGTATACTTAGAGGGGAAAGCTGTTACTCTTATTGATTTGTTCAATTTGTCATTTGTTTATTCATTCAACATGCATCACATTATTTCCAGAGTTGATCACATAACATCCCTACCATTATGACCTTGAAATAAAGAACACCTTAGGAGTTTCTTTGGAGAAGGCAATGGCAACCCACTCCAGTACTCTTGCCTGGAAAATCCCATGGACAGAGGAGCCTGGTAGGCTGCAGTCCATGGGGTGGCGAAGAGTTGGACACGACTGAGCGACTTCACTTTCACTTTTCACTTTTCACTTTCATGCATTGGAGAAGGAAATGGCAACCCACTCCAGTGTTCTTGCCTGGAGAATCCCAGGGACGGGGGAGCCTGGTGGGCTGCCATCTGTGGGGTCTCACAGAGTTGGACATGACTGAAGCAACTTAGCAGCAGGAGGAGCATTAGGAGTTTCTTAAAAAAATACTCCTTTATTTGGGTTCATTCTTCTTCTATGGGTTCCATAAGGATGACACCACTTAAAATAATCTCAATATATTTCTTGATTTCAGAGCAGGCTGAGCTTCTCTAATGGATTCTCTCCCCCTCATCCAGACCCTCTTGGACACTCTTTGTAAGGAAATGCCAGCCAGCTGGAACAGCAGGGTAACAAGTACAGCTGGGAATTCCTGGCCCACAGGTGTCCAGCCTCGCATTTGATAGCTTGCCAATATCAAAGCTAGATTTGTTGAGGGGATCCCCACAGTTGTTTCACAGAAAGGAAATTATCCACTGGCACTAATAGTAATAATCCCCTCCTCCATATCTGACTTAGTACTTGAGCTAGAGCCACAGGTTCCTTGTCCCACAATATTGGACCAGTATCAAGTTCTCCATCCTTTTAACAAGTGGGTGGCAGACTGTCAGGATAGGAATTAGACGGGTACAGGTGGCACCACCTGCTTGAAATGCTTTTGAGTATTTTGTGTTTCATTATTGCTGCACGCCACTGTACCTTTCTTTCTTTTCTTGCCAATAACCATTGTACCATTTGTTTTAGCTTAAAGTTTGTTCCAAACTCATATTTTGGATAAAAAGAATATGAAAGGGATTTGTTTTCCCATTAAGAAACAAATCAGAGAAAAGATAAATATTTTGTTGTGTTGAATGGAATACTAATTGGAAATCTAACTAGAAAGTACCTCGGTTCATTAGCAGATGGGTGAGAAGTGACATTATTGATGATTGTCCAGGAGATAATTATTTTGGGCTGTTGGTTTAGCTGATATACAATACTCAGTCTGTGTGTTCCTAAATAATATTTATAGAGACAAAATTTAAATATAAACATCTACAGTATGTTGTTGACATTTTATGTTTCTAAGCTTTACACAGATAAATGAACTGGCATGGTGATCTTGTGATATGGGGAACAGTTTCATTGCATCCTTCGAGCTAGACAGCAGGCAACAAAGAAATTGTATGCAAACTAGAAGCAAAGGATGAGACAATGTAACCAAACTTCAGTCTGAGTTAAAATACCAGGATAAAGACTACAAAAAAGGGGTTTCAAACTTCCTGCAGGGATACAGAGTAGTTAAGAGAGGTTCTGGGGTGTGACTGTAAACAGACCTCAATGTATGGCTACAAAGACTATAGCTTAAGTTTATTTATTTTTATCAGCTGGGGTCTTGGCATGAAAGATATAGCACATTTAAACAGAATATTTGAGAATTTAGTAAAAGAACCATTTATAAATGTGTGATTGGGGATAAGGAAACTAACAAGGACTGATGGAGTTCTTAGAACAAGATCTGAATGGACAACTAGAGGGAGTTGAAACTTGGAAAACTTGGAAAGTAATTGTAAAACAGAGGTCAACTCACAGCAGATGCAGCATTGTATAAAGGAATGGAACTAGCCAACGCAGACAAGGAAGGAGACAGGACCTCACACACCACCTGGCCCCAGTCTCCTGCTTGTGTAACCCAACCAGAAGCCAGAGACAAGGGAGTCCTATAAGGCAGTCCATACAGCATAGTCTCTCAAAGAAATAAGCAAGGAGTCAAATGACAGTGATCTGGAAGGGAAAATTTTAAATGTCAAGTATAACCCACACATTTTTGCCCAGTAAAATCTTTTTTTTTTCTGTTTTTAAGTCAGAGTTATAATTTCAGTTCACATTTAATTTATTGAATTATTTTCAGGTCACAAACAAGTAATAAAAGAAATAAATACATATCAAAAAAGAGGAAAAAACAAAGGAAGGAAGGTAAGGAAGGAGAATAAAAAACAAAACAAAACCAAAAAATATATCACTGCTATAATACTGCTTCTATACCTGATCATCAGGCCTAAATTGAAAACTTCAGTTTTTGTCTTCCACCACATAATCCATATTTCCTTTAGTTTTAGTCATCCATGATCTAAACTGCAGGGCTTCTCTAGTCTCTCAGATGGTGAAGAATCCACCTATAATGCAGTGGACCCCAGTTTGATTCTTGGGCTGGGAAGATCCCTTGGAGAAGGAATACTGCTACCCACAGCAGTATTCATGGGCTTCTCTGGTGGCTCAGATGGTAAAGAATCTACCTGTAATGTGGAAGACCTGAGTTTGATCCCTGGGTTGGGAAGATCCTCTGGAGGAGGGCATGGCAACCCACTCCAGTATTATTTCCTGGAGAATCCCCATGGACAGAGGAGCCTGGCAGGCTACAGTCCAAGGGGTTGCAATGACTTGGGCATGAATATAGTGTCCTTTCCCTGCTTGAGTGAACGAAACCTTCATTTTCCTAGGATTTGAGTTGTTGATGATCTTCTTCAACATTGTTATTCAGTTGCTAAAGGCTTTCACTGACAGGAATATTAGGCAAGAGAGTGCTAAGGGGTAATTTCCCTGGGCTCTTGTTCATCCTTGCCTCAGATGTGTAGCTGAAACTCATTGATAATTAGGATCATTCTTCCTGACTTTATGTGATCCCCTCTTTCAGACATTTATTTAAACACATACTCAAAGTGACCCAGGAAAGGCCTCAGTTTCTAACTCATCTGACCTATGGCAATGTTCTCAGATAGGACAATGTTCTCAGACTACTCCAATCTTGAGTAGTAAGCAGAACTTCCAAATACACAGAGTCCAAGGTAGCAGAGAAGATAAGCAAAATGTATTCCTGTGTGTAATTTAGGAATAATGAAAGGACCACTTCTATCTTTAGCCTTTTTTCCCTCGAACAAATAATCCTGGGTATCAGATGGTACCAAAGTTTGTCAACCACAAGTTTATGGTATATGGAGTATCCAGTAAGAAAATGGTCCATCCTCTCACAGTGTTGTCTCCCAGAAAATACCAAAACTAAATCTTCAGCAGGCTATTTATTTATCCTATCAAAGCTCTTGCTATTGGAGGATGAAAGCTAGGTTTCACTGAGCCTCATTGAACTTCTAGATAAATTTCTAGGAGAGACTGTTGTTGAATTTCTTTTGCATATCTTGAAGCATCTGATTAGAAGTGATGCTGTATGGAATTTTATCATGGTGATAAGTAAGGCATTTTTAATTTCCTTTAATGGTTGCATGACAGAAGCACTGCCCAAAGGGAAGAAACTTAATTTGCATAAATCTCTGCTCCCCTCCATGGGAAAGGGCCCCAATGTAATTTACCTGCCAGCAATGGATTGTGTCCTGTGGGGGCACCAGGAATGTCCTCTGATGTTGGCGGTTTGAAATGTCAACTGGGAAGAAAGCCAAAATAATATATTGATGAGATAAAGTCCATGTTGCTGAGCCAACATGGTTCAATCCCTGTGTCCATGGGCTTTTCATACATAAGCATTTTGATCAAGGGTGTCTATGGAAATAGGCCAACTGACATCCTCAGGATAGGTCATCTTGTCTACCTATTTAATGAGAGTCTCTGTTTAGTGAATGGCACCTGGAGTGCATTTTGTGGAGTATCATTGTCTTCACACCGTATTCCACTTATGAGAGGTCCAACCACATACCTCTCATCAATATTTCTTAATCATCACTTTTATTTTGTCAACCACCTAAATCATCAGGCACTATAAGTATCGATCCAAGCATCTTAGGACTGAGGTGATAACTCACTGTGATTTAGATTTATATTTCCTTAACATTAGTGATGTTGACATCTTTTTATATGTCTCTTGACCAATTGTACGTCTTCTTTAGAGGAAGAAGTGTTCCCAGGTGGCTCAGTTGTAAGGAGTCAGCCTGCAAGAGGGAGGCACAAGAGATGCAGGTTTGATCCCTGGGTTGGGAAGATCCCCTGGAGTAGGAAATAGCAACCCGCTCCAATATTCTTGCCTGGAAAATTCCATGGAAAGAGGAGCCTGGCAGGCTACAGTCCCTGGGGCCCAAATAATCAGACATGACTAAGTAAGCATGAGCATCCAGATAATCTTTATAGAGGACTGTCAATTCAAGTTTTTAACCCATTTTTTAAATTGGGCTATTTATCTGTTTTTTACAATTGAAGAAAAAGAGTTCTTAATATATCTTAGATATTAATTCCTTATCAGGCCTAAGGTTTAAAAATATTACCTCACATTCTATAGGTGGATTATGATTGGTTTCCTTTCTTGCACCACACATTTTAGTTACTGTAGTTCATTTGTCTGTTTGCTTGGTTGCCTGCTTATCTGGTGTTATATCCAAGAAATCATTGCCAAGCTCTATGTCAGGAAAGTTTTTCCCCTATGATTTATTCTAGAAGTTTTATAGTGTCAGGTATTATGTTTATGTCTTTTGTCTATTTTCACTTTATTTGTGTGAGTGATATAAAATAGCCAGTTTCTTCCTTTTGCATGTGGTTGTCTAGTTTCCATCCTCTGTTTTTTGAAGAGACTATCTTTTCCCCATTGTATAGTCTAGGAACACTTGTCCATGATCAAGTCTGACCATATTATGTGTGGGTTAATTTCTGGACTCTCTATTCTATTGACCTATATGACCATTTTTATGCTGGTACCATACTGTTTCAATGACTATAGCTTTATAATACGTATTGAAACCAGAAAGTGTGAGTCTCCAGCTTTGCTCTTCTTTCTCAAGATTAATTTGGCCACACAGGGTCCTTTTAGGTTGCATTTGAATTTTACAGTTAACTTTTCTATTTCTTTAAAGAATGCTGTTGGACTTTTTGTAAGGATTGCATTGAAAGTGCACATTACTTTGGATAGTCTTGGGAGTTGGAGATATTTCATATCCTCTGAACTGAGAAGTAGACTGAAATGTGAAGTGGGCAACTCCATAAAGCACAATTATGCAGTTTATCATGGCAATTTATGTATAGACAGGAAATATAAGGTGCATGGATAAACCAAAGACATTTGCAACTGCACTCCATACTACCCAATGGGTACAGGGAGATTTAAGGGAACAAAACTACAAACAGAATCTGACTATCAAGTGAGAAGCATATCTGCACTGACTAGAATTGGGCTTTTTTCTTCACCATGGGGGATCTTGCCACCGTTCACTATCTATGTCAGCCAAAGATACATTTCTGGTTTTCATATCAGACAAAGGCAAAGGTAAATGTTGGTAAGGAATTTATCTGGCTTGGATGCATTCTCCATGAGTAGGCTAAAGTTCAGTCACACAGAAAGGTGAGCGGGTTTTACTGCAGACCTAAGATAGAGCTGCCAAAGTGCAGTCAGTGTGGTTAAGCCACAGAGATAGTATGGACATTTTAATATTAAATCCTCCAAACCATGAACAATAATATAGATATCTTTCCATTTACTTGTATTTGTATCTTTATAAATTTACTTCATCAATGGTATGTAGTTTTCAGCGTACAAGTGGTATACTTGTGGTAAACTTTAGTGGTAAAACTTATTACTAATTATTTTATTCTTTTTAATACTATTGTGGATAGGATTGCTTATTTTTCTCATTCTCAGTTTTTCATTGTTAATATATAGAAATGTAATTTATTTTTAGATCTTGATTTCATGTCCTGAAACTTTGCTGAAATTATTTATTAATTCTAGTTTATTATTTCTTGTGGACTCTAGGATTCTGACATGTAAGATTATGTCATCTATAAACTGAGATAATTTTACTTCTTCCTTTCTAACTCTGATGCATTTAATTCCTATTTCTTACTTAGTTGTTCTTGCTATTCCTTCAAGTACCACGTTGAATATAAGTGAGGAGAGTATGTGTCATTGCATTATTCTTGATATTAAAGGAGAAGCTGTCAGTTTTCTCTTCTATTGGGTATGATGTGGAATATGAGCTTTTTTTCATTTATGACTTTATTATGTTAAGGTAATTTCCTTTTATTCTTAGTTGAATGTTTTTTATAATGACAGGACGCTGAATTTTGTCAAATGCTTTATCAGCATCTATTGAGATGGCACTGTGATTTTTAATCCCTTATTCCATTAATATTGTATATCACATTGACTGATTTTCATATGTTGAAACATTGTGCATCCCAGGCATAAATCCCATTTGGTCATGGTGTATGATCCTTTTAATATGGCATCAGAAAACAACAACATTCTGTAAAGCAATTATCATTCAATTAAAAAATAAATAATTTTTTTAAATGCCATAAAATTTGGTTTCCTTGATTTTCTGCTGAAATTTTTTGCATCTATAGTCATCAGGGATATTGGCCTGTCACTTTCTTTTTTTGTAGTGTCTTTCTCTGAATTTGGTATCAGATATTACAGACCTAATTAAAGGAATTTGAAAGTGCTGTCTTCTCTTCAATTTTTTGAAAGAATTTGTAAAGGATTGGCATTAATTCATCTTCAAAAATTTGATAGCTTTTCCCAGTGAGGTGATCTGTCTTGAGGTTTTCTTTGTCAACATATTTTGGGTTATTAATTTAATCTCCTTACTAGTTACATGTCTGTTCAGATTTTCTATTTCTTCGTGGTTACATCTTGATAGATTGTATGCTTCTAGTAATTTATCCATTTCTTCTAGATAATGCAATTTGTTGGCTTAATTGTTAATAGTAGTCTCATATTCTTTTTGATTTTGTGGTATCAGTTTTAATGACTCATCTTTTACTTCTGCTTAGTTAATCTAACTAAAGCTTTGTAATTTGGTGATGTCTTCAAAAAGGTAACTCTCAGTTTTACCATATTTTTTTTCCTATTCTCTATTTCATGTTTTTCACGTTTGTCTGGTCTAATCATGATCATTTCCTTCATTCTATTTCTCTAAGTTCTTGAGATTTAGTTATGTTGTTTGAGACCTTATAAAATGTAGTTGTGTATCATCATAAAATTTCCTCTTAACACCACTTTTTCTGCATCACATAAGTTTTGGTGTATTTTGTTTTTATTTCCATTTGCTTTGGGATATTTTATAATTTCTCTTTTGACATCTTCATTGACCCCCTTGGTTGCTCAACAGTGTGTTATTCAATTTCCACCTGCTTGCAACTTTTCAAGTTCTCTTTCTGCCATTAATTTCTATTTTTATTCCATCATAGTTGAAATACTTAGTATGATTTTGACCTTCCTAAATTTGTCAAGGCTAATTTTGTAACCCAACCCTCAATCTCTACTGGCAAATGTTTCCTGTGTACTTGCGAAGACTGTATATTCTGCTGTGGTTGGGTAGAATGTTCTCATTACGTCTGTTAGATAGTTCGGGTTGATCATATCATTTGAGTTCTGTTTATTGATTTTATGTCTGGATGTCCTATCTATTATCGAAAGTGGGGCACTGAAATTTCCTACTATTTTTGTGTTGCTTTCTAAGGGAGCTTGTTGCTCCCTTTAGTTCTCTCTTTCTTTGCTTCATATATTTGAGTATTCTAATGTGTGTATATATATACATATGTGTGTGTGTGTATAATTATATCTTCATGGTAAAATGATCCTTTCATCATTATATAATGTCCTCTTTGTCTCTTTTGACAGTTTTTTTACTTAAAGTCTATATTATTTGATATAATAATCTTTGGGTTTTCTATCCTGTTCCATTGGCCTATATTTCTGGTTTTGTGCCAGCTCAATACTGTCTTGATGACTGAAGCTTGGTAGTATAGCCTGAATTCAGGAAGCCTGATCCCTCCAGCTGTTTTGATTTCTCAATTGCTTTGGCTTTTCAGGATCTTTTGTATTTCCACTCAAATTGTGAATTTTTGTTCTAGATCTGCAAAAAAAAAAAAAAAAATGTCATTAGTAATTTGAAAGGGACTGCACTGAAACTGTAGATTGCCTTGGGAAGCATAGTCATCTTGACAATATTTATCCTTCCAATCCATGAACATGGTATATCTTTCAATCTGTTTGTGTCACCTTTGATTTCTTTCCTATGTGTCATATTTTTCAGAGTACAGCTTTTTTGCTTCCTTAGGTAGGTTTATCTCTATGTATTTCATTCTTCTTGATGTAGTGGTAATTAGAATTGATTTCTTAATTTCTCTGTCTGATATTTCATTGTTAGTATACAGAAATGCAAGAGATTTCTGTGTATTAACTTTATAACCTGCAACTTTACCTGATTTATTGATGAGGTCTAGTAGTTTTCTGATTGCACCTTTAGGATTTCCCATAGATGGACCTAGAGACTATTACACTATGTGAAGTATGTCAAACAGAGAAAGACAAATATTATATGACATCACGTATATAGGTAATACAAAAATACACAAATGAACTTATTTACAAAATAAAAAATATATTAACATGGAAAACAAACTTATAGTTACCAAAAGGGAGGAGAGGAGGGATAAATTTTAGAAATTTGAGATTAACAGATACACAGTGAGTGTATATGTGCTAAGTCATTTCAGTCATGTCCGACTCTTGCCACCCTATGGACCGTAGCCTGCCAGGCTCCTTTGTCCATGGGATTCTCCAGGCAAGAATACTGGAGTGAGTTGCCTTGCCCTCCTCCAGGGGATCTTCCCAATCCAGGGACTGAAGCAAGTCTCTTATGTCTCCTGCGTCGGCGAGTGTGTTCCCACTAGCGTCACTGGGAAGCCAGCAGATACAAGTACTATCTATAAAAGAGATACTAAGGGTCTACCAGAGATCATATTGCCAACATCCGTTGGATCCCAGAAAAAGCAAGAGAGTTACAGAAAAATATCTACTTCTGCTTTATTGACAACACCAAAGCATTTGACTGTGTGGATCACAACAAACTATGGAAAGTTCTTAAAGAGATGGGAATACCAGGGCACCTAACTTGCCTCCTGAGAAATCTGTATGCAGATCAAGAAGCAACAACTAGAACTGGATATGGAACAACAGACTGGTTTCAAATTGGAAAAGGGGTACGTCAAGGCTGTATTTTTTTTTCATCCTGCTTATTTAACTTATATGCAGAGTACATCATGTGAAATACTGGGCAGGATAAAACACAAGCTGGAATCAAGATTGCTGGGAGAAATATCAATAACCTCAGATATGCAGATGATACCACCCTTATGGCAGAAAGCAAAGAGGAACTAAAGAGCTTCTTGATGAAAGTGAAAGAGAAGAGTGAAAAAACTTGCTTAAAACTCAACATTTAAAAAACAAAGATCATGGCATCCAGTCCCATCACTTCATGGCAAATAGATGGGGAAACAATGGAAACAGTGACAGACTATATTTTCTTGGTCTCCAAAATCTCTGCAGATGGTGATTGCAGCCATGAAATTAAAAGACACTTGCTCCTTGGAAGAATAACTATGACCAACCTAGACCGCATACTAAAAAGCAGAGAAATTACTTTGTGGGCAAAGGTCCTTATGGTCAAAGATATAGTTTTTCCAGTAGTCATGTATGAATGTGAGAGTTGGACCGTAAAGAAAGTTGAGCACTGAAGAACTGATGCTTTTGAGCTGTGATGTTGGAAAAGACTTGAGAGTCCCTTGGACTGCAAAGAGACCAAACCTGTCAATCCTAAAAGAAATCAACGTTGAATATTCATTGGAAGGACTGGGGCTAAGGCTCCAATACTTTGGCCACCTGATGTGAAGAACTGACTCATTGGAAAAGACCCTGATGCTAGGAAAGATTGAATGCAGGAAGAGCAGGGGACAACAGAGGATGAGATGATTGGATGATATTACCAACTCGATGGACATGAGTTTGAGCAAGCTCTGAGATTTGGTGATGGACAGGGAAGCCTGGCATGCTGCAACCCATGGGGTCACAAAGCGTTGGACACGACTGAGTGACTGAACTGAACTGAACTGAATAGCATAAGGAACTCTACTCAATATTCTGTAATAACCTATATGGGAAAAGAATCTGAAAAAGAATAGATATTTATATATAACTGAATCACTTTGTTGTACACTTGAACATTTTTAAATAAAATGTTTCAATTGTAAATTATTTTTAAAATAACTGTTCAAATGCCACAGAAAGATATTTACAACAAAGATATATACAACTTTCTGGCCCAGGCTATATTTTGATCTTCCATTCCTACACACAATCATAGAGTCCCATGCTGGCGCTGCTGCTAAGTTGCTTCAGTTGTGTCCGACTCTGTGTGACCCCATAGATGGCAGCCCACCAGGCTCCCCAGTCCCTGGGATTCTCCAGGCAAGAACACTGGAGTGGGTTGCCATTTCCTTCTCCAATGCATGAAAGTTAAAAGTGAAAGTCAAGTTGCTCAGTCATGTTTGACTCTAAGGGACCCCATGGACTGCAGCCTTCCAGGATCCTCCGTCCATGGGATTCTCCAGGCAAGAGTACTGGAGTGGGGTGCTAATTGCTTTCTCCGATAGAGTCCCATAGCCTTTCAGTATTCAGGATCTCTGTTTTGCTTTGCCGTTTGCTACATTATTTCAGACATCTCCCTTTAGAAAAAGTTCAAACCAATCCAAGCTGCTGCACCATGAGTATTAAAGCAACCATAAATAAATATACAAGAAAATTCAGATAATGAAAATACATTTGATATAATTGATTTAAACTTGACATTTCCATTCCCATCTTCATTTTGCTTTTAAGGATATCTCTTACTTATTTTGATACTGAGCCAGTTTTCTAAGAGTATATTCACTCAAAGGATCCTAAAATAAGTAACAAATATTATGCTACTTAAAATATTCTTAGTTTTACTGTGAAAATTAGCATACTGATAAGATTCACACAGTACATCTCTCATGAAAAATATGCCATTTTTATTAATAAATCTATAACTTTACATCCCACCTTGCAATAGAAAGAAAAATCTCAACTTATGACAGAGTAACTGGTTTTTAACCTCCTTCCCCATAATCCCCTATATAGGTTGTCATTTAGATGTCAGTTTTGGAGGACTGAGGTTTCATTTTTTTTAAAGTATAATGGGTAGAGGAAAACAAGCTGATGGAGGAGTAGGTGGACATGTAGTACATCTCTCTCCATGGATACATCAGGAATATACTTTCAGACACAGAAGTGCATACAGAATAGCAGCTGAGAGTGGACAGGAGTACCTGACCAGTGGAAAAGAATATACAGAACCATGCAAAATTCAGTAGGATGAAGGAGCAGGGGAAAAACAGGAGTGTTAGTAGGACCGGACCTGCCCTCGGCCAGTGGGGGAACTGAAGTGGGGTCCAATCCCCACATTAGGGCAATTGTCTGAGTCAGAGGAGAAACATTTAAGGCTGAGAGTGGAACAGCTGATCTGCTGCAGCCTAAATGGAATGAGAATCAGACAGTCCTTGTCGCAGCTACACATACCCTGGACAAGGACGCAGGTCCCCTGGAAGGTGCAGTGTCTGGGAGCTGGAGTTTAAGGATTGTGGAGCAATCTCAGGGTGAGGGCTTCTTTTGACTGCAGAGAGACAGGTTGAGGTGATGTGAAGGAGTCGATTGTGGTGGGATATGCCTTTGGAGGAAATCTCAGCTGTTGAGTCATGCATAGTGGGTGAAGCCATCACTATAGCCTCTCTCTCCCCACATGCCAGCATCAGCATCGGCAGCTGAACAGTAGAGATGCTGGTCATCAAAGGCCTAACACACAACTACAGAGTAGGACCTACCCGGGATGCCCCTTTAAGTGCTTGCCGTGCCAATCCATAGAGGACCCTAGCCAGGGGAGCCCCTCTATGTGCCTGATGTGACGAACAACAGAGAAGGACCCCGGGCAAGGGAGCCCTCTAAGTGCCTGAACAGGCGGAGCTATGGAGAAAGACTGGCCAAAGAAGCCTCCTGATCACCAGCTACAAGAGGCTCGAATAAAGATTCTGATAGGGCCATAACTCCTGCAGCAGAGGCAATCCATGTCCCTGCACACTTGGCTCCGCCAGGGTCCCCACAAGTCAAGTAGCTGTTCCACCTTCATGTTCAACTCTCACTGGGGCAGAGTTGCCACAGGCCAAAAAGTCTTGCATCTATGCGTGCAGGGTCCCTTTGGTAGTGTCCGACTCTTTGCGACCCTGTAGACTGTGGCCTGCCAGGCATCTCTGTCAGACAGGGGGGTTCTCCAGGCAAGAATACTAGAGTGTATTGGCCAATACTGGTTGCCATATCCTTCTAGAACACTATATTTTCCTGCTGCTCTAGCTGCCAACTCCCCTGAGTACCTGGTGCTGCCAGAACCCCTGCAACCCAAGAAGCTGCACCACCTCCACACCTGGCCCTCCCAGAAGCAAATCCTAGTGGACAACTCACAAGCAGAGGTGAAAATAAACCCGCAATTGAAACCCAGGGGCAGTGTGGCTAAGGAAGAAGACCCAAAACCTTTCTACCAGCTGTACAAGCTGCAGATTAAATCCACACAATCAATTAGGCAGACTCTGTTTATGGAATATATAAAAGGACATTGAGAGCTCCCACAAAAGAAAGCACACTAGTTCTGAGAGCTGTCGCCATTGAAGGCAAGAACACACAGGAGTAGGAACAAATTATAATCTGAGCTAGCCCCACAGCAGGTCCAGAAATCAGCACAGTGTTGGGGGAGATCCTAGGGATTTGAGGTGGACTGCAACTCCCAGCGAGGGAAAGGACTCTGACAGCAGTGACTCAAGAAAAACATTTATTATTCTTATGTTTTGACTTGTTCTGTAGATTCTTTTGGATATTTTTTCTTCTTTATCCCTTCCTCTGTTTTAGTTATCAATTTTATTGGCACTGTGAAATCTAATTAAGCTTTTAAGCTTTTTTTCCTTAGTCACATTTTTCATTATTTTTATAAACCTCTGCCTCTACATTGGGCTTTTGTAGTTCTGTGGGGTTTTCCTTTTTTTTTTTTTCTCTTTTTAAAATTTTAATTTTTTAAACCTATTACTATTTTTTCTACATTTATTCCTTTGTTTGCTTTTCCTACTGTTCTTTTCCCCTTGCAGTTAGTCTTTAATGTATATAAATCTTCTTTACCTACCTCTGTTTAACTTTGCATATCTATTCTTTCTTTCTTTTCTTTCCTCTCAACATATGTGTTAGTTTTATTTTCATTGCTTTATTCTCCAATTGGCACCTTGCTTTAGTTTTCTTTTCCAGTTTGTGCTTTAGTGAGTTTTGTTCTTAACTGGTAAATATGATTTTTGATTTCTTTTGTTCACCAGGTCAATCTACTGTACTTTATTTTTGTTGGACTGTTTTCACTTTGCTCATGGGTGTATATGTATATGTGTATATTCCATTATTTTAATTATTATTTGCCTGATTTTGTAACTGCCATTTGTCTGGGGTTCATCTTTGGTTTCTCCTTTTTGGATATTTCTTTTAATCTCACTTAATGACATAAAAAACCACTTGTGGAATCTTTGTTCCTGACCAGAGATCAAGCCCCAAGACTTTGGAGTGGGAACACTGACTCCAAGACCCTAGACTACCAGAGAACTAACCCTAAGGAGTATCAAATTGTGAGAACTCACACAAAGGAAATCACTGGAACTCACACAAAGGGAATCACTGGAATACAAGACCTGGCATCACCCAACCACCAGTAGCACCCTGTGCAGGACGCCTCATCTAAACAACAAATAAAACAAAAATACAAACCCAATATTCAGCAGACAGGATTACCACCTCACTCAGCCTTGCCCATCAGAGGAAAAAGAAACAAACAGAAACTCAGCACAAATCTCACCCTATACAAAGCTTACACAAACCACTGGACCACCTTAGGACGGCAGAAACCAAAAGGTAGAAAGAATTCAACCTTGAAACCTGGGAAAAGGAGACCTCAAACACAATAAGTTAAAAAATAATAATGAAAAGGCAGAGAAATACTACAAAAATGAAGGAATATACTAGAAACACAGAAGTACAAATAGATGAGGAGGAAATAGGCAAACTACCTGAAAAAGAATTCAGAATAATGATAGTAAAGATGATCAAAAACCTTGAAAACAGAATGGAGAAAATGCAAGAGTCAGTTAACAAAGACCTAGAAGAATTAAAGAATGAACATACAGAAACAAACACAATTACTGAAATTAAAAATACTCTATAAAGAATCAATAGCAGAATATCTGAAGCAAAAGAACTAATCAGTGAGCTGAAAGATAAAATGATGGAAATAACTTCTGAAGAGCAGAATAAAGTAAAAAGAATGAACTGAGGATAGTCTCAGACACCTCTGGGACAATATCAAACACACCAACATTCAAATTATAAGGGTCCCAGAAGGAGAAGAGAAAAAGAAAGGGTATGAGAAAAATTTTGAAGAGATTACAGTTGAAAACTTTCCCAACATGAAAAAGGAAAGAGTCAAACAAGTCCAAGAGGTACAGAGAGCTCTATACAGGACAAACCCAAGGAGAAACATGCCAAGGCACATACTAATCTAACTAAAAAAGACTAAACACAAAGAAAGAATATGAAAAGCAGCAAGGGAAAAGCAATAAATAACATACAAGGGAAACCCCATATGGTTAACAGCTGACCTTTCAGCAGAAACTCTGCAAGACAGAAGGGAATGGCAGGATATGTTTAAAGTACTGAAAAGGAAAAAATCTACAACCAAGATTACTGTACCTGACAAGGATCTCATTCAAAATTATGGAGAAATAAAAGGCTTTTCATACAAGCAAACGTTAAGAGAATTCAGTACCACCAAACCAGCTTTACAACAAATGTTAAATGGACTTATCTGGTCAAGAAATACAAGAGAAGAAAAAAGATCAACAAAATCAACCCCAAACAGTTAAGATAATGACAATAGGAACATATGTATCAATAATTACCTTAGATGTAAATGGATTAAATGCTCCAACCAAAAGACACAAACTGGATGAATGCATACAAAAACAAGACCCATATATATGCTGTCTACAAGAAACCCACTTCAGACCTCAATACACATAAAGACTGAAAGTGAGAGGATGGAAAAATATATTCCATGCAAATGGGATGCAAAAGAAAGCTGGAGTAGCAATCCTCATATCAAACAAAATAGACCTTAAAATAAAGAAGATTACAAGAGATAAGGACTCTACATAATAATCAAGGGATCAATCCAAGAGGAAGACATAACAACTGTAAACATCTATGCACCCAACATAGGAGCACCTCAATACATAAGACAAACACTAACAAACATAAAAGGAGAAATTGACAGTAACACAATAATAGTAGGAGACTTTAACACCCCACTCACACCAATGGACAGATCATCAAAACAGATTAATAAGGAAGCACAAGTCTTAAATGATACATTAGATGAGATGGATCTCATTGATATCTTCAGGACATTCCATCCACATGCAAGAATACACCTTCTTCTCAAGTGAACATGGAACATTCTTCAGGATAGACCACATCTTGGGTCACATATCAAACCTCAGTAAATTTAATAAAATTGAAATCATATCAAGCATCAATTCTGACTACAATGTTATGAGACTAGAGATGAATTATAAGAAAAAGACTGTAAGAAACACAAACACATGGAGATTAAACAACACATTTCTAAATAACCAATAGGCTACTGAAGAAATCAAAAAGGAAATAAAAAAACTTCTAGAAAAAAATGACAATGAAAACACAACAACTCAAAACCTATGGGATGCATTTCTAAGAGGGAAATTAATAGCAATACAATCCTACCTCAAGAAACAAGAAAAACATCGAATAGACAACCTAACTTTACACCTAAAACAACTGAAAAAAGAAGAACAAAACCCCCCAAAATTAGTACAAGGAAAGAAATCATAAAGATCCGAGCAGAAATAATTGAAAAAGAAATAAAAGAAACAATAGTAAAGATCAATAAAACTAAAAGCTGGCTCTTTGAGAAGATAAAATCGACAAAGCTTTCAGTTCAGTTCAGTTCAGTTCATTTCAGACACTCAGTCGTGTCCGACTCTTTGCAACCCCATGAATTGCAGCACGCCAGGCCTCCCTGTCCATCACCAACTCCCAGAGTTCACTCAAACTCATGTCCATCGAATCGGTGATGCCATCCAGCCATCTCATCCTCTGTCGTCCCCTTCTCCTCCTGCCCCCAATCCCTCCCAACATCAGGGTCTTTTCCAATAAGTCAACTCTGTGCATGAGGTAGCCAAAGTATTGAAGTTTCAGCTTTAGCACCAGTCCTTCCAATGAACACCCAGGACTGATCTCCTTTAGGATGGACTGATTGGACCTCCTAGCAGTCCAAGGGACTTTCAAGAGTCTTCTCCAACACCACAGTTCAAAAGCATCAATTCTTCAGCACTCAGCTCTCTTCACAGTCCAACTCTCACATCCATACATGACCACAGGAAAAACCATAGCCTTGACTAGACGGACCTTTGTTGGCAAAGTAATGTCTCTGCCTTTGCATATGCCATGCTATCTAGGTTGGTCATAACTTTCCTTTCAAAGAGTAAGCATCTTTTAATTTCATGGCTGCAATCACCATCTGCAGTGATTTTGGAGCCCCCCAAAAAATGTCTGACACTGTTTCCACTGTTTCCCCATCTATTTCCCATGAAGTGATGAACCTTTAGCCATCAAGAAAAAAAGAAAGAAGAATCAAATCAACAAAATTAGAAAATAAAAAAGGAGAGGTTACAACAGACAATGCAGAAATTCAAAGGATTATAAGAGACTATTATGAACAACTATATGGCAATAAAATGGACAACCTGGAAGAAATGGACAGATTCTTAGAAAAGTTCAATCTTCCAAGACTGAACCAGGAAGAAATAGAATTTATGAACAAGCCAATTACAAGCACTGAAATTGAAGCTGTGATCAAAAATCTCCCAAAACACAAAAGCCCAGGACCAGATGGCTTCACAGGAGAATTCTATCAAACATTTAGAGGAGAGCTAATGCCTATCCTTCTAAAACTCTTTCAAAAATTTGCAGAGGAAGGAACACTTCCAAACTCATTCTACGAGGCCACCATCACCCTGATACCAAAACCAGACAAAGACAACACACACACAAAAGAAAACTATAGGCCAATATTACTGATGAGCATATATGCAAAAATCCTCAACAAAATTTTAGCAAACAGAATTCAGCAACCCATCAAAAAGCTTGTACACCATGATAAGCTGGGTTTATTCCAGGAATGCAAGGATTCTTCAATATATGCAAATCAATCAGTGTGATACACCATATTAGCAAACCGAAAGATAAAAACAATATGATCATCTCAATACGTGCAGGAGAAGCATTTGACAAAATTCAGCACCCATTTATGATTAAAACTCTTCAAAAAATGGGCATAGAAGGAACCTACCTCAATATAGTAAAGGATAAGGAAATGGCAACCCACCCAGGACTCTTGCCTGGAGAATCCCATGGACAAAGGAGCCTGGTGGGCTACAGTCCATGGGGTTGCAAAGAGTCAGACATGACTGAGCGACTAACACATACACATATATGATAAACCTACAGCAAACATTATTCTCAATGGTGAAGAACTGAAAACATTCCCCCTAAGATCAGAAACAAGACAAGGGTGTCCACTTTCACCACTATTATTCAGCATAGTTTTGGAAGTCCTAGCTAAAGCAATCAGAGAAAAAAAAGAAATAAAAGGAATTCCGACCGGAGAAGAAGTAAAGCTCTCACTGTTTGCAGATTACATGATAGTGTACATAGAAAACCAAAAAAAAAAAAAAAAAAATCAGAAAATTACTAGAGCTAATCAGTGAATTTAGACAAGTTGAAATATACAAAATCAATACACAGAAATCACTTCCATTTCTATATACTAACAATGAAAACTCAGAAAGAGAAATTAAGTAATCCTATTTACCATAGCAACAAAAAGAATAAAATATCTTGGAATAAACTTACCTAAGGAGACAAAAGAACTGTACACAGAAAATTATAAGACACTAATGAAAGAAATCAAAGACAACATAAACTGATGGAGAGAAATTCCACATTCTTGGGAAGGAAGAATCAACATTGTGAAAATGACTGTACTACCAAATGCAATCTACAGATTCAATGCAATTCTTATCAAATTACCAATGGCATTTCTCAGAAAACTAGAACAGAAAATTTTACAATTCATATGGAAACACAAAAGACCCAGAATAGCCAAAACAGTCTTGAGAAATAAGAATGGAGCTGGAGGAATCAACCTTCCTGACTTAAGATTATACTAGAAAGCTACATCCATCAAGACAGTGTGGTACTGGAACAGAAACAGATAAATAGACCAATGGAACAAGATAGAAAGCCCAGAAACAAACCCCTGCACCTATGGGTACCTTATTTTTTGACAAAGGACGCAAGAATATACAATGGGGCAAAGACAGCCCCTTCTATAAATGGTGCTGGAAAAACTGGACAGCTAAATGTTAAAGAATGAAATTAGAACACGTCCTTACACCATACACAAAGATAAACTCAAAATGGATTAAAAACCTAAGTGTAAGACCAGAAACTATAAAACTCTTAGAGGAAAACATAGGCAGAACAATTGATGACATATATCAGAACAAGATCCTCTATGATCCACCTCCTAGAGTAACGGAAATAAAAACAAAAGTGTACGAGTGGGACTTGATTAAACTTAAAAACTTTTGCACAGCAAAGGAAACTAGATTTGAGGTGAAAAGACAACCCTCAGAATGGGAGAAAATAATACTAAATTCAACTACTGACAAAGGATTATTTCCAAAATATACAAGCAGCTCATACAACTCAACACCAGAAAAACAAACAACCCAATCAAAAAGTGGGAAAAAAGACTTAAACAGACATTTCTCTGAAGAAGACATACAGCTGAGTAACAAACACATGAAAAGATACTCAACATTGCTCATTAACAGAGAAATGTGAATCAAAACTACAATGAGATATCACCTCACACTGGTCAGAATGGCCATCATCAAAAAGTCTAGAAACAATAAATACTGAAGAGGGTGTGGAGAAAAGGGAACACTCTTGCACTGTTGGTGGGAATGTAAATTGATACAGCCACTATGGAAGATGGTATGGAGACTCCTTTAAAAACTTGGAATAAAAACACCATATGACCGAGCAATCCCACTCCTAGGCATATACCCTAAGGAAACCAAAATTGAAAATGACACATGTATCCCATTTTTCATTGCAGCACTATTTACGATAGCTAGAACACGGAAGCAACCCAGATGTCCATCGACAGATGAATAGATAAAGAAGCAGTGAATATTTCATATATGCAATGAAATATTAATCAGCCATAAAAAGGAACTCATTTGAGTCCGTTCTGAGGAGGTGGATGAACCTAGAACCTATTGTACAGAATGAAGTGAGTCAGAAAGAGAAAGATAAATATTATATTCTAACACATATATATGGAATCTAGAAGAATGGTGCTGAAGAACTTATTTACAAGGCAGCAATGGAGAAACAGACATAGAGAATAGTCTTTTGAACATGGGGAAAGGGGAGGAAAGGGTGAGAAGTATGGACAGAGTAACATGGAAACTTACTTTGCCATATGTAAAATAGATAGCCAACGGGAATTTGCTGTATGGCTCAGAAAACTCAAACAGGGGCTCTGCATCTACCAAGAGGGATGGGATGGTGAGGAAGATGGGAGGGAGTTGCAAAAGAGAGGGCATATATGTATACCTATGGCTGATTCATGCTGAGGTTTGACAGAAAACAACAAAATTCTGTAAAGCAATTATCTTTAGTAAAAAAATAAATTAAAAAATATGTATAATGTGTAAAGTGCAAAATATTTAACCACAGTATAGTAGGGACACAAAAGCATGTGAAAAGACACTGGCCTCGTGTTGCACTCCAGTTTTGGCCCCCAACTGTGTCAGACATCATTCTTTTACTTGCTGGATTTTGAGAATTTAAAAGGGTAGTCAGGATATCAGGAACACTCAGGGAGTTCAAGATAGTTATTATTTATCAACCACTGTGAAAATATAACACTTGAACTATCAGTGAGTTAACATGTACCAACTAAATAGTGACTAAAATGGCATTTGCTCTCTTGCATCCTCATGGACACACCAGGCTTAATTGCAAAGCTCAGTCCCTTCACTGGACTGTAGAGGTACATCAATCACAACAGATACACCATACCCTTACTGAAGATTTGCAAGTCACAAGAAAGGATCATATCTCTTAGCACACAGCATTTCTTTGAAAAATCTCCACCGGGCTTTTCTCAGGGTTCTTCAGCCTTCTTCTAGCCAAAGAATCTTTCTTACTTCCTTACTCCCTTGTTCCATTTGACCTCAAAATTAGCAGACAAAATTCTTTTTTTCTGAACATTCTCCTCTTCCCTGTAAATCAGGATTTCTCAACCTTGCCACAATTGAGATGAGAGTCAGATAATACTTTGTTTTGAGAAATACGGGGATATTTTGTGCATTGCAGGTCATGTAGCATTATCCCTGGACTCTGCCCACCGGTTTCCAGTAACAGCACCTCTCTCAAGTCACGGACATTATTAAATGTCCCCTAAGGAACAAAATTGCTCCCATGGAGAAAAACTGCACTAAACCTATTACCCATTTTTACTTAGAGTAATTTAAAATTCTACTTTAGTGCCTTTAAACTTCTACACATGTATCCACACGTAGCTCAGAAAACAAGGCTCATATGCTCCTAGGGAGGTGAAGAGGATTCTGTTCTGTTGTCGTTAGCCAGATGGATTCTAGAGGACAAGACAAACAACTTGAATTTGATGGGTGCTCAATGAGACCATGAACTTCATTATTTCAGGTGTATGTGCTTTTGTGTTTGGTATGTTGAAAAGATATTCAAAAATAAAACACAATCTATTACTCTGTTGTATATGAAATCTTTTCAATGACCAAGTCTAAAATAAACCCTATATGTAATACTATTAATCTAGGATTTTTCTTCTGAAAAATTCTCAGGTGTGAGAGAAGTAAGGGTCAGCATGCACTTGAGGGATGCTCTTAGTCCATTGGCTTAGATATTTTTTCTTCCTGTTTAATCTTTGCCATTGTTGATCTTTTCTTATTCTTCTCATTTTCCAAGTCCCATGTGTCATTAATTGTGAAACTCAGAACCAGTTCTAAGGTCTAGTTTATTTTCCAGCTATGCTAAGGTCAGTATGAGAAATTCCTCTTAAAACACGTCCTACTTTTGTATAGTAAATAATTTCTGAATTTTAGTATGGTTTGTTTCAGCAAAATTCTGTTTTAGCCATATTAGAAAGTACTCTCAACAATGCAGTCTAATCACTGATAAACTTATAAAGTGGATAAAATTTATATTTGGTTTTCTGGGCCTTTGACAATCACAGAAATTAAGATTTATAGATGTTTGTTGTTCAGTTGCTAAGTCGTTCCCCACTCTTTGCAACCCCATGGACTGCAACATGCTAGGCTTCCCTGTCCTTCACTATCTCCATGAGTTTGCTCAAACTCAAGTCTGTTGAGTTGGTGATGCTATCCAACAATCCTCTGTTTCTGCCTTCTTCTCTTGCTCTCAATCTTTCCCAGCATCAGGGTCTTTTCCAGTGTATCAGCTCACCAAAGTATTGAAGCTTCAGCTTCAGCATTCCATACTTCCAATGAATATTCAGGGTTGAATTCCATTACGATTGACTGGTCTGATCTCCTTGCTGTCCAAGGGACTCTCAGGAGTCTTCTTCAGCATGAAAATTCAGCAGAATTCAGCAGAAGCATCAGTTCTTCTGCACTCACCCTTCTTTATGGTCCAACACTCACATCCGTACATAACTACTGGTAAAACAACAGTGTTGGCTATATGAACCTTTGTGGGCAAAGTGATGTCTCTGCTCTTTAATATGCTATGTAGGTTTGTCATAGATTTCTTTCTAAGAAGTAAGCACCTTTTAATTTCAAGGCTACAGTCACCATCCTCAGTGATTTTGGATCCCAAGAAAATAGTCTGTAACTGCTTCTACTATTTCCCATCTCTTTGCCATGAGGTGATCAAACTGGAAGCCACGATCATAGTATTTTGAATGTTGACTTTTAAGTCAGTTTTTTCACTCTCTTTTTTCACCCTCATCAAGAGGTTCTTTAGTTCCTTCACTGGCCATTGGAGAGGTATCATCTATATATCTGAAGTTGTTGATATTTCTCCTGGCTGTCTTGATTCCAGCTTGTGATTAATCCAGCCCGGCATGTCTCATGATGTACTCTGCATATAAGTTAAATAAGCAGGGTGACAATATACAGACTTGACTAACTCCTTTCTCAATTTTGAAAGTCCATTTTTCCATGCCCAGTTCTAACTGTTGCTTTTTGACCTGCATACAGTGTTTCTCAGGAGACAGGTAAAGTTGTCTAATATTCCTATCTCTAAGAATTTTCCACAGTTTTTGTGATCCACATAAAGGCTTTAGTGTACTCAATGAAGCAGAAATAAATATTTTCCTGGAATTCTCATGCTTCCTCCTGTGAACCAATGAATACTCACAATTTGACCTCTTGTTTCTCTGCCTTCTGTAAACCCACTCATATATCTGGAAGTTCTCAATTCATCTACTGCTAAAGCCTAGCTTAAGGGATTTTGAGCATAGCCTTACTACCATGTAAAGTGAGCTAATTTGTACAGTAGTTTGAACATTCTTTGATATTGCCCTTCATTAGGATTGGAATGAAAACTGACCTTTTCCATTCATTTGATCACTGCTGATACTTTCAAATTTGCTGACATCCTAAGTCAGCACTTTAACAGCATAATCTTTTAGGATTTTAAGTAGCTCAGCTGGAATTCCATCACCTCCACTAGCCATGTTAATAGTAATGCTTCCTAAGGCCCACTTGACTTCACATATCAGGATGTCTTGCTCTAGGTGAGTGACCACACCATCATGGCTATCTGGGTCATTATGACCTTTTTTTGTTTATTTCTTGTGTGTATTCTTGCCACCTCTTCTTAACCTCTGCTTCTATGAGGTCCTTCCTAATCTTCTGCTTCTATTAGGTCCTTGTCATGTCTGGCTTTTATTGTGCCCATCTTTGCATTAAAGATTCCTTTGGTATCTCCAATTTTCTTGAAAAGATCTCTAGTCTTTCCCATCCTCTCTTTGTATTGTTCATTTAAGAAGGCTTTCTTATCTCTCTTTGCTATTCTCTGCAACTCTGCATTCAGTTGGGATATCTTTTCCTTTCTCCCTTGGCTTTTGCTTCTTTTCTTTACTCGGCTATTTATAAAGCCTCCTTGGACAACCACTTTGCCTTCTTGAATTTTTTTTTTTGAATAATTTTGGTCACTGCCTGCTGTACCATGTTATGAACCTTCCTCCACAGTTCTTTAGACATTCTGTCTACCAGATCTAATCCCTTGAATCTATTCATCACCTCTACTATATAATCATAAGGGATTTGATTTAGGTCATGTCTGAATGGCCTAGTGGCCTTCCCTACTTTCTTCCATTTAAGCCTGGATTTTGCAACAAGGAGCTCATGATCTGAGCCACAGTTAGTTCCAGGTCTTGTTTTTGCTGACTGTATAGAGCTCCTCCATCTTTGGCTGCAAAGAACATAATCAATCTGATTATGGTATTGAAAATTTGGTGATGTCTTGTGTAGAACTGTCTCTTGATTTTGGAAAAGGGTGCTTTCTATGATGAGAGGTTTCTCTTGACAAAACTCTGTTAGCCTTTGCCCTGTTCCTTTTTGTACTCCAAGGCCAAATTTGACTATAATTCCAGGTATCTCTTGACATTCTAGTTTTGCATTCCAATCCCCTATGATGAAAAGGATGTCTTATTTATTTATGTATTTATTTTTGGTGTTAGTTCTAGAATGTATTGTAGGTCTTCACAGAATGAGTCAGCCTCAGGTTCTTCAGCATCAGTGGTTGGAGTATAGAGTTGGATTACTGTGATGTTGAATTGTTTGCCTGGAAATGAATTGAGATCATTCTGTTGTTTTGAGGTTGCACCCAGGTACTGTATTTTGAATTCTTTTGTTGACTATGAGGGTAACTCCATTTCTTCTAAGGGATTCTTGCCAACAGTAGTAGATACAAAGGTCATTTCTGAAATAAATTCACCCATTCTCGTCCATTTTGGTTCATTGATTCCTAAGATGTCGATGTTCATTCTTGCTATCTCCTGCTTCACATGCAATTTACCTTGATTCATAGACCTAACATTCCAGGTTCCTATGCAATATTGTTCTTTATAGCTTCACTTTCTTAACTGTCACCAGCCAGACACTTCCATAACTGAATGTTGTTTCCACTTTGACCCAGTTGTTTCATTCTTTCAAGAGCTATTAGTAATTGCCCTTTGCTCTTCCATAGTAGCATATTGGACTCCTTCTAACCTGAAGGGCTATCTTCTGGTGTCATATCTTTTTGCCTTTGTGTACTGTTCATGGGGTTCTCAGGGTAAGAATACTGGAGTGGTTTGTCATTCCTTCCTTCAGTATACCACTTTTTTTTTGAGCCCTTCACTATGACATGGCTGTCTTGGGTGGCCCTACACAGTATGACTCAAAGCTTCATTGAGTTATGCAAGCCCCTTCACCACAACAAGGCTATGATCCATGAAGGGGAAGATTTATGGAGATCAGGTGATTTATTCACTATTGCAAGATTAATTAAATTCATAGAAACATTGTTTTAACAACTATTTGCTGACCTTGTCTTCATAAAGGCACTCAATGCATTATACTTTGTAATTGTTAAAAGTAGAATTCTAATTCACAGTAAGCAAATTGATGAAAAACTAAGATATATATTAGACTTTATAGTCCAATTACTTCAGCATAATTTCTTGGAATAGTAAATAGGAATCCTATTTCTAGAAGAAATATAGAAATATGAATTATAAAATTTCTTGATAAATGCTGTTATAAATTAACCTTCAGTTCAGTTCAGTTGCTCAGTCGTGTCCGACTCTTGTGACCCCATGAACTGCAGCATGCTAGGCCTCCCTGTCCATCACCAACTCCTGGAGTTCACTCAAACTCACGTCCATCGGGTCGGTGATGCCATCCAGCCATCTCATCCTCTGTCGTCCTCTTCTCCTCCTGCCCCAATCCTTCCCAGCATCAGAGTCTTTTCCAATGAGTCAACTCTCTGCATGAGGTGGCCAAAGTACTGGAGTTTCAGCCTCAGCATCACTTCTTCCAAAGAAATCCCAGGGCTGATCTCCTTCAGAATAGACTTGTTGGATCTCCTTGCAGTCCAAGGGACTCTCAAGAGTCTTCTCCAACACTACAATTCAAAAGCATCAATTCTTCAGTGCTCAGCTTTCTTCACAGTCCAACTCTTACATCCATACATGACTACTGGAAAAACTATAGCCTTGACTAGACGGACCTTTGTTGGCAAAGTAATACAAAGAAATAGAGAAAAACAACAGAATGGGAAAGACTAGAGATCTCTTCAAGAAAATTAGAGCTACCAAGGGAACATTTCATGCAAAGATGGGCACAATAAGGGGCAAAAATGGTATGGACCTAACAGAAGCAGAAGATATTAAGAAGAGGTGGCAAAAATACACAGAAGAACTGTACAAAAAGATCTTCATGACCAAGATAATCACGATGATGTAATCACTCACCTAGAGCCAGACATCCTGGAATGTGTAGTCAAGTGGGCCTTAGAAAGCATCACTATGAACAAAGCTAGTGGAGGTGATAGAATTCCAGTTGAGCTATTTCAAATCCTGAAAGATGATGCTGTGAAAGTGCACACTCAATATGCCAGCAAATTTGGAAAACTCAGCAGTGGCCACAGGACTGGAAAAGGCCAGTTTTCATTCCAATCCCAAAGAAAGGCAATGCCAAAGAATGCTCAAACTACCGCACAATTGTACTCATCTCACACGCTAGTAAAGTAATGCTCAAAATTCTCCGAGCCAGGCTTCAGCAGTTCATGAACCGTGAACTTCCAGATGTTCAAGCTGGTTTTAGAAAAGGCAGATGAACCAGAGTTCAAATTGCCAACATCCACTGGATCATCGAAAAAGGAAGAGAGTTCCAGAAAAAACATCTGTTTCTGCTTTATTGACTATACCAAAGCCTTTGACTGTGTGCACCACAATAAACTGTGGAAAATTCTGAAAGAGATGGGAATACCAAACCACCTGACCTGCCACTTGAGAAACCTATATGCAGGCCAGGAAGCAACAGTTAGAACTGGACATGGAACAACAGACTGGTTCCATATAGGAAAAAGAGTACGTCAGGGCTGTATATTGTCACCCTGCTTATTTAACTTATATGCAGAGTACATCATGAGAAATGCTGAACTGGAAGAAGGAAAAGCTGGAATCAAGATTGCTGGGAGAAATATCAATAACCTCAGATATGCAGATGACACCACCCTTATGGCAGAAAGTGAAGAGGAACTCAAAAGCCTCTTGATGAAAGTGAAAGTGGAGAGTGAAAAAGTTGGCTTAAAGCTCAACATTCAGAAAACGAAGATCATGGCATCTGGTCCCATCACTTCATGGGAAATAGATGGGGAAACAGTGGAAACAGTGTCAGACTTTATTTTGGGGAGCTCCAAAATCACTGCAGATGGTGATTGCAGCCATGAAATTAAAATTAACCTTAATAATTCATTAATGTATATATAGTTAAAATGCTTGATACCAAAACCACATAATTTTCACCAATAAATATATTCTTCTAAAAATAAAATATGTATTACCCAATTCTGGTTTTCATGACAATGTTGTAGTAGAAATACACAGCAAACCTCAAAAGCATAAAACAAACTACTTTGGAATTTTTTACTATAACACACTTCATTTTTATCTGTATATAATGATGGATTTATGTTCTGCCATTTATTTTATGAAATTCTGTGTAGTCAATGAAAGCTCTAGAACAACTTCTTGCTGAATTCTCTCTCTTATTGGAAACACAATTAAAGAACTGTAAAGATAAGGTTCTCTTTTTTGTCTAGAATATTACATACGATAGAATTAAAAGCACTGATATAAAGTCTGTTGAAACACAGCCAATGATATTGGCCTTCCTGATTTTTTTTTCTTGGCATAGCCAGAGAATAAAATATTTCCAATTTAAAACAATCTTTTTTAATGTAAATTCTTCCTCAAAGGATAATTCCATTTGAAAAGATGCAGTGGAAATAACAATAATGGTGTTTTTTCCAATAAAATCTATTAATAAATATTAAATAAAAATGCTGCTGAGAGTACAGCCAAATATTCCACAAGTAACAAAAGCTGATTTTGATAAACAAGAAAAAAAGAAACATTTTAAAATAAAAGTAGTTTGTCTTACTTTTGGCTGTGTCACCCTATTAAAGGCTTTTTTTTCCCCCTCTGTTTTAATGTTGATGGGTTTTGCACAAGCTGGTGAAATATCGTCCCCTACTGTTCAATTCTGATAAATTGATTATAGGGAAACTATTTCAGCCTGTAAATTTGTGGCTACCCTTGAGAACTCTGTGTAGTTGCTAGATGGAATGGAGTGTCTTCTTAAAGTTTTAATCACATATCCATTAACCCAACTATCTTATTTCAATTTGTTCAGTTGAGGCGTTTTCTGAGTTGATTGCTGACATTTTGGATAATTTTAACCATAAACCTAAGAAAGGAAACATGTCATTTTACCTACCCTTAGTTTGAAGAAATATTTATTTGTAAATAAGTGTGTTATTCCATTTAAGCTATTATATTCCCATTCATGATCACTTTATTAAAGTGCCTACTTATAAAACCAGATTTTCTCTCAACAAAGCTTATCATTTATACATTAGTGTATTATGCACTAGAGAACCAAAAAAAAAAAAAAAGTTTTTCTTTTCATTTAAAATTCAGGAGACATAATATATTTCTAATATAATCAACTCTTCCAGTCTAGCTGCCTAAAATTTGATGCATTTTCATAAAAGGAGAGAACTTGTTTAATACAGACTTATATGTTTAAAAGCCATTTATCCTCATTTTAATCCTTACTTGGACATTATTATTACATGTTTCAGGAGGCTGGACTTACAGTTATCCACAGTGCTTTTTTATTTGTAACTTAAAGATAAATAACTAAGGCAATTATATCTTTTTGAATTTATATTAAATTGTAAAAATTAACAAAGAAACCATTTTAAGTAGCATCTACAGAAGGTTAAAGGGTTTGTCCTCTTGCAGCTCCTAAATTACCACACTTTTTTTCACCAGTCTATTAAACATTTAGCTGAAAGGAAAGACAAAAAATACATTGAACTGCTTTATTTTTAAGTGAATCACCTTTAAAATTAAATATAAATTTCTTTCCATTTCTGCTCTGACCAACCAAATGGGCAATAATGTCTTTTTTATCTAAAAATTGACTTCTTAGTCATTTTTGAAGCTCTGAGGGAATGTGGCTATAAATGAACTTATTCACAAAACAGAAATTGAATTACAGATACAGAAAACAAAGTTACACCTACCAAGGGGAAAAGGGAGGGGGATAAGTTGGGAGGTTAGGATTGAAATACACACATAAAATAGATGACTAATTAGAACTAATAAGAACCTACTGTATAACACAGGGATCTCAATACTCTGTAATTATCTATATGGGAAAACAATCTAAAAAGAGTGGATATATATATATATAACCTATTAATTTGCTCTATGGCAGAAACTAACACAACAGTTGCAAACTTTAAAAAAAAAGAGTGGAGATAGAAATCCAAAATGCAATCATTGGTGTCAGTTTTATAATCTATCCTTTATACAAGGGAGAATATTTAGAGTTCAATTGGGAGCATTATAAATTTAGGCTAATAACAATAACTGTTATATAAAAAAGAAGTATATAGAAAGCAATCTCTATAGGAAGATAGCAGTTAAATAGGTAGAAAAAGATGATAGACATACCAATCCAGACCTCACAGACTACTTATAAATTCCACAAAGATCAATATAGATGTGGCCTGGGGAAACTCATCACTGAAACAGGATCGGTATTTTCTGTAGCGTTTAATGAGATGCTTAGCTCCTTACTAATAATCTTCCAAACATCAGCCTTGCTCCATATGTCACCTTTATTTTTTAAGCTCAGTCATATTTTACTTTTTGCTAAACATACAATACTTATTCGTAAAAGATGATTCCTCTACTTTTGGAGCATATATTACAATGTGTAAGAGCATGGACTTTTACAAAAGCATGTGTACAAGAATATTCACTGAAGCAACTAAAATAGACTGGTTTGCCAGAAGAAAGGGGTTAGATAAATCCTGGAACACACAAGGAGTGGAGTGCATGGGCAATTCCTAATACAAAATGATGTATGAATTACTTGTTTAATATATACTTGGGTAGCTCAACTGGTAAAGAATCTGCCTGCAATGCAGGAGACCCTGGTTCAATCCCTGGGTCAATAAGATCCCCTGCAGAAGAGATAGGCCACCCACTCCAGTTTTCTTGGGCTTCCCTAGTTGTTCAGAAAGTAAAGAATCCACCCGCAATGTGGGAGACCTGGGTTTAATCTCTGGGTTGGGAAGATCCCCAGAGAAGGGAACAGCTTCCCACTCCAGTATTCTTGCCTGGAGAATTCCATGGACAGAGGAGCCTGGCAGGCTAAAATCCATGGGGTTACAAAGAGTTGGACATGACTGAGCAACTTTAAACTTTCACTTTAGCAAATTAGAAAATCAATTTTTTCCAAAATAGAGGTAGAATAATACTGTTTGTTATTTTTTGAACATATTTTCTCACCACATGAAATAAAATTCTATAAAAAGTATTTTTTCTGACATCTTTGCCATCCTTGTCTACCTTATCAAGAGGAAGGGTAAGGGGGGAAAAATATAAACTCAGGAAACAGAGAAAAATATAATAAATCATAACTGGACAGAGGGCTCCATTGAATTTAAGTAACTAAAGAAAGTACTTTATATTTAAGTTATAATTTGCAGTTTATGTGTTAATACATCTTAGTTATACTGAGATTATGCCCAAATTCTACATTAGACTTAATTTTAATAGATAGATTAGATAACTAGATTAATAGAAGATAGACCCCTGAATCACTGACTGTTGGATTTCAATCTGCCAAAGATAATGAAAACTAAGACCAGTATTCTTGTAAGCCTCTTAGTGTAGTATTAACTAAAGGGTTAACATTGCATCTTTGAACACAAACTTCCTTCTGTTTCACTTAGGACCAGTTCATCCACAGAATTAGTCAAGTCAGTGAAATGAGTATATACAATGGAGAATTTTGAGGCTTAGGCTGCCACTTTGTTACTTAGAGCAAGCTACGTTCCAATAAATTATCGTCAAGTTCAAAAAGAACTGCATTTATTCCTTTGTGACCTTTAGTCAAACTGTGTATAATGCTGTTTCCTGTACAAGAACCACCTGTACAGATAAGCCTTGATATATGTTCATGATAATTTGGCAAAATATGGCTCAAATTTATTTTCAAAGCCCTGTTGTATTTTCTTTATCTTAAGGATAGGGAGCTATTTTGTAATACTGCTCAAATTAAATGCCTAAATAAGATGCTAAAAAGAGGCATAGTCTCTCTTTGTAAAAAGTACATTTACATCAAGTGCACTATATATATTTTAACAAATGTAATTATCTTTCTCATAAAAGTAAAGGATAAAAAACAGATATAGTAACATAATACTAAGTCAATTATTATTATCAAATGTACTGTAAAATCCTCCACAAATAGATTCATTATATTTACAAGGACCAGGTCTTTTATGTACATGTTAGGTAACCTGGTTGACTTTATCCAAATTCAGAAGAATAGGATCAATGATCAGAGATGTGAATTGATCATCTTAATAGCCTTTTTCCCCCCACACAAATACACTGTTCTTTGATCAGCTCTAAGCCAGGTAGAGCATTTTATTTCTGCAGGCCTTTTATGACATGAAAGTCCAGGGGAAATGGTTGATAATTTGTCATGGCTTATCACTGCCTTTAAAAAGAATGGAAACTCTGCTGCATCATTTACCGCAGAGTTCTCCACAATAAAGTGTCTTCTAACCTCTTCAGCTTCATCTTGTTTCAGTTCCTTCAATAAGTCATCAAAGACTCTCTTGAGGCTTCCTGTTACACTTGCTGTGCCCTCTGCCCTCTGTATTGTCCCCAAACTCATCACACTGCTGGTTCCTTCTCTTCTCTTGGATAAAGGACACACCCTCTCTGTTGCTGACCCATGCCACTTAAACTCTTTCCCTCCATCAATATCCCCCATCCTCCAATATTTTATATCATAACACCATATGTTTGCTTTGTATCACTCTCCAAAATCTGCAATTTGCCTGTTTATCATTTATTTCCTTATTCGTTATCTGTCTTCTCTATTAGTTAACTAATTCACCTCAATTCCAATTAGAACTGTGGTGTTAGCACTAGTACTACTATAACAACTACTTATATGAACTAATATTTGTTAGTTATTTAATTAGGTGGTAAGTATTTTATACATAGACACATTTAATACTCATTATAACCTGTAAGTTATCATTATATTTGTACTTATTTTATGTATGAGAAATCAAAGTATAGAACAATTAAGTAACTAGCTCATAATCACAGAGCATATAAGAGACTGAATGTGAATTCAGAAGGTTTAGACTATGACTCACCTTGCGTGCATGCTCAGTCATGTCCAACTCTTTGCGGCGCCGTGGACTGTAGCTCACGAAGCTCCTCTGGCAATGGTGTTTTCCAAGCAAGAATACTGGAGTGGGTTGCCATCTCCTCCTCCAGGGGATCTTCCCAACCCAGAGATCTAACCCACCTCTCTTATGTCTCCTGCATTGGCAGGCAGATTCTTTACCATTGTGCTACCTGGGAAGCCAATGATTCACCTTAGTGATAGAATATTATAATAATGCACATTAAAATAATTTTGGCTTCCCAGGTAGCACTAATGGAAAGAATCCACCTGCCAAGGCAGGAGACATAAGGGACGTGGTTAAATCCCAAAGTGGGGAAGATCCCCTGGAGAAGGGAATGGCAACCTACTCCAGTTTCTTGCCTGGCGAATGCCATGGACATAGGAGCCTGGCAGGCTATGGTTCACAGCGTCATAAAGAGTTGGACAAAACTGAAGCAACTTAACACAAATACATAATAATTTTAGGGGAAGGGTGAGTGCTCATTGAACTAAATGGTATACGTTACTCTTTTCTCAGCAGTGGAATTTAAATAGAATTATGATGCCAAAGTCAGGGTTATCCTTCCTGGAGGACACTCTCCTTACATGTTTACTAGTATCATTTTGATGTCTGTGCTTATTGTGTTAATGTAAAATTTAGTTAAATAATAAAAATACTTCTGTTACATTAAAATGTAAAATAAATAGGATGCTAAAAAAGATATAAAGCATAGTCCTTCTCTCCCCAAATTGATTCATGTTATCATGAGTATATGCAATAAGCCAATTCATATATCATTGTGCCTAAATTAATTAATAGCACAGACTGAGCTGAAGTTTTCCAGATAAAGATGTAGACGTTGACCAGTACTGAACACCTCAATCGTAGACAACACTTTCCATGGTGCTTTAAAAGGTTTCACTAGTCTCCCTTAAGTGTCTGTTCATTTAGAAAACACCCTAGAGGGTGTGGGGTCCGGCCGGAGGCTTGAAGCCTGGAAGGGCGGGGCCTCGCGCTTAAGTGAAACTCTTCCTCCTGCTCCGGAGCAGGATAAGGGGTCGGAGGCTGGACGGTTGTCTGGGGGTGCCAAAGGGGAGAACGAGGGGACCCAGACCAGCACGGACTTCCTGAAGCAATCTGAGGTAGCTCGGGAAAAGCGCTTGGCCCCTCTGGCACCTTCAGCGACTGTTATTGTCTGCAGGAGCTCCCCAGGGGTCTCCTCGGACCACTCCGGAACTCCGGTGGACCACAATGAGGTGAAAAAAAAAAAAAAGAAAACACCCTAATTTAGCTATACTTTCCCTTTAAATTCTCAACATTATTGTTGTACATAAATTTGTTTACTTCCTAGAGCTGGACTTGAGAGATTTAAATTGTTGGTTTTCCCAATTTAAAAGGTTAATATAAATGACCAGTTATATGGTAGCCCTATAACTGATCAAAATTCTAAAATTGACATAACAGAATGTCATGTTATGACTGACATAACTGACTCTAACATGTGTGTGTATGCTCAGTTGCTCAGTCATGTACAACTCTTTGTGACCCTATGGACTGTAGCTTGCCAGGCTCCTCTGTCCATGATTTTTTTTTCCAGGCCAAGAATACCAGAGTGGGTTGCTATTTCCTTCTCCAGGGATCTTCCTGACCCAGGAGTCAAACTCATGTCCCCTGCATCTCTGGCATTGGCAGGCAGATTCTTTACCACTGAGCCACCTGGGAAGTCTGACTTGAATACACCGAGCACAAATTCGTAAACGTGTGCAATAAAGTCCTCTGCATTAACCTTGGCAAATATTCAACCCAACGTCTATGAGTGCCAGAGAGATTTTCACCACAGTGCAAGAGTGCTGATTATTTCAGAGCCAAGAAGAAAAGTGTAGGGTGAAATTACACTGTAGACATTTAGAAATTCAGCAGTTGTCTGGTTGATAATGCTTTTTCCTGATCCACCCACACAATAGGATCACCTGTGGGCATCCATACATACAAAGATATGTGAGAATCCATTCCAGATATACTAGCTCTTGAATTTTGTACCTGTCTGAAAATAAGACTTGAAAAATGATTAAAACCTCTATAAAAAATTAGGATACATGTCCTGAGTTGAGAGATCAAGCTCTTAGTTCTAGAACATGCATTACAGACAAAATACTGAGCACATAGATGTATAAATCTACAGGTTTGGGTTTCAGCAGCTTATACTCACAAAGTTGTTTACTATCTTCAGTTTGAATTCATGATGCCGTACATGAAGGGATGTCTGGATCATGTTCTCATGGTCCAAACAGATAGACTTATTACAGGTAATGTCCACCTAACCACCTCTGCATCATTTTCCTTTTGAGAAGAAATTCTTGAGGGTTTGGATTGGAGAAAAATCAATGCCCTTAATAAATCTTGAAATTCAAATATAAGTTATAAGTTTGATATGCTTTAATGTTTTTGACTGCAGTCCTAAAAGTTATACTCAGTTTTTTCTTGGCTCATATTTTAACTATTTTTTTTAAAAGCTTGATTAGTTTGTTTCCTTGACAACAATACATGAGAAGAACAATTTAAGGGATGGGAAGAAAGGCTGGTTAGAGTCAAAGAGTCTATGAGCATAGGTGGAATGTGACACATGAAAGAATAATACATTAGATTTAAAGGATGCCTAAGAAAAACACCAAAGGCAAATACCACTCTAATAATATACAATGTAATTAAGCATGCTCATAATGACTCCAAGTCAACAAGAAAAGATGAACATAATTTTAGTTTTCCCCATGAGATAAGACAAAGACTTAAGTACATTTTAGAAAGAGCCCTTGAAAAATCATATTTTAAAGCCAGCATTCTTAAGACAGAGATCTAACAGTATAAGTAGTTCTCATGTATAGGAAAAATTACGAATAATCAAGTGAATTTTTTAAGTACTTTACTTAAACACTTTACATTTCAACAACTATTCTCTAATTGATTCATTTAGGTTTTCTTTCACAAATATTTATTGAGAACTACTATGTGTCAGAAGTTGAATTGGGTATTGAAGTAGACCAGGGTGAATTCAATATTCTTAAGGGGTTGTTAGGTATTAGCCAAATAAAAACAAAGAGAATAACGCTGCAAAGATGGTAAATGTCCCTAAAATAAAAGTATCATGCTCTGAGTGATAAGGAATATCATCTCCATTAGGAAAGTAGTAAGTTTTCCTGAGAAATCTAAAAACTCTGTTTAATAATAGAGAATGGAGGGAAAGATTTGGAAGGATGGGGTGGGTGTAGCCAGTCCAAGAGCCTATGGTTAGAGGGCATGGAATCCAAGGAAGAGACAGTAGCAAGCAATGAACTGAACCAAAAAAAAAAAAAAAAAAATCAATAAAAAGACATATACCTTAAAGGCATATATGATTCAATTGTCTAACAAAAAGACAAAAGCACAGAACTTTTTTGTTGTTTTGTTTATTTATTTATTGAAGGATAGTTGCTTCACAGAATTATGTTGTTTTCTGTCAAACCTCAACATGAATCAGCCATAAATATACATATATCTCCTCCCTTTCAAAACTCCCTCCCATTTCCCTCACCATCCCACCCCTCTAGGTTGATACAGAGCCCCTGTTTGAGTTTCCTGAGCCATACCTCAAATTCCTGTTGGCTACCTATTTTGCATATGGTAATGTAAGTTTCCATGTTACTCTTTCCATACATCTCACCCTCTCCTCCCCTCTCCCCATGTCCACAAGTCTGTTCCCTATATCTGTTTCTCCATTGCCGCCCTGTAAATAAATTCTTCAGGACCATTCTTCTATATTCTGTATATATGTGTTAGAATATGATATTTATCTTTCTCTTTCTGACTCACTTCACTCTGTATAATAGGTTCTAGGTTCATCCACCTCCTCAGAACGGACTCAAATGTGTTCCTTTTTATGGCTGAGTAATATTCCATTGTGTATATGCACCACTGCTTCTTTATCGATTCATCTGTTGATGGACATCTGGGTTGCTTCTAGCTATTGTAAATAGTGCTGCAGTGAACAATGGGATACATGTTGTCTTTTTCAATTTTGGTTTGAAAAATTGAAACCAAAATTTGGGATTGCTCGGTCATATGGTATTTTTATTCCAAGTTTTTTAAGGAATCTCCATACCATCTTCCATAGTGGCTGTATCAATTTACATTCCCACCAACAGTGCAAGGGTGTTCCCTTTTCTCCACACCCTTTCCAGCATTTATTGTTTCTAGACTTTTTTGATGATGGCCATTCTGACCAGTGTGAGGTGATATCTCATTGTAGTTTTGATTTGCATTTCTCTAATAATGAGTGATGTTGAGTATCTTTTCATGTGTTTGTTACTCAGCTGTATGTCTTCTTCAGAGAAATGTCTGTTTAAGTCTTTTCTCCCACTTTTTGATTGGGTTGTTTGTTTTTCTGGTGTTGAGTTGTATGAGCTGCTTGTATATTTTGGAAATAATCCTTTGTCAGTTGTTGCATTTGGTATTATTTTCTCCCATTCTGAGGGTTGGCTTTTCACCTTGCTTCTAGTTTCCTTGGCTGTGCAAAAGCTTTTAAGTTTAATCAGGTCCCACTTGTATACTTTTGTTTTATTCTGTTACTTTAGGAGGTGGGTTATAGAAGATCTTGCTTTGATTTGTGTCATCGATTGTTCTGCCTATGTTTTCCTCTAAGAGTTTTATAGTTTCTGGTCTTACACTTAGGTTTTTAATCTGTTTTGAGTTTATCTTTGTGTATGGTGTAAGGATGTGTTCATATTTCATTCTTTAACATGTAGCTGTCCACTTTTCCCAGCACCATTTATTGAAGAAGCTGTCTTTGCCCCATTGTATATTCTTGCCTCCTTTGTCAAAAATAAGGTACCCATAGGTGCATGGGTTTATTTCTGGGGAAAGCACTGAATTCTGCACTGGTGTACTCCTGGAAATTAAAAACTATTTATCATTTCACTGTTCTTGATGAAACCACTTAAGTCTAAATAAAGGCAAATCTTGAAGAGAACTCATTTTTTAATCCTGTGAGTAGAACCCCATCCTTCCATTTTTGAAGTATAAATCCAGTAGCCCATATGACATTTTCTACTGGATGATTCCAGCCCCTCAAACTCAATACATCTAAAACTGAACTTGTAAACACAGATCATCCAAATATCATATGCTTTTGCTTTACTTTCTCAGTGTGTGTGTGTGTGTGTGTGTGTGTGTGTGTGTGTGACCTCAGTTGTGCCCGACTTTTTGCAATCTCATGGACTGTAGTCCATCAGGCTCTTTTGTCCATGGGATTTTCCAGACAAGAATACTGGAACAGGTTGTCATTTCCTTTTCCAGAGATCTTCCTGACCCAGGAATTGAATTGCATCTCCCACATCTCCTGTAAAGGGGTTCTTTACCACTAGCGCCACCTTCTCAGTAAGTGGTACTATCATTTATCCAATTTATTTAAGTCAGAAAACAGGCTATTACTCTTTACATATAGTCTCTGAGGAGTGAAATTAGTCTATAAAAATGTTATTTATGTTATACCATAAGTATCTCATCTGTGGAAAAAAGTAAAGTGATTGCAAATGATAGTTAAAGGAATAGGTGCACATAACATATTGATTAAAAATCATAAAATGGTGATGTATTTGAGTCTCAGTATTTACTTGTACCAAAATTCTGACATATAGCTGTTATTGCTGCTATTGTTCAGTTGCTAAGTTGTGTCCAACTCCTTGTGAGCCCATGAACTGCAGTTCACCAGGCTCTCCTGTCCTTCACTACCTCCCAGAGTTTGCTCACACTCATGTCCATTGAGTCCATGATGCCATCCAACCATCTCATCTTCTGGTGCCCCTTTGTCCTTTTGCCTTCAGTCTTTCCCAGCATCAGGGTCTTTCCCAATGAGTATGCTCTTCACAACAAATGGCCAAAGTATTGGAGCTTCAGCTTCAGCATTCAGTACTTCCAATGAATATTCAGGGTTGATTTCCTTTAGATTTGATGGTTTGGATCTCCATGAAGTCCTGGGGATTCTAAAGAGTCTTCTCCAGCACCAGAATTCAAAAACATCAGTTCTTCAGCACCCAGACTTCTTCACAATCTAATTCTCACGTCTGTGCATGACTACTGGAAAGTATTTATTTTTATATATTCTCTCATCTTCTTCACCAGATTATAGTTAAGGGGTATGAGAATTAATGTTTTATTCAGTTTGAAATTTAGTCTCATCTAAAAAATTAGATGCTGTCTTAAATTTTTTTCTCATTCTCCCTCTAATATGTCAATAGGAACACATTTTTAAATCTTCCATTCCTCTTTTCCTTTCCAAGATAACTTCTGGATGTAGATTGGATGGATATAGATGACTCAATGTCATATTACAGAGGAGAGTTTACAATCTCTTGGATCCTAGTGTGTGTGGACAAATCTATCCTTTGTCTGAGTGTTGCCTGTATGCTTGTTTGCTACAAGTCTGTTTTTGATATGTATCATGGGAGTGTCTCTTTAAGCTTGGGTTCAGTACAATGACATGCCCTTATGAAAGCTTCTTCACTGGTGATCAAGATAACTCTTGGTCTCCTGTGACTCACTGTGGTCCTGGTACAAAGGGTATACTCAACCAACTTTACCCTCATTCAATTGTTCCCTCTGGTGAGCTTTAAATAGATTCTCAACCACTTCTGGGTTCTGTCTCAACAATGCCTAAATATTGATATATCAAAGCAGTTCTTGGAACATTTTAGTCTGTAATAGGTGCATATTCCCTGAAAAATGATGAAAGTGAGATTTTTTTGTGTGAAAAATCACCTCTTAATTTACCAAAACGTTAAAATGTACCTTACCCATTATTTCTGATATACTGATATTTTTAGCTGTATATAACAGTTCAGTTCAGTCACTCAGTTGTGTCCAACTCCTTGAGACCCCATGGACTGCAGGACCCCAGGCTTCCCTGTCCATTGCCAACTCTCAGAGATCACTCAAACTCATGTCCGTTATGTCGGTGATGCCATCCAGCCATCTCATCCTCTGCTGTCCCCTTCTCCTCCTGCCTTCAATCTTTCCCAGCATCAGGGTCTCTTCAAATGAGTCAGTTCTTCGCATCACATGGCCAAAATATTGGAGTTTCAGATTCAGTATCAGTCCTTCCAATGAATATTCAGGACTAATTTCCTTTAGGATGGACTGGTGGGATCCCCATGCAGTCCAAGGGACTCTCAAGAATCTTCTCCACCAACACAGTTCAAAAGGATCAGTTCTTTGGCACTCAGCTTTCTTTATGCTCCAGCTCTCACATCCATACACGACTACTAGAAAAACCATAGCTTTGACTAGATGGACCTTTGTTGGCAAAATAATGTCTCTGCTTTTTAATATTCTGTCTATGTTGGTCATAACTTTTCTTCCAAGGAGCAAGCATCTTTTAATTTCATGGCTGTAGTCACCATCTGCAGTGATTTTGGAACCCCCAAAATAAAGTTTGTCACTGTTTCCAATGTTTCCCCATCTATTTGCCATGAAGTGATGGGACCAAATGCCATGATCTTAGTTTTCTGAGTGGTGAGTTTTAAGCCAAGTTTTTCACTCTACTTTTTCACTTTCATCAAGAGGCTCTTTAGTTTGCCTTCATTTTCTGCCATAAGGGTGGTGTCATCTGCATATCTGAGGTTATTGATATTTCTCCCAGCAATCTTGATTCCAGCATGTGCTTTATCTAGCCCAGTATTTCTCATGATGTACTCTGCATATAAGTTAAATAAGCAGAGTGACAATAAGCAGCCTTGACGCACTCCTTTTCCTATTTGGAACCAGCCTGTTGTTCCATGTCCAATTCTAACTGTTGCTTCCTGACCTGCATACAGATTTCTCAAGAGGAAGGTCTGGTGCTCTGGTATTCCCATCTCTTGAAGAATTTTCCAGTTTGTTGTGGTCCACACAGTCAAAGGCTGTGGTATAGTCAATAAAGCAGAAGTAGATGTTTTTCTGGAACTCTCTTGCTTTTTTGATGATCCAGCGGATGTTGGCAATTTGATCTCTGGTTCCTCTGCCTTTCAAAATCCAGCTTGAACATCTGGAAGTTCACGGTTCACATACTGTTGAAGCCTGGCTTGGAGAATTTTGAGCATCACTTTACTAGCCTGTGAGATGAGTGCAGTTGTGCAGTAGTTTGAGTGTTCTTTGGCATTGCCTTTCTTTGGGATTGGAATGAAAACATGCTGCCCTTATTGGGCATTTTTATGCAACTTTTACACATTCACCATATATAATATGGTAAATTTGTTCACATCCGCTGGTTGTGATTCACACACAGCAAAGTGGTTCACACTGCTTGTTGCTTTCCCATGGTGACTTTAGGTTTGGCCACAAGACTTGCTTTAGCCAATGAGTAATAGCAAAACTGACACAGTTTGACAAATGTGATATGACAATGAATGGGAAAAGCACATGCCCATTGGTGTGCAACTTCCTACATCTCTGTAACTCTGCCTTTATGTGAATACCTGCCTAGCCTGCTGAGAGGTGAGAAACCTTGTAGAGACCACAATCATGACAGCTGTCACCACCAAGGACATTATAAAACAGATAGCCCACTGTCAGACAGCCAACTACTGAGAGACAGATAAATTAGTCCAGGTGAGATCAACCAAGCAGGTCCCAGACTAGAACTAGCCAGCAGAAGCCAGCCAAAATCACCATTCCACAAAGTTGTGGAATAAATGACTATATTTTAAACCATTAGCTTTGAGTTAAGTTTTATTGCAGAAAAAGCTAATTGTATTCCACACATGATTTACATTGTTTAAATTTTTCTTCATCAAAACAAATTTGTGTTTAAATACCCACTTTATTTTTACCCTAAGCAAACTTTAGAAATTCTATTATATTTAGCATTTTCTAACACTTACCTTTAAGCACTGAAAAATTGATGCTTTTCAACTATGGTGTTGGAGAAGATTCTTGAGAGTCCCTTGGGCTGCAAAGAGATCAAACCAGTCAATCCTAAAAGAAATCAGCCCTGAATATTCATTGGAATGACAGATGCTGAAGCTGAAGCTCCAATACTTTGGCTATCTGATGTGGAGAGCTGACTCACTGGAAAAGACCCTGATGCTGGGAACGATTGAAGGCAGGAGGAGAAGGGGATGACAGAGGATGAGATGGTTGGACAGCATCACCAACTCAATGGACATGAGTTTGAGCAGGCTCTGGGAGCTGGCGATGGCAAGGCGGCGTGGAATGCTGCAGTCCATGGGGTTGCAAAGAGCTGGACATGACTAACTGAACTGATCTGAACTGAACCTTTCTCCCCATCACTGATGTGAGGATGGGAGAGGGGAAAGCAGATACACATAAAAGAATAACTAAAGAAATGATTGTTAGGAGATAAAGTTGTAATACATATCAATAAGGCACCATTAGACACAATTTTATTATAGTATACACACATACACACAAACTATTTTGAGTGAGGTTCAAAAGAGTATTGTACCATAAAAAAGGTGATAATCCTTCTGTTACAAAACTAATGATCTGTTTCTGGAAAACCATATGATTGTTTGTCACCCTTTCATTACCAGAAAGACATAAACTAGAGTGAGTTCAAATAATGGTGAAGGCTTGGAATCATTGACTTATTTACTAAAGAAGCTAAATACTTATTGATTGTCTAAATGATAATGGAGAGAGAAAACAATAACGATTCGTGGATGTTTGACATGGATGAGAGCAGCTATATCCTGCCTGCCATTAAAACTGAACTAGAGCCCTAAAGGTCATTTTTGTGGAAAGGATTTTAAAATAAAGAAAAATCTTCTTGTCCATCTCATCTCAAATGCCAGAGACCTACATAAAAATAATTGGTAGTTAAAAGTAGTACCAAATCTAAAAATATAGCAATTCCTTACAGAAAAGAAGTTTTGTAAGCAAGCATTATATAATGACATAAAGCAATGCGTGGTACATAGCAGACACCCTCAAGAGTTACTACAACTATGAAAACACTACAGCTGCCTTTACTGTCTCTCCTCCTCCTCTTCCTCTATCTAGTACTATTATTTTTGCTGAAAGGTTTTCATCTTAACTTAAAAGACCCGCTTGAATAACAAATTGCACCATATCTATGACTTATGATCTTTTCTCTCAGTTACTATTTCTCTTCTCTGTTCTCATAGGTATAACTCATTCAGGTTCATTGATCATATAATTTTGAACTGTAAGTGATCTTAAATATCATGTAACTTAAAGCCCTTTTGCAAAGAATCAGGGTACTAGAATGAAAGGATTTGGAACTTGTGTCTGTCACTCCATTGTGTGACTTCAGGCAAGAAGCTAAATTTGTCACAACTTCTTTTGTTGTAACCACACATTCCGGGAAACAAACTCACTCAGAAGGACAATGCAAATAGTGGAGTGCAGTTTATTACACTGGTGGGCCCAAGGCAGAGTCCCCTCTTAGCCAAGGACCCTAGCCAGTTTTTGTGAAAACCTTATAAACCCTAAGTGTACGTGCTCAAACCCACCTCCTCAAATTCTCTGAAACTAGTCTGAATAAAGGAAAAGAAAAATACCATCAAAGTTAACCCATGATTCGTATGCCTTAAACCCATGATTCCTATGCCTTAAGCCTAGGTAGTTAACAGTGGACAATTGTCAATAGGCCTGTGGTCATCACCCAGTAAGCATAATAGAATTTATGATTCTATTCAGTTACACAGATAATTAGGGTATTCTTTTAGGCACGGAGAGTCTAGGTATGAGCCCTGGGGCTCTTCCATCTGAGGTGTCTGATTTTCCAGTTGGTACGTTGTTCCCATAGATACTGGGCATATAGCTCAAAGTCCACAGTCTGGCCCAAGATGGAGTCCTGCTTTCAAGATGGAGCCTGTTCTGTCTGTTTCCTCCTTCACTTTGTCTATAACATGAAAAAAATAACAACATTTACATCTGACTACCATTGTTTCAGAATGCTAGTAAAACATGTATTTGTTTTTTCTCTAGAAGGAAATTAGGCAGCCTCAAAGTGATTCCTTCTTTACCAAGACCTTCCCCTCAAAGACCTAAAATTCCTATCTCCTTTCACTTGCCTCTTTTGAATCCAAACTCTTAAGACGTTTCTCTGTCAATTTCTATTCTTTGCTGTCCTCTTCTAGAATTGCTCTTTTACAGTTACCTAAGTGACTTAAGTTCAGCTCAATTTCTTTTGATGAATTTGATAGCTTCATATTGAGTTCTTGCTCTACACTGAGAATTGTATGAGGTTTCCAAGTAGGTAAATTATATGCCATTATTCTTGAAGTGTTTTCACCATCTTCCAGTTATAGAGACAGACGGCTAGTAAATCATGTGAAGCACACAATCAAATCACCAATAGTGACTGAATTATGAAATCTAGTGGAAAAATTTTATGCTAGCATCTTGTTTCTTAAGCATTATTTTACCATGTGATGAGAACATTGTACCACTATAATATACTGACTAAAAATGAACAACATAAAGCTAGCTAATCATGAGGAAATAGCAGAAAAACCCAAATGATGGGACATTTTACAAATAGTATCCTTTAATATCCATACATATACAGGTTGTGAAAGTCGTAGAATGACAAAGGAAATATTTTACATTGAAGGATATTAAAGATACGTGGCAAAAGGTGATGTTTGATCCTGAACCGGATTTTATTTGCCTGTAAAGAGCACATAGCATTGGCTATCAAAATCCTTACTGGCCTCTGGATGAAGCATGTAAAGAAGTTTTGTTTTGTACTTTTCTCATGCAACTCTTCTGTAAGTTTAAAACTGTTTCAAAATAAATAGAATAATTGAGTTGGTATAGATTAAGTATAAAAGAATGATCAAGTCATAGTACATACTGCCTAATATCTGCAAAGAGAACAGTGAAAGATTACTTGGGATTTGGAAGAAGGGGAAGAGGATGAAGAGCCTTTAATATTGCTCTAAAGAGATTCTGTTGGGGTTTGTTGGAAAATAGGGGGAAATACACTCATTATATACAATTTGTAACTATTGCTGTTGTGACTGTAAAGAGCCCCTGATTTTATCAACCTCACTTTGCTGCCTCTATACCAGCTCAAGAAAGGTCACTTGCTGTTCCCCAATATACCATGGTATCCCATGCTTCATGATTTACATGTGATTTTCCTTAGGTGGAGTATCTTTTCCCTTGTGGTCTATCTGGAAAAGTTCTCAACTCATCATTTAAGACAGCTTATTCGTCACCTCTGCTCTCACTCCACAGGGTAATCACCTCTGCTGTTACACTGATATCATGGTTTTATAAGTAACTGTTCAAGAAGCTTTTTCTTTTCTTAAATTTGAACTCCTTGAGAGCAGAAACTAGAGTGTCATCTAAAAAACATATCTTGATTTACACCACATAATTTATGCTAGATTAGGGCTTTTATTTACATCATTAATGAACGCAGTTGCTTGGTGTGCCAACACAATAAAACGTGGTATAAATAGTTCAAGTTGTTCAGTAAAGAGAGCCCAGAATTAGATTCCAGCTCCACTACTTGCTAGCTATAAACCCATTTGGAAGTTATAATACCTCAAAGGCATGATTTGTTCATTTGCAGAATGCTAATAATAATGCCTGCTTTATCAAGCTGTTGCATTTAATGTAAGTATCTAACATGTCAAATTTCTATGTACCTTTTTTGGGCTGTGAAGCTCTACATTAGGAAATTCTTACTGATTGTTGGTATCTTAAGATTTTCCCAACTTGATTTCATCAAACTTAAACATGTCCAGTGACAGTTTTGAGGGGGAAATTACATTATATCCCATATCACACTAAAAGATATTTTTGGGTGTTAATGTAAAACACATTTAGGGACTTTCCTGGCAGTCCAGTGACTTTGCCTTCCAATGCAGGGTGTGTGGGTTTAATCCCTGGTCAGGGAGTGAAGATACCACAAGCCTCATGGCCAAAAAACAAAAATGTAAAAAACAAGAAGCAATATTATTAAAAATTCAATAGACTTTCAAAATGGTCCACAAAAAAAAAAAAAAAAAAAACTTAAAAAAACACATTTAACCTTAATATTTTAGCTAAGAAGTGTCTCCCCCTTCGTTGAATTGGGATTTCAAAAAGTGAATGTTACTATAAAACATGAGAGAAACTTTTATTTTATTTATTTTTTTGGTATTGTTTCTTATATTAATTAGTTTTATTTAGCAGATGTTGTTGCTTAGTCATGAAGTCATGCCCAACTCTGTGACACCATGGACAGAAACACACCAGATTTTCTGTTTAGTTTAGTCACTCACTTACGTTCAACTCTTTGTGACCCCATGGACTGCAGCACACCACGCTTTGACATCCATAACCAATTCCCAGAGCTTGTTCAAGTTCATATCCATCGAGTCGATGATGCCATCCAACCATCTCACCCTCTATTGTCCCCTTATCCTCCTGCCCTCAATCTTTCCCAGCATTAGGGTCTTTTCCAGTGAGTCAGTTCTTCATATCAGGTAGACAAATTTCTGGAGCTTCAGCTTCAGCATCAGTCCTTCCAATGAATATTCAGGACTGATTTCCTTTAGGATTGATAGGTTTGATCTCCTTGCTGTCCAATGGACTCTCAAGGGTCTTCTCTAACACCACAGTTCAAAAGCATCAGTTCTTCAGCACTCAGCTTTCTTTATGGTCCAACTCTCACAACCATACATGACTACTGGAAAGCCATAGCTTTGACAAGACGAACATTTGTTGGCAAAGTAATTAATGTCTCTGCTTTTTCATATGCTGTCTAGGTTGGCCATAGCTTTTCTTCCAAGGAGCAAGGGTCTTTGAATTTCATGGCTGCAGTCACCATCTGCAATGATTATGGAGACCAAAAAAAGAGTCTGTCACTGTTTCCGTTGTTTCCCCATCTATTTGCCATGAAGTGATGGGACTGGATGCAATGATATTAGTTTTTTAGATGTTGAGTTTTAAGCCAGCTTCTTCACTCTCCTCTTTCACTTTCATCAAGAGGCTCTTTAGTTCCTCTTTGCTTTCTGCCATAAGCGTAGTGTCATCTGCATATCTGAGGCTATGGTTATTTCTCCCAACAATCTTGATTCCAGTTTGTGCTTCGTCCAGTTCGGCATTACACTTGATATACTCTGCATATAAGGTAAGTAGGCAAAGTGACAAAATATAGCCTTCACATACTCCTTTCCCAATTTGGAAGCAGTCTGTTGTTCCATGCCCCGTTTAAACTGTTGCTTCTTGACCTGCATACAGATTTCTCAGGAGGCAGGTAAGGTGGTCTGCTATTCCCTTCTCTCTCAGAATTTTCCAGTTTGTTGTGATCCACACAGTAAAAGGCTTTGGCATAGTTAATAAAGCAGAAATAGATGTTTTTTTATGGAATTTTCTTGCTTTTTCTGTGATCCAATGGATGACGGCAATTTGATCACTGGTTCCTCTGCCTTTTCTAAATCCAGCTTGAACATCTGGAATTTCTCAGCTCACATCCTGGTGAAGCCTATCTTGGAGAATTTTGAGCACTACTTTGCTAGAGTGTGAGATGAGTGCAATTGTGTGGTAGTTCAAATATTTTTTGGCATTGCCTTTCTTTAAGATTAGAATGAAAACTGACCTTTTCCAGTCCTGTGGCCACTGCTGAGTTTTCGAAATTCCCTGGCATATCGTGTGCAGCACTTTAGCAGCAGTGTCTTTTAAAATTTGAAGTTTCTCTGTCCTTTGGTATGTCCCATATTTGCTCAAACTCACATCCATTTAGTCGATGACTCAACATATAAATGCCTTATCCAAACCCAGATTGTCTACTTGATTTCAATTCTTTTGGTAAGCATAATTTTACTTTATTTCCCTTAGTTCCTTGTGATGTCTCACAAAGATGTTAATCTATAACTGAGCTAAATTACTGCTTAACCTAAACTCTAAGACATGTGAATGAAGTTAAGCATTCTCCTAAAAAGAATATTTTAATTTCCAGAGCTCCACATTTATAAATAAAAAGACTATTGTGTGTCCATCAAACAAGGTGATGTGTAGAGATGGAGCAGAGGCAGTTTTCTATGAAGTGCAATGGTTATGTAAAAGGCATAAGTTACATGTAATTTTATGTCATGTACTCATCTTATTTAGAAATGGAGGTAGTGTTCTTTGACAAACTCCTTTAATGTACTCATCTTATTTAGTTTCTTTATTAAAGGAGTTTGTCAAAGAACACTACCTCCATTTCTAACTTTAGATTATGGTATTGCCGGAAAGGTCATATCGAAATGCCATCATGCTTGAAAGTTTTAACCATTATGATTTAATTTCAGCTTACATGTAAAAATAATAAATGTAATAGTGTACAAGAAAACTAAATAATGTAATCTCATCTTTATAGTCAGTCTCTAGATTACCTTTGCAAAGATTCCATACCCAGAATGAATAAGGAAATAAATATATTTTAAAGTCCATAACATATTTGTAACTGACATCAAGGTTGAGTTGCACCATAAAAGAAAACAATAGGCTTTGAAATAAAACAGAAATCAGTTTAAATATTGACCTAATAATGGCAATCTTCACATTACAGTGGTTAAGTGTGTGGACTTGAGAGTGAAATTGCCTAGATTTGAATTTTGCCTGTGCCGTTTATTAAGCGTGTGACCTATGTCCAATTACATAATCTTTCTTACCCTCAGTTTCTCCAACTATAATAATGGTACCCATGGCATAGTATTGCGAATGAAAACACACATATAGAAGTCACAGAAGAATGTCTGGCACTTAGCATTCAATAAATATTAGCCAGTGGTGCTGATGAATATTTAACTGAGCTGTAGGATCTCAGCAAATATATTTAATTTTTGTAGTGTTCATTTTTTATTCTATGTTACAATAGAGATAATATCCTTGCAGGATTTGTATGAGGATAAAATGAGGATATATTTTTATACCTAGCCTATAGTAGTAGATACATACAGGTGCTTTTATAATTAGCATTAGTATTCTGGAGATCTACACATATCTTCTATATTAAGTCATGTCCTACTTAATCCAGGTTCTCAAACTTGGATGGAAAAATCAACACAGAAGTTTACAACTAATATTCTGAACTGATGCATACCAAATTAAAACATTTACTCCATGATAGGGCAAAGCTCCAAGGCCAAAACAGACAGGAAACAGTGACAGAAGGCACTTGAGATTAAGCAGGCCTTAGTTTATAGACCCTTCCTTGGCTGTTTTTGGCCAACGAGAAAACATTTCAGTCTTTTCCACTGGCCTTGAGGTCTAGTTCATTACTGCATTCATTTGTTCATTCATTTGACAGGTATTGATGCACCCTAGTGCCAGACACTCTGCTGGGTCCTAGAGTTGCTGTGGTGAGCGAGGCAAACACTAATCAGGTCTGATTCAGTTCAGTTCAGTTCAGTCGGTCAGTCGTGTCTGACTTTTTGAAACCCCATGAATCACAGCGCACCAGGCCACCCTGTCCATCACCAACTCCCGGAGTTCACTCAGACTCACATCCATTGAGTCAGTGATACCATCCAGCCATCTCATCCTCTGTCGTCCCCTTCTCCTCCTGCCCCCAATCCCTCCCAGCATCAGAGTCTTTTCCAATGAGTCAACTCTTCACATGAGGTGGCCAAAGTACTGGAGCTTCAGCTTTAGCATCATTCCTTCCAAAGAAATTCCAGGGCTGATCTCCTTCAGAATGGACTGGTTGGATCTCCTTGCAGTCCAAGGGACTCTCAAGAGTCTTCTCCAACACCACAGTTCAAAAGCATCAATTCTTCGGCGCTCAGCTTTCTTCACAGTCCAACTCTCACATCCATACATGACCACAGGAAAAACCATAGCCTTGACTAGACGGATCTTTGTTGGCAAAGTAATGTCTTTGCTTTTGAATATGCTGTCTAGATTGGTCATAACTTTCCTTCCAAGGAGTAAGTGTCTTTTAATTTCATGGCTGCAGTCACCATCTGCAGTGATTTTGGAGCCCCAAAAAATAAAGTCTGGCACTGTTTCCACTGTTTCCCCATCTATTTCCCATGAAGTGATGGGACCAGATGCCATGATCTTTGTTTTCTGAATGTTGAGTTTTAAGCCAACTTTTTCACTCTCCTCTTTCACCTTCATCAAGAAGGTTTTTAGTTCCTCTTCACTTTCTGCCATAAGGGTGGTGTCATTTGATGTTTCTCCCGGCAATCTTGACTTCAGCTTGTGCTTCTTCCAGCCCAGCGTTTCTCATGATGTACTCTGCATGTAAGTTAAATAAACAGGGTGACAATATACAGCCTTGATGGACTCCTTTTCCTATTTGGAACCAGTCTGTTGTTCCATGTCCAGTTCTAACTGTTGCTTCCTGACCTGCATACAAATTTCTCAAGAGAAAGGTCAGGTGGTCTGGTATTCCCATCTCTTTCAGAATTTTCCACAGTTGATTGTGATCCACACAGCCAAAGGCTTTGGCATAGTCAATAAAGCAGAAATAGATGCTTTTCTGGAACTCTCTTGCTTTTTCAATGATCCAGCAGATGTTGGCAATTTGGTCTCTGGTTCCTCTGCGTTTTCTAAAACCAGCTTGAACATGTGATGGAGCTTAACAATTCCTGCAACACAACAGCTCATCAAGTAGTCAAGTTCTGATGCCATTTTTTTCCCCAAAACTTGAATATGTTTAAAATTAAATAAAAGAGATAATAATATTAACATAGAATCATTTTGAATATATCCTGTGTGTCAAAAATCATTACTAATTATTTACATGCATTATTTGTAATGCTCAAAATAATCCCAGAAAGTGGCCACTACTCTTCCTCCTAAGTTATAGTTGAAGCAATTGAAGGACCAAGACACCAAGTCATTTGCCCAAGATGGTACAGCTGATATAGAAGAGCAAGGGTCCACAATCTAACTCCTCAATCAGTGCTCTTAACTACAATTCCCCTATTTGTTAGGAAGTTTTAAAGAGCTTTGTAATTTCAATGTCTATATGAAAAAAGGGAAGAAACAAAGAGCTTGTAAATTATAGTCATGTAGCAAAACAATAATCTGTCTACCAAAAATGTAAAAAACTGAAAATGTTATTCTACTGGTTTGCTCAGGTCACCAAACTATGCTGGATGTAATAGGTACATGGTGATGGAGATCATTTCTGTTTTGGTTAAAATATTTCCATAGTGATTTATCTGCAGCCTGAAATGTTTAAAAGTTTAGGTATATTTCTCAAAATTGTGTAGCTTTCTAATTTCTACTACTAAAATATTTTTTACCTTCAATTATGCTCAGAAGTGAAATTATCAGTTTTAGAGCATGTTTATAAACTGTATGCTCTTATGTTGCACCTGCTATTATCAAAATACATTTTGTGTTGGTTTAGTCTAGAAACACATTTGGCTTTTGTGTTTGCTCCTTTGTTGATACAGCTGAATGAGCTCAAAATGACTAGAGTTGATTATCACAATTAAAAAAGGTAAACTTAGATCATTTAAAATGTTTATTAAATAAACATGTATGATTCAAATATTACAGCATACAGCAGACATCTCATATTCATATAGTGTTATTATTTTACATAGCATTTCACATGCATTGCTATCTGTAACTTTAAAGCTTTGGCTAGGGTAGCATATCAATTTTACCAGTTTTCTCCTCCCTGCCAACATTCCCAATCCTAAACTTGGCTGGAATAAGATTATTGTTATCTCACAGTGTTAGCAGTCAGCATTTCAAGTTTGGAACACAGCCTCAAAAAGACCTCCTATGTCACTGATAAAACCAGAGATGATAAAGTTCTACATTCAGTGTTTTATTTGTAGTGGTTTTATTTAATAGCTTCTATTCATCATTTGATTCCTTATAACATCCCAGAGTTTTTTCCAACATATATTAGACTATGTAGAGAATGTGGAAGGAGAAATGAGATAAAACACATGCCAACTGTCACCAGGCTGGACCACCACCAACTAGGCAGTCAAACAGCACCTGAATGTTTACAGAGATCATCATTAGTCATGAAGTAATCTTGCATGATAAATGATTCCCTGTGGGACCCTTTGAAACACATACTCCTGCTATTGTGTGCAAGGCACCTGCTTTGGCAACATAAGGGAATGCCAAATTGAAAAATGGATAAGAATGAACAGGGAAGCATTTGACAGAAAACAGATCTAGAGTAATAAGCCTTTCAGTACTTTGAAATAGAGGCCATTAGTATCTACTTCTTGCTTCTCCTACACCGTCATTTTAGAATCATATCTTTCACATTTGATTAAAGATGATAATTTTTTCGGTTCTAAATTCAGAAAATGCATGTAAATTTTCTTCATAAAATTTTTGCAAAAGCCACTTTTTCCAAAAGTCTAATTAGGTAGGAAAACAAAGTGCTTATGGAATTACCACATTTATCTCACTAGGTTATTTCTACAATTATGTGAGTGGGAGCATTTTTATAAAGTTATACATTATAAATAAACAAATATGCATATATTCACACATAGCTTAGGTGTATTGTTGGCAACTAAGGTGGATACTGCCTCCAACATGGTCTGATAGCACATGGAAAGGGGAAAATTAATACTATTCCTTTCTTTTCAGCTTTTGCCTTATGACTGCATATGTATATTATTTCATTTTCTAAGTATGATGTAGAACTACTAGTTAATTTCCTACTAAATACTCAGAAAGTACAGTATGTGAGGTTTTAGTCATCCTGATATGTATTTAGAATGGAAATAATGGTTTGAGCTGGTGACCTTCTAAGTGTATATTCCTCATTCAACTATATTCCTCATCTACTAAGGGAGAGGAGACACATTATTTAATGATTTTCTTTTCAGTACACATTATTTTATCAATAGATAAGGCTGATATTTATAGGACATTTAAAACGGAAACAATTGGCACACACACACAAAAAAGATGCTGTTATTGCCAGGGCTTCAATTTTGGCTTCCTAGTATTAATAAGAATCAATACTAATACAGAGTTAAGGGCTTTCCTGGTGGCTCAGATGGTAAAGAAACTTCCTGAAATGCAGCAGATCCAGGTTCTATCCCTGGATTGGGAGGATCCCAAGAGAATGGCAATCCACTCCAGTATTCTTGCCTGGAGAATCCCATGGACAGAGGCTACAGTCCATGAGGTTGCAGAGTCGGACTTGACTGAGCAATTAACACTTTCATTTTCAGGGGTTGGTGAAATCTGGATCTGCTTCCTATTTTGTAAATAAAGTTTTACTGAAAACAGCTACATTCATTCATTTTCACAGAGTCAATGACTGCTTTGGAGTTACAACGGCAGATATCAGTTGGTACAACAGAAACCACATGACCCACAAAACTGAAAACATTTGCCATCTGGACCTTCACAGAAAAAAAGTCACCAGTCCTTGATTTAGATGCTTACCTATTGACCATCTGATGTGAACAGCCTACTTATTGGAAAAGACCCTGATGCTGGGAAAGAAGAGGGCGGCAGAGGATGAGTTGGTTGCATAGCATCACCGATTCAATGGATGTGAACTTGGGAAAACGCTGGGAGACGATGAGGGACAGAGAGGCCTGGCTTGCTGCAGTTCATGGGGTTGCAATGACCCAGTCACAACTTGGTGACTGAACAACAAACAACTACTGATCTCATTTTTAAAATAATAACCACACATTTCTCATCCTTTTATCTAAAAAATTCACTTAATGCCTATGCAAAAAAAGCACCTGCTAGCTGATTATAATTAAAAGCTGGCACCTGAATATTTTGAGTTTGTTCCCACCATTGGTTCTCAGCCCTTGTTTGGGGGGCTTCATCTTTTCCAATTTATATGAAACTCTACCCACTGATAGAATGCCCTTCCTTTAGTTTCACCAATTTTAAGAATCAATCCGGTGATAGTTATTTGAATGACTGAGTCTCTTAAATGTCTCCTATTTTCTACACTTCTACACTTTTTAACTTATTCTTTCTGTTAAGAAATACATAAAGCTGCATTCTCTAAAATCTTCATCCCTTTTCATTTCTGTCCTACAATAATTAATTTTTCAAAGAGGCACTATGTCTCATTTATTCCCTTTTACTCTGCAAAGTGAAATCTAAAATAATATAATAGATTGATGTCATTCAGTCTTGTAATACAAATACTTCCCACCCATCTTCCTGAGACCTTAAAATCACAGAGATGGATCTCTATAGAAAGATGTCGTCCAGCTGGACTTACCCATGGCTATTAACTATGGAGAACACACTGCAAAGAGCAGCTACATTGAGTCAACTTTAAGAGAGCATATTCCATCCAGAGCATTAGAAGTCTTAAGGTCCAGGTTCAAACTCTTGTTTCTGCCACTGGTGAAAATACGTGACCTTGGGCAGCTATCACTCTACCTTCAGCTCTGTGCTCTAGGAATAATCCCCTGGGCTTAACTGAAAAATCCCTGCCTACAGGCACACTATCATCACCAGCAGCAGCAGCAGCAGCAGCAGCATTACTCATCGGGTTTATACATTCCACCTCTACATTCTGGGACTTTTCTGTCATGTACAATAGAAAGGTTAATCTTTCTTTTTGTACTTACCTCACTGTATTCAAGTGTCACTCAGACAATATAAAATGTTATTGAGAGATGCTGAAATGAAAGAAAATAGCTCGATAAATGACAGCTCTGTATCATTATCTGCAAGTGTTTAAAGATAATCTTGGTTGACCAGGATTTGAGATTCTCTCTTACTCTATTAGTCAAATCTTTGTTCTGACCACTTCTGTTTATTTTGACCTGTTTCTGTAGGATAGTGGCCATGTGTTACTCCACGTGCTTCACTTTGAATCGATTATAGCTGCAAGCGCTGGGATCTGGGGTATGTTTGTATTCCAGATTTGAAACTAAAAGATATCCTTGGCATTTTATGAAGTCAATTTCATTCGTTAGGCAAATTGCCACATTTAAGAACAAGCAAATTAAGCATTTTTTATCTGTCTTTTGGTTTCTTTGAGTAGAATAATCACCATGGATTGTGTCATGGATTGGATTCAAAGCCTTGCAATTATATGTCAGTGGGTGATGTGATGCTGAGCATTCTCCTGGGGCTCCTTCTCAGCCCACCTTCTTGTACACATTCTCCTTGGACGTACCATGACTTCTGATACACAATAAGGATCATTTGGAACCATTGTTCTTTCAAGCCTCTTAGGCCACATCCAATTTGGAGGACCTTGCTGTCCCCATCTTAAGCTGAAGTAATAATAATACACAGTAAAAGTAATAAATAGTTGCCTATTGTTTGTGAGAACTGTGTGGCAAAGAAACAGCCTGCATGTGGACCCCTTCCAGGAAGCTCAAATTTGTATTATTAATCCTTGTTGTAAATTGCTACCATCTATGGAAATTGCTACAATGCAAAATGCAGAAATATATTTCCTTTGTTAAAAACCTAATTGATTCATTTAGAGCTTTCTTTTGTTAATCTACCAAATCACAGCTACTAAATATTGCATGTTATAGCCATAGATACAGTCATTATTAACATGGTGATTAATGTGGGGATTTTCAGCCCACATTCACATGTATTTTCTTTTTAATATAATATGGCCCATACTTTTAGAAAATTTTCTTGCAAGAGATTTTTATAGCTTATCTTTAAAGGCAAAGCATTTCCACAGAAAGCAATGTCTTTCGCCACTATATGAGAAATATGTGTGTTTGTATATATATGTGGGTATATACATATATACATATTCATTTCTTATTTATATACATATATACTTATTTCCTATTATAAATCATAATTTACAGCAATCAAAAATTATATTCCTGATAAATAGGACTGATCAATTATTCCTCTTTCTAAAATGATGCCTATTTCAAACTATAGAAAACTATTTTAATTATGTTGATTAGCTACAGCAATAAGGCAAAGTAAAAATCCTCTACTCTCTCTTAAATATGGTCTTTTCATTAGTGATTACAAGGATCCTACTAAACAATAAAATTTTAAAACTTATCAATTATTTGCTAATAAGACTAATTCATATGTAGCAATACATACTGTGCTAATATATCTGCTTCTTACTCCCCCTATGAGGTAAATATCATTACTTGCCCCGTCTTAGAAAAAATAAAATGAGAGGGGGGGGGTTCCCATACCTTCTCCCAAGGTATAGATATTTCTTGTGTCATCATGGACCTGAAGCTCCACTTTCTAGACCCTGAATCCTAAGTCACTGTTGGTACTACATCTCTTACAACACAATAAACTTACTTTTTGCCAAATTCAGCGAACTAACTATACAACTAAATAAAGAACATTTCAGCTTTTTTCAAGCCTTCCCTAATTTTAATATGGCTATGGCATTTTTAATTTAAGATTTTTATTTATGTCTACCCAGTGTATAGGAATGATGTCTGTATTTATATAAAATTTTTATCCCACCTACATTTTAAAAGGTTTAGAGTAGTGTGATGAAGATATGTTATCTTTCTCTGGTTTATATGTTCATGCCACGTACATTTATTTGGCTTGTAGTTCTTCAAAGAAATTGGGGCTCTCTGCACATGGCACAAAACAGATCTGGAACTCTAAATAGTCAATTAGCCAGATGTTCTTGTAGTGCTCATTTCACCTCTCAGATTTAGTTTCCATTCCTAAATGACAAGACTAGATGTGAGAATACAGAAATACAAAAATTCCAATTCTGGCATTTATGATTCTTATGAAATTTCAGCATTCATTGTATTTTCAGGCATTTGAAATAACTAATAACTAATAACTTTGAATTACTTCTTGAAGGGTGGTAACAACTCTATTTAACTGATTCTTAGCCTAGTGATCACTGAAGAGCTGCTAATGTTAAACATTATTAATCCATTAGCAGTTTTTTGTGATGGCAATAAAGACTCAAAACAAAGTGGCAGCTCTGTTCTTTTATTTAGTCTTCTTCATATGAATCTCTGAGACTCCTAGTGAAGAAAATTGGCGTTCCCTAATGTTGAGCACTAATGATATGGACCTTGGTGTATGCCTTATTAAGATGGTAATATTTCTAGCCACAAAAGGAACAAAAGTGTTCCTTTTGGTAAAACTGAGACACTCACTATCTCAAATGTCATATCTAAATGACCAAATTACAGAGGTAAAATCTGAATATTTTCCCTCCATAGGGTGTCTATTGATATTTCCTCATTTCTCTTACAAAAAATAAGTAAAGTTAGAGCCTAACACACGCTTATTTAATATGACATAGGCAAACTCCTAAAGATATCTTCTGCTTTTCAAAGTAAGATGTCAAATAAAAGATATGTATATTCCCTCATTTATTCCTTTCTATTCTTTTCCTTCCTTTTCAGAAGTCACATTTTCATGTTCATGCCTAATTTATGACTCTTTTAGAAAAATATACCTTAAATCTCTTAAAGTCTTCGCAAACTTCTATATCAACTTTTAAAGCAACTTTTTACTTGCAAATTAGAATGCAAAATAGTTGGACTTAGATGGTGGTAAAAGGAAAATTCCTATTACAGCATCTGCAAATTACAAGTGAAAGTCACTTATAACTTATCCTGCAGTGCTTTTGAGAAACTTAGCTTGTTTTCTTCAAAGAAGAAAAATGCTTCATGAAAGGCCTAATAACACATTTAAATTACTGAGGATAATTTGAAAATTTTAAGTTTTATGGAATTTAGATGATTACTAGAATCCCAGCAAGTAGCATAATGGACATAATTTTTATAACAATTGAGAATTACTCTGCATATGATACACTTGCATTGATTTGAACCTAGCATTTAAAAACTGTACTTAACCCAAGTCACCACTCAGAAAGGATTTTTTTTTTTTTTTGTAAAATACAGTTAGCTTGATAAGAATTTTAGGTAGCTCATATTGTTCTATAAATTCAAGTTAAATGGAATGGTACAGTTATTTTAAGACACCAAGCCATATAGTTTTTGCATATTTTCATGTTTTCATGAAAAGTATTCTGAAATCAAGTATATAGATATAAATGTATAACACAGATATACATGTATCTGAGTACATATCTGTGTATATATCTACATCTATATTGTATACATACAGCCACATAAAAATTTTTTGCCTGCCTGTTTTTTCCTTGACCCAGAGGTTTAAAACTTAGAAAGTCTCTGATTGCACCTCTACAAGTGTCTGTCTTCACTGAAAGTGGCCGGAGAAGGCAATAGCTTAATGCTTTTCCATGATCTTTTTGACTGATCACCTGAAAACGCAAAAATGGCAAGGAAGGGCTACTGACCTCACTCCAAAATATTCTATATTTTGAGAGGAGAAACAAGAGGCAGGAATGGCAGAAGGGAGGAAAAAGAGAAAAGGAATAAAAAGGTAATAGAGTCCAGGGAGAAGAGTGAGTGGAGGGGGAAAGAATGATGTGGAAATTCCCTTTTCCTGTGTTTGAATCAGCTGAAATCTGCCTCCACCCTGCTCAACCCCACAACCACCCCACAGGGACAGTGACATCGACAAACTTGGAGAGAAGGAGAAGGGGCGGGGAGAAAATCGTGCACAACCAGTGTGCACAGAGCAGCTCTAAAGAGTCTTGGGCTCTGTAGAGTCTTAAGCTCTAGATGGAGCTTGAAGCACAAATCAATAATCTAACTTAAGGAGATTAAGACCTTGCAGGTAGACTAACCTGAATCCTTAAACTGGATTTCCTAAATCTTAGGATTCGGAGGATGAAAGATATTATTTCAATCTTAAAGAATAAATTGAGTAAAAAAATAACCATGTACAATATACCTGCATTTTATACATATATATATATATATGTGTGTGTGTGTGTGTGTATTATTTTTTAAGAGGGAAATTGATAAACAGCAAATAGAGGTGATCCAAATATGTATTAAACATTTGTTGTTGTTCAGTCACCAAGTTGTGTCTGACTCTTTGAGACCCCATGGACTTCTGCACACCAGGCTCCCGTGTCCCTCACCATCTCCCAGAGTTTGCCCAAGCTCATGTCCATTGAATCAGTAATGCCATCCAACCATCTCATCCTCTCTCGCCCTCTTCTTCTGCCTTCAATCTTTCCCAGCATCAGGGTCTTTTCCAGTGAGTCAGCTGTTTGCATCAAGTAGCCAAAGTACTGGAGCTTCAATTTCAGCATCAGTCCCAGCATCAGTCCTTCCGGAGAGCATTCAGGATTGATTTCCTTTCAGATTGACTAGTTTGATCTCCATCCTTTCCAAGGGACTTTCAAGAGTCTTCTCCAGCACCACAGTTTGAAAGCATCCAGTTCTTTAAACATGATGTGAAACAAAGTACTCCAAAACATCACAGTTGATATAACTTTTGGAGTTTAAGAGTCCAGCAGCAGAGTTGCTGGGTGGTTCTAGGTCAAGAGCACCCACAATGTTAGAATGAAGCTCTCAGCCTGTTTGCAGTCATAGAAAAGCTCAACTGAGGGTGAAGTATCCTCTGCCAAGTTCAATCATAATGGTTGTTGACAATCCCCAGTTCCTCATCACAGGGCTGCTCATGACATAGTAGGTAGCATTCCCCACAAAGAGTGATACAATTCAAGAAAGAACACCAAAATGGAAGCCAGAGTCTTTCATAATCTAGTCCCAAAAGTAACATTCCATTTCTTCCACATTGTGTTGGTTATACAGACCACCTTGGTACAGTATGGGAGGGGACTGCAAAAGGATGTGAATATTAAGAAGTGAGGTTCACTGAAAGCCACCTTGGAGGATGACTATAACCAGCCCTTACACACTTGTTTGCGTCTTAAGTCATATAAATGTATAAATAATAAGTAGAATACTATATATAAGTAAATGCATGAATTTATGAAGAAATGCTTGACATCAAATATGTCCACATTATTTTATGTTTTTATTGCTGTATTTTCCAAAATAAAGGTCATATTCTATTATGCAGCTGGAACTGAAATATGTAAAAGACAAAACTGAAGAGAAAATTCTGTTAATAAAGCTCAGTAAACATGATGTTTAAAATATGTTACTAATATAAAGGAATAAAGAAAAATGGACTTTAGGCAGATAATCTGAACTTTCCTAACTAAAAGCAAAATAAACTTACTCCAACATACCTACTGCTTCTATCATCATACTAAGTATTTTTTGCCTAGAAAAGCCACAATTACTTCTTAGGTGCAAACCCCTAAAACCCTTTTGATCCTGACCTTCCCTTAATACCAGGTTTATAGTACTTACTATTTCATTTTTGGTTTTGATTATTCCAATCACCATAATCTCTAAGTCCTCACCCACTCCACCCCTAGCTATATTCTCATCCCAAAGATAGTCCTAAAGAAAATAATTGGAGCCACCTCATCCCAGTATTTTTCTACCATTTATAAACTCATTTTCAAATCAGTTTTCTAAACTGCAGAGCCATATTTTGAATGGAAATCAAGACATCTTCATTCGAATGTCCCCAGACACACCAAATTCAATAAATCGAAATCATTTTTCTTTCCCCAACATCTACTTTTCTGGATGACTTTACGAGTTCACCAAATTGCATCCCAGTGATGAAGTTATTCAAGTCAGAAACCTGAGAACATCCTTCTCATGAAGATGGCTGTGTAAGACTCTGCAGTTTGTGCACCACACAGAGGTGTCCAGCTACAATGACAAGTAGGGGTTGAAATCTAGGTCCCCATCCACTCCCCATGGCCTGTGCCCTGGGCAGATGTGCTATGTCAGAGGGAAATGACACCTTTTTCACAAAATTCTCTCTGGCCTACCAGTCTACAGGAACTGCATCTGTCTAGAATGAGCATATTTGATTTTATTTTTTGACTTGCAAAATGGCACTGAACCCTGAGGTCTTCAATGCACTGTAGCACAGACACTGTTGATCCTGCCTCCAATGCAGTGAATGACCCACACCTCCGTCCCAGGTCCTCCTCTGCAGGTCAAGGCCTCATCACTGCTTGCCTAAACCATGCAAGCTTCCTATCTGGTCCTCTAGCCTGCAGCATCAACCCTCTGGTTCAATCTCCACATTGCTAACAGACTGATCTTTCTAAACTGCTCATCTAATCAAATGTTACCAAAAATCTGCCCCCCCCACCCCACCAAAAAACAAAAAGTCACATATTCATTCAACAAGTGTCCTAAAGTACTTGCTATAGATACCCGAATCCTCAATCAGAAGGCCAAATTCCATAGCAAGAAAACACCACTCTTCAGATCTGATTCTTGCTTATATGTGGGATTTCCCTAGTGTCTCAGAAGGTAAACAATCTCCCTGAAATGCAAGAGACCCAGGTTCGATTCCTGGGTCAAGAAGATCTCCTAGAGGGGGGAATGGCTACCCATTCTAGTATTCTTGCCTGGAGAATTTCCATGGACAGAAGAGCCTGATGGGCTACAGTCCATAGGGTTGCAAAGCAGCCTTATTTTTTCCTCATTCCTCATCTCTTTGTGGGAGCCTCTTACCCTGAACTATTGAAGGAGTCATGACGTCTCATGATGTCACACACTACTCTCTGAAATACCTTCCAACTTTTCTTCAATAATTTTGCTTTATATTAAAAACTAACATCAAACTCATCTCTTTCTTTCCCAGTTCCACCCCCCACAACCCACCATCTTAGGTATGTTGTTCTTCCTACAGTCTCCTATAGGAGAAGGTTTCTAGTTCTCAGACCACGTTTCACATTGTGTGGTTAACATGTGTGTGCAGTCGCTCAGTTGTGCCTGACTCTTTGTGACCCTATGGACTGTAGCTTGCCAGGCTCCTCTGTCCGTTGGATTTTCCAGGCAAGAATACTGGAGTGGTTTGCCATTTTCTCTTCCAGGGGATCTTCCCAATTTAGGGATTGAACCCGCATCTCTTGAGTGTCCTGCGTTGGCAAGCAGATTCTCTACCTCTGTGCCTCCCAGCAAGCCCATGGTTAGCGTACATTTACCCATGTTTTTTTTCCCCTGGTTGTAAAGTTTTCAGACACAGGAAAAAATAACTTTTTAATCCTCAAGTTTGTTCCCTCACAGCAAATATTCCATAATCACCTTTTATCCTAAAGAAAATATGTTGTTCTCAAAAACATTTATCATCTTCCACCATACATATTTTAGTTTTTGTTCTTAGCATACTAACAATACTAGTTTTTTCTTCTATTTGCATCAGTATTGAATGGCCAGAAAAAAATTATAAATTAGCACAGAATTTTTAAAAATGCATTTGCATTTAATTATTCTTTTACCAGTATGCAGGCAACTATTTCACCCGGTAATCTTTTTTATAATAATGCCATTTTGTCCTTATATTTTCTTGCTTTCTACAAGTTTAAAGTTTTTCTAAAATATTAACACCTTTTATATATGTGCTGTATGTAAGATTAAAGGAAGAAGTAACTTCAAAATTGGAAGTAACTTCAAATACAGAAGTAACATTGCAATGAACTTCATCACCTGAGGAATTTGTGTACAGAGCAGAACGTGCTCAGGCTGGATTTATACATAAACAGATGTGTATGTGAACTGAAACCCTGATGTCTGATTTATTTCATGATTCCTTCTAATGCATAACTTGGATCCTCTGAGTAGCTCTAATCAAAGCTGTCTTCTCCAAAGATTACTTTCTCTAGAACTTTGTTTTGTGTTTGTACTATTCTATCAATTTACAACCACCACTATTTGGGATTCCTTTGAATTAAAAAGCACTTTCAAAATATCACTTAATATAATGTCCAAAACAACTCTATTATTAAGTAGCACAGATGTTATCATACGAAATTCATATATCCTAAACTTAATTTGACGAGCACATGGGGGTTGATGTCTTATGTTATTACAATAAACCCCTTTTCTGTTCTCTCTTTGGAGCTCCTTGACACACAGGCAGGCGTCTCTCACAGTGCTCTCCAGCCCAGTTGCTAAAGTTCACATTTACATTTGTAATGGGAACATTTCTGAACCTCTGATGGCTCTTCACAGGTTGTTTATTGCACACTGGTGACACAACCATTATCTTTTCACTCTAATCTTCCTTGTCAATGTTACATCTGAAGTGCAGCATAGAGGATTAGTGGTGCCCTGACTTAATCAGTTTATAAAAATCTCCAGAGAAAGCCACCCTCCAGTTCATACATCACAGATGTTTTGTTTTCACTTGATTAGGCAATTGATTTGGCCCCCAGTGCCTCAAGAAAGGAAAGATGCTCTCACCATTTATTTGTATACGAAAGGATGGCAAGGGAATGGGACAGGTCATGCCTAGTACAGCTGGATACAGAATAAAGCATTCCAGGAAGCTGCCATGCGTTGACTTTACCAGCTGGAAAAGGGGATGGAATAAGGCCTTTGCAGACGTTTTATTCTTTTCATCCCATAACCTGCTGAAGTGTGGTCGAGTGCACTGTGATTCACAGCACAGCAGGATCTTCTCTACTATAATTCCTGTTTTATATCTAGCAGCTGTACGTTGGGAAGATTACAAGGAAACCATTGGAAGAGAAGTAGAGTTCAAGTTGTTTGCACAGGTGAATGAACAGTGCAGTTGGGGCACAAGTTTTTTCTCCCCTTTGAGCTTATTACCAAATGAACCTGTTAAAGGTTCACTTACAGGAGTAGAGGTGGAACAATGTGTCTTGTGTCTAAGTGATGTCTGCAGCAGTTTAGTTCCAGAACTGTTACTAACTGTCCTCCTGTTCAAATTCTGTATTCTATTTGATGGAATCTCTGATGTAAGTATTCTGCTTGTGGCTGTCCACTATTATAAAGATTCCATGTATAGGAGGTACCTAAGGAGAATCCCAGGGATGGGGGAGCCTGGTGGGCTGCCGTCTATGGGGTGGCACAGAGTCGGACACGACTGAAGCGACTTAGCAGCAGCAGCAGCAAAACAGTCAAATTCACAGAGTCAGAGAGTACTTTGGTAGATAACAGGGGCTAGAGGTGGGAGTGTGGGGAGGGGGAAGAGGGAGTTAGTGTTTAACAGAGACAGAGTTTCAGTTTAGGAAGGTGAAAAATTTGGGAGATGGATGATGGTAAGAGTTGCACAACAATGTGAATGCATTTAATGCTACTGTACATTTAAGTATGGTCAGAATAGTATGTTTTATATTACATAATGTTTACCATAATAAAAAAAATTAAACAGTATTTAGAAAGTTTAGATGTTGAATTACCAGCTTCCCCGGTGGCTCAGAGGTTAATCTGCCTGCAATGCAGGAGACCTGGGTTCGATCCCTGGGTCCCTGGGTCGGGAAGATCCCCTGGAGAAAGAAATGGCAACCCACTCCAGTATTCTTGCCTGGAGAATCCCATGGATGGAGGACCTGGTGGGCTGCAATCCACAGGGTTGCAATGAGTCAGACACGACTGAGTGCCTTCACTTTCATTTTCACCATGCATTTATCAAGCATATTTCTTAGCCCAAATAGCTGAAGATTTAATTTTTAATATAACATTTTCTGCAAGTGCTATTCTCTCAGAAGTTATTGCAAGCAAAAAAATAATACTGCTATTTGACATTTATCTTTACAAATTTTATCTTATGGGGGTGTATTTTGACTTCTATTATCATCCGAGCTCAGTATATAATCCCAAGAATGAGAACTTATTTTTAGTGAACATAGTATACCAGAAATAATATATTGCATGTATATCTCTTAAAGTGATAGATTTTTGACATTTTAATTGTATTGAATTTAATTAAGCATTGCATGAATAAGATTTTTTGTCTTTTTATTATTTGAATATTTGCATGTTAAGGAATAGGGTCATTTGTCATTGTATGTGACTATCCATGATGAGGTAGAAAACACCCTTCTCAATAAACACTCTCATGATTTGTTATCCAGTCTCTCCTCATTCACATAGCACAGTTTATGACAACTAAACTAGAATCACAACAACAGCCATGAAAATCCCCAAAGGACAATCACCTCCGAGCCCATGCTTGTTACAAAGAAAGGGTATTTGGAGCAGAGTGTGAGGTTAAGTATAATCAACAGCACATTTCTCAATTATATGTTCCTGAAATACGAGAGCAAATACTAATTATTTCATGTAAAAATTTTAAAAAGTAATTTCACATAAAGTTTATATTGGTCTTTAACAGGAAATTTAGTATTTCCATACAGCTTCTTCTTTACTTACGTGAAACATGAGCATTTAACATGTATGTGAAAGCTGAGGTATTCTGAAAACGTGAATGAGTAAGATACATTTGTGTTATGATTAACAATGGGAGCATGGGTCACCATGGAGATGAATAATCCTTTTAATCCTTCTTAGAATACATTTTCAAAGCTAAAATGTAATCGCTGCATAATGAGAGTTATATATGCCCCCAGATAAAAGTACATGGACTAGTATGAATAATTTGAAGAAGCACCCTTTAAACTGTTCTTTACAGATAATTAGGTTCATGAGATTAAGAATGTTCTCTGAAGATTAGCCAATGTATTCTGAAGACCCTACTTCAGAATATTGTAACATGTGAAAAGCCCTTTCAGGCCATATGGTGATGGGACTGCTATGGTCTCCAGGGAGCCTTGTCAGACTTTGCTACATTCTGTCTTCAGGCCCTACAGTTGAAAGCTGATTCCAGAGAAGTTTAATTCCAGGAAGTCTCCTGGAAGACACTATCAGGATTACAAAGACACAATAACTGCCCTGATACATTTCTGGTATGAGTTTGTCTTCCCATTTGTGTTTATTATATCATAAATAAACTTATTTGTCTCTTAACCTAAAATAATCAGTGACATTAATGCTAAGAACATACACTCCAAGTTGAAGGAATTTCTTTTTTTTTTTCCCAAGAATATATTTTTAAATTTTTTATTTAAATTTATTTATTTTAATTGGAGGCTAATTACTTTACAATATTGTATTGGTTTTGCCATACGTCAACATGAATCCACCATGGGTGTACACGTGTTTACCATCCTGAGCCCCCCTCCCACCTCCCTCCCCATACCATCCCTCTGGGTCATCCCAGTGCACCAGTCCCAATCATCCTGTATCCTGCATCGAACCTAGACTGGCGATTCGTTTCTTATATGATATTATACATGTTTCAATGCCATTCTCCCAAATCATCCCACCCTCGCCCTCTCCCACAGAGTCCAAAAGACTGTTCTATACATCTGTGTCTCTTTTGCTGTCTCACATACAGGGTTATCATTACCATCTTTCTAAATTCCATATATATGCGTTAGTATGCTGTATTGGTGTTTTTCTTTATGGCTTACTTCACTCTGTATAATCGGCTCCAGTTTCATCCACCTCCTTAGAACTTATTCAAATGTCATCACAGCATTGTTTATAATAGCCAGGACATGGAAGCAACCTAGATGTCCATCAGCAGACGAATGGATAAGAAAGATGCGGTACATATACACAATGGAGTATTACTCAGCCATTAAAAACTGAATGAATTTCAAATTAGCCCTGTGGGTGACCCAGAGAAGAGCCTTTAGAGTTGAGACTTGAAACTCAAGTCTCAAAAATCTCATATTTGCATCAATTTATACATCTTGTACTTTCAGTTCAGTTCAGTAGCTCAGTCGTGTCCGAGTCTTTGCAACCCCATGAATCGCGGAACGCCAGGCCTCCCTGTCCATCACCAACTCCCGGAGTGCACTCAGACTCACGTGCATCGAGTCAGTGATACCATCCAGCCATCTCATCCTCTGTCGTCCCCTTCTCCTCCTGCCCCCAATCCCTCCCAGCATCAGAGTCTTTTCTAATGAGTCAGCTCTTCACAGGAGGTGGCCAAAGTACTGGAGTTTCAGTTTCGGCATCATTCCCTCCAAAGAAATCCCAGGGCTGATCTCCTTCAGAATGGACTGGTTGGATCTCCTTGCAGTCCAAGGGACTCTCAAGAGTCTTCTCCAACACCACAGTTCAAAAGCAGCAATTCTTCAGCGCTCAGCCTTCTTCACACTCCAACTCTCACATCCATACATGACCACAGGAAAAACCATAGCCTTGATTAGATGGACCTTTGTTGGTAAAGTAATGTCTCTGCTTTTGAATATGCTATCTAGGTTGGTCATAACGTTCCTTCCAAGGAGTAAGCGTCTTTTAATTTCATGGCTGCAGTCACCATCTGCAGTGATTTTGGAGCCCAAAAAAATAAAGTGTGACACTGTTTCCACTGTTTCCCCATCTATTTCCCATGAAGTGATGGGACCAGATGCCATGATCTTAGTTTTCTGAATGCTGAGCTTTAAGCCAACTTTTTCACTCTCCTCTTTCACTTTCATCAAGAGGCGTTTTAGTTCCTCTTCACTTTCTGCCATAAGGGTGGTGTCATCTGCATATCTGAGGTTATTGATATTTCTCCCGGCAATCTTGATTCCAGCTTGTGTTTCTTCCAGTCCAGTATTTCTCATGATGCACTCTGCATATAAGTTAAATAAACAGGGTGACAATATACAACCTTGATGTACTCCTTTTCCTATTTGGAACCAGTCTGTTGTTCCATGTCCAGTTCTAACTGTTGCTTCCTGACCTGCATACAGATTTCTCAAGAGGCAGATCAGGTGGTCTGGTATTCCCATCTCTTTCAGAATTTTCCACAGTTTATTGTGATCCACATAGTCAAAGGCCTTGGCATGGTCAATAAAGCAGAAATAGATGCTTTTCTGGAACTCTCTTGCCTTTTCCATGATCCAGCAGATGTTGGCAATTTGATCTCTGGTTCCTCTGCCTTTTCTAAAACCAGCTTGAACATCAGGAAGTTCACGGTTCACATATTGCTGAAGCCTGGCTTGGAGAATTTTGAGCATTACTTTACTAGAGTGTGAGATGAGTGCAATTGTGCGGTAGTTTGAGCATTCTTTGGCATTGCCTTTCTTTGGTATTGGAATGAAAACTGACCTTTTCCAGTCCTGTGGCCACTGCTGAGTTTCCCAAATTTGCTGGCACATTGAGTGCAGCACTTTCACAGCATCATCTTTCAGGATTTGGAATAGCTCAACTGGAATTCCATCACCTCCACTAGCTTTGTTCGTAGTGATGCTTTCTAAGGCCCACTTGACTTCACATTCCAGGATGTCTGGCTCTAGGTCAGTGATCACACCATTGTGATTATCTGGGTGTTGAAGATCTTTTTTGTACAGTTCTTCTGTGTTTTCTAGCCATCTCTTCTTAATATCTTCTGCTTCTGTTAGGTCCATACCATTTCTGTCCTTTATCGAGCCCATCTTTGCATGCAATGTTCCCTTGGTATCTCTAATTTTCTTGAAGAGATCTCTAGTCTTTCCCATTCTGTTCTTTTCCTCTATTTCTTTCCTCTATTTCTCTGACAGAATGTGGTCCACTGGAGAAGGGAATGGCAAACCACTTCAGTATTCTTGCCTTGAGAACCCCATGAACAGTATGAAAAGGCAAAATGATAGGATACTGAAAGAGGAAGTCCCCAGGTCAGTAGGGGCCCAATATGCTACTGGAGATCAGTGGAGAAATAACTCCAGAAAGAATGAAGGGATGGAGCCAAAGCAAAAACAATACCCAGCTGTGGATGTGACTGGTGATAGAAGCAAGGTCCGATGCTGTAAAGAGCAATATCGCGTAGGAACCTGGAATGTCAGGTCCATGAATCAAGGCAAATTGGAAGTGGTCAAACAAGAGATGGCAAGACTGAATGTCGACATTCTAGGAATCAGTGAACTGAAATGGACTGGAATGGGATAATTTAACTCAGATGACCATTATATCTACTACTGCGGGCAGGAATCCCTCAGAAGAAATGGTGTAGCTATCATGGTCAACAAAAGAGTCTGAAATGCAGTACTTGGATGCAATCTCAAAAACGACAGAATGATCTCTGTTCGTTTCCAAGGCAAACCATTCAATATCACAGTAATCTAAGTCTATGCCCCAACCAGTAATGCTGAAGAAGCTGAAGTTGAACGGTTCTATGAAGACCTACAAGACCTTTTAGAACTAACACCCAAAAATGATGTCTTTTTCATTATAGGGGACTGGAATGCAAAAGTAGGAAGTCAAGAAACACCTGGAGTAACAGGCAAATTTGACCTGGGAATACGGAATGAAGCAGGGCAAAGACTAATAGAGTTTTGCCAAGAAAATGCACTGGTCATCAAAAACACCCTCTTCCAACAACACAAGAGAAGACTCTACACATGGACATCACCAGATGGTCAACACCGAAATCACATTGATTATATTCTTTGCAGCCAAAGATGGAAAAGCTCTATACAGTCAACAAAAACAAGACCAGGAGCCGACTGTGGCTCAGATCATGAACTCCTTATTGCCAAATTCAGACTTCAATTGAAGAAAATAGGGAAAACTACTAGACCATTCAGGTATGACCTAAATCAAATCCCTTATGATTATACAGTGGAAGTGAGAAATAGATTTAAGGGCCTAGATCTGATAGATAGAGTGCCTGATGAACTATGGAATGAGGTTCATGACACTGTACAGGAGACAGGGATCAAGACCATCCCCATGGAAAAGAAATGCAAAAAAGCAAAATGGCTGTCTGGGGAGGCCTTACAAATAGTTGTGAAAAGAAGAGAAGAGAAAAGCAAAGGAGAAAAGGAAAGATATAAGCATCTGAATGCAGAGGTCCAAAGAATAGCAAGAAGAGATAAGAAAGCCTTCCTCAGCGATCAATGCAAAGAAATAGAGGAAAACAACAGAATGGGAAAGACTAGAGATCTCTCTTGTCCTTTAGATATTTTAAATAAAGAAGCTAAGTTATATAGCTGTGCATGAGGAATCATCCAGTAAGTGACCATTCTTATTATTATGATCATTAATGCTCTTTTGATGATGAATTTGCATCTAAAAAAGAAGCAAAGTCTTATCACTACAAATGCTTAGATTTCTGGGATTTCAAAAAGGATAAATATTAACAATAATAGGCCTGACACAGAATTGCCAACTTTTATTACATCAAGTGTTAATACGTTTAAAGTGCCTCTTACTATTATTTTAATTTAAAAAATCCTTTAATTTGAATTTAACACTAAATTTGGGGTAGACATCCTCTAAAGAATAGGCCTTTAAAATTAGTAATCTTAATAAAAGTGAACCTTAGAAGTGGCTTCATATATTTTAAAGGCAGTTGAAATCCACAGCCACTCACTCTTTTCTGTTAGTGTTTCTGGATTTGCCCATTGACTGTCTTAATATATAAAAATTATGCAAATCAAGAAATATTTGCTATGTAATATTGACCATATTGGAGAAGGCAATGGCACCCCACTCCAGTACTCTTGCCTGGAAAATCCCATGGATAGAGAAGCCTGGTAGGCTGCAGTCCATGGGGTCGTTAAGAGTCGGACACGACTGAGAGACTTCCCTTTCACTTTTCACTTTCATGCATTGGAGAAGGAAATGGCAACCCACTCCAGTGTTCCTGCCTGGAGAATCCCAGGGACAGGGGAGCCTAGTGGGCTTCCATCTATGGGGTCGCACAGAGTCGGACACGACTGAAGTGACTTAGCAGCAGCAGCACTGACCATATTTAAATCATGAAAACTGAAAATTTGCTATTATTAAATATGTCATGGGATATTTTGTGGTCGATTTTTAACAGAGTACCTTTAAGATCATATTCTTACAAAGATAATCAAAGCACTGACTACTTAGTGACTTAGTTCAAAGATGTGTTTTTAACCAAAAGAACAGCTATTATGATTATTTGCAAATATGTCTCTATTATCAGTCCATTTATCCATCTGTCCGTTCATCCATATATTTTATCCATATATTTATTGACTCAGTAAAAAAATATTTCATCAGTAGGCTTTACAAAATAGTGTATCTTATTCTGTAAATTGCATAAATACAACAGCATGTTGGTTTACATTGTCATTTGCACATAAATGTGGATGGGTGTGGCGATGGAGATGCCACAATCTAAACACAATGTTACAAGAGTTTAAAATTTGAAAGTCAAAATTTACATTCAAACTTTGTTTCACAACTCTGTATTTTACTATTCTAGGTTCCTTCTGAATTGCAGAACTTCTAGAAAGTAAGGGAGATTGGAGATCCTGATTGAGGACTTGGCATGACTAGAGCAGCAGAGGAGAGAGTGTGGCTGGCAGCATGGGATGGAAGTTATCCCACTGTACAGGAGTCATCTATGTTTCAATATTCTAGCAAATCAAATGGCATAGGAGCTTATGTAGAGTTCCCTGGGAAACAGAATTTGGAACAGAGATTAGCATGAAAAAAAATTTATCAGTGAGTGCCCACAGGAGCAATACCTATGAGAAAGTGAAGAAAATAGGATTGAACAAAGGGATGAGATGAACTGCAAAGCAATTGCAGCAGAAGTGTTGGCAGAACTCACACATTCTGAAGTCGAGATGGCTCTTTGGAACTCCCCACAACTGAGGAAAGAGGGGCCAAGTTTTATAGCCCACAATGACCATTTATTGGATACAGGCTGATCTAGAAAAGGAATGTCGCATGAAAGGAGGCTCTCTTCAACTGAGGGCAATTCTCAGAAAAGGATTCTGGTGAGACCCTACTGATAATACTCATCAGTTCTGATGAATCCTCAGTACAGAAGGAGGGATTTTAATAGCAAAGCACAATGTTTATTGCATTGCTCTAGTGTGTAGCTGCCAAATATCAGATCTATTCATTCCTTGTTGTTGTTGTTTTTTTCTCTCTAGTGCACTTACATCATCTAACATAGGATGTATTTTATTTATGTGTTTTGTTTATTATGTCTTCTTGTTTATACAGGATTGCCCCAAAAGAAGAATGTGAGCCAACCACTTTCTTAAGGAGTGCAACCCCAGTGAACAAGGGTTAGATTAAAGGGAAATAGGACTGAGAAGTGAGAGGCCAATAGTAGGTGGATTAGCAGACCAGCAAACAACAATAGGATCAAGCAAAACTGCTTGATCTCTTGAGACCATCTTGCAGCCCATGTAAACAGCTGCTTCTCGGATCAGCCCATGTTGGGAAAGGAGAGAGAAGACTTTGCCTGCTGGTTTCTTCTCCCATTGATCAAAGTTTCATCCCATAGATCACTGATATCTCTCTACTCCTGAGCTGAAGATACATGTGTATGTACATATAGACTGCACTTGAACCAGGAATGCCAGTTCTTGCATTTTATCCAAAGATATTCTCAAATGCAAGCAAAAAGACAAAAGTAATGTAGAGGAACCTGGCAGACTACAGTCCAGGGGGCCGCAAAGAGTCAGGTACAACTGAGCAACTGAGTGCACAATGTAGATACAAGGTTATTTACTTCAACTTTTTTTTACAATTGCAAAATACCTAGAAATGACCCAATGGTCTAATAGCTGGCCATATTGAGTAGATTGAACAAATCATAGTAAGGTTATATTGGACTATTATATGTCCATTAAAAAGAGTGATACTATCTTTATAAGTAAAACTAATGTTTTGCATGATCACTGTCAATCACCAACTGAAGAAATATTTTGGTGGATTTTTTTCCTCTATCAAATGATGCCTAAGTAGATGACTTCATGGTCACTCACAAGTCAGTTGATGGCCATACATTTAAATTTTTTTAATTTTCTCATCATCTAGAAGGAACAATATCCTAGCTTTTTCAAAAATTATACATCTCTTTGTTAATTATTCAAAGTATCAAAGATAATCATGGAAAACACATTAAATAATTTGAAGATAGTACATTAAAAAATCCCCCCTGAGTACATGTTCTTTTTAAGCTTACTCTAGCTGACTAATCAAAACTTAAAGACTTTTTGTTTGGTTTTTGTTCTTTATTTTCTTTTTTGTGTTTGGAGACATAAAGCTGGGTGAGTAAACATTGGGTTTCTCACATACTATATAAATTTAGAAAATAATGATAGGTTAATCTTCATGGTTCTATAATTTAATATGTTCAAAATACCTGGAGAATTCTCATTGTTATTTTGTAGGCCTTGGAATAGTCACATTCTGTGAGAGGAGGATCATATCAGTATTAAGAACCTGGCCTCTAGAATTTCTGGAATGAGTGCCAGTTGAACCATTATTAAATTTCATAATTTATTATGAAATTAGTTGTGATTTTCAACAAGTTAATTCCTCTACATCTAGTTCCTTCACCTCTGACATGAGGGTGATAACAGCACCTATCATAGAAGGTCGTAGGCAGCACTTGACTCTTTCTCTTGGAAACTTCATTCTCATCACAGTAATGTGATAGAAAAAGTCATTACTTCCAAAGTCTGTTTTTCTCTAGAAACAGAACTCTGATTTTCATCTAAACAGTAAATAAAAACTCATTTGTCTTCTTCCTTACATCAAGACATGAATAAGTTTTGGTCCATAATATGTACACCAATGTGTCATTTGGCCACTTCTATGAACATTTTTATGAAATTACTGGTGCATGCTTTTTTGTATTTAAAAAAAAAATTTTTGTCCCTTGTTCTATTCTATGGCTTAAAACTGGAAGTGGTGGCTTAAGCAGTATCCACTGTCTTTTACTAGAAATTGTGAGTTGAAAGAAACAAAGGGCTCTTGGACAAGAATTACCATGATAAGAGTAGACCAGCTAGTCAACAAGAGAGAGAAACATTATTTAAGGCATCTCTGATACCTTTAGTAAAGATGATCTTAATTGAGGAAATGGATCAATACCTTGAAAATGTAAAAATTATTCTAATACAAAAGCAAAAGGAAGAAAAAGAATACAAGATAACATAAACAAGTTTATGAATCAATGAAACTAAACAAAAACAGGACCCAAAATCTAGGGGGAAACAAAGCTGAGATGAAAATGCAATGGAGGATCTTATCTCTAGCAATATAGTAAGTGAAATATTCAGAAAAGCTGTGTTCTAAAACACAAAGGAGTATTTTAAATTATTTTAAAACACTTTTTAATGTATTACTGAAAGCAAAATAAATTGAGTAAAGGACAAAATGACAAACTGAAGCTGTTACAAATTTGGGGAACCAAGGACTTTGAGTTTTAAATGCCTTTAGGAGGATGAGATAAGGCCTTCATCCTTGATAAGGTGGAAAAGAGGCAATTGCAAAATGAAGCTTCAAAGAGCTAAATGCTCAGTGGAAAAATATGCAAAAAATCTATAGGGATTCCACTGGGAAATAAGTAGCTTTTAAAAAGAAAAAAGAATGCATCTGTTTAATAGTAGTACATATTAATATTAGAACCTTTATAGAAGCAATATATTTTTGATACAAAAAGATAAATACAACATTTATGAAGTACAGAATTTCCTTCAGTTTTTGTTTTTTGTTATGTTAAATTCTTTATTTTTAAAGCTTTTATAATATGATTTAATTTTTATAGCATTCTTTTTGCTGTCTGTATATCAAATTTTGTTTCCTGTTGATCTTCCTTTTTGTACATATGTATATATGTGAGGATAATACTAATTTATTGTTACTGGCATCAGGTCCCACCACTTCATGGGAAATAGATGGGGAAACAGTGGAAACAGTGTCAGACTTTATTTTTCTGGGCTCCAAAATCACTGCAGATGGTGACTGCAGCCATGAAATTAAACGATGTTTACTCCTTGGAAGGAAAGTTATGACCAACCTAGATAGCATACTCAAAAGCAGAGACATTACTTTGCCAACAAAGGTTCATCTAGTCAAGGCTATGGTTTTTCCTGTGGTCATGTATGGATGTGAGATGTATGGTTGTGAGAGTTGGACTGTGAAGAAGGCTGAGCGCCGAAGAATTGATGCTTTTGAACTGTGGTGTTGGAGAAGGCCCTTGAGAGTCCCTTGGACTGCAAGGAGATCCAACCAGTCCATTCTAAAGGAGATCAGCCCTGGGATTTCTTTGGAAAGAATGATGCTAAAGCTGAAGCTCCAGTGCTTTGGCCACCTCATGGGAAGAGTTGACTCATTGGAAAAGACTCTGATGCTGGGAGGGATTGGGGGCAGGAGGAGAAGGGGACGACAGAGGATGAGATGGCTGGATGGCCTCACTGACTCGATGGACGTGAGTCTGAGTGCACTCCGGGAGTTGGTGATGGACAGGGAGGCCTGGCGTGCTGCGATTCATGGGGTCGCAAAGAGTCGGACACAACTGAGCGACTGATCTGATCTGATCTGATTATTTATAAATGATAATTATTCTATTACATTAATAATATGCATATTTGTAAGGGGATCTAATATTAAAACTGGTTATTGCTGGGTGATCAGTGAATTAGTTTGATAATTATATTCTTTTATTTTTCTGTATTATTAGATTTTTAGAAGAAGCATGTCCTTAATAAAACAAAACAAAAATCAAGCTTGAAAATAGTTGCTAAATTAAAAAAGAAAACAGAAAGAAGACAGCTTAAATTTATACATAGTTGAACACAGAAAACAAACTTGAATTCGGTATAGCAATATCATGCATGGTACTGTGCAAAGAGATTAAGAAGTAGGGTACGCATAGCTGAGAAAACAAGAACTACTATAGCAACAGTCACAGGAGCAAGAGATCTAGGGATCATTTTGTGTTAGGACACTGAAGCTCCTGGACTATAATAACAAGACGTTAAGCACATACAGAAAATATCTCCAAGGCCTTGCAATGTGCTAGGAAAATGGAGCCAAGCAAAATCTAGCTTTGCTGGAGAAGGACTGCCCCCTCTCCTAGATTGGAGATGCTGGTGAAGGAATAGGTATGTATATGTATTATCTTTAACCCTCAGTCACTCCAACAAGCTGGTTAGGGTACTGATGCTCTGGTTAGGGAAATTTTCAACATTAATGTCTTATAAATGCCCTGGCCAATAATGATTTAAAAATTGACAGTTAATTATAGGTCCAACCCTAGAGATACTATGTTAGATTATGTTTTCATTGACTCCAACTTATGTATAGATAGGGAATATTATAGTAACATGTCAAATACTTTTGTTTTTGTTTTAACACTATAATGTGGAATTTTAAAAAGAAATCTTTGGAAGAATGCAATACTTGGTCAAACTCTTCAAACCCCATTTTTAAGCTCTAGAGGCCTTGATGAAAGTGGTTGTCATATTCAAGTGAATGGAAGATTAGATTGAAAACTCAAGCTGTTAAACAGGAATAATTTCATTTATCGATTCATAGAATTTCATTATAATACAAATATTTACTAATGTAAAACTTACTATAACACTGCTAACTCAGACATCAGTCGTTGAATTTAGTTATTAAAGTACTTCACCATAAGATAATCACACCTCACGAAAACAAACAAAAACCAAGATCTCAGCAGATTTGGATAAGGACTGTCTTCATTATATAATTTTTTAATCTTAAGACTTTTTTCCTTTTTACAATCTGTCTGGTTGTAGCAGCCAATTTTTCCATTGAAATAAGCTTGAAGTGGGAAATAACAGACCTGCTGCTCTGGTACCTCTGTAAGTAGGCTTAGAACGGCAGCAACCTGGCACTTAATTTTTGCACTCTGTAACTCATAAATTAATAAGATGCTCGAACACACTCAGAAGAAATTATGGGAGTAGAACATGGAATTAAATGTATTAAATAAACAAACAAATAAGCCAGATACAAGTTTCCTTCAACCCCACCTCACCCCAATACTTTTCACAGAAGAGCATGTGGCCAATATCATCAGGTATGAAATTAAAGCTTTTGTTCATTGAATATGGTGGATACATGCCCTGGGGAAGTGTATCACTATTATGAACCAAGAATCACTCACCCCTAGCTACTCATAAGTAGAGAGTAACCTAATTCAGTTTGAGAGATGTGTTTGTTCAGGAGGAGGGGGTGGTTACAGTAAAAGAGGGTGATAAGATGTTTTATTTATGTTTTTAAATCCAATGACACAAGCTCTAATAACCATATATGGTAAAAAAAAAAATGACAGTATGAACTACAGTCTTATGTGGGGACTATTTTCAAATGAACCTGAAAGAGATAAAGGAATATTCCATTTATACTGCTTTTAAAATTAAAAAAAAAAGAAAGTACTGTAAAATGCAAATAGGAAAAGAAGTACGTCAAAGCTGTATATTGTCATCCTGCTTATTTAACTTATATGCAGAGTACATCATGAGAAATGCTGGGCTGGAAGAAACACAAGTTGGAATCAAGATTGCCGGGAGAAATATCAATAACCTCAGATATGCAGATGACACCACCCTTATGGCAGAAAGTGAAGAGGAACTAAAAAGTCTCTTGATGAAAGTGAAAGTGGAGAGTGAAAAAGTTGGCTTAAAGCTCAACATTCAGAAAATGAAGATCATGGCATCCGGTCCCATCACTTCATGGGAAATAGATGGGGAAACAGTGGAAACAGTGTCAGACTTTATTTTTGGGGGCTCCAAAATCACTGCAGATGGTGACTGCAGCTATGAAATTAAAAGAAGCTTACTCCCTGGAGGGAAAGTTATGTCCATCCTAGATATATTCAAAAGCAGAGACATTACTTTGCCAACAAAGGTCCGTCTAGTCAAGGCTATGGTTTTTCTTGTGGTCATGTATGGATGTGAGAGTTGGACTGTGAAGAAGGCCGAGCGCCGAAGAATTGATGCTTTTGAAGTGTGGTGTTGGAGAAGACTCTTGAGAGTCCCTTGGACTGCAAGGAGATCCAACCAGTCCATTCTGAAGGAGATCAGCTCTGTGATTTCTTTGGAAGGAATGATGCTAAAGCTGAAACTCCAATACTTTGGCCACCTCCTGTGAAGAGCTGACTCATTGGAAAAGGCTCTGATGCTGGGAGGGATTGGGGGCAGGAGGAGAAGGGGACGACAGAGGATGAGATGGCTGGATGGCCTCACTGACTCGATGGACGTGAGTCTGAGTGCACTCTGGGAGTTGGTGATGGACAGGGAGGCCTGGCGTGCTGCGATTCATGGGGTCGCAAAGAGTTGGACACGACTGAACGACTGAACTGAACTGAACTGAACTGATGGTAAAATGCACAAATTTCAGTATGTTATTTTTATAGACTTGAGACACTCTTCACTAACATGAAGAACAAAGGGCGATCAGATGCTGGCTAGGGAAAGTATGACTTCTTCCTTCAGCATATTTAGAATAAGTGTCCTATGGTCATTTAAGTAAACTAATCCAGTGAGCTTTAGAAAGAAATCTAGTCTGGAAACACAGATGTGTGAGTCATCAGCACTGGGCACTATTTGGGCCTAGACAATTTTTTTTTTTTTTTAAAAAGAGTAAAACCAAATTTAATGCTTTTAGACAATTTTCAGAATAGCAATTTTGTTTAGCAAAAGTGGACTTTTTAAGCTTGTTTTCATGGTCCAATTATACAGGCAATAATTCCACAAAGATGCAGTATTTTTTTCAGATGTCATTAAATGAAGATATTCTTGTTTTCTTGGTAGTTTTTATTTATTATTATTTTTAAGTTATTGATAACATAGCATGGCAGAAAGATTACATTAGGAATGTGATATAATACAAGTGTTTTCATTGAAGCTTTAGACCTTACTATTCCCTGGGCCTAGACAATTTAATGCTGTTGCCATCATGCTTATACTAAGCTAGATGGTCACACTTTGGAGACTTTTTATTTTGAACTACTTACTGTTCATGTTTGATTCTTATCACCATATTAATTTGAACTTTCTTTTTCTATGAATTCATAGGGTCACTTCAAACATGAAGTAAACATTATTAATTTGCTTGAGGGAATTGGAGCATTTGGCTCAGTAGAGCATGCAAAAGTGACCTGCTGATTCTTCCACATGAATGTCTCTTTACCACTTCAGACCCAACGTGCTCTAATCTAAGCATTTAATTTTCTCTGAACATGGGTTTCTCTCCTGGCCACCCTATCTTGTTTTCTATATTATTACACCATCCTCCATCTCACCCACACTTGAAACCTTTGCATTTTAAACCATATAAACCTAGTCTTATCAATAACTACAATTGAAAAGTATAAAGGAAGATGTATTTGATTCTTTAACCGTACCAAAATGTTCTATAAAATGAATTAGTATTCCTAATAGTAATAATCATTGTTCTCTGAATTTAAAACTTTAAATTCTTACTAATTGCAAAAAGTTCATAATGTGTGTATGAAGTGCTCAACTTCATGCAATAAAATGGCAGCTAAAGAATATTTAAAAGTTAAACAAGGAATACTGGAGCCTCAAAACTGTGGTTATTATGGATCAATTTACTTCATGTATCCATTCTCATGCAAAGAAAAATTGATCACTAAATTAAAAAGAATAGCATTGTCATTTTCAATTAAAATGCATTCATTATCTGGGACCCTGCAGCATGTCTGTAAGACATGATATTTTTTCTTCTCTCAGTGTATGCATAATCCAAATATATTTTGTCTGGTTTAGCCTTCTTAAGTAAGATAATATTTCTTACTTAACTACTTGAAGACCATTTGGGGATCTGAAACCTCATTATGATAAATTAGCATAAGTGGCTTATGGCTTAGGTAAGGCAAACATAGAAATCTATGTGTATACACATATATGTATAAATTCATACACATGCATACACACACACACATACACATTGAATGATAAGAAGCCAAATAAAATATTCCACTTCAGACTACATCTCCTAGAAAGAAACTCTCCTGGAACCTAGTGTTTCAGGCTTCATAATGGCGTCACGGCTCAGGTACTGATTATAAGGATATGATAATTCAGGAAATTAAGGAACACATGCAGGCTAGTTTCTCAGCAGGTATTCCCTCCAACAGAAAAACTAGCACAGCTGGTCTGCTCAGCCCAAGTGGAGGCACAGCACCCAGTCCCACTTCAAAATCACTCCTCAGCATATCAGAGATTTCACATTTCAATCTTAGCAAAATAGACTTTGGGTAAAAAAAAAATGTTGCTTTTGAGGTACTGTTTCAACTCTATGCTGGAACATACAAGGGTTTACATGGAATATATTACATTATATCACTTCATTATATTAATTTGATATTTTCAAGTCACATAGGTCCAGACCTTGTCACATAATTTCTTTCATTACATGAATTGTCTCTTGTGAAAAATGGACATAATAAAAATTATTTTCTTACAAATATCTGCTAAAAATCATTAGATGTGTTAATGACTGATAGGCTATTTCTATAGTTTTCTGTGTTTTGTTAGCTTCAAAAATAATTTTATCTGTCATTTTAGGCTATGTTCTTAAACATGTTGACAAAAAACAACTCTCCCATTAGAAAATTAAACCAATTAGATACCTTTAAGGCAATACTTAATTGTGAAATTCTATAACTCAAGGATTATTTGACTAAAATAATTCATCCATTTATACCATAATCTTCAAATTTCTTTCCATCAAACTGAGATAGGTCCTACCCATAGTTATAATATAAAACTCACCTGGCTGAGATTTCACAACCAGACTTCTATAGAGGAACTACTTAATGGCAAAATGCCAAGAGGAATGAGGAAATAAGAAAACTTTGGTTCAGCTATGTACAACCTAATCCTTAAACCAACACCCGCTGGATCATGGAAAAAGCAAGAGAGTTCCAGAAAAAAACATCTATTTCTGCTTTATTGACTATGCCAAAGCCTGTGACTATGTAGATCACAATAAACTGTGGAAAATTCTGAAAGAGATGGGAATACCAGACCACCTGACCTGCCTCTTGAGAACCTATATGCAGGTCAGAAAGCAACAGTTAGAACTGGACGTGGAAAAATAGACTGATTCCAAATAGGAAAAGGAGTCCATCAAGGCTGTATATTGTCACCCTGCTTATTTAACTTATATGCAGAGTACATCATGAGAAATGCTGGACTGGAAGAAGCACAAGCTGGAATCAAGATTGCCAGGAGAAATATCAATAACCTCAGATATGCAGAATGCACCATCCTTACGGCAGAAAGTGAAGAGGAATTAAAAAGCCTCTTGATGAAAGTGAAAGAGGAGAGTGAAAACATTGGCTTAAAGCTCAACATTCAGAAAACGAAGATCATGGCATCTGGTCCCATCACTTCATGGGAAATAGATGGGGAAACAGTGGAAACAGTGTCACACTTTATTTTTGGGGGCTCCAAAATCACTGCAGATGGTGACTGCAGCCATGAAATTAAAAGACACTTACTCCTTGTAAGGAAAGTTATGACCAACCTAGATAGCATATTCAAAAGCAGAGACATTACTTTGCCAACAAAGGTCCGTCTAGCCAAGGCTATGGTTTTTCCTGCAGTCATGTATGGATGTGACAGTTGGACTGTGAAGAAGGCTGAGTGCTGAAGAATTGATGCTTTTGAACTGTGGTGTTGGAGAAGACTCTTGAGAGTCCCTTGGACTGCAAGGAGATCCAACCAGTCCATCCTAAAGGAGATCAGTCCTGGGATTTCTTTGGAAGGAATGATGCTCAAGCTGAAACTTCAATACTTTGGCCACCTCATGTGAAGAGCTGACTCATTGGAAAAGACTCTGATGCTGGGAGGGATTGGGGGCAGGAGGAGAAGGGGACGACAGAGGATGAGATGGCTGGATGGCATCACCGACGCGATGGATGTGAGTTTAAGTGAACTCCAGGAGTTGGTGATGGACAGGGAGACCTGGCCTGCTGTGATTCATGGGGTCACAAAGAGTTGGACACAACTGAGTGACTGACCTAAACTGAACTAAATCCTTAAATAATTCAGAGCTGACTATAAAGAGCAGAAATCCACATTGGCAATGCTCCAGTATTTTATAAATAAATATGTGAATTTTTTTTTTTAAATTTTGGAATCAAAGCATATAAAGTTGTTGCCATTCCTGTATTTTGACAACTTAAATTCTGGGAATATACACATATATATATATATATATTTTTTTTTTTTTCCTCTTGCTACTGTTCAGAATTATCACAAGTGAGGCTGAGATAATTATGGTGAAAGACAACTTAGTTTTAAATCTGTTTCCTTCTTCTTGGTGTGACATTGTACACTTTAACTTTTTCTCATCTCTCATGTTATTTCTTTCTGTGAAATGGACATGGTAATTCCACAAAATATTTCAAAAAAATTAAATAGAACAGCATGTAGGGAGCTTGGCACAATGTCTAAAATCGGATAACAGTGATTAACACTGAGCACATGATATGCCATTTGGGTTTACCAATTGTAGTAGACGCATGTGATGAATCCCATCATATGACCTACCCCCATTTCAGTTCCATGTACAGCATCAGGACCCATTCGAACCGCCAGTGGTGTTTCTGCTTTGAGCATCAAAGTGAAAGTGTTAATTGCTCAGTTGTGTCTGACTCCTTGCAACCCCACAGACTATAGCCCGCCAGGGTCCTCTGTCCATGGGATTATCCAGGTAAGAATACTGGATTGGGCTGCCATTCCCTTCTCCAGGAGATCTTCCCAACCCATGGATAGAACCTGGGTCTCCTGAATTGCAGGCAGATTCTTTATCATCTGAGCCACCAGGGAAGCCAGAAAGCTTTTTAAAGCCAAGGGATACAGATCAGTCACGTATAGGCACAGCCCAGAACTGAGGGAAGTTTCCTTCCTGTTTCAACTTTCAACCAGCGGGGAACAGGAGTTGGTGGATTAATTCCTCAGCCTCCTTCTTCCTTGGTGGGGCAATTATATGGTGCCCCTTAGGAGGTCCCCATGGTGTTGAATCCCAGCTGGCCACGTCATTAACCAGTCCACTAATCCACCCTCTCCTGGATTTTTTCCCTTCCTTTTCTATTTTCTTCACCCCTCACTTTGTTTTGTTTCCTGAGATTACTTCTCAAAGAAGCAACTGCTCCCAAGTCCTTATTTTAGCCTATGCTTTCCAAGGAACTCAGCCTCAGACAAGCACTTAGTATGTGCCAGTCACTGTGCTAAGTACTTTTGTGATTGAGTCATTTAATCCTCACAATAAACCTATAATGTAGCTACTGTCATGAGTCTCATTTTACAAATAAGGAAGCAAGTTTAATTATTTAAGTGGTCACAGCTAGTAAGTGATAGAGCTAGGATTCAAATCCAGTATATCTAGTTAGACAGTCTACAATTTTAAGTCACTACACCTCCTTCACGAGGTGCTCAGTATATGTCAGAATAATGTTGGTAGCCTTTAAATAATGAAGATTTCTGAGTTCCAAACAAGACCTACTAAATCAGAATCTATGGCAGCAAAGGCTGGATACTAGCATTTTTATAAAGCTCCTTGGATGATTCATATGGACACAAAAGGTACAGAGATAAACTAGAGTAAGTTGTTCTTTTGAAGGCAGAAGTGAAGATTCTTCATACCAACTAGAGATGACCACCAGCAAATTTGTCTGGTGTGAAAATTTAATACATACCTGCATTAGATATTTACATAAAGAACCTACACATTACCCCAAACTAAAGTCATACCTTGGTAAAAAGAAAAGATGGTAGCCTCATAATTAAAGGCAATAAATCAGTGATTGTGTGGGACAGAGAGGAATGACTGTTACTCACGGGCATCCTAACCACAACTTGAAATCACCATGGACTACAACAGAGAGAAGGTGAGGAGAAACACTTTAAAAAGCAGACACAATAACTTAAGTAACATGATACTGTACAGCACCTGAAAAATGCCCTGATGTAGATTCCATCATTTCCTGATGGTGGTGAATAAATGTGGTTTAGCTGTAATTAGGTTCTGTAACAACTATGGCTCTCTGAATTTTTAGCTACTGGAATTGCTTTAGGGATTACTTTATACTGTCTGGATTTGCCACCCTCCTTTTAAGCTAGGAAACAGAAATTCAATTTCGCATGGCTACAGTGAGTGCAAAGCAGGTTACAGGGACATTATAAACCTAACAAGGGTCCTCCTCTTCCTTGCTGAAGTTTCTATAAATTGAGACTGTTTTTGCTAAGCCCTAGGCAAACACTATCTCATTTAATATTGTCTCCTGACAATATTCCTGTGATGTCTGTAATTCTATCTAGATCATATGGAGGGGGCAATTTTAAGTAACTTCCCAAGTTTACAAAGGAAGTATTCAGTGGTGGAGCCTTTAGCTGTTACTGTGTCTCTTCAGCAGAATTGGACATTAATCTTTCTAGAGGCATTCTCTTCCTTCGGCTGCTGTGTTTATACCTTTTCTGGTTTTCTCTGCCTTGCTGGCATCTGCTTTTCAGTCTGTTTTGAACACTACCTAAAAATTAAGTATCAGAGATCCTTGGAACTCCTTACAAGCTTCATGTCTCACCCTACAGTCTCTCCCCAGGCAATCTTAGCTATGCTATAAAAATTGATTACTATCTATAGAATGTTGATATATGACATTTATATTTTTTAATATGACCTGTTCTCCAATTTCCAGACCTACATATTCAGATGCCTACCCTACATCTTCTTTTGGGCATCTCAATGACAGCTCAAACTCCATTTGTGCAAACCTCATTATTATATTTAACAATTATATATGATATATATATCATATATAATTATTTCAGGCCCGTGACTATGTCTCTAGTCCAAGCTATCTTTATTTCCCTTGTGCATGCATGCATGCTCAGTCGCTTTCGTTGCGTCCAGCTCTTTGTGACCCCATGGACTGTAGCCCATCAAACTTCTCTGGCCATGGATTCTCCAGGCGGGAATGCTGGAGTGGATTGCCATGCCCTCCTCCAGAGCATCTTCCCAATCCAGGGATCAAACCTGTGTCTCTTATGTCTCTTGCATTGGCAGATGAGCTCTTTATCACTAGTGCCACCTGGGAAGCCATTTCCCTTGTAACAATTGCCAATTCTGCCTAACTGGTCTATACCTCAACCCTGTCCTGTTCATTCTTTACATTATAGCCACAATGATCTGATCAAAAAATAAACTTCTGCCACTGGTAACAAGATTTTCCAAGATGCTGAAAACTTCTTATTAAAGATGAAAACAAATTAAGTAAAATCTTCCCAGTTTTTTCAAATACATAATTTTATTCCTGAAAATTTTAATATATATGAAAGCATACAAAATCTGCTTTATACTTGTAGATAGATTCTAGACATTAAATACATATATGTGTGTGTATGTAATGTATAAGAATGGTGTGTGTGCATATAAAATCAACTGAATACTTAGCAGGATATACAATAGTTGTGAGAGATTCAGGACAATCCTTCTTTGTGAAGGTTTATGTCCTAGGCTGGCATCTCCCCTAAACATACAGTGAGAAAAAGACATTTGTTTAAGGAAGGGAAAAAGAGAATATAGGGTAGGGTAATCTGTGGGGTGTTGCTGTGGGTAAGTAGGGCCCAGCCCACGGGATTGCCTCTGAGAAACCAGGTGGAATGTGCCTCAAAAGTATCTTTTACCCTAGAACAGTAAGCCTGGGACATTTCTCTGTGGATTCCTATGACCCATAAGGGTCTCTAACTACTCCCTACCTTGGTGTTACCCCTGTTTGTGGCTGAATAAGTTCCGTGAAGCTGGAGAAAACTGTCAGCCAGAGAAGAAAAGACATGGAGATGTTTGAGACAGAAAATGCTGACTTTAGCTGGAAAGAGGCAGATACGCAATTGCCAGATAACTAGGGCTGGTCCCACACATGAAATGCCGGTAGAGCCCCAGTTCATTGTGACCTCAAGAAAAGTGCCCCCAAATTTTCAAAACTTGTCCTAGGGTAAGTTAGCACCTTCTTGAATAACAAATATTTGATGTTGTATAATGATTTAATGATATAAAGTATTACCTGAATGAGTCATTTAATTAGCATAAACAAATAATTCTTTTTGTCTCTCCAATATCTTCTTTTAAAATTCTAGCATAAAATGTATGTTTTATATTTCATACAAATACAATTTAGAGAAGATTTTTTTAAAAGCAGGTAACTGCCTGAACTTAGTGTCCACAATTCTTCCCCAAGTTTAATTTATTTAAAAAATAAGCTAGAAGATCCCTTGACAATACACTTTCTTAGAAAATAAAACTATATCTTTACTTGGGTCATTAAGTGAATTACTATGTTTCACTACCATCATCTCCTACTAGGCTGGTCTGCTATTAAAACTTGTATTTTATGCCAAAAAGCTAATATTAGAAGCAAAGAAGTGAGTTACCCAGTGGATTTTCAAAAACAAGTTAACCAACTGCTGTAAATACATAAACCCCTATAATCTACTGGGTACATATAACCACACATAGCCATTTATGATATTACTGCATTTTAAAAGTTAGCATATACCTAGGCACTAACTGATGAGATGCTCATCAATTCAACCTTCAAAGCATAATAATTAATGTGACTTTTCAGACTGTTTTATTGCTAGGCTTTCACAAAGGGAGAAATGTGTTCTGGCTTCCCTATAAAACATAAGACCTAAAGTGTCTCAGTTTCTTCTGCCTGGTAAGAAAAACAGAGTTGGTTGGAGCCAGAGAGTTTGTTCTTTTAAACCATAGCCGGCATAAACGCCCTCTGGTAGCATGTTTCCATGAGGCAAACAAACCCTTGAGTAGAGAGCTGTGCTTTCTTTAGATGGTGTTACCTAGAACACCTGAACTCTGTGGTGTCTTAAAGCCACGGTCAGTGTGGCAGATTTCCAGTTGTGAGTAATCTTTACTTGCTGGAACTTTAAACAGTTACAAATGTGCCATATATGTATGTTTTAATTATGGTAATCACTGTGCCCTGACATTCACTCAAAGAAGGCATCTATATTCACAGGCAGCACTTGAAGTGTCAGAACAGCATGCCCTTACTTGGCTACTTTCTTAATAGCACATTTGCTTCTGTCACAGACTCGATGTCCTGTGCCCATGTGGTCTGACTAATCTTACTGGTCCTACAATTATTTTGTCACTGTGATGGTTGAAGGGTGATCTGTGAAAGGCAGTGGGTTTTTTCCCCCCTTTTTCATATTGATGGTTCTGTCTGGCAGAATCTACAATACTAGTGGCTGATATTCTAATTTTTATGTATATTCTGCCAAATTTCAGGAGTGAAATTGCAGACAAAGCACAAGCTAAATAGAACTCACTATAGGGAACATTATGGATAGCAGCTACACACTTTTTTGTTATACTGACTTGCGTAAAAAGGAGAGGGAAAAAGAAAGGGAAAAAGAGAGGGAAAAAGAAAAGCATTTTAAATGTGGTATTTTAATAAATTAGCAACAAAGCTAATATTAATCAACTGAATCTAGAAAATGCCATTTATATAAAAATATCAACTAGTTACATTAAAATGATGCAGAAGGGAAATCTTTTCCTTTATGTTTCTTAAAGCTACTAAACAGATGTGTTACACATTAAAATGTCCACATTTTTCCATGCCTTTAGAATAAAACCAGCTGTCTATGGAGTAACTTCAGAAGTAATTTTTTTCAATACAAGAAATCAACCATCAAGGTACATAATAAAATGAATCTGGAAATATGGTAATCTCCTACTTATTCAACTGTACTAGAGATTTAATATTGATATTGCTGGGAGCTGAACAGGAGCCAAACTAATTCCACAGAAGTGCTCTATCTGCATATTAACTACTGAAAATGCACAAAGACACAATCCTATTTATGCTACCCTGCAGCATCTGATGTGATTTAGTTTTGCAATCTCTTCAGCCTTTTAAATGTGTTACTATGTCCCCTCCCACTTACCTGGAGACAAATGCTCCTTTCAGTCAATTTTTAGGATGTTCTACATCACACATTCTGCAAATATAAATATTTAGAGACATGAGAATTCATTTTATATCACTGGTTTATACATTTCTTTTATTTCAATATTTATCCATTGAATTACAAATTTTCTTGAGAAAATATGTTGTCTCCTTTATATGGCTAGATTATGTTTCTGACATACATAATCACCAGCCGTCTTCTTGAGATTAAAAACACAGATTTTAGATTGTAGTCCTAATTAAGGTTGACATGTTATAAAATTTTAATCAGCAAGAAATAAAAGATAAATTATTTTTCTATTTTAATAACTTCAGAGTTTGGTTGTAATGTTCCATAGAAGATAACTTTGACTTCGATATGATTTTCAGAAACGATCTTAAACAATTCCAACTTCTCTTTGAAAATATTTAGATGATTACTTTGTAAATTAAATAGTAAATATTTAATTTAAAAAATGCTTTTACAAAAAGAAGCATAAGAGGATTAATTCAGTGATTCTCGGTTAAGGTTTTAAAGGAAACATGAAAAATATCCCCATAATGACAAAGAATAAATTCTAGAAGGAGGTCATGCTAGGGTATTCCCAGCATTGAAATGCAGTAAATATATAGAATGCTATATAGACAGACCAGCTATAGAGACATAGAGTTTCAATAATATCAGCTAGGTAAAGAAAAGCAAACTCAGTCTTGGATGAAGGGGATTCCAGGTAAAAACATCTAGGGAACACAGCCCACATGAACACCATCAAAAGCGCTGAGATGGGAAAATTCGTGATATTTGTATCCATTGAAAAGAATCCATTTTAAACAATAGTGAAACTTTGCTTTAAATTGTATATTTTACCTGTTCCTATAAAAAGGAATTAGATTTGAAAATGAAATACGTACACTGTGTTTAAGCATTGCAGTAATCTACTAGTACTTCAACAGTGTACTGGGATCTCCTGAAATTAGGGGGAAAAAAATACCTGTGTTTCTATTTCCCATTTTTCTCTGGTACAGGAATTTTGTCACAATAATGCATAGCCACAGGTTTCCTCTTTGATCTTTTCTACCTTTTGCTGAGTGTGTGAGTGTGTGTGTGTTTAAATTTCCTTCAAAGAATAACTAAGGAAAAGAATTGCTTCTGATTAAAACTGAAGAAAAGGCTAAGTAACTCCTTGCTGTACTTCTTGAAGCAATACATTTCTGACTACCCTCTTTCATACTTTAAGAAATGTACCTGCTAATCAACCCTTTCCTTTTCATCCAAGGAAGAAAATGTTGCAAAGAAAAGGTTGCATCAGAGCACATAGCCACAAATAGTATTTCTCTTTTGTTTATCCTACCACTCCTTGGCAAGAGAGCTAAAAACTGACTTAATAGGATTGAGTCCAACCCTGAGATAAATTGAAGAAGAAGTTTCTGGAAATATGAGCATTTCTCTTCTCCAATTTCTCAAAGTCACTACAGCATAGGAAACCTCAATATAAAACTTTGATTTGATGTTTATTCAGGATAATGGAAGTTTCTACTTTCTTCAATATTGCAGTCAGAGAGTGTTCCAGTTCTGAATGTTAATTTCTAAGATTAAGGAACTTCCCAGGTGGCTCAGTGGTAAAGAATCTGCTTACCAAAAAGGAGACCTGGGTTTGATCCCCCGGGTTGAAAAGAGAGAAGTAAATGGCAATCCACTCCAGTATTCTTGCCTGGGAAATCCTTCATGGACGGAGGAGCCTGGATGGCTACAGTTCATAGGGTCACAAAGAGTTGGATATGAGTTAGTAACTGAAAAAAACAACAATAAAGATCAAGGAAAATAATAAGGCTATGTTTTATATTCAAGTAATAATAATAAGTGAATATAAGCAAAACTAAGGTAAATCGAGATAATCTGAGCATCAGTGAAAGATGGAGATCCAGAAACTAATCCTCACAGTAGCTGTACAGTACTTAGAACCTCCTTATAATGAAGAATATAGATAATTTCCTTTGCATATTGTTTTCTCTTTTCATTTATTCATCATACAATACATATGTATCAATGTGGGTGGGTTAGAGCTCTTTTAGGATTGTACATCAGTTTGCTATAATTACATTGTAATATAAATGGCTGAAAAGACTTTGTATGAGTCAATCAGTGACCTTGATTTATTTTTCCAGGTCATGGAGATCCATCTTTGAACCTCATCAAAAATTCCAACTTAATAGCAGGTGTCAACCTTTAATATATTTGTCTTCTCATCACAATCAGATCTGTCAGAAAAGAATCCTACAAATACTAAAGCAAATTGGAGGAAATTTTAATTTTTCTATCTTTATTTTATGAGTTATTGTTAAAAAAAGAAAATACAGCTTATATGACACAACCCAAAGTGGAAAAATAAAAGATGTTAGATACATCCTTTATACTGTCTGCTTTCCTTTGGAAACAGCAGACTGAGAGTATTTTTTTTTTTTAGGATAGTAAGTAAAGCTTCCATATTCCTGTTTACTTTTCTGAGAACAGTGCAGCACTTAAAACTGCATGTGTTCAAGAATGCTACAACCCTTCTCGGTGTTAGAGCAAGCCTTTCAAATGTTATTGCATTTAAAGCTGGATAGTACATTTGAGTACTGTCACATTAGAGGAATCCTAGCCCGCTGGCCACCCTTTCGGTAAAAGCATGTGATCAAATTTGAGCCCAGGTTGGTAGTGTCAACATTCCCATGCCAAAGCAAATTTGGAGCTGATGAAAATAAGCCCAGGCTTGCTTATCAGTCTGAGATAAATAAATGTTCCAGCTGGGCACACACATTTTAAATAAGAATTTGATAGAGACCCTACTTTCCAGAACAAACTCACCCAAGCATTTTTAACTTGTAGTTATCTGGGGCAGCTCTCTGTGATGGGCTGCAGTGAGACAAAGACCTTGTGTGGGGGCTGCCAGGCTGAGGGGAAGAGGAATCAGTGAACCTAAAATGGCAGCTACATTCATTGAAGCCGGGTAATTGTATTTACCCATTCAGAAGGGACTACCTCAGCTCCAGGCACACACTCCTCTGAGACCCCAAAGAGCCAAGCTCATGGAATTGGAATGACCTCTTTTTACCAGATGACTCTAGGGTTATGATGCCTCTTTTACATGTATGGAGAGATAACCAATGGGGAAATTCATCGGGATTTCAAGAAGTATGCCAACTTCTGCCCAGGATGCTTAGCCAGTCTAAAGAAAGTAATGGAAAATTAGACATTGTATATAGCTAGCAGTGTGTGGATGAAATGTTAAACAACCACCTCTCAGGAGTGTGGGAGTGGGGGGAAGTCTGACAATTTCTGTGATATGGCTGATTCCAGGCTACCATGATATGTCACTGGGAGCTAAGCAAAGATGCAAGCAACTGGCTCCCTTAAGCCTGCTACCAAGCACCTCTGACTATAACTCTAACAATGCAGGAAACTACTCATTCTTCATCCCAAAGTTCCTTATCCCTAAACATCAAAACCTGGTTGATTCTGAAAATTTTTATATGAGCAACAAAAAAATAAATCTGTATGAAATAGCATCAATAAACTATGCAATAAAAAACAGAGCTTTAAGAGACCCCCACTGCCAAATATAAGACCATTTTATGATTTTATAAAATGTTTGTTTTTGCATGGGTTATAAACCAATGAATAAAATAAAAAGCCATGAGCCCATATTAAAATAAACAAATAAATGAGGGAGAAAGATCTTATTTACAGTAAAATGCCTACTGATAAATGCACAAAAATGATGGAATTAGAAAATCACCTTCACACAATAAAGATGGTCATTGATTGAGGCAGAATGAAAAATCTGCAGAAAGAAAGCACTATTTAAATGCTCTCCAAAGATCTTCTCACATATAACATATTCATGACCCACTTTTTAAAGTGAACAGAGTATACCGTCCTAGAGGAATGATCAAAAGTTAACATCACCAATAACATGGATAAAAGCAAAACAAACAGGCAGACAACAATGAAAACAAGATGTGCCCCCAGATGTGAGGCACTGTGAAGAATACAGTATACCTTCTGTGAAATTCTTGACAAATCATAAACTGAATCAAATCTTGAGAAAAAATCAGACAAAACATCAGATAAAGCTTTCATCTATTCTACAATATAACTGGCATGTACTTTAGAGTATGTCAAAGCAATAACTGAGAGGGGAAAAAAAAGAGTGAAGAACTACTTCAGATTAAATGAGTCTAAAAGAGAGATGACTAAAGATGACGAATGATCTTGCACTGGAAATTAAGAGCTAAAAGGACATTATTGGAACAATTAGTGACATTTGAAAATTGACATAGATTGGGTAATTAATGCATCTTTTTTGCATAAAGGCATTTTGTTTCAAATAGAGCCATGTGTACATGGCTTACTTCCAACTTTCCCCCTTCCACCTGGTAATCATAAGTTTGTTCTCTGGGTATATTTCTGTTTTGTAAATAATTCATTCGTATAAATTTTTTGACTCTGCATATAAGCAATATCATATGACATTTGTCTTTCTCTGACTTTTTTCACTTAGTATGATAGTCTCCAGGTCCATCCATGTAGTGGCAATGGCATTATTTCATTCTTCTTAATGGCTGAGTAATATTCCATTGTATACATGCACCACATCTTCTTCATCCATTCATCTGTCAATGGACATTTAGGTTGCTTCCATGTCTTAGCGATTGTAAACAGTGCTACAATGAACACTGGGGTAAATGGGTCTTTTTGAACTATGTTTTTCCCCGGATATATGCCCAGGATTGGGAATGCTGGATCACATGGTAGCTCTATTTTTAGTTTTTTAAGGACTCTTTTACCATTCTCCATAGGGGTTATACCAATTTATATTCCCACCGTTAGTGTAGAAGGGTTCCCTTCTCTCTGTGCCTCCTCCAGAATTTATTGTTTGCAAATATTTTGATGATGGCCATTCTGGTTGGTGTAAGGTGATATCTCATTGTGCTTTTAATTTGCATTTCTCTAATAATTAGTTATGTTAAGCATATTTTCATGTGTTTCTTGGCCACCTCTATGTCTTCTTTGGAGGAATGTCTATTTAGGTCTTTTGTCCATTTTTTGATTGGGTCGTTTGTTTTGTTTTTAATATTGAGCTGTATAAGCTGGTCATAAATTTTGGAGACTAATCCCTTGTGAGTCACACTATTTACAAATAATTTCTCCCATTCTGTGGGCTGTCTTCGTTTAGTTTGTGGTTTCCTTTGCTATGCAAACGCATTTTAAAATCATTGTTAAATTTCTTTATTTTGATGATTTCAATTGTAGTTATATAAAATAATGTTATTTCCAGATAATATGCACTGAATATTTAAGAATGAGGGCATGATATCTTCAAGTTACTCTTTCAACTTGTTCCATATATATGAAATGGTACCTAGATCTAAGTCTACTCTATACAAACATATATAACTGTCATATATATATAATATAATTCTCATACATATTATATATAATTCTCTCATGTATATATGAAAGATATATGAGAAATGTATATATATATAGAGAGAGAGAGAAAGGAAGGAAGCAAGCAAAGAATATTTGATGAATACAAATGAAGAGCAGACTTGAATTTATTACCCTATTTTTTGAAACTTTTCTGTTAGTTTGAAGTTAAAAAATATTTTTCTAAAAATAAATCATCAATGGAGTTCATTTATTTATCCATTGAGTATGTAAACTGTGATGACTATGAAGATTGGAGTTTTTGTGTCTCTTTACTCTTCTTCCTGTCTTCCCTGAACAAGTTGATGTATTACTGGATGAATAGTACATTCTCTTCCTGGCTCTCACCTTGTAAACCTGAATCACTGAGACTGCTTTGTTGCTTTGACCAGAGCTTGCACAGAGATGCAGTCATGCAGAGGCAAGGGAAAAAGGAGAAAAAGACAAAATCTAGGGTTGTGTGAGAAGTTACTAGGAAGCAACAAATGCTTCTCTTCTTGTGAATAATCTGGTGACCCTGACTCTAAGGCAGCCCAACAAATCTTTACTGCAGACTTCAGAGCAACTGTAATAAATGGTGGAGTATATCTTTGTGGTTAAGACCTTGGGCTCCAAAGTCAGACTAGATTTAGAAGCTGGCTCTGCTGCTTACCAACATATTGACCTTGGCCCGTTTATTTTAATGCTATACCCAGATCTTTCATCTGGGGTAAGGGGGAGGAGACAGAAATGAGCAACTACCTGTCACCATGTTCCTATGAAAAATAAAACATGCGTAGAGAGCTCTTACATACATATAGTGCTGATGGCAATGATGATGATGGTGGTGATGATAGTGAGATGAGCAGTAGTAACAGCAGTTTTCATGTCACTAATTCACTCATTACACAGACATACTTTTTTTTCAGTCAGTGTGTTAGATAATAGTAATAGAGAAATAAATAAGGTAGAGCTTTCTTCTCATGAAAGTAAAATTTAATGGGAAAAGGCAGAGCAAACTAAATTCTACAGTTCAGTATAGGAAATAAGTATAACTCCATGCAAGATACGGCAGAAGCATACAAGAGATTTGCATGAATGAGACTGAGTATTTAGAGAAATCTGATTGGGGGAAGTCAAGGTGTAGGAACTCTTTCTAAACTCAAAACTAAAGAGTACACTTTTTGAAGAGGAGTAGGAAACTGTAGACAGTGTAAAGATACAGACACACAAAATAGTAAAATGAAAACAGCATTACAAAACAAGGAATCAAGAATTAATGGTTGGATGATTGATCCCAAGCAGAAGCACACTTTAACATGTCCGAAAACAGAAATCCCTCATATTAGCCTCCGAGGAAAAAAATAATGGCAGATGTGTTAATCTATCCCAAGGGAAGTCTGGTTTTACTCAATATGGCAATCCCAGATTCCATTTCAGGCAGAGCAGCCCATGAGAAAAGGTCAGTCTTTGAACATTAGTCTCTTAGACTGTGAGAGCTGAGGGAGCAGCTAGGTCAGCTTCCTAAAAGGCAGTCACCATCACAACTGCATTAAAACCATCTGGGGAATTTTAGAAAATACACACTCCTGGGTACCACTCCCAGACATTTTGCAATTGTTGGTTTGGGATAGGACCTAGAAATTTTCTTCTTTGCTTTGACACACTGCCCCCATCATCACTGTCACCATGCTGTTCTAATGATACTAAATTAATAAATCTCTGAGCAGTCACTCCGTTTTCAGTGAGGTCAAACAAGAAAAACTCCTATATTTAAAATCTTAAATTCAACAAATGATAAAATTAGAACTAGAACCCAGGTCTTCTTACTCCCCCAAATAGAACTCTTCCTATTGGATTTAAGGAATGGCATAAGGCAGTATTACCTTTTCCACTGACTTATCCATGGTGCCAGTCAGAGCAACCTTTAGAATCATCCTTTGGAATTACAGCAGAGCTTCAGATCAGGAATCACAAAAGAGCACACTGAGGGCACCTCTGGCAGCCCAGTTTTTCACTTATACTACACATAAATTTAAAAATAATTTCTAATGCTTTTATACTGCACATTCCCTCTCCAATTGTCTAAAAGATCTTCCACATACAGCTGTTCTGTGCCCAGATGTTTCCCTTACATAATTATTGGTCCAACTTCTTGGAAGCATTTGAGCTTATCATCTAAGTGCAAAAGAGCCATTAAAAGGCAAAAAGTTTTACCAAATGATAATTCACTAGCACCTTTTGAACACATTAGCACAGATTATTTAATCAAATTACCTAACAATTCCTTGATTCTCCTTTCATAGCCAGGCCACTTTTCTCCACTCTCCACCTTTCAACCTTGTTTCTTTCAGATGCTTCTTTCTCTCTAGGCATAGCTAACTAATTTAGGGAAGGTGGTACAATGGTAAAGATGCCGCCTGCCAATGCCGCAGATGCAAAAGACAAGGCTCAGGTTCTATCCCTGGGTCAGGAAGACCCCCTGGAGTAGGAAATGGCAATCCAGTCCAGTATTCTTGCCTGGAAAATTTCATGGACAGAGAAGCCTGGCAGGCTACAGTCCCATGGGGTCACGAAAGAGTCAGGCATGACTGAGCGACTGAGCACAAGCATAACATCTACCCCAGAGGCTGCATTGGGTCCATTGGATTCTCTCTCAGAGAACACTACAATTGATACAATCAGATCAATCAAATTCAGTTACTAGACTTGTAAAATGAATGATCTCAAATATAGAGGTCACTTTGAGGGGTAAGTCAAGATGAGTCTGTCTCTGCAAATAAGCAGAGTATATTCTCTAAAGACAAAGCAGAAAACATGCAGGGAGAGAGAAGGTGTATACACACACAGCCCCAGAGAAAAACAGATGGAGAGGGTGACTGCCTTTATTATAGATGACTTCTCAGGTCCTGTTTCCAAGTCCACATAAGGCACGGCTACAGTTTCTGCTCTTGGCCTTCGACATATGGCCATTCTTATTTGCTTAGATTAGTTGTAGTGGATTTCAGTTTCTTGCAACCAAACAATTGCTGGAAAAGACAGCCACCTAGGGATAAACTTCAGTCATAGAGGATGGTTAGCATAGTGCAGAGGCTGAGTTTGGAGTTCACCCCAGAGAGTGCATATCCATAAAGAGTGAGGTCAGAAGGAGGACTTGGAAGCAATGGATTTGTGTGTGGGTGAGGTAGAAGTGAACTGGGAACATCAAAAGGGAAGATTCACTCTCATGGAAAGAAAATTTGGGAAAAGAAAGGTGCAGGTTATGCAAGTAACGATAGCAATGACAAATTTTACCTACTTCAGTTTTAACATATGCTATCCCTGAGCCTATGAAACACATTTCCTTTTGAATTCAAAAAATGTGGATGCTTCATTTCTGCCAAAAGTATAAAATATTTTTTCAAAGCCATCAAAAGGTGCAAGATTTCTATCCACTAATTCTATCCACTAATTCTACCAGGTTCTCTAACTAAATAGACCATTGAGAAGACTGTGTTTATTTATTTAGTTGTTTCTCAAACACTATCAAAAATACTTTTATAGTTTGATATTTCAGGGATTCCCTGGTGGCTCAGACAGTAAAGAGTCTGCCTGCAATGTGGGAGAACCAGGTTCCATCCCTGAGTAAGGAAGATGCCCTGGAGAAGGAAATGGCAACCTACTCCAATATTCTTGCCTGGAAAATCCCATGATGGAGGAGTCTGGCAGGCTACAGTCAGATATGAAGAACTTTGAAGTACAATCTGAAGTATAAACAAGCTTATTCAGAAGCCACTGAAGTCCTGTGTGTGACTGAACCATGCTACAACCACATTAGATCTCATGAAGCTCTCAGTAAGCAATGTAAGATGAGACTGGATTACTTGCCATTCTTTTTAACTCAAGCTGTTGTGGTTGTTCAGTTGCTCAGTTGTGTCCAACTCTTTGTGGCCCCATGGACTGCAGGACGCCAGGCTTTCATGTCCTTTGCTATTTCCTGGAGCTTGTTCAAACTCATGTCTAGTGAGTCAGTGATGTCATCCAACCAACTTGTCCTCTGTCATCCCCTTCTCCTCCTGCCTTCAATCTTTCCCAGCAGCAGGGTCTTTTCCAGTGAGGTGGCTCTTCGCATCAGGTGGCCAAAGTATTGGAAAGTCAGCTCCAGTATCAGTCCTTCCAATGAATATTCAGGGTTGATTTCCTTTAGGATTGACTGGTTTGATCTCCTTGCTGTCCAAGGGACTCTCAAGAGTCCTCTTCAGCACTACAGTTTGAAGGCATCAATTCTTTGGCACTCAGCCTTTTTTATTGTCTAGCTCTCACATCCGTACATAACTACTGGAAAAACATTGCTTTGACTGTGTGGACCATGGTCAGCAAAGTAATGCCTCAGCTTTTTAATACGCTATCTAGGTTTGACATAGCTTTTCTTCCAAGGAGCAAGCGTCTTTAAATTTCATGGCTGCAGTCATTGTCCACAGTGATTTTAGAGCCCAAGAGAATAAAATCAGTCACTGTTTCCATTGTTTCCCCATCTATCTGCCATGAAGTGATGGGACAAGATGCCATGATTTTCATTTTTTTAATTTTGAGATTTAAGCCAGCTTTTTCACTTTCCTCTTTCACTTTCATCAAGAGGCTCTCTAGTTCTTCTCGCTTTCTGCCATAGCTTGGTGTCATCTGAGTACCTGAGGTTAGTGGTGTTTCTTCAGGCAATCTTGATTCCAGCTTGTGCTTCATCCTGCCTGGTATTTCACATGATGTATTCTGCATATAAGTTAGATAAGCAGGGTGACAATATACAGCCTTAATAAACTCCTTTTCCAGTTTTGAGGCAGTCCGTTGTCCCATGTCCAGTTCTAACTGTTGCTTTTTGACCTGCATACAGGTTTTGCAGGGGGCAGGTAAGATGGTGTGGTATTCCCCTCTCTTTAAGAACTTTCCATAGTTTGTTGTGATCCACACAGTCAAGGGCTTTGGTGTAGTCAATGAAGCAGATGTTTTTCTGGAATTCTCTTGCTTCCTCTATGATCCAGCAGATGTTGGTAATTTGATCTCTGGTTCCTCTGCCTTTTGTAAATCCAGGCTATATATCTGGAAGTTCTCAGTTCACATGCTGTTGAAGTCTAGCTTGAAGGATTTTGAGTGTTACCTTGCTAGCATGTAAAATGAGTGTATTTATGCAGTACTTTGAACATTCACTGGCATTGCCCTTCTCTAGGATTGGACTGAGAACTGACCTTTTCCAGTCCTGTGGCCACTGCTGAGGGGACTTGGGTCTGGGAAAGAGACTCAGAGGAAAAACGAGATCACACAGGTGAACTTTCACCCCAGGGAATGAGTGGGTCAAGCCACTCATATAGGATGTCTTACACACAGGAGACAAGCCCCCTGTGTGGGATTTTGTAAACAAATTTGGACAAGCCCCAAATTTGTTGAGATTCTGAGTGGAGCACTTTAACAGCATCATCTTTTAGGACTTGAAATAGCTAAGCTGGAATTCCATCACCTCCACTAGCTTTGTAAGTAGTGATGCTTCCTAAGGCACACCTGACTTTGTACTCCAGGATGTGTGGCTCTAGGTGAGCAATCATACCATCGTGATTATCTGGGTTGTGAAGATCTTTTTTGTAACGTTCTTCTGTGTATTCTTGCCATCTTTTCTTAATATCTTCTGCTTCTGTTAGGTCCATACCATTTCTGCCCTTTATTGTGCCCATCTTTGCATGAAATGTTCCCTTGGTATCTCTAATTTTCTTGACGAGATCTCTAGTCTTTCCCATTCTTTTGTTTTCCTCTATTTCTTTGCACTGTTCACCTAAAAAGGCTTTCTTATCTCTCATTGCTATTCTTTGGGACTTTACATTCAGATGCATATATCTTTCCTTTTCTCCTTTGCCTTTCACTTTTCTTTTTTCAGCTATTTTGAAGGCCTCTTAAGAAAACCATTTTGCCTTTTTTTGCCTTTCTTTATCTTGGGGATGGTTTTGATCACTACCTCCTATAAAATGTTATGAACTGTTCATAGTTGCTTAGGCACTCTGTCTATAAGATTTACTCCCTTGAATCTATTTGTCACTCCCATTGTATAATCATAAGGGATTTGATTTAGGTCATACCTGAATGGGCTGGAAGAAGCACAAGCTGGAATCAAGATTGCCTCAGATATGCAGATGACACCACCCTTATGGCAGAAAGTGAAGAAGAATTAAAAAGCCTCTTGATGAAAGTGAAAGAGGGGAGTGAAAAAGTTGGCTTAAAGCTCAACATTCAGAAAACTAAGATCATGGCATCTGGTCCCATCACTTCATGGCAAATAGATGGGGAAACAGTGGAAACAGTGTCAGACTTTATTTTGGGGGCTCCAAAATCACTGCAGATGGTGACTGCAGCCATGAAATTAAAAGATGCTTACTCCTTGGAAGAAAAGTTATGACCAACCTAGATAACATATTGAAAAGCAGAGACATTACTTTGCCAACAAAGGTCTGTCTAGTCAAGGCTATGGTTTTTCCAGAGGTCATGTATGGATGTGAGAGTTGGGCTATAAAGAAAGCTGAGTGCCGAAGAATTGATGCTTTTGAACTGTGGTGTTGGAGAAGACTGAACTGAACTGAATGATGAATTAGTAAGTTCATTAGTAAAATCAACAATCTTGGATAAGGAAATTTTTAGTGCTAGGCCACAGAATGTAAGTCACTAATTTGCCTTATTATTCTTCTAACAATTAAATTTTGCTATAATTATAAATAAGAATTATCTTTTAACCTAAATCTGTTATTTTGTTGTAGAAATCAAGAAGACAAATGTAGTTGTAACAAGTTAAAGTCCTTTCAAAATCTGAATGAAAAATTCAGAGAATCTCAATTTTGCTACTATAATGCTTACTAAAAATGAATGCTTAACTGTTGTTTCCTTAGATTGAAGGTACATTCAATAGCAACACAGAAGTGAATAGAAGACAGCTTATGGTAGTTTTAAGAGACAATAGTGAATTTTATTATTCCGTGGTATAATTTAAGAGTGGCAAAAAGTATGTCTGTGCTTTTATGTCAATGAATTCACTCGTATGTTGATTTTAATGTTGTAAAATGAAAAGGCCATATAAGATTGTATAGTATTTGCACACACAAAAATTGCCATCTGAAAATATTTGTGAAAACCTATTTTATGCCTGAATCTAAGTTGAATGCATAATTTAGTACTTATTTTCAGAACAAATAGCCTGGAAAATTTTCATGCACAATTGATGATAATTTGAGTGTGCAATCCATGGCTGGAACTCATTAACATATTCATTCTGTCTAAGCTCTGTGTGCAAATTTAAATTGTAGTTTTCCAAAAATGGCTCATAACAACTCCAAAACATCAAAACCAGTCATGGCTTTTTCATGGTTTTTCAGACTCCATAGTGGAGCCTGAAAACTTCCACATGATAAGCAAATCTTTTGGAAGATAATTCCAAAATCTGGGAAAAAAGATCATAACAATACTGAATAAATTTGCATTCAGATTATGTTGAATACCAAAGTGAAAAATAAAAGAAAACTTCAACAAAAGCAACAGAAATTTCACAATGAAGTACCAAGGGGTAAAGTGTGTGTGTGTGTATATACAATTCCTAGTGACAAGTCCCAAAATATTTGTTTCTATTTTCTCTTTTAGATAGTGAGTTTAACTTTGTGCATGGATGTTCAGTTACTCAGTCTTGTCCAACTCCTCTGTCCCTGGAATTTTACAGGCAAGAATACTTGAGTGTGTTGCCATCTCCTACTCCACAGGAGTCTTCCTGACCCAGGGATAAAACTCAGGTCTTCTGTGTCTCCTGCTTTGGCAGGTGGATTCTTTAACACTGAGCTGAGCCACCTGGGAAGCCTGATTTTAACTCCAAAGTGGATTTTTAAATGATTGATACATCATATTTGCAAAAAATTTTTAAATCACATTAAAATGTTATTTTTCTAAGAAACAATTTCTATACGTGTATGAACTAGAAATACCAAAATCTCTTTTTAAATATTATTTTAATGGGTGGGTATAAGTGTAAATGTTGTTCTTTGGAAGGCAGAAGAGGCTTCAGTTCAGTTCAGTTGCTCAGTTGTGTCTGACTCTGCAACCCCATGAACCGGATCACACCAGGCCTCCCTACTGATCACAAACTGCCGGAGTCTACCCAAACCCATGTCCACTGAGTCGGTGATGCCATCCAACCATCTCATCCTCTGTTGTCCCCTTCTCCTCCTGCCCTCAATCTTTCCCAGCATCAGGGTCTTTTCAAATGAGTCAGCTCTTTGCATCAGGTGGCCAAAGTACTGGAGTTTCACCTTCAACATCAGTCCTTCCAATGAACACCCAGGACTGATCTCCTTCAGAATGGACTGGTTGGATCTCCTTGCAGTCCAAGGGACTCTCAAGAGTCTTCTCCAACACCACAGTTCAAAAGCATCAATTCTTCAGTGCTCAACTTTCTTTATAGTCCAACTCTGACATCCATACATGACTACTGGAAAAATCATAGCCTTGACTAGATGAACCTTTGTTGACAAAGTAATGTCTCTGCTTGTTAATATGCTTTCTAGGTTGGTCATAACTTTCCTTCCAAAGAGTAAGTGTCTTTTAATTTCATGGCTGCAGTGACCATCTGCAGTGATTTTGGTGCCCCCAAAAATAAAGTAAGCCACTGTTTCCACTGTTTCCCCATCTATTTGCCATGAAGTGATGGGACCGGATGCTGTGATCTTAGTTTTCTGAATATTGAGCTTTAAGTCAACTTTTTCACTCTCCTCTTTCACTTTCATCAAGAGGCTCTTTGGAAGAGGCTTAGCTATGATTTACACAAGTGCTTTGCCTGCCATATCTGATAGATGACTAATTATTTCAAGTTGATTACAGTGTAGAAACATTTATTTGTCTTAACTGAATTACAGTTTTATAAATTATTATAAAAAATCAGAAAATATATTACTTGAAATAGGCAGAATATTTTAAATAAATATACTTTTTAAAATTTAACCAAACTCTAAGGCATTGTTTTACTATATTTAGCATTATATAATAAAATATTTTGAAATGATATTTTCTATATGAATTCCCTGGAGAAGAAAATGGCAACCCACTCCAGTATTCTTGCCTGGAGAATTCCATGGACAGAGGCACCTGGTGGGCTACAATCCATGGGGCCACAGAGTCAGACATGACTAAGTGGCTAACACACACACACATATGAATTTTAGACATCTCCTCCATTGAAATATATAATGCTGTTTTTTATAATTTCAATATTTTTCATAATTTTAAAAAATAGATGATTCATGATTATTTTGTTGGGCATCAAAGTAAACATATCTTAATGATTTCCCCCTAACCAAATAACTGATAAACCAATAAAACTTTTAGAGGAAAACATTGTCTATAAACTAGGATTATATATTTAATGGTACAGTTTTGCAAGAGTATTCCTCTCAGCACCGATGCATTACATAAGAGAATTTGACAAGGTTAGAATTTATGTTGTTAATGGAAATTATTTTTTCAAGAATTAATCTTTAGACTCTAAAGAATGACAGATATTCAAATATTCTCAAATGAGTATTTAAATCAAAATTTTCTATTCATTCCTGCCCCCCAACAGAACTTCCATTCTGGATTCCAGCATGTCATACACACAATTGAATTCTTAACAGCTGCCATTCAAAAGAACTGTGGAGGACCATTTGAAAGTAATATTTTGCTCTGTGTGACATCTCATTTTTTTCCCCTCAGAAATCATAATTTTTTTACACACCTCATAGTCTTCCTAACAGGAAACCAGCTCTGCCTGTCATTTTGATTGGGGAGGAACCTTGTTTTCCAGGTCACTTGCTTGAATCCTGGAGACAAGATATTCATGAGGGACCTGGATGGGGCATTTACATCTCAGAGCAGAGTTTTCCTCTCCATTTGCCAGCATGCCAGGTCAGTGAGCCGCTCTGTCGGAGGGAAGATAATGGCTGCTGTAGTGCCCCCTGCTTATTACACACTGAGTGCTCTGACCTTCTTGGGAGAACCCCCCAAGCACTGTGACTCAGGGCATTCCCCTACTCTGTAAGACCCTGTCACCAGGATCCTTCCATCTGAAACACAATGTTAGTGACAACTTTGGAAGGGGCTACTTCCAAATGCCATATTTCAAACTTCTTCCCTCTGCTGACAACGTCTTGACTATGCAGAACAAAATAAAAAATTGTTCATTTTTTAAAATGTAAATTTGACTTAAAAAACACCACAAATCAATGAATTTGATTCATTGAATATAAATAAACTAAAATAAGATCATAAGTACAATTGAAAAAAAACTTATATTTTCAATCTGTATTTACAAATTGAACTAGTCCTTCTTAAAACAAATAAAACTTTATAGATATAAAAATAGCGAAACAATTATTGAAAAAAATTAAATTCATTATATATTTTTAGTAGATAGCAGTACCATTTTAGGACCTGGAAAAATTGGAAGTGACTTCTCTTCCTATCTTATACCTTAATTTGATTCTTTCCTTTCTAACAAAATGGATTTTTTGAGACGTGAAATACAAGTGAGGGTTAACTATGTCTTCATTTTCTATCCCAGACGTTCAGATGTTACCTGAAATACTGTCTACCTGAATTTCATTTTATTTCTCTAGACAACGAAGCAGTCTAGCACCCCTCTGCCATTTGGATTGGTAGCTAGTAAAGAATTTACCTGTTAAGTGGAAACAAAGCTGGATGACTGCCTCAATACGGGGAGAGGAGTACCACAGTCTTTGGCTCAGAGGTGGTTTCCAATCACAGCTTTCTTACTTCATTTATGATAGCCACAATTGTGACAATAATAAGCAAGCATAATTTCTGGGCAAGAGGAACACAGAAGAAATTTTTGAACATCCAATACCTCCTTCTCCTTATTTTTCAGTTACAAAGTATATTGATAAAAAGAGTACACATGTTCCAATACAACTTGTAAAAATCACAGAGATAGAATATTTTTTTCTCTAAAAGGGGAAATACACTGATGCTGGAGAAGCCCCCACAAAGACTTCCCCTAATTAATGTCTTTTGTAGATTTCTTAATTTAACATTTTAAAACTGAATCTTCATGATGTGCAAGAATGTTCAGACAGCTATATAAGGATAACAACAAAAAGTACTGAGTCATTACAATATTTGAGCTTACGTTTTGTTGGATGTACAGGTATGGGAGGTATGGCCAAAGAATTGATGCTTTTGTACTGTGGTGTTGGAGAAGACTCTTGAGAGCTCCTTGGACTACAAGAAGATCAAACCAGTCAATCCTAAAGGAAATAAATCCTGATTATTCATTGGAAGGACTGATGCTGAAGCTGAAGCTCCAATACTTTGGCCACATGATGCAAAAAGCTGACTCCTTGGAAAAGACCCAGATGCTTGGAAAGACTGAAGGCAGGAGAAGGGGACAACAGAGAATGAGATGGTTGGATGGCATCACCAACTCAATGGACACGAGCTTGAGCAAACTGGTGTGCTACAGTTGATGGGGATCACAAAGAGTCGGACACAACTGCACAACTGAACAACAGGTATGGTAAATATTGACTGCTTTGATGGATGTAAAGATTAAAAAAAATATATCTACTCTTTTAAGGTTCTGTAAGTCCAGCTATATGTCAGTTTCCATGGGACATCTTCCACTGAGATCTGGCATGTATTACTAGCAGGCAGTGACTGGCTCTGCAAATGACAAAACACAGCAGAACAACACAGGTGAGATCAACTAGTAGCCATCGTCCACACTAAGGCACCAGCTTCCAGGAGAGGTTCAGATTTTGTTCTCAGAATGCCTTTTACTTTTAAAATTTGTTTAATACCCCAAAGAGTCTTTGTTCAGTTCAGTTCAGTTCAGTCACTCAGTCGTGTCCGACTCTATGCGACCCCATGAATCGCAGCATGCCAGGCCTCCCTGTCCATCACCAACTCCCGGAGTTCACTCAAACTCATGTCCATCGAGTCAGTGAGGCCATCCAGCCATCTCATCCTCTGTCGTCCCCTTCTCCTCCTGCCCCCAATCCCTCCCAGCATCTGAGTCTTTTCCAATGAGTCAACTCTTTGCATGAGGTGGCCAAAGTATTGGAGTTTCAGCTTTAGCGTCATTCCTTCCAAAGAACATCCAGAGCTGATCTCCTTTAGAATGGCCTGGTTGGATCTCCTTGCAGTCCAAGGGACCCTCAAGAATACTTTAATGTTTTTTACTTTAAAAGTGATAGTACTAAACCTATATTTTTTTACTTACTCTTGTACTGGGACTTTGTTGCTGTGTGCAGGCTTTCTCTAGTTGCAGTGATGAAGGGGCTACATTTTATTGTGGTGCACGGGCTTCTCATTTCAGTGGCTTCTCTTGCTGTGGAACACAGGCTCTAGCACTCGGGCTCAGTAGTTGTGGTCCACAGGCTGAGCTGCTCCATGGCATGTGGAATCTCCCCAAACCAGGGATCAAACCCATGTCCCCTGCATTGCCAGGTGGAGTCTTATCCACTGTACCTCCAGGGAGGTACCACCTATATGTTAATATAAGTGACGTATTATTTATTGAAAAATGTTTTCCCAAACAAAATAATTAGGGAGAAGAGTGGAATTTTTTAAAGAATCATTTGAATGTCTGGGCTCATAGAAGATAACTAGATTCTCTCATCTGCTTCAACACTTAATCTGATTCAATATGTTGACTTTTTTGAATTGTATGAATGAAATCTAGTCTCACACACATACATAGTTGGAAAAGTGAGGAGTATACTTATAGTCACTTCAGATAATTCTGTATATTTTTCATTGATACTACTCCAAAACTCAAATTGTGGTAATTTCTTAATGGTTGATTTTAGCATGGACCTAGAAAAGCTTTTTACACTATTTTATATTAAAGTCATTAGTCTATTAAAGTCATTCATCTATTTTTATTCACTTTGAATAGACCTTTTAACCAAGCATGATATTGCAACACCATTAACTGGTCTTTGGAAAACAGTCCACTCATTTGGGTTTCCCTGGTGGCTCACTGGTAAAGAATCTGCCTGCCAATGCAGGAGACACAGGTTTGATCCCTGATTCAGGAATATCTTGGAAAAGGAAATGGCAACCTACTCCAGTACTCCTGATTGGGAAATCTGATGGACAGAAGAGCCTGATGGGCTACAGACCATGGGGTTGCAAAAGAGTCAGACATGACTTAGAGACTAAAAAACAAACAAGTCCACTGACTTGTACAGATGCTAAAAATATTGACACATTTAATTATATAATACTCCCAAAAATCCCATTCATAAATATCACCACAGATCACATTAGAAAAGTCTGTAAGTGTTGAGATGGATCAAATCCAAGGCAGGGATTCAAGCTTTAAATTCAGACTTTTGTTTGAAAGCTCAAATTTTATCATCGGCAACAAATCTTCTCAGTCGTTTTCCTTGAAATGGCAGACTCACTTTGTTAGTTTTCAAGAATGTATCTGTAGATACCTAAGTCTGCATAACCATAGTTTGTCAGTTGCTCTCTCAACTATAAATGGTACTCCCAGAGGGAAAAAAAAAAAAAAAGGAAAAGTGGCTAATTTAGCTTGTTATCACATAAATTATTTTCACAAAAAGAACTCTCAAAGTGTATGCAGCAGAAGTACTTTTCATGAATTTCTCAGTTTGCCACATAGAATATAAAAAGTTCTTTTTGTTTTGTTCTCTATTGATTGTCTATTTTTTTACTTATTTTTAATTGAAGGATAATTGCTTACAATATTATGTTGGTTTCTGCCATACACCAAAAATCAGCCATCATATCAGTTCAGTTCAGTTGCTCGGTCTTGTCTGACTCTTTGCGACCCCATGAATCGCAGCACGCCAGGCCTCCCTGTCCATCACCAACTCCCAGAGTTCACTCAAACTCACGTCCATCGAGTTGGTGATGCCATCCAGCCATCTCATCCTCTGTCGTCCCCTTCTCCTCCTGCCCCCAATCCCTCCCAGCATCAGAGTCTTTTCCAGTGAGTCACCTCTTCTCATGAGGTGGCCAAAGTACTGGAGTTTCAGCTTTAGCATCATTCCTTCCAAAGAACACCCAGGGCTGATGTCCTTCAGAATGGACTGGTTGGATCTCCTTGCAGTCCAAGGGACTCTCAAGAGTCTTCTCCAACACCACAGTTCAAAAAGCATCAATTCTTCGGCGCTCAGCTTTCTTCACAGTCCAACTCTCACATCCATACATGACTACTGGAAAAACCATAGCCTTGACTAGACAGACATTTGTTGGCAAAGTAATGTCTCTGCGTTTCAATATGCTATCTAGGTTGGTCATAATTTTTCTTCCAAGGAGTAAGCGTCTTTTAATTTCATGGCTGCAGTCACCATCTGCAGTGATTTTGGGGCCCCAAAAAATAAAGTCTGCCACTGTTTCCACTGTTTCCCCATCTATTTCCAATGAAGTGATGGGACCGGACACCATGATCTTTGTTTTCTGAATGTTGAGCTTTAAGCCAACTTTTTCACTCTCCTCTTTCACTTTCATCAAGAAGCTTTTTAGTTCCTCTTCACTTTCTGCCATAAGGGTGGTGTCATCTGCATATCTGAGGCAATCTTGATTCCAGCTTGTGCTTCTTCCAGCCCAGCGTTTCTCATGATGTACTCTGCATAGAAGTTAAATAAACAGGGTGACAATATACAGCCTTGACGGACTCCTTTTCCTATTTGAAACCAGTCTGTTGTTCCATGTCCAGTTCTAACTGTTGCTTCCTGACATGCATATAGGTTTCTCAAGAGGCAGGTCAGGTGGTCTGGTATTCCCATCTCTTTCAGAATTTTCCACAGTTTATTGTGATCCACACAGTCAAAGGCTTTGGCATAGTCAATAAAGCAGAAATAGATGTTTTTCTGGAACTCTCATCAGCCATAGGTATAAACAAAAAGTTTTAAGGATAAAGATTTAACATTATTAATTTTTAGTCCTTCATCAAGGATATTCTTTTTTAATTTTTTTTAAATTTATTTATTTTTTATTGAAGGATAATGACTTTACAGAATTTTGTTGTTTTCTGTCCAACTTCAACATAAATCAGCCACAGGTATACCTATATCCCCTCCCTTTTGAACCTCCCTCCCATCTCCTTCCCCACCCCACTCCTCTACGTTGATACAGAGCCCCTGTTTGAGTTTCCTGAGCCATAGGGCAAACTCCCCTTGGCTATCTATTTTACACATGGAAATATAAGTTTCCATGTTACTTTTTCCATACATCTCACCCTCTCCTCCCCGCTCCCCATGTCTATAAGTCTATTCTCTATGTCTGTTTCTCCATTGTTGCCCTGTAAATGAGTTCTTCAGTACCATTTTTCTAGATTCCGTATATATGTGTTAGAATATGGTATTTATCTTTCTCTTTCTGATTCATTTCACTCTGTATAATAGGTTTTAGGTTCATCCACCTCATTAGAACTAACTCAAGGATATTCTTAAGTGAAACTGGCCATAGAGTTTGGCATCACTGCCTTTCATACTATGGTACCAGCAGTTTCACCCAGAATTACTTTTGTCTCATCGGGGAAAATGCCAACACAGCAAAAATGGCAAAGGATATCTAGTGTTACTGGGAAAGGAATTTTGACCCAAGGATTTAGTGAAAGGGTCTCAAGTAGAAGTCTGTATATAACACTTAGAGAACTGCAACTTTTACAAATTCAATTGCTTCCCCCAGCCAATTCTAAGCAGTTCAGAAAAGCTAATAATACACATACTCATTAGAGGAGAGTAATAGCAACAGTTATTGAATCTGGTACTATTCTTAAGTGTTTAACAAAGATTATCCCATTGAATTTTCACAACATAGAGACCGGTATTTACATTATCCTCACTTTACAGGTGAGAAAAGGAAAACACAGAACAGTTAATTAAATTCCCCAGGGTTACATAGTTAGTAAGTCTTGAAATCAGGATCTGAACCCAGAGTTCAGGATCTGTACCAAAAGTTCAAGTCTAAGCCTAGTTTTCAAGTACCGCAGTACACCAATACTAAAGGATAAATATATTTTGAAAATATATGTGTTTGAAATATTTGAAATTTACTTTTAATATTAAGACAACAAAGAATTATTAAACATTTGCTAACAGTTATATGCACTTTAAATAACATGTTCATTGCATTACAGTTTCTGAGTGCTCACAAGAAGTCTTAGATTTAGGATCAGAAAACTTCTCAAGTTATTTTATACATATTTCTTATCCTAACTATTTTTCAGCTTTTCTTGGAAGTTTGAAATGGCGTTTGTTTGTAGCCCAAGTTTGCTGCTACTACTACTAAGTCGCTTCAGTCGTGTCCGACTCTGTGCAACCCCATAGATGGCAGCCCACCAGGCTCCCCAGTCTCTGGGATTCTCCAGGCAAGAACACTATCTGTTTATGTATCAATGGTGGAGTTTGAAACTGTTTTTGAATCTCAGAATAATTTCACATATTTCCATTTTTATGTTAAAATCTACTTAGATTTTTCAAACACAAACTTCTATATAAAAACAACATATATGAATATACACACACCATAGTATTCTTCCATCCACTTGGTAAATATTTGAGAGCCCACAATTGTTATAGACTGAATTACATCTCACCAAAATTCATATGTTGAATTCATACCTCCAATATAACTGATTTTTGACGTAAGGTCTTTAAGAAGGTAATTAAGGTTAAATGAAGTCCTAAGGGTTGGGCCTTAATTCGATAGGACTGGTGTCGTTAGAAGAAGAAAAGTACATACTGAGCTACCTATTTCTACACACATGTATACATACACACAGGAAAGGTCATGTGAGTTCATATTAAGAAGGTAGCCATTCACAAGCTAGGAAGAGAAACTTCACCAGAAATCAAGCCTGATGACACCTTGATCTTGGACTCCTAGCCTTCGGAACTGTGAGAAAATAAATTTATTATTTAGATTACCCAGTCTGTAGCATATTGTTACAGCAACCTGAGCTGACTAATATAACATTTAACAGATATTTTTAAATCACATGACATATAGTAATTCCAGATCAAATCAGTAGTGATATTAATACAACACATAATGAAGAATTGAAAAGAAAAGTAAATTATCTCTCGTTCCCTCTGTCTCATTCACATGCACAAAAATATAAACACACACTCAAACACATCATGTCACCCCACTTAAAAAATAATCCTTTGGTCACTGTGGCTTTTCCAGAGTCAAGACTTTATGTTAAGCATAAATTTAAAAAATAAAAAGATGTAACCCAAAAAATAAAAAGATGTGACCCGTAAAAGATCAGAGTTAGGTCTCAATCCAAGTACTAGTGAAGTGAAATCAATAGAGGATTTTGAATTAAGAACTGGATCTGGATTTAAATTTCAGATCCTGAGCACATCACATACTTTTTCATTCTCTGAAGTTTCAGTATATTCAAGAGTAAGAATGCTATCTATCTCACTAGGCTACTGTGATAATTAGATGAGAAAAGAAATATAAAATCGTATCTAGTTTTTCTGACAAGCTGTCAAAGCTCAACCTGAGGAAAAATTAGAAAGCTAGCATGATATCCACTGCTCCCTTTCAGCATGTTCCTGTCCTCCCAGAGACCCACTGCCCAGGCACCAAAGAACAGGTTTTGCTTTTGTGTCTCTCAGCTAAGCTGCTCTGGACTGCAGCTCTAAAGTCCTGAGTCCAGTCACCATAAAGCATCTACCATTTTATTTCCAGAGAGGATTACCATCTAGTTATGTAATTATCCCCTAAAGCTTAGGTCTGGCTTTCTCTTCCTTTTGAGGTATAAAACAAATAATCTGGTAAATTTATTTTTTAAAATATCAGATGAACACTTTCACATAAAACCCAAAACAATTTTGATTGTAACACACTTTCATAGGTACATGTAGCCAACCATTTTTTGTTGCCTCATATTTAATTTTAAAGAGTAAGTATTCTGATTACTCTGTTTTCTAATTAAAGCTTTCTCTATTTCACTATTTAGGATTAGCTATTGAATTTAGTAACATAAATATCAATTCATAATAAAAAATTTTCAGTACTTCAGTTTAACTACTAAATAGTTGTATATTTTATATCTTGTAGGTTCAGTTCAGTTCAGTCGCTCAGTCATGTCCAACTCTTTGTGACCCCATGGACTGCAACACACCAGGCCTCCCTGTCCATCACCAACTCCTGGAATTTACTCAAACTCATGTCCATTGAGTCGGTGATGCCATCCAACCATCTCATCCTCGGTTGTTCCCTTCTCCTCCCGCCTTCAATCTTTCCCAGCATCAGGGTCTTTTCAAATGAGTCAGTTCGCATCACGTGGCCATACTATTGGAGTTTCAGCTTCAGCATCAGTTTTTCCAATAAATATTCAGGACTGCAATTAATAATATTAAAGATTCAGGGATACCAAAACAATTTGCACCTTTTTCCTGACAAGTTTCATGGGTAAAAATGATTAGTAAAAACCATGGTACTACTTCAAAAACCTCTTGGAAAGCTCTGGTCGTCTGCTCAAAGTCCCTAAACCTTTATGTTAAAACTACAGGATGGCTGTTCTGCAACCTTTTGCTAGCCCCTTATTTTAAGTCTGAATAGAAATCACAGTGAGTTCTTCTGGTATTTTTCATTATTTGGATCTATGGAGCATAAAGAATCATTTTCTCAGTAGGTTTTCTGTGAGGAAGGGAGATTATATTCTTGAGTCTCTTCAAGTGAAGTTTCCATGAATTCAACCAACTTTTCCACATGCTGTTGAACAAATGTGTTTCAGACCCTGATTACAGGAACATTCTCTTTGTTCCTGTGTATAATTTAGTTTCCACTTTCACTGCGCTTCTGATGGAAGGATACTGCAAGGTGGTAGAAAGAGAAACAGACTAGAAGTAAGGAAACTTTCAATTTAGGTCTCTAATCAGTCCTGTGGACTTGGGCATTTAGACCACTTAACACCCTGCTTTCTTCCTCAATCCTCAAAGAAAAAGAAAAAAATGTCTGCCCTATCTCTCAGGTTGCTGTGAGGTTCCAAACTTTGTGGATATATGCAATGAATTCTATGAAATATAATCATTAAAGAAAGTATTGTCATTTTTTCATTTTTATATATATATATATATATTCTGACTAATTTACAACATAAACATTTATGAGCCAAAAACTGATAAGAACTCCAATTTTAAAGGATTAGATCAGATCAGAAGAGTTGCTCAGTCGTGTCTGACTCTTTGTGACCCCATGAATAGCAGAACGCCAGGCCTCCCTGTCCATCACCAACTCCTGGAGTTCACTCAGATTCACGTCCATCCAGTCAGTGATGTCATCCAGCCATCTCGTCCTCTGTCGTCCCCTTCTCCTCTTGCCCCCAATCCCTCCCACCATCAGAGTCTTTTCCAATGAGTCAACTCTTTGCATGAGGTGGCTAAAGTACTGCAGTTTCAGCTTTAGCATCATTCCTTCCAAAGAAATCCCAGGGCTGATCTCCTTCAGAATGGACTGGTTGGATCTCCTTTCAGTCCAAGGGACTCTCAAGAGTCTTCTCCAACACCACACTTCAAAAGCATCAATTCTTCGATGCTCAGCCTGCTTCACAGTCCAACTCTCACATCCATACATGACCACAGGAAAAACCATAGCCTTGACTAGACGAACCTTTGTTGGCAAATTAACGTGTCTGCTTTTGAATATGCTATCTAGGTTGATCATAACTTTCATTCCAAAGAGTAAGCGTCTTTTAATTTCATGGCTGCAGTCACCATCTGCAGTGATTTTGGAGCCCAGAAAAATAAAGTCTGACACTGTTTCCACTGTTTCCCCATCTATTTCTCATGAAGTGATGGGACCGGATGCCATGATCTTCGTTTTCTGAATGTTGAGCTTTAAGCCAATTTTTTCACTCTCCACTTTCACTTTCATCAAGAGGCTTTTTGGTTCCTCTTCACTTTCTGCCATAAGGGTGGTGTCATCTGCATATCTGAGGTTATTGATATTTCTCCTGGCAATCTTGATTCCAGCTTGTGCTTCTTCCAGTCCAGCGTTTCTTATGATGTACTCTGCATATAAGTTAAATAAACAGGGTGACAATATACAGCCTTGATGAACTCCTTTTCCTATTTGGAACCAGTCTGTTGTTCCATGTTCAGTTCTAACTGTTGCTTCCTGATCTGCATACAAATTCTCAAGAGGCAGATCAGGTGGTCTGGTATTCCCATCTCTTTCAGAATTTTCCACAGTTTATTGTGATCCACACAGTCAAAGGCGTTGGCATAGTCAATAAAGCAGAAATAGATGCTTTTCTGGAACTCTCTTGCTTTTTCCATGATCCAGCAGATATTGGCAATTTGATCTCTGGTTCCTCTGCCTTTTCTAAAACCAGCTTGAACATTAGGAAGTTCACGGTTCACATATTGCTGAAGCCTGGCTTGGAGAATTTTGAGCATTACTTTACTAGCGTGTGACATGAGTGCAATTGTGCAGTAGTTTGAGCATTCGTTGGCATTGCCTTTCTTTGGGATTGCAATGAAAACTGACCTTTGCCAGTCCTGTGGCCACTGCTGGATTTTCCAAATTTGCTGGTGTATTGAGTGCAGAACTTTCATAGCATCATCTTTCAGCATTTGGAATAGCTCAACTGGAATTTCATCACTTCCACTAGCTTTGTTCGTAGTGATGCTTTCTAAGGCCCACTTGACTTCACATTCCAGGATGTCTGGCTGTAGGTCAGTGATCACACCATCGTGATTGTCTGGGTCGTGAAGATCTTTTTTGTACAGTTCTTCTGTGTATTCTTGCCATCTTTTCTTAATATCTTCTGCTTCTGTTAGGTCCATACCATTTCTGTCCTTTATCAAGCCCATCTTTGCATGAAATGTTCCTTTGGTATCTCTGATTTTCTTGAAGAGATCTCTAGTCTTTCCCATTTTGTTGTTTTCCTCTATTTCTTTGCACTGATCGCTGAAGAAGGCTTCCTTATCTCTTCTTGCTATTCTTTGGAACTCTGCATTCAGATGTTTATATCTCTCCTTTTCTCCTTTGCTTTTCACTTCTCTTCTTTTCACAGCTATTTGTAAGGCCTCCGCAGACAGCCATTTTGCTTTTTTGCATTTCTTTTCCATGGGGATGGTCTTGATCCCTGTCTCCTGTACAATGTCACGAACCTCATTCCATAACTCATCAGGCACTCTATCTATCAGATCTAGGCCCTTAAATCTATTTCTCACTTCCACTGTATAATCATAAGGGATTTGATTTAGGTCATACCTGAATGGTCTAGTGGTTTTCCCTACTTTCTTCAATTTAAGTCTGAATTTGGTAATAAGGAGTTCACGGTCTGAGCCACAGTCAGCTCCTGGTCTTGTTTTTGCTGACTGGATAGAGCTTCTCCATCTTTGGCTGCAAAGAATATAATCAATGTGATTTCAGTGTTGACCATCTGGTGATGTCCATGTATAGAGTCTTCTCTTGTGTTGTTGGAAGAGGGTGTTTTTGATGACCAGTGCATTTTCTTGGCAAAACTCTATTAGTCTTTGCCCTGCTTCATTCTGTATTCCAAGGCCAAATTTGCCTGTTACTTCAGGTGTTTCTTGACTTCCTACTTTTGCATTCCAGTCCCCTATAATGAAAAAGACATCTTTTTTGGGTGTTAGTTCTAAAAGGTCTTGTAGGTCTTCATAGAACTGTTCAACTTCAGCTTCTTCAGCGTTACTGGTTGGGGCATAGACTTGGATTACTGTGATACTGAATGATTTGCCTTGGAAACGAACAGAGATCATTCTGTCGTTTTTGAGATTGCATCCAAGTACTGCATTTCAGACTCTTTTGTTGATCATGATGGCTACTCCATTTCTTCTGAGGGATTCCTGCCCACAGTAGTAGATATAATGGTCATCTGAGTTAAATTCACCCATTTCAGTCCATTTCAGTTCGCTTATTCCTAGAATGTTGACATTCACTCTTGCCATCTCTTGTTTGACCACTTCCAATTTGCCTTGATTCATGGACCTGACATTCCAGGTTCCTATGCAATATTGCTCTTTACAGCATCGGACCTTGCTTCTATCACCAGTCACATCCACAGCTGGGTATTATTTTTTGCTTTGGGTCCATCCCTTCATTCTTTCTGGCGTTATTTCTCCACTGATCTCCAGTAGCATATTGGGCACCTACTGACCTGGGGAGTTTCTCTTTCAGTATCCTATCATTTTGCCTTTTCATACTGTTCATGGCGTTCTCAAAGCATGAATACTGAAGTGGTTTGCCATTCCCTTCTCCAGTGGACCACATTCTGTCAGATCTCTCCACCATGACCCACCCATCTTGGGTTTCCCCATGGGCATGGCTTAGTTTCATTGAGTTAGACAAGGCTGTGGTCCTAGTGTGATTAGATTGACTAGTTTTCTGTGAGTATGGTTTCAGTGTGTCTGCCCTCTGATGCCCTCTTGCAACACCTACCATCTTACTTGGGTTTCTCTTACCTTGGGCATGAGGTATCTCTTCACGGCTACTCTAGCAAAGTGCAGCCAATGCTCCTTACCTTGGATTAAGTACAGCCCTAATTTAAATCCCTGAAAGTAAAATCAGTAATGCTTCCTATCGTCCATGCTATAAAATTTTGTCTTGGAAATAAAATTAAATCAATGAAAAACAAAAGCTGATTTTGTTAAAGAACTAGAGACTTGTTTCAAGATTAATCTGGTCTCATTTAACCACTAAGTAACATACATGTGCTCAGTTGTGTCTGACTCTTTGTGACCCTTTGGAATGTAGCCCACCAGGCTCCTCAATCCATTGGATTTCCCAGGCAAGAATACTGGAGTGGGTTGCATATCCTACTCCAGGGGATAGTCCCCACCCCAGGATTGAACCCATGTCTCCTGAGTCTCCTTTGTTGCAGGTGGATTCTTTAATGCTGAGCCTTTGGCAAAACTTCAAATCTGAATTTCCACTTGTTGTTATAAAATCTTTACAGACTAGGAAGAAGATCTTAGAAATTAATTGAATGAAAACTACCATCAATTTATTTCATAGTATTTGAAATATTCTGTCCATTGTTTCACATGATTTTGCACCTTTCTGATTCTTTCAAAATTACAGTCCCATAGTTGTTAGAAGACAATTCTCCATGGACTTCTCATTTTGTCATATGTCTTACAAGTAGAGATATTAATTGGCTTTGTTCTAAAAAATATTCCAGGAATATTTGTATAGAAAACAGTCTTGAAAATAAAGATAGCACTTCCTTCTAGGGAAAAAGGCAGGTCTGTTTCAGGCCTGTATAATAAAGATAATATCGCCCTCTAGATCAACTAGGCTTCAGTTCGGTTCAGTTCAGTTGCTCAGTCGTGTCCGACTCTGCAACTCCATGAATCTCAGCACATCAGGCCTCCCTGTCCATCACCAACTCCCGGAGTGCACTCAAACTCATGTCCATCGAGTCAGTGATGCCATCCAGCCATCTCATCCTCTGTCGTCCCCCTTCTCCTCCTGCCCCCAATCCCTCCCAGCATCAGAGTCTTTTCCAATGAGTCAACTCTTCGCAGGAGGTGGCCAAAGTATTGGAGTTTCAGCCTCAGCATCAGTCCTTCCAATGAACACCCAGGACTTATCTCCTTTAGGATGGACTGGTTGGATGTCCTTGCAGTCCAAGGGACTTGCAAGAGTCTTCTCCAGCACCACAGTTCAAAAGCATCAATTCTTTGGCACTCAGCTTTCTTCACAGTCCAACTCTCACATCCATACATGACCACTGGAAAAACCATAGCCTTGACTAGACAGACCTTTGTGGGCAAAGTAATATCTCTGCTTTTTAATACACTATCTAGGTTTGCTGCTTATCATAAAAGAGTTGGGTTCTCTAAGCTCAGAATGCCTCCCCTCCAGCACCTGCCACCGCATGCGCAGATGTCATCTCTCTCCCTGCAGTGTCGTATGGGAACTGGGGTTCAGAAAACCAGTGCAAGTGCTGACGTTCTGGATTATGCTGTTTCCTAAAGTAGTAAAGTTCTTTGGTCCAGGAGTCTCTTGCCTTCTACCACCGCCAATGAAACTGGTAGGCTAACTTGGTAGTGTACAAGTGTGGTAGCATTTTAGATTTGTCACAATTAGTGACCATAAAAATTCCTGGTAGAAGACAAATATAAATGATCTTTCTAAAAATTTTCTATCACTGAATTCCATCGGTTAATAATTCTGAGTTATCAGAAAAGAACATGAAATCTAAGACATTCCTGTGCACAATGACCAAAAAGGTACTCTCTTAGTGAACTTTCACTAATAAAGCATGGCACATTTAGCCAGGCAACTGCAACTAAAATTGCCCAAATGGATATTCAGGGTTTCAGTTAGGTCAGAGGGCTGCCTGGTTTCTCACAAACATGTTTATTCTTTCATTGTACTATTGTACAAGTGTTGTCAATCATTTTATTTCTGTCCACACTATTTAATGAAACATGTTCACACAGCTTAGAAGGAGCAGTTATCTAGCAAAAGTCTCTGGCCTACAGGCCATAGTCATTTGGGCTGGGGTAAACAACTGAAAGGAACTCAGCCAACCCTACTGCCCAACCAAGGAATCTGAAAACGAGACCCAGGAAATGGGATTTTTATTGTTGTGAATTTTTGCTGAAAGGCTATACTGACTGGGGAGAAGGCAATGGCACCCCACTCCAGTACTCTTGCCTAGAAAATCCCATGGACAGAGGAGCCTGGTGGGCTGCAGTCCATGGGGTCACTAAGAGGCAGACAAGACTCAGCGATTTCACTTTCACTTTTCACTTTCCTGCATTGGAGAAGGCAATGGCAACCCACTCCAGTGTTCTTGCCTGGAGAATCCCAGGGACAGGGGAGCCTGGTGACCTGCCATCTCTGGGGTCACACAGAGTCGGACACGACTGAAGTGACTTAGCAGCAGCAGCAGCAGCATACTTACTGGAAGACTGACAACACCATCTGAAGGCTATCATGGTACTAATGGTCAAGTACCAATGCAGGAGACTGAAGAGACGGCTGGGTTGGGAAGATCCTCTGGAAGAGGGCAGAGCAATCCACTCCAGTATTGTTGCCTGGAGAATCCCCAACGGAGGAGCCTGGTGGGCTACAGTCCTCAGGGTCGCAAAGAGTTAGACACAACTGAAGTAACTTAGCACAAGGTAAGATATACACACAGAGAACAGCAAGAAGTCAGTTTGGGGACAGATAAAAATGAGGCATATGCATGAGGCTTGAAAAGAGACATGTAAAACCCAAAGTTGGCATTAGTGACCCAATGGACATGAGTTTGAGCAAGCTCCGGGAGTTGGTGATGGATGGGGAAGCCTGGTGTGCTGCAATCCATGGGATTGCAGAGTTGGACACAACTGAGCGACTGAACTGAAAGCCCAAAAGAGATAGAAGAAACAAAGAGAGAAAATGCCTCCTATGATTTCAGGCACTCTGGCTCTGCTTCTTGCTTTGATTCTCATAACATCTTCCTGCATTCTAACAAGAAATTCCCTTTGCTCAAGGAATAAAAGAGCTCCTGATCAACTGTGTTAAATTTTATTCATTTGTTTCCATTATTTTTACTTTGGCACAAATATTTTATTTGGCAGTTTTCTCACAAGTAAAATAAAGTAAATACAGTTCTGAGATTGTCTAGAACACGTCCTTATATAGTAGAATAATATGATAGGTTGATAGAATACAGTGCTTACATAACAACTCTTCTAACCTAATCTTGAGTATCACAAACCTGAAACTTCAAAACAAGAGGAAAAAGCAAAAGCCACAGAATTGAACAAAACTTGAAAAAATATTAGTTGAGTTTCCATCAGCTAATAATGTAAATTTTCTATTTATTCACCTGTAAAAATAAAATATTAATTCCCACCTTATAGCCATCAATTTTAATGATATACAGACTAAAAGCTAATATTAATAATATACAGACTAAAAATCATTGATGTGGTGGTGATGTCAATTCTCACAGACATTTTCATTTCTTCCCATTTTTCCCACCCTCCAAACATCTCCCCTCATTGTCTACTAGACTAGATAAACTCTTAGTACTGAGGTTAGTAGCCTGGCTATCCCTAATCACACTTGCTTGGCCTTGTGACCTCAGCATGAATCTTTGTCAAACCACATACTAGATTTTGATGACAAAGACTGATAGAATGGACAGGGAAAGGCAGAACCCAAGAGGCAAAATAATGGAAAAATAGCTATGCCAAAATAAGTAGTGACAATCTATGCAAAGAGGGGGAGCTAAAACAAGGGAAGGCAAATAGAGTAAAGGCATTGCATTCCTGTGGAACTGTAGCAACTTGATCTAGGGAGAATGTGCCAGAAGTGCAAAAAAAAAAAAAAAAAAAAAAAATGGCGAGAGAGTAGAAGGTAGAGCGTTGTTACCAGAAATTACCAACAGGATCCTTGAGATGTGCAATTAAAAAATGAAACTGCCTCTTTCTTTTGGAGATAGCAGAAGGAGGAGGTGGCTGATGAAATGGGGTTCTTTGATTACAACATTATCCTAAGTTTAAATCATATAGATCCCAAGCATAACTATTTATATATAATTTATAAACAATTTATTGGGATGGCCAAAAAGTTCCTTCAGGTTTTTCCATTATATCTTATGGAAAAAGCCAGTCGAACTTATTGTTCTATTCAACATTATATCAGGCTGTCAATAGTGTCATATTTATTTTTCCTGCTATTCCAGATTCAGTATGAGTTAGAGGAATGTAAAATATAAAAGAATGATTCCACTGTCAAAGGAAACAAACATTTTTGTACTTCACTCATACTTTATAAGAATGGTGGTACAATACCACTGAAACCTCTTGTCCATCCAAAATGACTCAAATGTCTTTGTATAAAGTAGACCTCCTACTTACCCAACAGTTTCCTCCTTTGTGTGCTGTGGTGAAGAAGCTGAATCAGACTTCAGTGAGAGTCATATGAAGCCTTTACAGAAGAGAATAACTTAGACAATTACTGTGTAATTTATACTACATTTGTGTTCAGTTGTTCAGTCATGTCCGACTCTTTGTGACCCCATGGACTGCAACACACCAGTCTTCCCTGTTCTTCACCATCTCCTACTGCTTGCTCAAACTCATGTCCATTGAGCTGGTGATACCATCCAACCACCTCCTCTTCTGTTGTCCCGTTCTCTTCCTGACTTCAATCTTTCTCAGGATCAGGGTCTTTTCCAATGAATCATCTCTTTACATCAGGTGGCCAAAGAATTGGAGATTCAGCATCAGTACCAATGAATATTCAGGATTGATTTCCTTTAGGATTGACTGGTTGGATCTCCTTGCAGTCCCAGGGACTTTCAAGTGTCTTCTCCAACACCACAGTTCAAAAGCATCTTTAGCACTCAGCTTTCTTTATGATCCAACTCTCACATCCATACATGACTACTGGAAAAAACATAGCTTTGACTACTGACCTTTGTTGGCAATGTACTGTCTCTGCTTTTTAATATGCCATCTAGGTTGGTCATAGCTTTTCTTCCAAGGAGCAAATGTCTTTTACTTTCAAGGCTGAAGTCACCATCTGCAGTGATTTTGAAGCCCTGAAAAACAAAGTATTTCACTATTTTCATTGTTTTCCCATCTATTTGCCATGAAGAGATGGAACCAGATGCCATCATCTTCGTTTTTTGAATGCTGAGTTTTAAACCAAATTTTTCACTCTCCTCTTTTAATTTCATCAAGAAGCTCTTTAGTTATTCTTCATTTTCTGCCATAAAGGTGGTGTCACCTGCATATCTGAGGTCATTGATAATTCTTCTGGCAATCTTGATTCCAGCTTGTGCTTCCTCCAGCCCACAGTTTCTCATGATGTACTATGCATATAAGTTAAACAAGCAGGGTGACAATAAACAGCCTTGACATACTGCTTTCCCATTTTGAACCAGCCTATTGTTCCATGTCCAGTTCTAACTGTTGCTTCATGATCTGCATACAGGTTTCTCAGAAGGCACATAAGGTGGTCTTGTATTTCCATCTCTATAAGAATTTTCCACAGCTTTTTGTGATACACACAGTCCAAGGTTTTAGAGTAGTCAATGAAGCAGAAGTAGATGCTTCATCTATTTCTCAGAACATATGAGGTAGAAATATTAGTACTATGATCATCTCCAGTTTACAGTGGAGAAGAAGAAATTTAGAAAAGTTTAATACTATTTAAAGTAGAGACTAATTGGGCTTTCCTGGTGGCTCAGACAGTAAAGAATCTGCCTGCAATGCAGGATACCTGTATTTGATCCCTGGATTGGGAAGATCCCCTGGAGGAGAGCATGGAAACCCACTCCAGTATTCTTGCCAGGAGAATCCCAATGGACACTAGAGCCTGGTGGACTAAAATCCATGGGGTTGCATATCACTGCAGACGGTGACTGCATCCATGAAATTATAGAATAGTCTTATGGACTCTGTGGGAGAGGGAGAGGGTGGGAAGATTTGGGAGAATGACATTGAAACATGTAAAATATCATGTAAGAAACGAGTTGCCAGTCCAGATTCGATACACGATACTGGATGCTTGGGGCTAGTGCACTGGGACGACCCAGAGGGATGGTACGGGGAGGGAGGAGGGAGGAGGGTTCAGGATGGGGAACACATGTATACCTGTGGCAGATTCATTTTTATATTTGGCAAAACTAATACAATTATTTAAAGTTTTAAAAAATAAAATAAAATTTAAAAAATAAATAAATAAAAGACGCTTGCTCCTTGGAAGAATAGCTATGACAAACCTAGACAGTATATTAAAACACTGGGACATTACTTTGCCAAAAAATGTCCATATAGTCAAAGCTATGGTTTTTCTAGTAGCTATGTATGGATGTGAGAGTTGGATCATAAAGAAGACTGAGTGCCGAGGAATTGATGCTTTTGAACTGCAGTGTTGAGAAGACTCTTGAAAGTCCCTTGGACTGCAAGGAGATCAAACCAGTCAATTCTAAAGGAAATAAATCCTGAATATTCATTAGAGAGACTGATGCTGAGGCCGAAGCTGCAATACTTTGGCCACCTGATGTGAAGAGCCGACTCATTGGAAAAGACCCTGATGCTAGGAAAGACTGAAGGTAGGAGGAGAAGGGGACAACAGAGGATGAGATGGTTGGATGGCATCACTGACTCAATGAACATGAGTTTGAGCAAGCTCTGGGAGATGGTAAAGGTCAGGGAAGCCTGGTGTGCTGCAGTCCATGGGGTCACAAAGAGTCGGACATGACTGAGCAACCGAACAAGAGACTACTTAATTGGGATTCAGGATAAAACTCAAATTTGCAGCAAGGATCTGTAGAGAAAACCAATACTGGGCTAGAAACCCGGGCATATTCAAACAGATTAAGCCTAGTAGAAGTGGAATATTAAATAAATAGCAGGAAGCAGGCTGAAGAAGTTCTGGGCTCCTCTACGTTTACCAGACCTGATTGCTCCAGATGCCTACTGAGTGGTATAACTGGAGATCCCAATATTTGTATTGGATGCTTCAGTTTAGTCAAGAACTGGGCAGAATGAACCTGCAGGTTGATAGTTTCAGCAGTGTACTGGATCCTGAGCAACCAGAGATGCATGCTAGTACTTTATTTTCACCTGAACACCATGTCTTTTTTTTTTTTTAATAACAAGAGTCTATCTCCTGTGACTAAAGATTTTAAATGTTTATATCCTTAGAAGTTTGGTTCTTAATAATATTTGTTGATCTTCCAAGACTTTTTTGAAGATCATATACCTCATTCTTGTGATTAAATAGTCAAGACTAAGTACAGTGTTCCAGTGTGGTTTTCTGTGTCCTGACTTCCTGTCACAGATAAACTTGCATACCTAGCAGCAATGTCAATATCATCTCCCAGACAGGCATTAAACACCGGGGAGATGGTGAGCCATCACTTAGACTAAATTCCACAGGCTTTTTTCCCCCATTATAAATTAAGCCATCTGACCTTAACAGCAGGTGCATCCTCTTTCAAGAGAGACAGGATTTGGTGAATAGTCTAGCCCTGCATGATAAGCACAGACTCTATTTTATGACATGCCTTTACTTCGTAAGGGCTGACTACAAAATTACTTGGTACGGCCAAAGGTAGAAGAAAACACTCATCAAGCAGAAAGGAAAGTCTGCTTGTAGAAATTAAGCAGCCCTTGAATAAACAAGCTGTAATTGCTATAGTAACTTTGCAAATCACAGAAACAATAGGACTACATTTTTTTTTAATATTTGAGAATGTCAGTTCATTGCTTCCTGTTTACTTGCAATTATTTGAAAATAACCTGGATAACTTTATAATCAAGGTATTTCCTCTTGGCTCCCTGGTATACATCAGACTGCCTGAGGAGAGGATTGACATCCTAAGGTGTCCAAAGCATAATCAGTCTTAAGAGCTGCTAATGTTAAAATCCTGACTAATGTTAATCAAAAAGTTAAAAAAAAAAAAAAAAAAAAACACCTTGGCTTGTTAAACACATACTCTCTCACACAGATACAGCTACACTCACACATGAAAATCACATTATTTTTTAAAACACAGCCAGCAAGTGATGCTGCCTAATTTAAAATTATCTTGGCCCATGTCCACTTTGCAAAACTACCTTTGTGTGTGCCTGTGTCTGTGCCTATGTGTTTTTTACAATTAATAGTCAATATAGGCTGTTTTAAATCTTCCAAGTAAAGTCCAGTTTTCTAATACTGTATGGTTAGCAAAAGTCAAAACACCAGGAAAACACATATACCTTCAGGTAAGAACAGTGTACTTAATGAAAAAATAAATAAAACTTTCTTTCGTTTATTATGCACCAGCATTGATTGGGCTGATTTATTTTATGATGACAATCTTAGGAAGTGTGTATAACTCTGCCAAATATTGCATTAGTTATATACTTTATGTGTCTAGGTATTGGTGGGTTTAAGCACATGTTCAATTATTAGGGAGATGTATTAAACTGGATCAGAGTAGACAGACCTAATTTGCTTAACTGATAGGTTAGAATAGGATTGAACCTGTACCCCATATTCTGTTAGGATAACCCTTCGGTGGACTCTGCACACATTCGTCTTACACAACCACCCAAGGCATCCCTCTGCCACATTCTGTAGTGCCCTTGGCACCTTCCCCTGACCCTTCTAGGATATGTACTACATTCTGGTAGAGACAATATTTTATGTGTATTTGTATCCCCATCACCTTTTGTTTTGCTCAGTACACAGTTAAGTGATCTGTAAGTTTTAGTTGAATTAACAGCAGTAATTTTTTTTTTTTTGGTCTTTTTCTTTTCAGAAGTTTTTAATTTTATTTTATTTTTAAACTTTACAATATTGTATTAGTTTTGCCAAATATCGAAATGAATCCGCCACAGGTATACCTGTGTTCCCCATCCTGAACCCTCCTCCCTCCTCCCTCCCCATACCCTCCCTCTGGGTCGTCCCAGTGCACCAGCCCCAAGCATCCAGTATCGTGCATCGAACCTGGACTGGCGACTCGTTTCAAAAAACCAATTTGCTTCCCTTTTGCATTTTTCTAGATACTCACCAACTCTTACGATCTATAGTTTACTTTAAGCATCCATTTGCCAAGATTGAGATGAGGCTGCTTTACAGAAGAAATTGGGAAGACAACTGAGAAAATACTCAGGGATAGTCATTTGAACAAACAGAATAACACAGCACAATCATAACTTTCCAATCTAGATTTCTGTCCTGAGGTCAGATTTCCTGGTTCTTTCAGTTCTCTTCTCCTGTGATCCATTAATACAATACTCAATGTGTTCTCCTTTTGGGTAGAGTCCATCATTAAAGCTTAGAGGAGATAGGAAAAGAAGGCTAAGAGGTGGGAAATGAAAACAAAGGGATCTTAGGTTGGATAGAGAGTCTTCCCTAAGGGAAACTGTGTGAAGAGGAGGTGAAGGAAGGATTTGGCCTGACAAGATCAGGTCGTTTGGATGAGTGGAGCTGAATACGGAGAAAACTCGGTGCATACTAACAGCTTTGGGGCTCAGGGAAGGGTTCAGTTTCCAGTGGCCTAGCCTCAATCAGAGAGAGAAGCATCATGGACAGTTAAAGAGAACTCTGATCTAGAATATTCCATAATCTCTGTTAGCTCCCGTTAGACAAGAATCCTGAGTGGAAAGCCAGCTAGCCTGACTGGCCCACCAAAGAAGAACAAGTTGACACACTCCCCCCTACTACCACCGCCACCAAAGGGCTCTGAGTAGATTGCTGGTTCAAGCCACAGGGTGGACTCAGCAGGTGCTCAGGGAATGATCTACAAAGAGAAATCAGGTTAGCCAAGAGTACTGGCCAATGCCCACTGAGGCTTTACCAAAAGAACAGACACCAAGTTACATGAGTTTCAGTCTTTATGATTAGCCACCGGTAGGATACTCTAGGAAGCCAAACCATATGAGACAGACTGCTATTTTTCATTATTATTATTCCCATATTACATTTGAGGAAACTGAGACTAGGTATTTGCCAAGGTATTAGCCTAATATGTAGCAGAGCTGAAAGTAAAAGCCAGGCAGCTGGGTTTATTGATTAGTTTCACTTTAAATTAGTGTCTTAGCTGGGACAATTTGAACCTCAACTGCAAATTCAAGACTGCAAGCAACCCTACCACGCTTAAGTTAGACTTTCCACTCCCTGAGACAACTCCTTTTGTCTCAAAGGCTCCTCATCTCTACTACATTATCTAATGCTTTATTTTCTCCTGGGTTAAGTCCACTGGCATGTCAAACATACACACAAGTAAAATCAAAAACTGTCTCTTGACTCCTATACCCTCTCTATCCAATATTCAAATTATCTGCTTTCCTAGTAAAACATCTCAAATAAGTTGTCCATTTTTAAGAATGGAATGTTTGTGTCCCCCAAAAGTACATATTCTGAAGTCCTAACATCCCGTGTTATAGAATTTGGAGATGGGGCTTTTGGGAGACGGGTTAGATTGAGTCTTCATCATGAGATTAGTGGCTTTATAAGCAGAACAGAGAAAGATCTCTTTCTTCCTTTCATTTGTTCTTTCTCTCACTGAGGGAGAGGTCCTGTGAGGACACAGAGATAAGACAGTTTATTCTGTTTTTAAGCCAGGAATAGAGGCCTTATCAAGTACTGAATCATAGGCACCATCCCAGATTCCAGAACTATGAGAAATACATTTGTGTGTGTGTGTGTGTATGTGTGTGTGTGTTTAAGCTACCCACTCTATGATATTATGCAATAGAATCCCAAGCAGACTAAGACCTCCACACTTACTCAATTCTAGTATATCTCCTCATCAGTACAACAAAACAGTTCTTTCCAGACCATCGCTAGCATCCATGTTGACACATCTCAGGTACCCGTCTCTGTACTGATGGTACTTCTCTTTTGACATCTGTGGCACTACCTTTTCCTGTTTCTCATCTTACACATTCACAAATTTCTCTCAGTCTTTTTTTTTAATTGGAGTATAGTTGATTTACAATGTTGTGCAAGATTCTGGTGTACAGAAAAGTGATTCAGTTATACATATATATGTATTCTTTTTCATATTCTTTTCATTATGGTTTATTATATGATACTGAATATAATTCCCTGTGCTCTACTTTGGACAGGATCTTGCTATTTATCTATTTTATATATAGTAGTGTGTATCTCCTAATCCCAAACTCCTAATTTATCCCTCTCCCACTCCATTTCCCCTTTGGCAATCATGCATTTGTTTTTTTATGTCTATGAGTCTGCTTCCATTTTGTAAATAAGTTCACTTGTATCATTTTAGATTCCAAAATTAAATGATATCATCTTATATTTATCTTTCTATTTCTGACTTACTTCACTTGGTATGATAATCTCCAGATCCATCCATGATGCTGCAAATGGCATTTTTCAAAAACTCAGACCTCCTTTTAAACTCTTCCAACCCCAAAGAATGGTAATGACAAAGAATGTTCAAACTACTACACTGTTGCACTCATTTCACATGCTAGCAAGGTAATGCTCAAAATCCTTCAAGATAGACTTCAATAGTACATGAACTGAGAACTTCTAGATGTACAAGCTGGATTTAGGAAAGGCAGAAGAACCAGAGATCAAATTGCCAGCATTCATTGGATCACAGAAAAAGCAAGGGAATTCCAGAAAAACATCTACTTCTACTTAATTGAATACACTAAAGCCTTTGACTGTTTGGATCACAACTAACTGTGGAAAATTCTTAAAGAGATGGGAATACCAGACTACCTTGCCTATCTCCTAAGAAATCTGTATGCAGGTCAAGAAGCAACACTTAGAACCAGACATGGAACAATGGACTGGTGCAAAACTGGGAAAGGAGGACCTCAAGGCTGTTTATTGCCACCCTGCTTATTTAACTTATATGCAGAGTATATCATGCAAAATGCCAGGATGGATGAAGCACAAGTTGGAATCAAGATTGCAGAGAGAAATATCAGTAACCTTAGATATGCAGATGACACTACCCTATGGCAGAAAGTGAAGAGGAACTAAAGAGCCTCTTGATGAAGGTGAAAGAGAAGAGTGAAAAATCTGGCTTAAAGCTCAATATTCAAAAAATAAGATCATGGCATTCAATGCCATCATTTCATGGAAAATAGATCGGGAAACAATGGAAACAGTGATTGATTTTATTTTCTTGGGCTCCAAAATCACTGCAGACAGTGACTGCGGCTATGAAATTAATAACCTAGACAGCATATTAAAAAGAAAGGCATCACTTTGCTGACAAAGGTCTGTATAGTCAAGGCTATGATTTTTCCAGTGGTCATGTATGGATGTTAGAGTTCCACCATAAAGAAGGCCGAGCACCAAAGAATTGATGCTTTTGAACTGTGGTGTTGGAGAAGACTCTTGAGAGCCCGTTGTATAGCAAGGGGATCAAACCAGTCAATTCTAAGGGAGATCAATCCTGCATATTCACTGGAAGGACTGATGCTGAAGCTGAAACTCCAGTCCTTCAGCCATCTGACGTGAAGGGTCAATTCATTGGAAAAGACCCTGATGCTTGGAAAGAGTGAAGGCAGGAAGAGAAGAGGGTGATAAAGGATGAGACGATTGGATGGCATCACCAACTCAATGGACATGAGTTTGAGACTTCAGGTGATGGTGAAGGACAGGGAGGCCTGGAGTGTTGCCATACATAGGATCTCAAAGAGTCGGACATGATTGAGCAACTGAATAACAAGGGAGAGTAAGCTTGCCAGATAGCACAGTGGAAGAATCCACCTGCCAATGCAGGGAACATGAAAGATGTAGGCTTGATCCCTGGGTTAAGAAGATCCCCTGGAGTAGGAAATGGCAACCCACTCCAGTATTTTTGCCTGGAAAACCATGGACAGAGGAGATTGATGGGCTACATACAGTCCATGAGGTTGCAAAGGGTCAGACACAATTGAGTGACTGTGAACACTCAAAGAAGAGCTCATTCCTTGCTCTTCTATCCCAAGTATATACTGATACTTTTCTTAAAGGAGCCTATCTAGAACCATTATTTTAAACACCTATGTACATTCTAGTGATTTCCAAATGCATTTATCTATACTAGCCCTCTCCCTTAATGCTAATCTAAAATAGTGGCCTTCTAGCACATCCAACGGTCATAATGATATCTAATAGACATATTCCAGTGTCCAAAATGTAGGTCGCTTTTTTCATGGGGATTCAGAGATTTCTATTGGTATGAGTAGAAATTATCATATATCACTTTCTCTCAGAGGAAGAACTTCCACTGGTAACTTGGTTTTACCCCTATGCTGATCACAATGTTATGTTTTTTCACTGACTCCATAGCCTCAGATGCATTATCCTTAATTTTAGGACTGCAGATAATATAAATTTTCTGAAGGCACATGTATCATGGGAAAATCATCAGGAAAATTCCATCATATGAAGGACTTTTAAGATGAATAAACAGTGGAGACTCTACTATTTGGATTCTTCATTTTGTTATTCCTAGTTCTCTGACCCTGTTCTTGGCTTTGAAACTAAAAAAAAAAAAAAAAAATGAATAGATCCTCTTACCAGTTTAACAAGATTCTGCCCATTCCTGTCTCCTTGGAAACACCCCCCATTAACACACACACACACACACACACACACACACACACACACACGCATTTATGCTCTTCTGTTTCAAGTTTTCCACTCTCCGGTTCAGGTAGATGCTCTCAGCAACAACTCCTCTCTTGTAGTCTCCCTCTTCCAGTGCAAATGTTCAGCTTTAGATTTTCATCCATCTATCCCAAATGATCAAGGCTCTTCCCAAAGACACCAATGTTCAAAATTCTCTTGGTGGTCTTTTAAGCAAATTTTCATCCCTAGTCTCTGGAGAATTCAGACTTCCTTCCTCATTAGTGCTGGGGACAACTCTTGCCACAAGATCTGCTGAATTATTTACCTAAATGCTCAGTGCTTCCCAGAAATCTCAGAATGAGTCTCATGGCACAACTTACTCCAAAATCACACCAAAATAAATCTGTCTGTCAACCTTCTTCTGAGAGATAGATCCTCTGATTCAAACACTTATTTATGTATCCACAGTTATATATTCATTGATTCAACAAATATCCACTCTGTTCCTACTATCGTACAAAGCATGGTATGTTGGATGAAGAAAATGGTGTTGGGCATGGCTTTTTCACCTTGTAACCTATGTAACAGAATGCCAGACGGGTAGGTGGACATGAATCAGATAGCTGCAGAGCTGAGTGAATAATGATATATTCAGATATGTGCTTTGAAGAATGAGAATAGTTAATGAGAGGGAACTGGGATGAGGGAAGACTTGCCAGAGAAAAGTCCTGTTAGAGCTAAAGGATGAATGATTATGAGATAACTAGACAAAGAGTAAAAGGAAAAGTGTTCTAGGAAGAAAGAATGGGATTTACTGGTTTCCCTAAAAAGATGAACTAAAAGAAGCCCAGTGTGACTGGACATAGGTAAAAGGATGTGTGTGTGTGTAAAACTCAGGACTGCTGCTGCTGCTGCTAAGTCGCTTCAGTCATGTCCGACTCTGTGCAACCCCATAGACGGCAGCCCACCAGGCTCCCCTGTTCCTGGGATTCTCCAGGCAAGAACACTGGAGTGGGTTGCCATTTCCTTCTCCAATGCATGAAAGTGAAGTTACTCAGTCGTGTCCAACTCTTAGAGACCCCATGGACTGCAGCCTACCAGGCTCCTCCGTCCATGGGATTTTCCAGGCAAGAGTACTGCAAACCTGATCAAACCAGCTATCAGCCCATGTAGGATCTATGAGATGTTGATCTTTTTCCCAAGAGTGATAAAAAAGAAAATCAATGAAGATCTTTGATCAAGGGGTGGGGAAATGGAGGGTGATGTGATCAGATTTGCATTATGAACTCATTCTAGCACATAGTGGAGAATGGATTGGAATGGGGTTAGAGTGAGTGTTGGAAGTCCAGTGAAGTGAAACATTAGCAAATTAGGCTAAGGTAGTGCTATGGAGACAAAAAGATGAAAGAAGTAAGAGGTAAAATTAACAAAATTTAACCTAGAAAGCATATTAAAAAGCAGAGATATTATGCTGCCAACAAAGGTCTGTCTATTCAAAGCTATGGTTTTCCCAGTAGTCATGTATGGATGTGAGAGTTGGACTATAAAGAAAGCTGAGTGCCAAAGAATTGTTGCTTTGGAACTGTGGCTTGGAGAAGACTCTTGAGAGTCCCTTGGACAGCAAGGAGATTCAACCAGCTCATCCTAAAGGAAATCAGTCCTGAATATTCATTGGAAGGACTGATGATGAAGCTGAAACTCCAATACTTTGGCCACCTGATGGGAAGAACTGACTCATTTGAAAAGACACTGATGCTGGGAAAGATTGAAGGCAGGAGGAGAAGGGAACAACAGAGTATGAGATGGTTGGGTGGCATCACTGACTCGATGGACATGAGATAGAGTAAGCTCCAGGAGTTGGTGATGGACAGCGAGGCCTGGAGTGCTGCAGTCCACAGGGTTGCAAAGAGTTGGACATGACTGAGCGACTGAACTGAACTAAATATACCATCCTGAACTCAGAAGTGTTCTCATATATTTCATGGATTTTTATCCATTTCAAAATCAGATAGCCAGGAAACTTAGAAATTGTTGATAACACACAGATAAAGAATCACACTAGACAAAGAAATCTGAGTTCCTAAGAAGCCACAGTTATTCTCTAGAGAAAGTCAAAGTCACCTCTACTAGTGTCCCTGGAATTACACCTATAATTTTCACTACAGAAAAGTACAGCATCTTCTTCACAATCAACACGGTCACATTATTAACACTTAGCATTGAACCAAAAACATAAATGATTTTCCCAGTATAAATATATATGTGAATATACCACTACAATGTTATGAATGGAAGAACAGGCACTCATAAATTATATAGGTCATTAAATGTTAGTTATGCCACCTTATCTGAAAACATTAAATTTTATGAAAAACATAAAAGGATTATTTATCAGAAACCAGAGAATTGTGTTTCATTATATGTCCTAGGAATGATAGATCCCCCACCTCTTTGCAATGGAACAACCTATCCATTTGAAGAGAACATAAAAAGTTCATGATATCTCTTGCAACATGCCAGTGACTAATATTTTCCCCTCATTTCTTTTTCACAGCAAGAAAACAAGAACAGCCTCCTTATACCATTCTCAAGTGGTTTTAAAAGCTCTTTAAACTACTCAGCATATTAATGATTTTCTATTTATAAATTATACCCATTGAAAGGCTAAAATGACAAATAGAACATTGAAACTTGTCTCTGTCAGAAACTTGCCTCTCCCACATCCAAAAAGAACAAAGACAAGGCACTCTCCAGTTGACACTAGTGTTGTCAGAAGCTGAGCTATGAGAACTTTAAGACCCTGAATGGTGAGCTGGCTATTTTTTTTTTTCAATAGAAAATCTTCTCCCAGTTCATAAGTCAAGAAAGAGCTTAATTAAAATGTAACTCTTTCAACAGATAATATAAATGGGAGGGGTGTCATCATGCTCCTTCTATGCCCTTTCCTTTGTTTATTTTAATTACTAGACATTTCAGTTTATTATGATTCAATCCACGTATCAATGCCATAAAGCCATCTAACCCACCTTAAAAAAAGATTAAGCAGAAATTTCAGTCTATTTTGCCAGAAGCTTAGAAAAGCTAAGAAAATAAAATGCACGTTTATAACACATTACTCACCCATATTTATAGATCTTCACATTAAATGTTAATTTGTATTTCAAAATAGCTTTAGAAGGTATATGAAATAGCTGACAGTTTTTGTTTGGCTGTTTTCCCATCAGAATATAATCACTGAAAAAACAGTCCTGCGTGCTGCTGTCATGGAAATGGCAGCAGAGGGGAACAAGTGGCATATGTGCAAATGAGTACATACACATCTATTTATTTTAAAAGGCAGAATAAAAGCGCATATTCTGAAGAACTCATTGTTGATTGTTGTTTAAATAATCTGTAAATATAGATTATGACAAGTAGGATAAATTATAAAACTCAGAACTGGAAAGGTATCATTTACCACTTAAATAATAAGTACTATGGTTGACTGAAAATACTCTATTGATAGCTGGGAAACAGCAGAGACATGGAATTAGTCACTGGGAGTCTCTACCCAGAAGTTTACAGCCTGCTGGGATGTATCATGATGCTGTGGCTATTAGAAAAGGTGCATGTCGATGGAGAGTATATCTTCCTCAACTATTCTGACCTCAAAGTGATCTCTCTTCTCTGACATTCCTTCTGGTGGTTTAGTCATAAAGTGGTGTCTGACTCCTATGACCCCATGGACTATAGCCCACCAGGCTCCTCTGTCCATGGGATTTCTCCAGGCAAGAATATTGGAATGGGATGCCATTTCCTTCTCCAGAGGATATTTCCAAATCAGGGATCGAACCCAAATCTCCTGAATTGGCAGGCAGATTCTTTACCACTGAGCTACCATATTTCAAAAGTTAACAGATCACACATCATTATATCACTGCTCTTTGATTCATTCACACTCATAATAACAAAAGATAGAAATGCGTTCACATTGCAGTGTCTGTGGTCCTTCTGTGTTGGATGTTACATAGGCTTGGTGTGACTGAAGTTAAGTCCTAAGGGAATATGCTCTTTTAGGATTCAAATGCTAGAAGATGGAGCAACCTGGATGAGTATAGGCTGAGAGAACCCAATGATCCCAGGCACCACTAATCTGCAGTGTAGGAAGCTCCATGAGCTGTGAATGGAAATGAAGGTCAGGTTACACTCTCCCATAACACAGGCAGGGAATCAGAGAAAAGCATTCGTTCTTGAAATGCCAGTTCTCGGCTGTTTGCTCCTGCAGATGGGAAAGGGACCTCCTGGTGACAGCCAGCTCCTCCACGGTCCAGTGAGGGGAGGGGAGTTTGAAAACAACTGATGCCTCATGGTGTATCCGGCAGGCTGAAGGGGAGGGGTGGCCTGTTGATGTCCACAGATCTTTGTTCTGTTAAATGCTGAGAAAGAACCCGAAACATTCAAAGAAGTAAACTGCTCACAAACTAATTCTATGATGCCGGCGACAAAGAATTCTCTAACAATCACGGGGGCAAGATTATCATAGGAGGAGGAGGTCTAATGAGGACCTTCAGTGAAGTCCAAACAACAGAAATGTCAGTCTCAAGAGTTCACAATAGATATTAGATATTTTCAGTTTTTTCTCTAGTATATGTATCCATGAAAAAGGCTTTTTAGAAACACAAAAAATGAGGGAAAGTAAAAATGTAAGAAAACTTTATTATCGGAGTTAGTCTTAGCTGTTTGTATATATCTGTTCTAATATACCCCAGTAGGGGTTTTCTTCGGAGAAGGCAATGGCACCCCACTCCAGGACTCTTGCCTGGAAAATCCCATGGATGGAGGAGCCTGGTAGGCTGCAGTTCATGGGGTCGCTAAGAATCGGACACGACTGAACGACTTCCCTTTCACTTTTCACTTTCATGCATTGGAGAAGGAAATGTCCACCCACTCCAGTGTTCTTGCCTGGAGAATCCCAGGGATGGAGCCTGGTGGGCTGCCGCCTACGGGTCGCAGAGAGTCGGACACGACTGAAGTGACTTAGCAGCAGCAGGGGTTTGCTTTTCTCCTGTGCTTCTATGTACACTTTTAGCTGTCTTAGAATTTTATTTCCACGGCAGCAGCTACAGGCCAAAGCTTCCAGACTTTAAAAGTTTAGCACTTAACCCTGACCTCGAAAACAGTTAGCCAGAAATTAACACAGCAATTAGAATATTTGGGCTGAGAGTAGGCAGAGGAAAGAACACTTCCACTTGAGTGAACAAAAAGATAACAATCAGGATTCCCAATTTAATCATGAAGAAATGCCCTTTGGCAAATAAATTACATTCAATTTGCTTGCTGCACTGCAATGGCAAAGTCAAAAATATTGGAGTGATTTTTTAATATTTCAAATAGTAACTTAGAGACAAGATGTTCTCATTATTATCTAATGAAATTTTAGTTTGTATTGATGTGTACTGGAATAGAGTGATGGGTTTGAATAAGAACTTCACATTTAGATGTTACATTATCTCATACAACCTAATTTTATCATTACAATATAGTATCATTACCATATAGTACCATTACCAAAAGTATCATTACCATAGTCAAGGCTATGGTTTTTCTGGTACTCATGTACGGATGCTAGAGTTAGAGCATAAAGTTAGACCATAAAGAAGACTGAATGCCAAAGAATTGATGCTTTAGAACTATGGTGCTGGAGTAGACTCTTGAGAGTCCCTTGGACCACAAGGAGGTCAAACCAGTCAATCCTAAAGGAAATCAACCCTGAATATTCATTGGAAGGACTGATGCTGAAGCTGAAGCTCCAATAATTTGGCCACTTGATGCAAAGAGCCAACCCACTGGAAAAGACTCTGATGCTGGAAAGATTGAGGGCAGGAGGAGAAGGGGGCAACAGAGGATGAGATGGTTGGTGGCATCACCAACTCAATGGACATGAGTTTGAGCAAACTCCAGGAGATAATAAAAGACAGAGAAGCCTCAGTTGCTTCAGTCAATTGGGTTTCCAAGAGTCGAACACGACTTAGCACTAAACAACAAGTGTCATTATGATTAGGACCAAAGCTCCAGAAGCAGTACTTTGCCTGTATAGCATTGTGCAAATTACTTCATCCCTCTTAGTGACCTCCTTGGTAAAATGAGGGTGTGACTTGCATCCATATTACCAAGTGCTGCAGGCATTCAATGGCATCAGCTAGCCAACCACTCAGAACCTGCTAGCTGTTGTTATACCAACTCCTGCTAGGCTTCTTCTCACCCTGTGAATTCATGCTAGTTACTTAAAATTTAGAAGTCAATTCATCAAGTCAATTCATCTCAAATTTTTCTCTCTCTTTTCCATAGATTTCATAGAACCATCTTTAAATATTTTACAGGTTTCTTACTCTAAATAAATGCAAGCAATTTTATAAGAATCAAAAGAAGTTCATTACTACTCATGTCACATTTATTCAGGCCAATGATTGTAATAAATAATCAATTGTTACAGAGGAAAGAAAATTTGGTTTCTTAGTGTTTCTGTGCCTGTGCACAAGCTCTCAGTTGTGTCTGACTCTTTGTGATCCCATGGACTATAACCCAACAGGCTCCTCCATCCCTGGAATTTTCCAAGCAAGAACACTAGAGTGGGTTGCCATTTCCTGTTCCATAGGATCTTCCTGACCCAGGGATTGAACCCATGTCTCTTGCATCTCCTGCATTGGCAGGCAAGTTCTTTTACCTCTGTACCACCTGGGAAGCCCTTCTTAGTGTGTCTATAATTACTCAAATAGTCGATTTGACTAATCTGAAAAATAAGGAATACTTGTATGTTTTCACTAGGGCTTATATTTCACTATACTAATGTAAACTTTTATTCTATCGGTTGTATCAGAGTTTTGCCATGTTTTACTACAGTCTGATTTATAGTTTATACTTTGCTGTCCAATAGAGTAGCCATGATATACATGGTTTTTCAGTACTGGAAATGCAGCTAATCTGAAATGAGAATTACCAGAAAGGTAAAATACATATAGTGAAGACTTAGTAGTTTTTTAAAAGACTGTAAAATATCTCAATATTTTATAAGGAATACACATAGAAATGATAATATTTTGTATGTAGAAGGCTAAACAAAATGTGTTGTTAAAATTAATTTTACCTGTTGGCTTCTACCTTTTTTTAAAAAGTGGCTTCAATATGATTTAGAATTACATATGTGGCTTGCACTATGGTTTGCATAATATCTGTACTGGACTGTACCAACTTAAAATTTCTGGGGAAAAAGTACTCAGTAATTTATACTAACTGCAATCTGAAATCAATTACAGTCAGGAGTTGCAAAATGTAGCAAATCAAGAAATAAGTTCACCCAAAGTTAATTTTAATTATAAGAGTATATGATTAAGAGTGTTTTTCTTTGAGGTATAATTGACATACCACATTATATTATTTTCAGGTGTAAAACATTTTATTGTTGTTTAGTCGCTAAGTTGTGTCCGACTCTTTGTGACCCCATGGACTGTAGCCCATCAGGATCCCCCATCCATGGAATTTTCCAGGCAAGAATACTAGAGTGGGTTGCCATTTCCTTCTCCAGGCAATCTTTCCAATCCGTGGACTGAACCTGGGTCTCCTGCACTGCAGGCAGATTCTTTACCACTAGCACCACCTGGGAACCAGTGTAAAACATAATGGTTTGATAGTTGTATGTATTGCGAAATGATCATAACAAGTCTAGTTAACATCTGTCACTATACATAGTTTTACAAATTTATTTTTTACGATGAGAACTTTCAAGGTTTACTCTCAACAATTTTCAAATATGCAATACAGTATTAGTAACTATAGTTGTCATCCTGTATGCTACATCTCCATGACTTATATATTTATAACTAGAAATCTGTACCCTTTGCCCTCTTCACCCATTTCACGAACCTTCCACTCCCCGACTCTGGCAACCACCAATCTATTCTCTGTATCTCTGAGTTTGATTTTTATTATTTTTATGGCCAAATAATGTGCCTAAGTTTTTAATTAGGGGGAAATTCTATAGATTAATAACAGTATAGATATGTTTTCACCAAAGTCTTTTTAAAATTTATTTTGATTTTTTTTTTCATCCGCCCCCTCCAGCCCTGCGTGTGCACCCTGGGCCAGGTTCGCGCCACTCTTAAAATTTATTTTGATTTTTAACTTACTCTACTTATATCCTTCTCAGTACTTGGCACTTGTGGAAGATAGAACTAAGAAATTTGCATCTGTAACAAAAAAACTATAAAATATGTATATTATAATTTTATAATTACATTTTAACTATGCGTCTATACAGAGTTTTCTATTTCTAAATAATTTTATTATAATTAAAAGTTTATTATTAGTTCTCTCAACACTAATTCAAACAAAGGACTATAAATAATAATCAGTGGTGACAAAGAATAAAGAATATGATTCTTTATAGTGTTCCCATTATTTTACACTGAAAATATTGGTTTCTAATTGCATTTACATAATTTACATTACCCTTTTTTCTAGATTTTACCTCTGATACTTTTAAATCAACATACTAACAATAAGACTAACAAGCCTAAGACAGGGTTTTTTGCCTTTTTTTCTTTTGGAGGGGGTGGTCATACCACAAGCGTCATAGGATCTTAATTCTCCAACAAGGATCCAACCCCTTTCCAGACAGTGGAAGCCTAGAGTCCCAACCACTGGATAGCACTTTAGGGAATTACCTAAGAAAGAAAGCATTTTTAATTTTTGCTTTTGCCTCTATTTGTACTTATAGCTCACTAAACTGTAAAGATCACATACTGAGCATTTAAAATACTTTGAAGTAATTCTTTTAAGTTGTGGTTTTGACAACTTGATATACAATTAAGTTCATTTAAGTTGGATTTCAATTTTTAAAGATTGCTTGTATTTTTGTCTTTAATTATATAAAATTACATAAAATACAAAAGATTCCAAAACAAAAAACAACATGATGTATATACAAAGGTCTTTATTTCATCTTGCCTTTTCTGCCCTGAATCCCTCTCTCTTTTCCATAAGCAATAATTTTTATTACATTCTAATGCAGTCTTTCATTTTATTTTGAAAATGAAAGGAATGGAATGCCTATCTACATTAATATTTCTCTCCTTCCATAGTTACATATCTTAAGTCTTCACTTTTATTTTTTCACCTAAGTCTATCCTCAGATTATTTCATATTAAGACTTGGAGATATTCCTTGGTCCTTTTTACAGCTGCACATATTTTACGCTATGGATTTACCTTAATATGTACAGCCAGTGCCCTACATGTGGTTATTTGATTTTTTTCAGTCTTTTGCTAAAATATAAAGCCTTAAGCATATTCTTTTGAACATATACATAACCACAAAGTGAAAGTGAAAGTCACTCGGTCATGTCTGACTCTGTGACCCCATGGAATGTATAGATCCAAATGCAGGAGACCTGGGTTGGATCCCTGGGTTGGGAAGATCCCCTGGAGAAGGAAACGGCTACCCACCCCAGTATTCTGGCCTGGAGCATACATGGACAGAGGAGCCTGGTGGGCTACAGTCACAAAGAGTCAGACACTAGTGAGTGACTTTAAAAATAACCACAAAAGTATCATTTCACATTACATGTTACATAATTTTAAGCTGAAATATGTATTCAGTTCAGTTCAGTTGCTCAGTTGTGTCTGACTCTTTGCGACCCTATGAATTGCACAGCATGCCAGGCCTCCCTGTCCATCACCAACTCCCAAGTTCACTCAAACTCACGTCCATCGATTCAGTGATGCCATCCAGCCATCTCATTCTCTGTCGTCCCCTTCTCCTCCTGCCCCAAATCCCTCCCAGCATCAGAGTCTTTTCCAATGAGTCAACTCTTCGCATGAGGTGGCCAAAGTACTGGAGTTTCAGCTTTAGCATCATTCCTTCCAAAGAACACCCAGGACTGATCTCCTTTAGAATGGACTGGTTGGATCTCCTTGCAATCCAAGCGACTCTCAAGAATCTTCCCCAACACCACAGTTCAAAAACATCAATTTTTCGGCGCTCAGCTTTCTTCACAGTCCAACTCTCACATCCATACATGACTACGTATTAAGTTAGTTTAATAAAGTGCTATTGTCTCTTGCCCATAGCTAATATTTGGATTTATTTATTTATTTATTTATTTTAACCTCAGAGAATACTTTGTAACCTGCCATGAACCCTAACCACTGAGGAAGAGGCTGAAAGACCCTGGGATCAAATCAAGAGCTGAATCATTTGAAAATACTGGAAGTATTTTCCAGTCTTTGGAAAGATTGATGCTGGAAGTCTTGAAGGCACAAAGAGAAGAGGGCAGCAAAGGATGAGATGGTTAGATAGCAGTACTGACTCGATGGATATGAATTTGAGCAAACTCCAGAAGACAGTGGAGCACAGAGGAGTGTGGCATGCTATATACAGGCCATGGGGTCACAAAGAGTCAGATATGAGTTAATGACTGGACAACAACATTATCTCTTGTCCATAGATAATATTTGAAAGTAAAACCACCTGAGAGGATACTTTCTAGCCTGCCATGAACCCTACGCACTGAGGAGGAAGGTGGAAGACACTGGGATCAAATCAAATAAAGAAAAAATTTCAAGTGGAGGGAATGGAAATTAAACAATTCCATACAGATGTCTTTTCAATAAAAAATAGTCAATTATTAAGAGTTTTGTTATTGTTTGTTTTTATATTATTATTCAAAAGAAGTAGCAAAGAGTTTGGAGCAGAGACTTCGAAGCAGTTGATTGGGAAATAATTTATAGGTAAATTTAATATTCATCCCAAATACAGAGCCTAGTTGAAACCAAAACCATAAATTTATGCTTCAATAAATCACCCTAATTCCCACATTCCCTAATTCCCAGTGTTCTGAAGCACCACAGAGTAGATGAGGCAGCAGTAGTATCTAGGGCTGAGTGAAGAACACAGTAGTTGAGAAAGATACCAGGGTGTCCGGGGGCTTGTAACACATGATTATGTGGTTGATCATGAAATAAAATGAGTAGGAACAAACCATGAATTAAAAGAAGAAAATTCTACTCCATGATTAAACATATGATTGAAATTAAAAGGACATTCTCATGAAACTAAAACTGCCATAAATGATCAATTTTACTTCCAAAGAAATTAGACAACAACTTATTGCAGGTCCATATTAGAATGCTTTTCTTAACAACACTGGTTTATCATTGTTGTATAGGCACATAGTCATACGAGTTTTGTCATAAGAAATTTATCATGACAGTTAAAAGTCTAATATAGTTTAAAATTATGCACAGCTATATGCAGAATTTAATCACTGTCCAATATAATATTATGCTCCATTGCTTCATATAGAGCTCTCCTCAGTTCAATAATAGTGTTTGGACTCAAGCCCACATCATCTTTATATATTTAATATTTAATATTCATCATGACACATTTCTGTAATTTCTCTGTTCCAACCACCATAAGACACTCTGACTATAATGATACTTTTTCTTTGGCTAATCAAAGCTTCACATTATTCATATCCTAGGATTCAAACTATTCTGTTTTTAATTTTTAATAGTCATGATACAAATTTTAAAAATAGTGCTTTTCTCTTCTTCCATAGTTGTCTCTCTTTTCCTCCTTGTCAAAATAAAAGAATTTGTCCAGTAATATTAATTCCATAAAGACAGAAACTCCTTCTTAATCCATGCTTCTTAAATTTCTATCCCATCTCCAACACCTAATTAACAGTCAGAATCCTTCATGGGCTTTCCTGATAGCTCAGTTGGTAAAGAATCCACCTCCAATCCAGGAGACCCCGGGTTGATTCCTGGGTCAGGAAGATCCACTAGAGAAGGGATAGGCTACCCACTAAAGTATTCTTGGACTTCCCTTGTGGCTCAGCTGGTAAAGAATCATCTTGCAACGCAGGAGACCTGGGTTCAATCCCTGGATTGGGAACATCCCTGAAGAAGGGAAAGGCTACCCACTCCAGTATTCTGGCTTGGAGAATTCCACGGACTGTATAGTCCATGGGGTTGCAACGAGTCAGACATGACTGAGCAACTTTCACTTCACTTCACATCACGTAAAAACTGGACATGGATCAACAGACTGGTTCATTTTGGGAAAGGAGTAAGTCAAGGCTGTAGACAGTCACCCCTACTTATTTAACTTATATGCAGAATACATCATGCAAAATGCTGGGCTGTATGACTCACATGCTGGACTCAAGATAGCCAGGAGAAATATCAACAACCTCAGATATGCAGATGACACCACCCTTATAGCACAGGAGAGTAAAAAAGCTGGCTTAAAACTCAACATTCAAAAAACAAATATCATGGCATCCTGTCTCATCATTTCAAGGCAAATAGATGGGGAAAAAGTGGAAACAGTGACAGATTTCATTTTCTTGGGCTCCAAAATCACTGTGTACAGAGACTGCAACCACAAAAATAAAAGACCCTTGTTCCTTGAAAGAAAAGCTATGACAAACCTAGACAGAGTATTAAAAAGCAAAGACATCACTTTGCCAACAAAGGTCCATCTGATCAAAGCTATGGTTTTTCCAGTAGTCATGCGTGGATGTGAGAGTTGCACCATAAAGAAGGCTGAGCACCAAAGAATTGATGCTTTCAAACTGTGGTGTTGGAGAAGACTCTTGAGAGTCCCTTGAACAAGAAGATCAAAACAGTCAATCCTAAAGAAATCAGTCCTGAATATTCACTGGAAGGGCTGGTGTTTACAATGAAGCTCCAATACTTTGGCCACCTGATGTGAAGAACTGACTCACTGGGAAAGACCCTGATGCTGGGGAGAATTAGGCAGGAGGAGAAGCGGGTGACAGAGGATGAGATGGTTGGATGGCATCGTCTACTCAATGGACATGAGTTAGAGCAAACTCAGGGAGATGGTGAAGGACAGGGAAGCCTGGTGTGCTGCAGTTCATGGGGTCACAAAGAGTCAGACACGACAGCAACTGAACAATAACAACATGTAAAAACTAGTACAAAATTAATGCAAAGATTACATATATGTCTGTCTACCGACATCGTTTCAAATCTCATGGTAAATTTCAGGCTTGTAGATTCTAGAAAGAAGTACATAAATATGGGAGATTGTTTTGTCTATGATAATGCATATTATATGAGATTATAAACAATAAATATAATTTAAAACTCCATTAGATTAATAGATAGGAAGATACAAAAATGATGCAAAATGAATTGGGAAACTATACAAAATAGCTGAGCAAATGACTAATAGTTCATGCAACCTTGTTATGGGTAATTAGTTCAGTTTAGTTTATGGAATCAATAATTACTGGCTTGTAAATAAGCAACTATGAAAATGTTTAGCAAATAAAGCCTCCCTTAAACAATTTCTCATTTATCATAATGCAAAATTCATAAGCAAGAAGAAATATAATCATGAACATAATCACTATCCCATTAGCCTAGAGGCTTAAAAAAAATTGTGAGACCAAGAATAAAGAGAGAAGAGTACATGCAAATAAATGCAATATCTGCCTGCATGTGCGCATGCTTAGTTGCTCAGTTATGTCCAACTCTTTGCAACGCAATCGATGGTAGCCTGCCAGGCTCCTCTATCCATGGGATTTTTCAGGCAAGAATGCTGCAACCAATTGCCATATCCTTCTCCAATATCTGCCTAGATTCCAGTTTCTCGTTCTACTACTTTTAACTCAACAGTTTATGTAGCCACTTTTCCCCTAAAAGTTGATAATGCCTTCTTTTGTATTTTAAAATTTTTTTTAAATTTTATGTAATTTTTAAAAGTTACTTTCCATTTACCATTATTCCAAAATTTTCA